>NC_047149.1:14406782-15121957 GCF_009829125.3 Periophthalmus magnuspinnatus
TGTTAATTAGCTAGCGAGTTAATATGACTTACCGCGTTCGGGCATGTTTAAGGACAGGATATAAAATAATGAAACCTATAGTTTTGTTAATAGTTATAGTTATTTTTGCTACGGTTAGTGACGCTCCTTCTAACAACACTTGACCCATTTTGCCGAGTTGAAGAAACATGGTAACCATGACAACACGCAAACTTTAGCAACAATATTTTTGTTTTGTGTATTTATGTTTGTTTGTTTGTTTGTTTATTTGTGTGTGCGTGTGTATGTTTTTGTTTGCATATTTTACTACAAGCACTTAGCTAACGTACATCTAGTGAATTTCCATAAAATTTTAGATGCTTTTTGACTGTGTGAGCCACCGTAGCCACCGTACATTACTCCGCTGTCAGTGGATTGTCACCTGACCACCACAACAAACCAAAAAACGCTTATATCGGGGTCTATGCTTGCCTGAAAATAATGCTTCTGCAACAATTAAATACCCCAGATTAATAATTTATATTACGTTGAGTTGTACACAAATGAAGACGAGCACATCAACACGGGTTGATAGATAAAACGAGTAAGTAAGTCGATAAACTAGCATGATGGCTAGGTCATGTGATGTGGAAGATTTCTTTCCTGTTTAATATAATTCATGTCTCTGTTATAGCTCTTATTTTCTTCTTGTCGTCGTTAGGCTACCGGCATAAAAGCAGCAAATGCCTCAGTCAGCGGCCATCATCAGTGGTATTCAACGAATGGTTCTGTATGAAACAAGAGCAGTGAGTCCTGTCTATCATAATCATGTGATCTCATTGTATGGGGATATCTCTGCTGCTATATTTACCTTTAGTAAACACTATGTATTATGCACTACTATGTTTATTTATGCACTTGTGCACAAATAAACCCATATGATAAGGTAATATTAGAGCTTTTTTGATCATTTTCAATAAAAATCACTAGATGGTACTATAACAAAGATTTCTAAACTTCTGCACAAACGCTGAAATTATACTGGGACAACGAGAGCATAAAAAAGCACATCCTCCCGTCTCCTAGGCATATGGATAACTTTAAAGGAATTTTAGAAAAGGACATAATTCCTCCAATTCTCATCTGGTATGATGTGCTTGAATAGGCTCGTGTTCTAGAATATGAGATCATTTCAGATGTAGGGCGCAATTGTGAAAAAATCTATTCACTTCTGTTTATTTATACTGACGGAGGACACGGTTAAGAGCAAATTCCACCAGAGATTTCTGATCTGTCCTCCAGCTCTGTTTTAAACTATAGTTGTTGTTATTGTTGAATGTTGTGATGTGAATCCAACATACTGCACTGTAAAATAAGGCTGCAATGTTTATCTCACTTATATCTACTGACAAATTGCAAATACATAGTACATAACATAATTCATATTTTTTCTCTCTTCTCTGCAATATCAAAATATCTCATCTTATTAAAAGCTGTAAACCAGAATCTCGCTATTGATACGCAAATTGCAAATCAAATTGCAATGCGTGTCAGAAAAAAAATACATTAGACATTTGTCCTAAATAGTACAGTCCTATTATAGAATGTGACGGAAGACTTTTACACCGTTTGCCTGGCTTCAGCAAGTATGTTTATGTCCCTTACATTTCTTAAGGTGGTTGGGTTCCTTTGTTTTTGGGGAACTATATAATTTCTTTAGGTTTTCAGTAAAATAATATGTGAATCTCAATTTCTAAGCACAGAGGCCAAAGTAGAGCCAGTTGAAGCAAGATAAACATAAAACATCAAATGCATTCAGAAAAACTAAAAGTGTACAGTGTCCTGTACAAATAGCCTTTATATTTTGTTCTACCTAACAGCCAGAAAACTTGGTAGACAGTGGAAAATGGGAACATCCTGTATTCCTGTTTCTAACCATGTTGTTCTGTTCTACGCAACTTCTTCTTTTGTGTTGTACTGCTTGCTCTTTTTAAAAATAATAGTGGGAGGAACATCATTTATTTTATTGAATATTTCAGAGGTATTTTCTGGTGGGAAGCAATCAAGCGCAGACAAGGCACCGAGTCTTGAAAATAGACCGTACTGAACCCCAAGACCTGGTCATAATTGATGATAAGGTAAGACTGGAGTTTCCATCAGAGCTGCTACAGTGCTAATGTATATTCTTATGTAATACACTAGAGAAATGCCCAGAATAAATTGTATAGTCAGTTACTCTAACTACCCCAAGAGTACTGCTGATCACATTTACATGCTATTTTGCTTTGTACTCATTACCAAGATCTATGAGTTTCAGTTTAGCGAACTGATTGGAGTGAAGGTGATATTATATTTGTGATTTAAAAATTAATCATATTTTTAAATCTCTTATTTAGCATGTTTATAACCAGCAAGAGGTACGCGAGTTGCTGGGAAGGCTGGACCTGGGGAATCGCACTAAGATCTCACAGAAGGGTTCTTCAGGCCTATCCAGGGCTGTATCTGCATATGGTATTGTAGGTGAGCATAATCTTAATTCCTCCTTAGTATTTGGTAAAATAATTTTTATGTGTTGCTTGAATTTATTTACAATCAGTGCTTCTGCAAATTTGTTTTGGACATTTTGCTAGTTGATTTTTTATCTTAAAAAAAAAAATCAAGTTGCAATATTTCATTCTTACTTTTAGAATAAAATGACATGGCCTTAGATACGATTCAAATGGGACGGTCGCATTGACACAGCATTTTGATGTGAGTTTGTCTGCGTAAATTAAGAAAATCACATTTTCCAGGTGCTCAGTGCCTCCGACATTCACAAACAGCTATTAACGATGTCATGGGTCATATATTCCTCAAGAGTGCAGTCTGCTCTGAGAGCACGATTCTAACTGATAGCTCTTATATCACACCTTGTAATGATTGCCATTATCTTAAGTATATTCTTATCCACCTTCATGCGCACATAGCTCAGACTTTGTCAGGCTGACCCCTTCTCTGACAGGAAGAACTTTTTTATCAATGGATGACGCTGTTTGGAAGCAAACATGAATATAAATTGGATCATAAATGGAGTTGAACATTGTTTATCCTTCAGTCTAGACGCCCTATACTATGTTCATACCCTGGTCTCTACACATTTGTACACATTTATTGTCATCACTTTTCTTATTTCTCTTTTTTTATTTATCTCACAGGCTTTGTTGAGATTCCTTGAGGGCCATTATATTGTATTGATTACAAAGCGCAGAAAGATGGCTGACATTGGTGGCCACTCTATTTACAAAATTGAAGACACCAGCATGATCTATATTCCCAATGACTTCGGTCAGGGGTCACCCCATCCTGATGAAGCAAGGTGCTGCAAACTTCCTCACAACTTGCCTTATCTTACCTAGATGTTATACATGTTTTCAAACCCCATCACTCACAGTCCAGTCACAGTAATATGGCTGGTATACCGTATATATATATATATATATTATATATATATATATATATATATATATATATATATATATATATATATATATATATATATATATTATATATGTGTATATATGTATATATATATGTGTATGTGTATATATATATATCACTAGTGTATATTATACATATATAGTTATATAATATATATGGGTATATATATATATAGTAGTATATAACATATATTAATATGTGTATATATATATATGTGTATATATATATATGTGTATATATTATATATAGTATCTACACATATATATATATATACACATATATATATATACACATATATATATATACACATATATATATATACACATATATATATACACATATAATATATATACACATACACATATATATATATACACATATATACACATATATACACATATATATATATATATATATATATATATATATATATATATATATATATATATATATATATATATATATATATATATATATATATATACGGTATACCAGCCATATTACTGTGACTGGAGTGAGTGATGGGGTTTGAAAACATGTATAACATCTAGGTAAGATAAGGCAAGTTGTGAGGAAGTTTGCAGCACCTTGCTTCATCAGGATGGGTGACCCTGACCGAGTCATTGGGAATATAGATCATGCTGGTGTCTTCAATTTTGTAAATAGAGTGGCCACCAATGTCAGCCATCTTTCTGCGCTTTGTAATCAATACAATATAATGGCCCTCAAGGAATCTCACAAAGCCTGTGAAGATAAATAAAAAAAGAGAAATAAGAAAGTGATGACAATAAATGTGTACAAATGTGTAGATGACCAGGGTATGAACATAGTATAGGGCGTCTAGACTGAAGGATAAACAATGTTCAAACTCCATTTATGATCCAATTATATTCATGTTGCTTCCAAACAGCGTCATCCATTGATAAAAAAGTTCTTCCTGTCAGAGAAGGGGTCAGCCTGACAAAGTCTGAGCTAGTGCGCATGAAGGTGGATAAGAATATACTTAAGATAATGGCAATCATTACAAGGTGTGATATAAGAGCTATCAGTTAGAATCGTGCTCTCAGAGCAGACTGCACTCTTGAGGAATATATGACCCATTGACATCGTTAATAGCTGTTTGTGAATGTCGGAGGCACTGAGCACCTGGAAAATGTGATTTTCTTAATTTACGCAGACAAACTCACATCAAAATGTCTGTGTCAATGCGACCGTCCCATTTGAATCGTATCTAAGGCCATGTCATTTTATTCTAAAAGTAAGAATGAAATATTGCAACTTGATTTTTTTTTTAAGATAAAAAAATCAACTAGCAAAATGTCCAAAAACAAATTTGCAGAAGCACTGATTGTAAATAAATTCAAGCAACACATAAAAATTATTTTACCAAATACTAAGGAGGAATTAAGATTATGCTCACCTACAATACCATATGCAGATACAGCCCTGGATAGGCCTGAAGAACCCTTCTGTGAGATCTTAGTGCGATTCCCCAGGTCCAGCCTTCCCAGCAACTCGCGTACCTCTTGCTGGTTATAAACATGCTAAATAAGAGATTTTAAAAATATGATTAATTTTTAAATCACAAATATAATATCACCTTCAACTCCAATCAGTTCGCTAAACTGAAACTCATAGATCTTGGTAATGAGTACCAAAGCAAAATAGCATGTAAATGTGATCAGCAGTACTCTTGGGGTAGTTAGAGTAACTGACTATACAATTTATTCTGGGCATTTCTCTAGTGTATTACATAAGAATATACATTAGCACTGTAGCAGCTCTGATGGAAACTCCAGTCTTACCTTATCATCAATTATGACCAGGTCTTTGGGTTCAGTACGGTCTATTTTCAAGACTCGGTGCCTTGTCTGCGCTTGATTGCTTCCCACCAGAAAATACCTCTGAAATATTCAATAAAATAAATGATGTTCCTCCCACTATTATTTTTAAAAAGAGCAAGCAGTACAACACAAAAGAAGAAGTTGCGTAGAACAGAACAACATGGTTTAGAACAGGAATACAGGATGTTCCCATTTTCCACTGTCTACCAAGTTTTCTGGCTGTTAGGTAGAACAAAATATAAAGGCTATTTGTACAGGACACTGTACACTTTTAGTTTTTCTGAATGCATTTGATGTTTTATGTTTATCTTGCTTCAACTGGCTCTACTTTGGCCTCTGTGCTTAGAAATTGAGATTCACATATTATTTTACTGAAAACCTAAAGAAATTATATAGTTCCCCAAAAACAAAGGAACCCAACCAACCTTAAGAAATGTAAGGGACATAAACATACTTGCTGAAGCCAGGCAAACGGTGTAAAAGTCTTCCGTCACATTCTATAATAGGACTGTACTATTTAGGACAAATGTCTAATTGTATTTTTTTCTGACACGCATTGCAATTTGATTTGCAATTTGCGTATCAATAGCGAGATTCTGGTTTACAGCTTTTAATAAGATGAGATATTTTGATATTGCAGAGAAGAGAGAAAAAATATGAATTATGTTATGTACTATGTATTTGCAATTTGTCAGTAGATATAAGTGAGATAAACATTGCAGCCTTATTTTACAGTGCAGTATGTTGGATTCACATCACAACATTCAACAATAACAACAACTATAGTTTAAAACAGAGCTGGAGGACAGATCAGAAATCTCTGGTGGAATTTGCTCTTAACCGTGTCCTCCGTCAGTATAAATAAACAGAAGTGAATAGATTTTTTCACAATTGCGCCCTACATCTGAAATGATCTCATATTCTAGAACACGAGCCTATTCAAGCACATCATACCAGATGAGAATTGGAGGAATTATGTCCTTTTCTAAAATTCCTTTAAAGTTATCCATATGCCTAGGAGACGGGAGGATGTGCTTTTTTATGCTCTCGTTGTCCCAGTATAATTTCAGCGTTTGTGCAGAAGTTTAGAAATCTTTGTTATAGTACCATCTAGTGATTTTTTATTGAAAATGATCAAAAAAGCTCTAATATTACCTTATCATATGGGTTTATTTGTGCACAAGTGCATAAATAAACATAGTAGTGCATAATACATAGTGTTTACTAAAGGTAAATATAGCAGCAGAGATATCCCCATACAATGAGATCACATGATTATGATAGACAGACTCACTGCTCTTGTTTCATACAGAACCATTCGTTGAATACCACTGATGATGGCCGCTGACTGAGGCATTTTGCTGCTTTTATGCCGGTAGCCTAACGACGACAAGAAGAAAATAAGAGCTATAACAGAGACATGAATTATATTAAACAGGAAAGAAATCTTCCACATCACATGACCTAGCCATCATGCTAGTTTATCGACTTACTTACTCGTTTTATCTATCAACCCGTGTTGATGTGCTCGTCTTCATTTGTGTACAACTCAACGTAATATAAATTATTAATCTGGGGTATTTAATTGTTGCAGAAGCATTATTTTCAGGCAAGCATAGACCCCGATATAAGCGTTTTTTGGTTTGTTGTGGTGGTCAGGTGACAATCCACTGACAGCGGAGTAATGTACGGTGGCTACGGTGGCTCACACAGTCAAAAAGCATCTAAAATTTTATGGAAATTCACTAGATGTACGTTAGCTAAGTGCTTGTAGTAAAATATGCAAAACAAAAACATACACACGCACACACAAATAAACAAACAAACAAACAAACATAAATACACAAAACAAAAATATTGTTGCTAAAGTTTGCGTGTTGTCATGGTTACCATGTTTCTTCAACTCGGCAAAATGGGTCAAGTGTTGTTAGAAGGAGCGTCCACTAACCGTAGCAAAAAATAACTATAACTATTAACAAAACTATAGGTTTCATTATTTTATATCCTGTCCTTAAACATGCCCGAACGCGGTAAGTCATATTAACTCGCTAGCTAATTAACAATTTTAAATGACCAATTGTTAAATCATACACTTATAATATTACTAAGTAGAATAGAATAATAGTAGTTCTATTATTCATATATATACTTCTATTATACAGTCTATGTGTTTGACACTTAAACATCGATTATTAATAATATAATTGCTTCCTTATTTGTAAAAGGTATTGGCAACTGTGTATGTTTGTATTCTAGACACCCTGGCAGATATTTCTATTGAAGATGAAGCAGAAAGAGAAAATCTACTTGCTAAACCACCTTGCTTCCTCATAGTGGGTAGACCAGTAAGTAAACTTCCCATTCTCTAGCCCAGTCTGCTACACATGTCATGTGTAATTAACTTTGGGGACAACTATTTATTATATGTTTAATGTAAATACATCTGTTTGTCAGGGTGTTGGCAAATCAACTTTGGCAAGGAAAATTGCAGATTCCTGGAAATGCATCCTGGTAGATGGTTAGTTAATATATTATATCATACTTTTGCATTAACTCAGATCTTTGAAATTGTAAATTGTAAGTGTTTTTCCATTTCAGACACTGATATCCTCAAAACTCATATCACACATAAAACAAAACCAGGTTTAGAGGTATGGGTTATTTTTTCTATTCAAGTCTTTTCTTTGTCTTTAATGTTGACAATACTTTTGGTACATTTATTGTAGCTCTTGAAAATCCTATATCATGGACAAAGTATACCTGAAGAAATTGTGCTCCAGCTAATTCTTGAAAAACTGAACTCACCTGAAGTAGAGCACTATGGTAAATCAAATCAACCAGTCTCACTTGATGATGCCAATGTGTTATTTTGATTATTATCAATATTTTGTATTTATGTTTTACTGATCATTTAATGTTACAGGTTATGTTCTGAGTTGTTTGCCCTTTATGTCTGAGCGCTGTCTGAAGATTAAGGAACAGATTGAGTTATTAAAAAACCTTAAATTACCTCCTGATTTTATCATAAACATTAAGGTAAAGTTTCCTGACTCCTATTGCATTTTATTGCATTTTATTTCACTATTATTTATGTTTGTGTACTGTCTCAAATAAAATTTCTAATATATCTGTCTTGTTTTCAATAGTGTTCTGACACTGATTTGGCCGAGAGGCTTTCAGGTCTGAGGCAGTACCCAGAGACAGGCCAGTTTTACGAAAGGGGTGAGTGGATGCGTGATGTTGTCTCCACCTCAAAGAAGGAAAAAGAAAGCACTACTGAAGAGGAAGAGGAAGAAGAGGAGGTCTCACCAAAAAAAACCCAAACACTTTAACTTGAATTCACTCATTCCTGAATCAGGTTCTTTTGTTTAGATGGTGGAAGAAGAGATTAAAAAAGAGATGATCGATCAGATGGTGTGGAGACCAGAATACCTAAAAGACAACATGGAAGATAGAATTAACACCTACAAAGAAATTATGCTCAAACCTTTAGAGGTACACAACAATCACAAATAAATATCTATAGCTTTATTTATTTTAATAAAGCTGCACTAAAATAACTTAACCCTGTCAGGACTACATCACTCAGCACAATCCTGTAAACCTGATGGAGCTGGATGGAAATGACAAACCCAATGATCTGCACTTGGTAAGAAACCTATCACATAATCAATTTTTTATCCAAATGAAGACACAACTATATCTCTTCCATGTCTCCATAAATTATATCTTTGCATTACAATATTACATATTGTAATGCAAATTACAACAAAAGAAGAAAACTAAATGCATTTCTGAAAATTGTCTATTTTCTAGTATGTAATGTCTCGACTTGGAGGTATGGCCATTCACCATGCATCACTCCCTGTTCTTCTCAGCAATGATGATGACAATCTGCCAGAGGACACTGATATGGTTTGATTCAATTTAATCAAATGAACTTTTTATAAACTGTATCCTGTAAATGTTATGTTTCACACACAGGAAGACCTTATGAGAATGATGTCATCCTCCAATGTTGTGGCCCCAGGTTTCAGATGGAGAAGGAGTCGCTGGGGAGGAACCTGTCCTGTAGCTCTTAAAGAGGGCAAGATTGTCCCTGGCATACCTGATTTTTGTGTGGGGTAAGTGCCATTGTGCAGTCTATAATAAAAATTTTGATCCTTTTTAGCCATAAGATAGGAATTTATTAGTGTACCATAAAAATAAATAAGAAAAATCAAACTTAAATTATGAAATATATGTGAACCAAGGAGTCATCGAGTCATGCATGGCTCATTATACAGCAGTAATATTTCGGCTTCATGTATTAAAATTATATTTCAAAGAGAAAATTGATCTGTTTAAAATTAACTGAAACGTTTATTGTGCAGTTTTCAGGACAAAATGTACATCCTTTCCAATGCAGAGGCCTACGAGAAGTTTATTGTAAATCCCAGAAGATATTTAGTTCCTCCAATGCCAAGACCTCCGTGCCGAGTTTGCATCATCGGCCCTTCTCTGTCAGGGAAGAGCACACTGTGTAATCTTGTGGCCCAACATTACAATGCACATGTGTTAGATGTGGACATATTAGTTCAAACATCGCTCCAACAAACGGAACAAGAGAGACTGGAGAGAATCAAACAGGAGAATACAGCTTCAGCTATTGAAAAAATACAGGCCATGCTATCTTCAGATGATGGGGAAGGTACAGGCAAGTGTAATCTATGTTTTTAAATAAAGATTTTGCCCAAAATTATTATAACTGTAGTTGACTATACTGATTGTGTTTTTGTCATACAAATGAAGCCCAACATATTCAAGGTACTACTACATAAGTAATCTATGCATCAAAAACTTAGGGCATAGGCAAGAGTATACAGTAAAACAATAGCCAAACTCTTATTACTACATATGGATTTGTATGCATGATTGGTGTGCAATAAATATTATGCTGAGGTGCTGCTATATTTTCAGTAACAGATGATCACCCAGAAGTACAGGCATTGGTGCATGCAGCTCTTGAAGAAGCCAAACAGGTCACTTTATCACAACTTGACAAGTACATACTAGTACTGGCGAAACATATAAGGGAGGTATGTATGTGTATGTGTGTGTGTGTGGGGCACTTACAAATAAAATTGAAAAGGCTGCTAATACATTTTTTGTTTTCAGATAGAACAAATGAACACTGGTGCAGATGTTCCGAGTGGTTGGGTACTGGACAACTTTCCTAGAAATGTCTTAGAAATGGAGGCCCTACATCAGGCTGGAATCTTGCCTGATGTCCTGTTTTGTCTTGAAGACGGTGAAGAAAACCTGTGTATGTAACTCTGCCTCATAGGATGTTTTAAGCTGCAGTATCTCTTATTAAAACTGTAATTGTTGTATTGCATAGTACTGAAAAGACTATATGAGAAGAATAAGGACAGTGTGGATGAAGCTATAAAGACTAGACTACAGAAAGAACATCTGGAGAAGGAAAAAGAGGCGTTGTGAGTATTTTTTAAATATATGTTTCTATTTTATTTACCTTTACTGTTGATGTTCTCCATTTTAGAAGACTAAAAATAGAGGAAGAGGAAAAAGCCAATGTTGCAGAAATATTGTCTGTTGATAAGACAGAAGAAACTCAGGGTATGTTGTAGTCATGTTTTAATATTTTAATATTTTTCTATTGATGACTTTTGCATCCTTTGTATAGAAAATCCAGTGATGGCAGACATAGACAGCTCTGAACCACAAGAAGTAAATGACCAGCAAAAAGGTATGATAATTTGTGGTGTATGATGTGTGTTTTGTTATGTAAACGCATAAACAGCTACTGATAATGATATGGTATTTCTTATACAGAACTGCTGAAGCAATCTGAAGCAGGCCAAGACACACTTTCAGAAATCATTGAAGAAGAAGGTGTGATATTTAATTGCTTAATTCCTTGGAAATTAACACAAGGTGTAATGTTTTGGGTTTTTTTTTACATTTTAAAGAGGTGCCTGACCAACTGGAGTATGACCATTTTGTGGCCCATGCAAAAGCAGAAGGTGAGTTGCGCAGTATGTCATTTAGTTGTTTATGTATTAAAGGGTTTATGATGTTGGTTCATTTATTTATTTATTAGAAAAACTTGATCTGTCAGAAAGCTCAGTGCCTCAAGAAATACTGGATGAAGGTGTGAATTTAGTTACTTAGCATAGTTTAGTGTTAGTATTTTTGTTTTTTGTTGATTGTAAATCGTGCCTTCTCAGAAATCTCTCAGCAGCCCATTGTTGACAGTTCTGAAACTATGGAGAGAACAGAGCAGCACCAGCATGGTACATTTTAAATTATAATAATTATTTATGATTATACCTTATAACCTTGCTATTGACTATATGCTTTCTAGACCTCTATTCCATCAGAAACAAAAGAAAGTAAAGATGACTAAAGTTAACTCTTTATCATGTATTTCAGTGTTTTTTGAAGCCTTGTGTGTGTTTCTCCAGTTGACCTCCCTGATCACTGGGAGCTTGGTTATCCAGATGGCCCTGAGATGAATGTGCACAAAAAGTATCTTCAGCAATTTATGCATGAGTGGGATCAAATGCAGGTTTTTTCAAATGTCACCTACTCAATTCTGGAGTTAAGCGGAAAGAAACCTGAACATCTACTTGAGGAGGTGGTCTCTGAGATGGAAAGTTAGTTAAATGTTTTATCTTTAAACAAATGTGTGTTATTAACAAATAAACAAATACGTGTTTATGGCTAAACAACAATACAAATTTGTCATGTCTTCTATCAGAACCCTTCAAATATGTGGCCAGTGAGCTGACAGGGGCAGATCTGGAAGAAGAGGCAGAGGACATGGCCGAGTTGCAGAGAGAAGAGGAAGGTGACGATGATGAGGAGGCAGAGGATGAGGGTGATGTAAGTTGTTTTGTATTTGTGAGCATTCATGTGCCACAAATGTGTAATATTTTTATTGATACTATGATTTTAATTTTGGTAAAGGTATTTGATCTGACTCCTGTTCCTCAATAGGCATAATCAACAAATAAGATTCTGTGTATTACTATATGTGAACATACTTGAATTAATTTACCCCACATACATATAATGTATGGTTTTACTTGATATTGATTGTAGTGATGTTGTGGGTTGTTGCCATTAATATGTTTTTATAACATTCATTTCCAATTTTTCAGGAGAAGATTTCAGTCACAAGATTATTTGGTGACACTTATCACTTTTGTCCTGTGGCTTTGAAAAACAACAATGTCCTTATCCCCGGTAATGATGAAAATGCAGCAAAATTCAAGGAGAGAATCTACTACTTTTCCAGTCCTGAGGCTAGGGACCTTTTCATTGAAAATTCTAAGCAGTATGTGGCACAGACTGATCCGCTGAAGGTAATAATAACAGAGGATCACGTCAATCATATTACATTTTAACATAGTATTTATGTACAGTATACATATTTTTCTGTTTAGCCTCCAGCTTTAAGGGTCCTCATGATTGGTCCTCGAGGATCAGGAAAAACCACTAATGGGAAATGGTTGGCCCAGCAGCTTGGCCTATTTTATATTGAATTTAGGGAGATACTGCAAATGCTCATCATGGAAAAGACCAAAAAGGCAGTGACCTACTCTGATGAAGCGGACACTTCTGAAGACCCAGCTGAAGATTTGGATGCTCTGATCAAAGAAGCCAGGGGAGAGGTGGATAGTGAAGTGGACGCTCACCACATACAAGAGGCAATTGCTCATACACCTCTCTATATATAATATTTTACAACAAAGACAGGTTATATATTCTGTTTCTTATTGATTTGAACAGGAGGAAGTGGAATTGACAGATGATGAAAAGCAAATTGTAGCTTACCTGTCTGATGGAGAACCACTTGGTCTAGATATACTGGACACGGTCCTCATCCCTTATTGGAAACAGGAGCCATACATGTAAGTATCAGCTGTTATACTGTTGTGTCATATATTTTTTCTTTTTACTTTGCATGCTTGGAATAAAATCAAGTTACTTCTTTTCCCATCTATTGTCATATATGACATAGGTCTACAGGGTTTATTTTAGAGGGTTTTCCTTCTAATACTGAAGAGGTGGATTACCTTGCACATCAGCAGCTCTTTCCTGATGTCGTGGTCGCATTGGCGGTGGATGTCGGCGAGATACAAGTTCGTCTGTTGCCAAAATATCTTGAGAATTGGCGGGAGCAATGCAGCCATCGGCAAGCTCAAGTAAATCTACTGCAGGAACTTCGTCAAAAAAATCGGGTATGTTTTTCAAAATTAATTGTTAAAGATTTTGGTAATTTTATGATTTTATGTATATATATATATATATATATATATATATATATATATATATATATATATATATATATATATATATATATATATATATATATATATATATGGGTGTGTGTGGGGGTGTGTGTGTGTGTGGGTGTGGGTGTGGGGTGTGTGTGGGGGGTGCGTGGATGTGTGTGTGTGGGGGGGGGTGTATGTGTGTGTGGGGGTGTGTGTGTGTGTGTATGTGTATTGTGTACACACAGGAGGAAAGAATTGCTGCAAGAAGGGCTGAATTAATGGCAGAGATGCTGGCTAATACAAAGGTACAGTTCATATTGATGAAACCTATTTTATGAAAACCTGCCCTCATTGACACTGGTCTGCAGGTGAAAGGTCATAATGAGGATGATGATGAAGACGAGGATGAAGACGAAAAGAACCTAGAGGAAGATATTGAGGCTATGCTGGAGGAGGAGTTCCCCCCAGAGGAGCATGGTGATGACTTGGACAATGAAGAGACAGAGGAAGTGGCCACTGAACGCCTGCAGATGGACATAGCCAAACGATTTGCAAAAGATGAAAATAGCATTAGTGTTATGATGGTACAGCACAGTCAATATTAACCTGCGTTTAATATAACTTTAATATTTTGATTCTAATAGTTATTTTTTTTTACTACGACAGGACCTGTTAAGTGAGCAAAATATACCAACAATTTCCATTAATGCAAGCAGCAAGCCCAAAAGAGTGAGGCATCAGCTACTCAACAATGTACAGCCACTTCTAACCAATAGAGAGTCGCTCTTTCAAAAATGCCAACCAATTACATGTCCCCAAGCCCATAAACTGCTGTCCTCCTCCTACAAATATTACAGTGCTTTTGGCTTTTGGGATCCAGTTCAGGTGAGTGTTGGATATTAAAATATATAAGATAAATAAAAAAAACTAAACTAAACTATGCATTTACAATTATATTTTTTTCTGCAGCTATATAATGAAAGAGACATAATACATCCACAATTATGGCCTTTTGATCATTCATATCCATTGATCTTCAACCATTTTATCTACTTCTTTGAATCTAAAGAGAACCGCAGCACATTTATGCTGAACCCTTTGAAATATATACACCAGCCCAAGCCCACCCCATCTCTTCCCATTAGATTAGCTGTCATTGGCCCTCCAAAATCCGGTAAAACTACAGGTACGTTCTGAAGTGTTTATTCATCAAATGCTTGCATATCCTTATCCTTTTGTCATTTGTTTTATCAGTTGCAGAGATGTTTGCCAAAAAATATGGTTTGGCTAGACTTTCAATTGGCTGTGCCCTTCGCATGATGCTGGAGACACATGAACACACAGACCTTGGTGTTCAGATAAAAAATCATCTCAACCAGGGCCAGGTTGTACCTGATGAACTGGCCATTCAAGCTTTAGAAATTGTGCTAATGTGCTCAGTTTACAATGCTCAGGGGTAAGAATATACTTTGATCCTCACAAATGTATTTAGTGAGACCATCATACTATACAGTTATATCATGTTTGTAGGTATGTCTTGGATGGATTCCCAGTGACCATTAAGCAAGCACAGTTTATGGCATCTCGGAACATCATTCCTATGGTTGTTGCAGAGCTTAAGTTAGACACATTAGAAGTTTTGAAAAGAGGCCTAACAGACAAGATGAAGCCTAAACCATATGTGATGCACAACAGTGCCGAAATCCTCCACATCCGTAACTCCTGTTTCAAACAAGAAGCTAAGTTTGTTAGACAATACTTCCAGCAACAATGCAAAAACTGGATACAACTGGATGGGATGAAGAGCAAGTGGTGGATCTGGAAAAACATTTTAAAGGAAGTTAGCAAATGTGTGAAAAATATTCACAACTACCTGCAAAGGACACACAGTGGTAAGGCTCAAATCTGAGGTAATTTTTTTACTTTCAGTGACATATGTTTTACTTTCCATTTTTCATATGTTTTACTTTCCAGGGAAAGCCGCCAGCATAAATAGGATGTGCATTACCCCAAAGGAGCTGCAGTATCAGATCGGGAGATTTGGATATTACTGTCCTGTCTGTCTGGTCCTAGAGAGCCACCTAGTGGAGTGCTCTGAAACTCCAGATTTGACTCATGATGCTGCTGAATACAGGGGTTACTACTACATCATGTGTGGAGAAAAGCATTTGGAAGTTAGTGTCCCCAGTTAACTGTTAAAAAGATAAACATTGACAAAAATAACTATGTCTTGATTCTATTTTTTGTTTCCTAAGTTGTTCTTAGAAACCCCAGAGCAGTTTGCAGCTGCGGACAGTCCTCACACACTCCCACCTCCACACCTTCTGCCAAAAAAACTTAATGGGATACAAGTGAAAAACAAGTTCCCACAACAAGTAGAGTTGAGGGGTTTCTGTCCTGTCACCTATCGTGATGGAAAGCAAAGGTACTATTTCATCGTCATTTAAAACATAAAATTTTCTTTACACTGTATAAACATTTACAGGTATGAAGCTTTAGCTCGTGGAAACATGGAATATGCTGTTGAATATCGTGAACGGATCTATGTCTTTGAGACTGAGCAGAAACGGGCAAAGTTTTTAAGGTGACTATTTCTGTAATCTTTATATTTTATATGTTTGTTACTGGAATTGACATTATCCTATTTTGACTGAAGGACTCCTGAAATGTACTGGGACCAGAGGCTTCCTGAGAAAATTCCTCCTCTCTGTGAACCTGTACCCCTTAGCTCCATTCCAAATTTAGGCTATTTGGAACAGGTAATTTGTCCCTAGCATATAAAGGTCCCTATCATGTGTAGACCATTTTAATAGAAATGTTTTTGTAACACTTGCAGGGGGTTGCTGTATCAGTCATCAAGGCTGTGACTGCTGTAGGGTGTCTTAAACCGAAGTATCCATTTCTTAGTGTACAAACATCTTCTCTCCTATATGTGGCCTACTATCTGAAAGGTAAACAAAATAAGGCTGTTGAACTGATTAAAACAACCTTGAACCTTAAAACATGCTTCTTTTTGTGTGTTGTAGCGTTCAACCCTAAGAGCACAGACTATGTTCGTCAGAAGTACAAGAAGAAGTTGGCTTTGTTTGAAGAGGATTGTGCTCTTATTCCCTATCTGATTTCAACCATGCGAGGCGATTACAAGCCTCTGAGTGCACAACCCATAGACTTTGAATTCAAACTCAACAAGTTTCTGGCTTTGGAAGACACACAAAGAAAAAATGTTTAACTTTGTTTACCATTTCGTATTTGCTACATCTTGTCAATTAATAGGGAATCATATAATTTTTATCTATACATATGCAAAATTAAAGCATCTGTTTTGAATGTATAGGCAATATGATGCAATTATCTCTAGCCTGTCTTGAATACCCATATGATTTTTTCGAATAAAAAAGAACAGAGAAAACTACTTTTATGATACTTGAATGTCAACCAAAGCATTTAACACTGTAAGCATATTTTAACATACTTCTGATGGACAGCCATATGTTGAAACATGTTGGAAGCAGGGGCCACAGACTGGGGAACACACAGCTGGTCATTCAAATAGATGCTTTTAACACAACATTGACAGAGCAGAGGTACCTTTAAAAAGATTTTACATGTTAATAGGTTAATAGGGCCTTATTTTTTTTTTTTTATTTTGTGAATTGTTATGAATAAAATCATAAGGGTCAATTCATCAGGAGGATTGAGGACCATAGTGTTTTTGTAATACCTAAGTATGCCGGAGGGAGGCGTGTAGTAAACAGATGTCTAGTAGAAGAAGACAGCCCCATGAGAAAGCAGAGGGCGCGAACGGAAATGATTATGGGTTTGTGTTCTTCTGCTAAGTTAGGTATGACACACTTTAACGGCTGATACATAATTCTATATACTGGTCAAATAAACGACCATCTTGCTCTGATAGGCGTTTTACTCATGTGGTTTATGCTCGTGCAGCTACCCCAACTATCCAGTGCGTTGCTAAGCTTCATTCTTTCTTAAGGAATGACAGAATACAAACGTGTTGCTAAATCAGTTTGAGGTTACTTCCATTAAAAGTTGCTAGCTTAATCTAAATTGTGTGCAGACAACTATTTAACTGTGTACAATTTCATCATTATGTCTATTTACTTTTCCGGGTTCGTTTTGTTCTCTGGATAAGCCTAAGGAGTGCTGTAATCGAAAATGTCCAAACGACGAAACAGCTCGCTAAATGACAACCCCAGTAAACGAGTCAGATCTGCGAGGGAGGAAGAGGAGCGAGACGAAAATGTTGACGACAGTGAAGTAGACGATCTTCTGACGGGACCGGTACAATAATGGCTCTGTAAATGATCGTAAATTGATGTGTGGAAGCATTCAAATGAATTCCGCGTGTGTTGTCGTTTTGTGTGTGTGTGTAGCTGCTGGCTGCGGGTGAGGTAGTAAGTGATGCTGGGATCGTGGAGAGCATCACCCTCAAGAACTTCATGTGCCATTCGCTCCTAGGTCCCTTTGCATTTGGCTCAAATGTAAACTTTGTTGTTGGAAATAATGGAAGTAAGTTGAATGCATGTACTGGTTTTAATGCAGATGTAATTTGTATGTAACTTTTCTGGTGGAGGGTTTGCTACCTGCTTGTCTCCACAGAGATGTTATTGATTTGCCTACAATGTTCTCTTTATCTCCATGGAGACAAGCATCCACCTGGCCAAGTTACAGGTCAGATCTGTGAAGAGGCACACTCGCACTATCAATGCATGTTTTTATGTGTGCGAGAAACATTTCAGGCAAATAAATAACCTCTCCATGGAGACAAGCATGTGGTGGACCACCCAGCATAAGAATTACACAGTTCACTTTAAAAAAATATTATAGTTGGACAAAATTGTACATTAAAATTCCATTACAAAAGAAAGTACTCTTATATAGTCATAGTGAAGTGTCAAAAATGTACAAAACTTGACACAAAAAAAAAAAAACTTATATAAATTATTAATAATATTAATTATAATAATGCTTACAACAACAACAACAATAATAATAATAATAATAATAATAATATAACTTAAATAACTTGTAATCAAATCACACATTACATACTTATTCCAGAAGAATGCATCTTGCAGATACTTCTGCAACAGATTTGAAAATAGTTTTATATTGTGCTTTGCTAAAATGTTAAGTTGTAAGTAAATACATTACATACGTTACATTTTTGTGTATTCGAAATGTTTCCTTGTCAGGTGGGAAAAGTGCCATTCTAACAGCTCTTATTGTTGCCCTTGGTGGAAATGCACAAGCTACAAACAGAGGTGTGGCACTCAAGGGCTTTGTCAAGGAAGGTGAAAGGTAAGGGGACTTTTTTTTAAAAGTTTTGTTCAGTTTTGTTATTACTAGTTTGCGTGTTTGTTTTTAGTTCTGCAGAAGTGTCCATTACTCTGCGTAATAAAGGAAGAGATGCCTTTAAACCTGACGTATATGGCTCATCAATTACAATAGACATGAGAATATCACACGATGGGCTGAGAACTTATAAATTGAAAAGTAAAGCAGGTATGTCACCAATATCAGCAGTTTATTACATTAGCACTGGTTTATCAGACACTGAGATTTTTATTTTATAGGTCAAGTTGTTACCACCAAAAAGGATGAACTTTTATGTATCTTGGATAACTTTAATATCCAGGTAAGCATTTACAATTTTTGTTGCCAATACACAGTAGTGTGTAGTAGCAGTAGCAGTAGCAGTAGCAGTAGCAGTAGCAGTAGCAGTAGTAGTAGTAGTAGTAGTAGTAGTAGTAGTAGTAGTAGTAGTAGTAGTAGTAGTAGTAGTAGTAGTAGTAGTAGTAGTAGTAGTAGTAGTAGTAGTAGTAGTAGTGAAAGGAATACACATTGTGTTTTTGTTGGGGGTTTTTTTGGTTGTTGTTTTTTTGGACAGTTCATGTGTAAAGGCACAGTAAAATGTATGTTTTATGATTTTCAAAGGTCAATAACCCTGTGTCCATTCTTACACAAGAAATGAGTAAATACTTCCTTCATTCCAAAGGAGAGGGGGACAAATACCAGGTTCATTTTTGAGCGTGTTTGGTTTTATTTTTGCTTTAACAGTGGAAAACAAAACAACTTTTTTTCTGTGTAGTTTTTCATGAAAGCTACTCAGCTGGAGCAGATGAGAGAAGACTTTGTCCACATCAAATCAACAAAGTCTGTTACAGAAGATAAAGTTGAACAACACAGTGAGGTAAATGCCTGCATCACATCTGTCTTGTATTATATTAGATTATTTGTATATATATAAGAGGGTTCCTGCAAGTAGCACCTGTAGTTGTATTTGTGTTTTTGACAGTTACTGAAGGACTTGAAGCGTAAATATCTTGAAAAAGAAGACCGCTACAAAAGTCTGGCATCTCTGGATGAAATGCACACCAAACTTGAGGAACTGCAGAAACAAATGGCCTGGGCTTTGGTGAGAAATATACTGCGCTCCCAGTCCAAGGACTTTAGTATCTGAAACAATGTGTTTTTCTTTTGGGGCAGGTGCTGGAAATGGAGAAGGAGCTGGAACCATTGAAAGAGAAGCTTGGAGCTGACAAGAAGTCAACAAAGAAATATGATGAGAAAGTAGAAGAATGGAAGGTGGGTTTCTCACCATTGTAAAATCCCAAAATAAATTGAGATACAGCTGTATTTATGTTTGGATTTTATAATGAATCTGTCTGGATGTCTCAATTGTCACCGCTTTTTCACCATTGTTGCACGGGATCTTACAAAAGTAAACCTCACTACTCTAATGGGTGTGTTATTTTCCATTATTGCACAGATTAAGATTGAAGAGGCAGAGAAAAGCTACAAACAAACCCAAGAACAGTTAGAAAAGATCACTCTGCAAGTCCAAGAGCTTCAACCTAAATGTGCTGAGCTTAAAGCCGAAACTCAGAGACTCTATTCTCTTCTGAAATCCAGCGAGGTCAGAAATACTCACACATATCTACAAACATTCAAGTGCACATGGCAGGTTGTCATGTTTTTCTAATGATTACTTCATTTGATGGGAATTGTGGTCAGTATTTAGTTTTACATTAGTCAAGTGGATGTTTGTGAATACATTTTTTTTGTAATTACAGTATAATAAGTTTGGTTGACAGGTAACCGTTATCTGTGGCCCATGTCCAACCAGGAAGTCAAATTATACACAAAAATTGTCAGACTGGGGAAAACTAAGCAAGAAAATCCTGAATCGAATGATGTTTACTAAAGTCAAAAGTGTTACATGCACTTCAAACCGTTTTTACTGAATGTATAAAAGTGTGATCATTTTTGTCTTGATATTTCTTCTTTAGCTCACTGTTCACAGATGCAGGGCAAACCTAAGAGATCTAGAAAAGGATAAAATTCAACTCTCAACAAGAATAAATGATTTGAAGCTGAGGTATGATCCTCCTTATGCTGACACTGTGACATCATCATGCATAT
This sequence comes from Periophthalmus magnuspinnatus, assembly GCF_009829125.3. Taxonomy (NCBI): domain Eukaryota; kingdom Metazoa; phylum Chordata; class Actinopteri; order Gobiiformes; family Gobiidae; genus Periophthalmus; species Periophthalmus magnuspinnatus. Next base: position 14,427,790 of record NC_047149.1, read on the forward strand.
TAACTCTCCTAACATTATTGTTTGTGTGTAGCATTAGTCAGACCACAGGAGCTGAGAGCCAGGCCAGGATGGAGAAAATACAACAGATTAAGACAGAAATTGAAAACCTGAGACACCAAATCTCCACTCTGGGGCAGCAGATTGATCAGTACCAACACGCCTGTGGCCGGGCCAAAGAAGAGCAAGCAAAGATGAGGTAGACCAATGATACAAATTACTAAGGTGACAAAAGTTATTATGTATGTAAATGAATGGTGTCTAAATCAAGGACGTTGATTTTTGTATTTTTGAGCATGTAATGAATTGATTCTTGTCAAATAATTAATTTACTGTAAAGATACCTTTTTATCCACATTACTTTAGTGTCACATGCATTGTACCTGCTTACAGGCGAGAGAATGATGCCCTTACCAAGTCCATGGTAGCCAATAGGAGAAACCTTCAAACATTGGAGAGCAGTCGTTCCAATCGTCTGCGCCGCTTTGGAGAACACATGCCTGCTCTTCTTAATGCCATTCAGGAGGCTCACCGCAGAGGCCAGTTCAGACATATTCCTCGTGGACCTTTAGGTACACTCCTCCCCAGACCAGACTATAGCTAATATAGAAAAAGTACTTATAAACTAATAAATTTTCTATCACGTTTGTAGGTTTTCTAGTCAGCCTGAAGGACCCAGACCATGCCTTAGCAGTGGAGGTGTGCTTTAAAAGTCTTTTGCTGGCCTTCATATGTGATAACCATGACGATGAGAAAGTACTGCAAGGGCTTATGGCTCGAGTGTTCCCATCAGGACGAAGGCCCACCATTATAACCAGCACCTTTTTGCCAAAGGTGCATGACACAACGAGGAGGTGTGAACAAGTGTATTCAATAGTCTTTAATGTATTTTGCTGCCATTTTGAAAGATTGTAACTCAAATATTGCTGCTTTATCAGAGGTGTGAATCATCCGGAGTATCCCTCTGTGCTTCAAGCACTGGAGATCGAGGACCCAGCTGTAGCCAACTGCCTTATTGACCAAAGGGGCATTGAAACTGTTCTTCTTATAAAGGTAACAACTTCAAGCTATACATTTACATGGACTGACAAGCCAAAAAGGTAAATGTTTCTTTATTTCTGTCTACTTTGTTTTTCATTTGCATTGCACTGGTGATGTGTGCAGAATCGTACAGAAGCAAGAAGAGTGATTCAAGGCCGAAACCCTCCTCAAAACTGTACCCAGGCCTTTTCTAAAGATGGTGATCAGATCTTTCCTAACCGCAGTTATGCAGCAGAACAGCAAAGGGCCAACTACTTGTCTGGGGATGTGGAGGAGGAGATAAGGTATGTAAGACAAAAGGGATGCCTACCAAAATTCATATGAAAGTATGTTGGCAACTAAATAATTCACAATTATTTTTGTCAGACACTTGCAGAGAGAGCTAGAAAACCAGACTGGCCAGTCGTCTCGCTTTAACCGACAGCTGAAGAAGATGGATGATGATGTAAGACAAAACGATTCTTTGCTGAGAAGAGCACATGCAGAGCAGAGATATGTCGAAGTAAACTTTTTTTTATTCAAACTATTTTATTTTTATTCTTTTTATTCAAAATTTCAAATGCATTAATTGTTTGTTACAGAACAAGATCACGAAGTTGCAGCTTGAGCTCACTGACCTGCAAAATGTGGAAGAGCCCCAATCAGAAGATCTTAGTCCTTTGGTAAAATATATCATATTTTAAAATGATAGCGATAATTGAAATGTATTCCAACAATATCAAGAAAATAATAAAATATGTTTACTCTGCTTCTTCTACAGGAGGAAGATCTTCAGGATATTGTTTCAAAAATCACTTCCAAACGCACAGAGTATGAAGAAGCAAAGATTCAGATGGCTGACCTAAAGGCATCATATGATAAGGCAGAGCGGAAGTACAAGCAGCACAAAGACCAGATAAACACTATCGCTGAGGAAGCAGACTTTGTCAAAGTAAACCTTTGTATTCATGAGCATGAATATAATCAACTTTGGTCACTTTCTTTACATTAAACCATATAATCAAATATATTATTTTACAGGATGAGCTCGGTAAAACTGATCAGGAAGTGTTGAAGTGCAGACATCATAAAAAACACTATGATGAAAAACGTGCTGCTCATCTGAACAATATACAAACTCAGGAAAATAATCTCAACAGCAAAGAGAACGAGCTAGAGGTACACTCAGTTTTTTTTTGTTTACCTGTGATATTATGTTATACTTAATATGGATACAGTATTTGAGCGTTTTCTATATCTGCTCAGGCTTCAATTGCCAAAGCTTCAGAGATCTGTGCAGAGCGTCTGGAGGTGCGCCGAACGGCCCGCAGTCTGGACACCGAGATCAACCGCCTCAAAGTTAAGATTAGCACTCAACAGGAGCAACAAGGCGACCGTGAGGAAGTTGTAAGGTGTGGACCTATTGCGTTGCATACACATTTAAAGAGGGCGTATTATGCAAAGTGGTTTTTTTTTTTTTTTTAGTTTTCTGACATGTTCCCTCATCAAAAACATGCCTAAAATGGTTTAATATGTAATCTTTTGATCTTTCCCGGGCACTGCCATTATCTCACACACTGTTGTACAGGCAGTACCATGAGGCTCTGGAGAACTATAAAAACATGGCACAACAGATGAAGAACCTCAACAGCTTCATCAAAAGCCTTGATAATGTTCTGAACGACAGACTGCAGGTTTACGCTGAGCTCAGAAGGTAAGTTTAAGTTATGTTAGTTACACTGGTTATTTAATTTAATTTGTAATATAAAAAATCATAAATTTAATATATTTTTGAAACCTTTTCTTTTCCATTCAGATTTCTTTCTGCTCGCTGTAAATACTACTTTGATAGCATGCTGGCTCAAAGAGGCTACACAGGAACCATGACATTCAACCACAAGGATGAAACCCTCTCCATTTCGGTAAGCATTGAAAAGTTATGAAAAAACTTAGTGTTTACACATAAAATAATAATATATAAAATATACTGAAGACCACAAATAGAGGCTACATTTTTACTTTAGTTTGAAATTGTAGATGTGAGTGTGCTTGTATTGGTAGGTTCAGCCGGGTCCAGGGAACAAGGCTGACCTGAGTGACATGCGCTCACTGTCTGGAGGCGAGCGCTCCTTCTCCACCGTCTGCTTTGTTCTCTCACTCTGGGCCATCACTGAGGCACCTTTTCGCTGTCTTGACGAGTTTGACGTCTATATGGTGAAGATATATTTGTTTAGTTGACATTCCTCAACACTTGCCACTATATTCATTTTTATGTATGTTGTGAAGGACATGGTGAACAGGAGGATTTCTATGGACATGATGCTGAAGGTTGCTGCTGGACAGCTTTACCGACAGTTTATTTTCCTCACTCCGCAGAACATGGGGTAAGAGTCCATTCTTTATTTTGATTCTATTATCAAAGCAACTGGACCAGCCCAAAGAAAACAATTGTTGTTTTAGTTCTTATATGACAACATAATTTTTGAGAAATGGCTGTGCTGTTTGTGGAGCAGTGAAGGTCTTATAAATGTATACATAGGATTCTGTGGGAAAGGGCATCAGTGCGTTTATCTACAAATTGCCTGTTGACAGTGAAATTTATTATGTTTGTTTTTGCCTCAGATCTCTTCCGGTGAGTAAAATCATCCGTGTCCTGCGCCTCAAAGATCCAGACCGTGGCCAGAGCGCTGCATTGGGACCAGCCAACCATGAAAACCAGTAGCTTTTTTTTGAGGTTCTGTGTTATTGTAACAGCTATATTTTAAGTAATTATACATTGATATAAAAAATAAATAGGTTTTGACACACGTTTCTTGATGTAAGTTTTGCCGTCTTATTCTTTCTATCTTCTATCTATCCTTGCCCTTGATAATGTAATTTTGATTTGTTTTGATTTAAAAGGATCTGAGATTAAAGCCTAAAACCCATTAAGGGTGGTCTTGTGAGAAGGAAGGATTTGTACCTTTAAAGGCTCTGTGCCAAATCCTCACAGAAGGCGGTCCACTGGAATGCATTTCCACTCAGGCACAAAACATTTGTTGACACCCTGACCAGAAAACTAAATCTGTTTTTCCATTAGATATTACAAGATGAAGACCAATTCTCTTACCTCACAACTATTTGAAAGAAATGCAGTGCGAGACAATGTATCTGGGACAAGATATGAACGTTATGTGAATTATGTGGACAGTGTAGAGGACTCTTCCTCCTTTGACATTCAGCCAGTGTTGGAGAATGGGATCAACAACGCTGAGACCTCCAATGTTACGTGCCACAGAGAGGTGCTTTTAACCTTCTTCCCAGCAAGCTATCAACCTTTGACAGTATATGATGAGGAGCAAGAGAAAGCACAAGAAGACAAAAAAAAAAGGAAGAAGGAAAAGTACAAAAAAGTGAGAAAGGTGAGTTCTTCAACAACATGCACAAAGTAATTGCCATGTGGAATTTTCCTTTGCTTTTCCTGTAATGATGCAATTTATATAAGAATGTAGCTGAGCTGGATGCCCAATTAACTTAAGTTATTAATTAAAAAAAAAAAAGTTTCACAGTACACTTTTAAAATGAAAAAAAAGAAAAAATATCCAGCCACTTCCATCCGCTTCAGATGCTCGGCCCATTTCCTCCTTGCTCCAAGTTGAGACAATAGAGTCCTAATGTTTGTTTATAACCGGAGCAAACTCCTTATAGGACTTCTGAGCATTCCACTGTGTTAAAATGATTTGGGTCTCCAGCTTAACAGATCTCCATGTACATATTCAATGTCCAGACATGTTTATCCTGTGTGAAACCACTGCTTAGTCAGACTAACGTTGTTTTTTGTTTTTCAGAATATGAGGAAAGCTCTGAAGTGCACCTGGAAGTGTCTGATGCTTGGCTTATACAATTTTGCTCTGGGATATTCAACCCCTATGTCAGTCGTTACTACATTTTCATCTGATTTCCATCAAGGACAAAACTGGCCCTGAAGATTAACGTAAAATTGGACTGAATGCTATATTTTCTACACGGTGCTGCATTTGAGTGACCAAAACATCAACATGAAACTTATAATTAATCAATTCCATTAAAATAAGCATCAATAGCCTTGCAACAACAAAGCGGTCAGTGCATTTACAGAATTGCTGTGTTGTGTCTACAGTGTCAGTATTTTGACTATTCCATTTTTATGTTTGGCCTATTATTTGTATTGATTTGCATCATTCAAGACTCAAAGTATAAGTTCAGAGTCCTTGAGAAATTTATAATAGGAACACTTTTGGTGGTAATTGAAATGTAGAATTGTTAGGGTGGGAATATTAGCAAGTAGGACCCATTTGTTTTTGGTTGTTGCGCAAGGTGAAAAAACAAGGTGTAGGTCTAAATAAACGTGTCTGGTGTGAATAAACTTTTTTAATTATGTGGTTTTAAAATTTTTTTTTCTTAATTGGTGATTATTATACACATAATTACAGGTGTATTGCGTGCTTATGTATCATACTTTTGATAAAACAATAAACAGAAATTTCGTTTTCTATGGGAGGTCCTTCGCTGACGTAATTTTTATGCGACACGATTCTTCCGCATTTGTCTTGTTTACTGATGAGCATCACAGCTAAGCTAACTTTAATTTTGTGATTGTCTTAGTTTTGTAAGATGGCAGATCCAAAGGCACAAAATATGAGCTCAATTCCAATAGATGGCTTTAGTAATTTACGAATTACATCAATATGGACGTTCCTCTTGTCTGTAAGTACACTTATTTATTTTCTTTCCCTGTTAATCGTGTGTCAACAGAATTCCATACATTTTCTTACTTGATTCTGTATTCTTTTGTTGTCGCAGGTGCAGTGGTCGGAGCCCTGGCTCATAGGGTTGGTTAGTTTTCATTTTGTGTGTTTATTTGTGACTCTGGTGACATGCAAATTCTACAAAGCACAGATTTGTCACTTCTTGCTCATGGGTGGGTTTTTATACGCTCTATAGATTTTTTTTAAATTGTGCTAACTATTTGATAATTCATATGTGATTTTTTTACAGCCGGCTTAGTGTACAGTGCAGAGTATTTGAACGAGTTGGCAGCCATGAACTGGAGGTAATAGTATTATTAGGTACTATAGGCAGTGGTGGATTTAAGTAAAAGTACATAGCTAAAAATTTACTTAAGCAAAAGTATCACATGAAAAAGTCGTAAGTAATAATATTTAATTACCCGTTTAAAAATGCACTTTAGAGTACACAAGTATTTTTAATTTGTTAAAGTGTTAAATGTAGCGATATTGATTACAAATTTTGCATATTTTTGTCAACAGTAACAATATAAATTAATAGTTTAATTTTTCTTGTGAATATTGTGTATTTATTTTTGCTTGCTCAAAGCTTGAACTCAAAAACTGTAGTCAGGATGTTACCATGAACATGGTAACATTCTGAATATGAAAAGTACTTCTTACTTTTCAGTCCAGTTAAAAAATGTAGTGGAGTAGAAAGAAGAGATACTTGCTCTCAAATGTAGCGAAGTCAAAGTAAAAAGTATTCACTGTAAACTTACAGGTACAGGTACCTAAAAACTCTACTTAAGTACAGTACTTTACTACTTGTACTTCATTACCTTCCACCACTGATTATATGTAGTAAATAAAGTACAAGTCCTTCTTCAGACCCCAAAACATCACATTGTGGTGCTTTTAAAAAATATATATATTATTTAATTGGGAACTCTTGCAGTGTGAATCTGTTCTTTCTTTTCTACAATTTTTGTCTTTGGACCCAGCATGCAGTCACAGCCTCTACCCACAAGTATATAAAGTACACACAACAGTTAATAATTTAGTTTTTGTTTTTCAGGTCTTTTTCTAATTTCCAATACTTTGATTCCAAGGGCATGTTCATATCTTTGGTATTTTCCATTCCTCTTTTGATGAACACAGTCATTATCGTTGTAAGTGCTAGTTCTTAATAATAATCAGCAACATCTTTGTCCAATCATTGTAGCAACCCAACATATGATTTTGTCGTGTAGATGGTGTGGGTCTACAGGACATTTTCCACCATGACGGAGCTGAAAACACTGCAGCTTAAAAAGAAGATGCACAGGCAGAAGCGTGAGAAGACTGACTGACCCATTTATTTCCTAAAATTGATTTTAACAAAACAAATCCTTAATCCTAATCCCAAATGTTGGAATGAAGAAATGTTTTTGGTTACTGCCAAAGGACGAGAGAGCATCAAAGGGCCATATGGGGGCATTTTTGTATATGCTGTTTGTAACCATGTGTTTTATTGAAACTTGAAAGGACATTAAACTTTTTGAGAGCCATTGTTTATATCTTATTTTGTATGGATTTTTATTGTCTCAAAAAAGTCAGTATAATATTCACTCTGATAATAGTTGGATAGCAGTAAGTGGTGTAATTTGAAAATTTGGGCTGATCATGGGTTTTCCCCTTGTGCTATTAATGAAAATAAACCAATTATAAACAGCCAAAGCCAGCTGGAGTTTAATCACAAAATACCGTGCCACTTAATTAGGGTAATACCATTCAAATCAACTTCACATTCCAAAATGAGAGCAACCGTCTGACCACTTCCAGCGGTCACAAGTCCTGTGACTTGTCGTGGGGCCAGCCTGAGGGGGTCTTTCTGCCAGCCAGTCTGCAGAAGGTACCACTGTCAGTAGCAGCTTAAACCAGCAGACCACTTAACCTCTCTGTAGAGCACCCCACCTGTCACTATAAAGCTTAGGAGGCTGTTACTTTGTCAGATTTATTCCCAGTGGAAAAATATCCAGAACATTACAGAAGATTGATCTGTCATGCAGATTACACTATGTTTTTGGTACATACTGTGCGCAGGCGGAAAGGGGAAGTTACATTTTGCCTTGAGCACCCCAAATCACATGTTTAATTATTTTATGATTTTGGTATCTAGTGGTTAAATAGCAAAATTGCATCCACAAAAACCTTATTTTAATTAGAGCATATGCCAGTTTCTAAAGATTTAAACCTTTTCAAATTCATTTTTCTTTCAAATAATACCATCCTGAACCATCCTTGTTTGTTCCACTAGATGGCACAATTCAATAGGTCGGACCAAATGTTATTTTTAATTTGCTCATATCTTTCTGTTTCAAAATTGGCACTGGTATTCTACTCTGTCTTCCAGATATGACACTCTATCCTTATTATGCTAGTAGTAGTAGTTGACTTACATGAGTAGATGGTTTGATTTGCAATAGAAAACTGCACAGAAGATAGGAGGAGAGAGAGGAATATGGAATTAGTGCATTAAAGTGTGGTAAAGGAAATAGTCACATATACATACATATATATATATATATATATATATATATATATATATATATATATATATATATATATATATATATATATATATATATATATATATATATATATATATATATATATATATATATATATATATTATATTATATTATATATATATTATATATATATTATATCATATATGAGTGATATAATATCACTGATATCCAGGCTCATTTAATAACAGTATTACATCACCCTTACAGGGAATAAGTATTAAAACTGGTCCAGTGGTGTCTGAGGTTAAAATCTAAACAAACTACTTACGACATTGTCTTCAATTTAAATCAAATTATCTTTACACATATTGGCTTGAAAGGGTTTGCAAAATTCACCAAGTCATTCATTAAAAAAAACATCTTTAGCTTGTTACTTTGGAATGTCGAAGTAACAACTGTTGGAGGTCGACGGAGAAGATGACGATATTGTTTTAAAAAGGACACGAGGAGGATTTTAACTGTGTACGTGTTCAAAACAGTGAGTCGAAAAATGCTTGAACAACTACATTTACCACAAGGGAAAACTAACAGAAGCTCTAAGAAAATATTATATTATTTTTGTGTGCTTTTTGACATAAGGATGCATTTGAATGTGTTAAAAGTCACAATATACCCTCTTTGACCCCTAAACTCAGAGGTTTTCCAACACTTAAGCATGATGAATTTAAGCAGAACACACCTAAAAGACACTGGCCAAGAAACTGACACTGTTATTAGGGATTACTCCCTCTAATACACTCCAACTGTCTTCAAAAGGTTCACAACCACTGGCCAAGTCCAAAGTGTTTCTAAGTGTCACAAATTATAATAATGGATTTACAATAGTTCTGTTAAATTTGTATCAGAGAGACAATTTCATGCAGTAAATATGTCAGAAACAGAAGTAAAACTGCACCTAAAAATGAACAAGAATAAACAAATCTTAACATATATGTTTGAGTAAGTAAAGAAATTACCAATGATACTACCGTAACTACCACAACTAATATCATCCCTCTTAGCAGTACAAATATCACTGTACATTTATCTAAGTAGGAAATACTGGCCTTCCATTTTTGAATATTATACAAGTAATAAAACAATGTGACTCAGTAAACTACTTCTTATGCATGCAGAATTACATCAAATATAAATTAACGTAATATTGTGGTTCATCTGTTTGTGATTGGGGTGTTGCATGTCAGGCAGTGAATGAGCTCGATCTGAAATGCGTTGAAATGTGCACTTTTGAAAGAATGAGAACAAGCAGATGTTGTGTCGGTTGTCACTCGGCTGATGTAGAGTTTACATCTGCAACAACAGCAAAGAGGAAATGAGGATCTTCAGTTATGGCAGTCTATTTGTTTTTCTATGACTGTGTTCACTCATACTCTCCATACAGTTTATATTGGCCCTTATCTCAGGTTCTAACATCTGCGGATGGTAAACGCAAAATCTGGGCTGTTTGTTACCATTTCAAACCAATTGTGCAATTTAAAAAATATCATTACAGTGATCTTTGTGATGTGTGTTGGAATTCCTCGACTGACATTGCATAAACGTAAATGCATTTACTTAATCACAATTTTTCTAACATCCTCTAAAATAATCTAAAGGATAAATTGTTACATCCCTGTGCTTTTTCATGTTCTTTCAACATAATATTTAGTTTGGGAAGCTACACATTTTGACCTTGCACTGGTGTCTGATAACAGCAGTAGCATCTTGAGTCAGTGGCCATGCTCTGTAATGTAATAAGGAGAAGAGGTAGAGGAGGAGGTATGGGGGTCAGGACTGACAGATGAGTCACTGGCTATGAATGAGTCATGTACAGCATACTTTTGTAATTTAATAGATTAGATGGAGAAGACTAGAGGTTACATTCTGCATGCAGGTAATCTTTAATGTTGATGATGGGCTAATACAAGGGAAATCATCATTCAAGCCTAAGCATGTTTGACCACTCCAACATGGCCTACACTATATTTGTAAAGATTAGAGGAATCCAAGGATTCATTACATTTCTTCATGCTTCAACTAAATACATAGGTACTTCCCAACTTAAATTCAAGATTTAAATTCTACATTTAAAGTTATTAAATGTAGTCTTTACCTTGTAACATGTGTAATCTTGTATTTTGTATATGCCTTGAATAATCCACACACGCATATATATATATATATATATATATATATATATATATATATATATATATATATATATATATATATATATATATATATATATATATATATATATATGGGGGGGGGGGGGGGGGGTGCGTGTGTGTGTGTTTATTACTTACTTACTACTTACTACTGTGGAGAACTCCAGGAAAGCAGTAACATAATCATGGAGACGAGCAGATAACGTAACCCCTCAAAAAAGGTTGCAGAGTGCACCTTTAAGAATAACTTCATGGTTAACTTTATAATTCTTTTGTGGTAAAAGGTATCATTTTAAAGTTTTAATCTACTCTGCTAGTACTTAGAATAGTAGTGTGTTGTATCTCCATGAATAGTACTTGCATATGTAACTGTCTATTTGTTATTCTCAGTTTATGTGACATCACCATTGTATCCTTCCCATGACCAAACTGACCTTACTGCCCTGTGTTTCAGCAATGTAGCATCACAATATTGACTTTTGTCTCCAGTTGCTTTGTGGGAAATGATGGCATTATAGTAGGTGCCCAGTGAAGCCTGTCATCTGTCAAGATTGAGATCTGGGATTTAGTTTGCTAAATTACTGCAAGTTTTCTCAACATTATTTATTTGCCTGAATTAATTTACTATGATTTGGTGATGAAATGAACAGGAACCTTGATTAGAATTTCCTAAGCGTACAAATCCTTTGCAAAAAGTAGTAGTAGTGATGAGTCCGATGGACCTGAGTGAAGATGAGGGAGTCCATCACAAAGTGCAATGTTGAAATCCTGGTGAAACTAGAATTGAAACATTATTAAGTCCAGCAAGTGTTATCTGAAAAATGTGAGATGTTAAAGTTGGGATGTGAAGGTTATCATGGAAAAGGGCCCCTTTCACCTCCTGTTAATCAAACAGGCAGATCAGTGGTTTGTTGAAACTGTTGTGCTGCCAAGACTCCCAAAGCAATGCCATAAATCTGTCAGGGTGGATACAAACACCCTTGAGTAAACATACAAAAATATCTGAGGTCATTAAGAGCTGTTTATCATCTGGGAAAAATTGAAGTATTTGCTTAAAATATGAAAGAATATAAGATGCATAAAAGTTGGTGCATGGAGGATCTGCAGAATGAAATAAGCTTGTTAATGTTCATTCTCACACATATCCGACTGTCTGGACAACGTGCCCCTGGGACACTGTCTCCATCGTCACTTATGCCAATTTGGAGCCTCCATCTGAAACGCATGAATCATAGCATTAATGTGAGCCCTGATCGAGCTTTGTCAGTCCGAGGCATTTTTCTTCTTTCTGATCTTTAAAGAAAATGTTCGTTCTATGTTACAAATTCTTTCTAAATATAGAGAGATGGTGCATTTTGAATGGAAACTATTTTGTTTAATGAGCAGGTTTTATGTCAGCACTGCCGTTCCATTAGTGATAATTGAGAATGAGAAGGTGCTGCAGGTTGGCTGTATTGTTTCAATATTAAGCCCTGACATGTGCTGTAATGTGTAACGTCACCATTATCCTCACCTCAGCAGATCAGAGTGAGGACCTTCATTAAGATCTGTGTGACCTATTGATGTCAATTACCCTGCACCAGACACTGACCACTTTAACAAGTCACATAATGTCATATAGCATCTTTAATCACCTTCAAAGTATTATTATTATTTTTTTTAAGTTAGTCCTTCTCTATTTTTATTGTGAATACAGGAATCTCACATCTTATACTTATCTTATACTTTATTACCTGGTATATTTTATGTGTAATCTGATATAAATTATATTAGTTAGTGAGTAGTATGTCCTGTCCCTTTCCTTGGTTTGGTGCTGGTTTAGTCTACATTTAGTTTGGGGTTCCTTCACAGTTTAGTCCCAATTTTGAACTGGTGAAGGGTGAATGGCCAAACCTGTCCAGCTGTTCCATACCAAAGCTCCTGAGATTTGATGGCTTGATTAGCTGCATCATCCCAACATGTAAGTGTATTCTCCAGCAGAGTATCAATCATTTTCAGCTGTATCATGATTGAACATGAAAATTAGATATGACTTTATCACAGAGGAGGGTCTCCATGGAAACGATGTGTCACTGACTATAATATTCGACAGTATGGCATTAAACGTATGTATCTCCATGAAGAATGTTCTTAGTGTTTACTTTTTTCCCTTTTTTCTTATAAAGTGTTATGTGACTAGAATTATTGTATTTTAAAATTAATTTCAACTCATTCCACCGTATAATCATAAATCTGATAAAACAAAACATTTTGTAAGTCAGTACACCTGTCTGGGTGTATAATATAAGAGGGTTTTGTAATTTTAGTGGGAACACTGCAGAGAAAATCCAAAAAACACAATTAGATAAATAATAAACCTCTTTTATCTGGTAATACCAATATAATATAGCTGGTTATATTATTTATTTACTCATTTATTTACATTTGTGTGAAAACTTTTACATCACCAACTCACTTGAATTATAATTAGACCTTGTGTGGAAAAACAGGTCAGCTCTGAGATTTGGTGTGTCTCTGAGAATGCTGTGCGGCGGCCCTCCAAACTATTCAATTGTTCAAATACCATCTAATAGCTTTTATCTGTATCACAGGCCAAAGAACACACTCGCACAACAGTGGAAATTGTGAAAGATTAAAAGATGTTGTTTGGGGAGGCTGTTTTGCTATAAAGGATTACATCTGGACAGTGGGAGATACCAAAAGATGAAAGCTGTTGAGGGTCAAATTTGGCCTTGAACATGAATCAATTTTTCTAAGTTCTTGTGGGTTTATGACTCATCATCTTCAGGTCTTGAATCCAAATTTGTCAGATCAATCCTCAACCAGCACATTTTCACTTGTCTCACACCTCAGTCGTCACATATAGACTCGAACAGGTCGCATTTTAATGGATTTCTACCTCACTGTGTCTGAATGTCTGGGTTTCATTACAGATCAGAGCATTTCAGAGGTTGATTTGACAGAGACACGTGTTTTTTTAATTTTTAATCCAAGGATGTGATTTTTATTACTCCTATGCCTTACACATTTCAATAGTTTTTTATTAATATCCAGAACAAGTTTAGCAGATGGTGCCAGTTTTCCTTTGAACACAGCGGGACAATCACTGGGTTTGGAATTGAGTACTCTACACTCAAGACGTGAAGTGAGTATTGAGATTAGACATGTACCATACACCAAGCCCTGAACTAGTGTCACACATGACAGAACACCAGATTACTCAAGCTATCAATCACCTCATTCAGTTTTTTAACAGTGTGTTTAAGCAGACAACTTTCCAGGAAAAATAAATAGTATGTGCAAGTGATGCTGGTCAGGCTTTAATTGGAAATCATAGTTTTCTATATTTGCCTGTACAGTATCTTTTGTTTAGTGTTTTTCCCAGAACACATGAATGAAATACAAATATTTTGATTTGTTTAAAACATATCTCATATTGACAGGGCCTTGTTTACTATCAATTCATCCCACCCAACAAAATACTAAACAAAAAACACAGAGACAGTAACAAGGCCAAGACAACATTGACTGCACTAGTACAAGAATATGTGGTGAGCTACGTTTATTTTCCCTTAAAGACAAGATGCTATTTATAAAAGCTGATCACTTTGTGATTAAAATAATACTGTGTGATAAACTCTTAGAAAAGAGCAACTTCCAGAAACTGTACTTTTTATGCTGAATATGTGGTGTTTTTGTATCAGTCGCTGGACAGTTGACTTGATCGTCCATTCCCATTAATGCCTACTGATGCATACAGCGCTAGGTCAGTAGTCATAGTCGTGGAGCTTTTTAATCAAGTCAACAGTAGCCAACAGTCTTTTTAAGTGCCTCTCTCTAGGGAGGAAACATGTCAGATGTCTCAGTGTCACAGTTTAATATTATGTGTTGGTCAATTTCATATTTAAATAACCATGTGCAAGTTAATTTGGAGCAGGTTTATTCCATCTGTGTGGACCATACATAACAGTTCCTGTCAGATAAAGGCACCTGTAGGGATCATCCAGCTTGAGTCCTACAGATTCAGGACAGCACTTGGCGTGAAGAACAGAAAATGCATTACTCTTTCATAGAGCTGAGGTTAGCACAGTTGCCTGCGGTACGGAAGAGGCCTCACGCTGTGGCCAACCAGCGCCTGCCTGGTGGGGTTCTGGAGGTTCTACAGTGCTAACAGTCAGCAGTGCTATTCATGTTAAGCACAAATGTCAAAAGGAAAGAAAGATGTCATTTCCTCCTAATTTTCCTGTCATAACTGGTTTATAAAGATAACGGTGGCAGTGGCATACATTAGGATTGGATGATTACCAAATAAGAATTTGTCATGTAAACATCTTTAATTGGCTATTATGTATTAATATTCACCTTTTTAACAAAAAATAAATGCAGCTGTGATTATAATTCATTTATTTATATTAATGTCCTGGGTGAGAGGGAGTAGATTACACAATAAAGTTTCCACATTTTGATACAATAAAACAAAACAGAATAAGAATAGGGATGGTTTTAAAAAAAATCTTGCTTTTATTTATTGCAGGTGTTAAAAACATGTGTTATCTGCTTGTCTCCATGGAGAAAGATATGTTGAATGCCAAATGCAATGAATGCAAATGCCGGGCAAAATGTGGCCCTCCACATCATTTTATGTGGCCCTCGACAGGGTAAATTAAAAGGTATGATGGTCTTAAAATCTCAGTTTATCAGGAGATTATTCAGTTACACAGCCATATTTTTACATCTAGCCAAATGTATATGCAATAGTTATAACTCGATTAAGTAATAAATACAGAAACAGTTAATTAACAAGCTAAAAAATTAGTTAGGTTTATTTTACATTTGGCCCTTTGAGAGCAGCCATTTTGCTAATGTGGCCCTCGGTGAAAATGTGTTTGACACTTAAACAATATAATCACATCTCCATGGAGACAAGCAGGTGGCTGACCACCTGATGTGCACCTTTATTTTAGATTACACATTATAGTTTTAAATGTACTTTTCAGCTTTGGTCTTGTTCTTGAAAGAATAGCTTCTTGGTGTTTCTTTGCGCTTGTTAGTTTTTCTTTTAGAGTCATTCATACTATGTGACCAAGCAGGCCTAAACTTTGCCACTTTGCCAGTCCATCACAGTCGTGAGATAGACGATGTCCCACCCACACATCTGGGTGATGGGGAGGGCTTTTGTTTAGCCACAACTGCAGGTCCATATCCTCTGTCTGAATTTTGTATGATCAAACATTTTTTCATTCATTTGCTTTCCCTTTGTAGCCAGTTCTTGTTTGCTGGGGTTTCCATCAGGAGATGAGGGTAATTTCCAGCTACACACACTCGTGCAAACAGCTATGTAACCTCCAGACAAGAATGAGGGTGTGCACTGCTTTACAAAGTCACAGAGAGAGAAATGAGAGGGATGTTGCGACCCAGAAGTTCAAGCGGAAAATACCACAACAATGTTTTTCCCATAAGAAAAATTAGACCCACTATTCAATGATGAGATAACGTCTAAGTCTAAAGATAACCATTCATCTCACACACACTGACAAATGGGGCGCACACAGGCCTGTCTGGGGCACTTGCAGAAAATGCTTGATATTCTTAGTCACTGATTTAAAAAGTAAATCAAAGTGTAATAAAATTTAAAGGTAATAGCATTTGTGAATATCTAGAGGTATTTGTTCTAATTAAAGAGATAACAGGGGACAGGAAGACACAATTGTTGATGCAATAAAACATTGTAGTCTGGTTTAGTGAATGTCAAACAAAATGTAAAGTCTGACTCATGAGAAAAGAGAAGCTATGAACTATCAAGCAAGGATTAGCAATATCTTTTAGCTAAAACAGCTTTATTTGCGGGAGACCATGGGTTCCCCTGCTTCCTAAACTGGGTCCTATGCCTGTTTAACTTCCACCTTCTGCCTGGTTCTCCACCTATTATGATTTATTCATTTCCAGTGGAGTGGGAGGAGTTTAAAAGCAGAAACAGATTCAAAATAAGGCCTATACAATCACTGTGTTGACCAAAGCCTGCACATAGTAAATTGTTTTCACTGTAGAATGCAGAGCAGCTTTCTGCAGCTATGACTCAACATAGCTGGCCTGTTTATTTGCTTGACACATACTAGTAATCACAGCTAAAGACAAAAATTCTATGTTTTTATTTTTTATGTGTAAGTTAATTCTGGTTTTACAAAATAGTTGCTAATACAGTTATACTTGCTCAGTGAATATTACTGAGTTAACACCAATTTGTGGTTACCAAACATGGACCTTACTTTTCCTGCTTGATAATGAGGGAACATGCCATCCCAAACCTGTAACCTACAGGCTTGACAAATGAACCTCTGACAAATAGCATGTTTGTGTTTTCTGGGCTCCGGCTGATCTATGAAGGATAAGAGTTGTCCTGCCTCAGCAAACCATCTGCAGTGATCTCCTAAGGACTTTAACAATCTATTGATGAAATGCCTTTTTAGATTTTAATGGGCAACACTGAATTTTGCATATTAAAATGCAATGACTATATTACTGATATTGTGATGCTCTGCCCACTTCTAGTTTAACATAAACAGTGAGAAGAATCTGGTATTTACTTTTGTTAAAGTGTTCAACTGTTGCTAAATACGGCAAAAGTGTCTTTTTCTTTCTGAGTAATACATTAAGTATCCAAGGTCTCAAAACACATCATCTTCACTCATTAAAACTTTGTGATTGGTCCCACTCTTGGCTTTGGAGCTAATTGATTGTGTCATACATCTCTTGTATACTGGTTTAGACCCTGTCTTTGCTCTGTCTACTCTCACCTCGTAACTCTGCACTCAGACTCCATGAGCGCTACATGTTTATTGTTATGATCTGAATGATGTGACTGTGGGCTTTGTAAGAGAACATTAGGCAACAGGTTATCAGACCGACAGCTTGACTCCATGCTTCCCTTTTATCTGCCTAAACAGGATTGAAAGAAGATTTCACCAATAGAAGAACTGCATCTTTGTGTGTGATGCCATGCCTCATAGCTCCAAAATGATTAATGTAATACTTGTCACATGACTTCCTTGGTAAACATTTAAGCCCTGTACATCTAGGCCTGTCAAGGGGCCGATGGCGCAGATTGGCAGCCTTGCTTCTGTCAGTCTGCCCCAGGGCAGCTGTGGCTACAATAGCAGCCTACCATCACCAAGTGTGGAAATGAATGAATAATGACTATAGTGTCGCGCTTTGAGAGGCTTTGACAAGCCTGTAAAGTGCATTACAAGTGTAAGCCATTATTATTATTAAAATTTTGAATTACAATATACTGATGAAGAAAATAAACTGAAGACGATAAACGATAATATTGAAAATCATTTATGCCACTTACACAATAACCCCCATGACATCCTTGTTTATAAATTGCATTTTTATATTTGTTTTTACAGGAAGAGTGGAAAGTAAAAAGTAATTTCAAGTACTGTGATTTTTTTCATGCATATTCCTGTATGAATAAACTTTATGTTGGTTTGTGATTTGGGTGTTTGTTGGAGAAGTTGTACTATGTATAGCAGAAACAGCAGCGCACTGAGCATTAAAATAGAGTATATTTTTCATTGGACTTTCTAGATTTACGATTTAAGTTGTAATATTTATTGACTACTTATTTATTTTTGAGTGTTCTTGAACTGTTTGTTCGGGCAACACATCAGTGCAAGAAACGTGCACATAAAAGGACATTTCAGCATGGGAGTAATTGACATTCACAGAATATTCCCATGCTCTCTGTTTTAGTAAAAAAAATTAAATTGACTTCCTTGTTGTTAATCCCAACAAATCAAATAGCAGTATGTTATCTAATGCAAATACTTAAAGGTCCTATATTATGCAAAATTGAATCTTGTGTGCTTTAGGCCATGTTAGAATGTTGTTACCTCTCCAAAACCACACCTGGAGTGTTTTGTTTCATTCACAAATGTTTGAGTAGCCCTGAATTATTAGTCTGTCTACATCTCTACATCTCAAAATGGTCCATTTCACTTTGTGATGTCATGAAGCTGCCTTTTACCTTTAGGTCAGTAGAGATTGGCTAGTGACGCTGTGTGAAGTTTGAAAACACAGTTGAGCACTTCCAGTGTTACCCCATGACATTACAAGATGAAACAGTAAGTGTTTTCTGTTTGAGAAAAACCCTAAAATTGTAGGGTTTGTGTGTTACACATGTGTAAATTAAACAAAACACAACTCCATGTATGTTTGTGATGACTAAACAACATTATAACATATTAGAAAACAGCATAATATAGGCTCTTTAAACTCTATTGGAATATGTTGCTAATATCTTTATACGTTCTCCTAGGGCTCAAACAAATATAGGAACAAAATTAGCTCACGTTTCGATAATGCTGACATAAAACAAAACTCAAAACTAAGACTCAACCAAAAGAAATAGTCACTCTCCCTCCCAAAAAATGCTCACATATCATTGCATTTCTTTTGGTCCACTCCCTTGGATAATTACTCTGTCCCAGTGTTCCATGTAACCTTTTGAAGTGCTATGAATGGAACACCTACACCACGCAATGTCCTGACAGTGTCAATTTATGAGACATACATGTGCATATTGTCTCTTCCCAGATATAGCTGTTACGTGCTTTATAGTCATTTAAGAGGAGGCTATTACAAAAATTCAAATTAAACAAAAAAGGTATTCATAAAAACAGAAATTTGGGAAGCTGGATGGATGTTACTATATACTGCTAGCAAGTAATACATTTGGGCTATTTTAAAAATATAGGACACACATCAAAAAAAATGTTGTGATTGTTGTGTGGAGATATGCAGTGTTAGAATATTAAGTAAATTGTCTAGAAAAAAAATATTCAAAAAGGCAGAAATAGAGCTCATGAAAAAAATATGCAATGTTGATGCAATGTGATTTTGTGTATCAAAGTTTACGGTCTATAAACTTTTGATGCAATATTTGAACCCCAGCCAAGACATTTATTGGGACATTTTTATTACTTTCCCGATCAACAGTCATGATATTGCCATCAACATTTCTTGCTCACAAATTGTGTGCGCTAAAAAAAGCAAAAACTGAAATATTCAGTCTTTTTCTCTATGTTATATATCCATTATCATGCCCCATTTAACATTGGCTAATGTAAAAAGAAAGGGTACAAGGAAGACTTCACCCATGTTCAGATAAAAAAACAAAAAACAAAAAAAAACTAAGCAGGATTTTAGTACATTAATAAGGTAAATGGTCTCTTATTACAACAAGTGGGGCCATTTTGATAATGTATGTCTGTGCATGCACATTAAACGTACAGTATTGAACTGTGTACTTTCCTAAATGTAGCGTTCTCATCATGTTGCTAAATCAATTATCCTAATCTTCAGTTTTCCCTCTTAATATTTGTGTTCTCCCAGTTGTTATTTCTTAGTCTCTCATCACATTTTTGTGTACTTATAATGGCTATTACTGTGTGCTGTCAAATTAGGCATATAAGGAGTGAGTTTGTCTGTAGAGTTACAGCGTCAGTGCTAGTGTTATGTGAATATGCTCCAGTATGCAGCAGTATGTGTGTTACGTAGAGAGGTCACATTTCTTTGGCTTCGTCATCAGCGCTGTGAGAACTAACAGGAACCCAGGGTTGTGACTAAGGACAATGGTTCCCAAAAAATGAGGAGAGCCATTCTGCATCACATTTTAAATATAGAGTTACATCACTGTTCGTACACAGCAGGTGATTGTGGAGACGCCATTTTCTGTTGTGTCAGATTTCTCTGTGTGTCCCGTCAACAAACAGAAGTGTAAACCAATACCCCATGGAGTATTCATTAATTAACAGTTAATTAGTTGTTAATCACTGACATAATTGTAAGGACAATCAATTGTGTAAAAGACAAAAATAGTAAATAGGACTATTAAACAAAACTTTGGAGTACTGTTAAACTGTAAGGTACATTACTCAAGTAGGACTAAAATTATGGTACTAGAAAACTACTCCTTTTTTTTTTTTTTTTAAAGTTAATCAAATAAATGTAACTCAGTATTACTGATCACTGGTCACTAACCACAATAGTCCTATAATGAAATATATACATGTAATTATATAGCCTAATTATGTGAATCTATTTTGGACTCCAATACATCACTCTACGATCAGTGCAATACAGGGCCAAAGAGAACACCTGGAAGAATGGGCTTTGACAATTCAGTTTACTCCCCAAAAATCAACCGAATGAAAAAGCTATTAAGTACCATTGTTTTGCTTGAGGTCCTGTGCACTCTTTAATCCAAATCCACTTTCCTATGCATTGGGAAACGGCGCTTACTTAATGTGTGAATCTAGGCCACAAATAACTTAGATTTAGCAATCCATCTGTGATCCGTCACATGGCTGCAGCTGCACTATCAGGGCACAGCATCAGTACCATCTTGTCAAAAATTGTTGTAATTTTACTTTGGGAATCGTTTAAAGACTATTCATTTTAAATGCCCCATTCTATTGTGTATGAGAGAAACAGTGTAACAGTGGTAGCAAAAGATAATGGCTGATGCAGTGTCCTTCCCCAGAAGCAATGATTGGCTTGAGTGCTTTTTCCACAGAGCGATGTTGAGCCCTGTTCTAGAGAAACCTATTCCTGAACTGTGCATTTATGAGAAGCAGAAAGTAATTTAATACAATCCATATACTGGTGATATAAAGTAAATATTCATCATTTTGAATAATATATCAGTGAACAAGAGTAGAGCCCTTTCTAAACCAAATCTAATACAAGGCCATATAACATTTATTTGCTCAAGGGACATTCCAATTACAATGCTGTCTCTGTCTCCAACATTTACAAACAGAGTGCTGACGCAATTCCATTTCCCTCTCTCTCTCTCTGGCCCACTCCATTCTTGCCTCAGTCCACTTGGTGTTTTGAGGTCCCATGTCAGGAGTGTGAACTGTTCATAGCCTGCAGGGAAGGGTTAGGGAGGTCACATATCCATCACTACCCCGAGACGAGTACTTGACAAGAGAGCTCCAACTTTTAAGAAAGAATACAACATAAAAAGACAATTGATAATTAGCATGGGCGATGTATCGGCTCCAATATCAGTGATACTGGAGGTTTTTCCCAGAGTTCGGTATTAGTCTAATATCACACAATTACTTTTTTATAGTCCAGATAAATGTATTTAATCATTTTGTACAAAAAAAGAAAAGGTGAATTAATTACTATAACTTTATAAATATGTGGGCCAGGATTTTAATTTTTTTTCATTTTGGACAATCTCTACTGATAAATATCAATAAGACAGTTTCTGAGGACCTGTTCCTGGGATCACTGGAGGCCAGCAGTTCATTGTTCAGGGTGAACTTTGCCTAAGGGCTGTATTGAGGCTCTTCTCTAATAGAGAAACAATAGTGAAACAAAATGCATGAATGATTGTATTTATTTATTATACATTATTGATATGAAAAACAGTTATTTCCCAGTTTATTAGTTGGTCTTTGTTTATTCTTAGCTTAACAAAACTGAAGGGACCAAAATATTGTACTAATAAAAGTGAACCAAGAGTGAGACAGTGTGTTCTTAAACACATTGATTAAACAGTTAAATGTGTTTGTTGCTTTATGAACATTTACGATACTTTAACTTATTTTTATTATCCAGTCAGGCCTGTCGACAGAAGTTTGGGGGCCCAGGGCAAGAACCCTCACTTGGGCCACCCTCCAACATAAATTGATAGGAAGAAGGTCCAATACTGGGCCCCTGAAAACCGGGGACCGGCGACACACAGACCCCTTTGTTCCCCCATCAACTCCCCTGTATTTTAGTAACCCATTAGCTGATTCTTTCTCATAAAGTGGTCAGTTCTGCTGACATGCATGCAGCTAGGTTCAATTTCCCATCTAAATATGTATACTATGGATATTAATGTTAAGCACTGTAGGCTACATTGAATCCAATTAGTTTGTACAATTGTACAATTTGTACAAAAAACCCAGTTGAATGGGATTATTATTGATGAAGACATGAAGCCAAGTTTTTACTAAGTATGGGAAAAGTAGAAAGTAAAAATCATGACTGTCACAAGCTTGAGCTAGAGGGATTTGCCAGTGATTATTTTAAAGCTGCATGGGAAGATAGAGACAATTTACCAACTAGTCATACATTCATTTGGCTTAGCTAGATGCAATAAGGAAAATTTAGCAATAGTTGGAGAGAAATGCAAGTATTGATTTGTTTATTTGTTTATTTATTAGGATCCTCATTAGCTGTAACCAAGGCCCAGCTTGTCTTCACAGGGTTTACTTTTAACAAAAGTGGATTGACAAGGACTGAATATTGTGAAAGTGCAATATCAATATCAAAAGTATCACAATGAAACTTTACAACACATCAGCTGTAGCTCTAGGCCTAGAATACATTGACCATTTTCAAATTGTGTAGCCAACTTTTGAAATCAATGCACCAGTGCACCATGGGTTGTCAGTTTGCATTTCTACACCACAATACTGTAATACACATGTACCTACAAATTCCTTTGGATATTTTTAAATTCTTAAGAATTATATTTCATTTGTGAAATAATCTTTGACTGGCAAAAACATGCTGCACCCAAAACCACACAATCGGGTTTTATATTTTGAATCCAAGCAGCTAAATAAATTACTATCAAAAATAGTGTTGTGGATGCCGTTTTTACATTGTCCTGCAGCATTCTGTTTAAGAACAATGATTTCAAATATGTAGATATAGATCATATCTATACATGACATATGTGATGACGCTGGAACAGACCACAATGTTGTTCCCTCCATTGGGTGCATATATACACCATATAGCAGCTGTTTATGAAGATTTATAGTTATACCTAAAGCATTTTCACAAAAGGAGACCTAATGTCCAATGACATTCATACGCATGCAGTGACGTGATCTTGTGGTTCCCATGTAGCACAGTATAGCTTAGGCCCTAGGCAAAGTGAACTGGGCCAAGTGTGGGCCACCAACCATCAGGGTGCAGCTCCATACCAACTAATGCTGATGTATAATGTGATAATCAAACATAACATTATTAGTCACACAGTATAAGGCAAAGGGTTTATACAAGGGTAAGAATGAAGTACCGTATCAATGTACAGATAAAAGTTAAAAAAAACAACAACAATTTGTACATCTGCAAAGACCTTAGTCCAGTCTCACTATCTTAGTAATAGTGCCACCCATGAATAGGAGAATGTTGGAGTTTGGGGGTACATTCTATGATTGAGTCAGTCACCTGCCAGATCTGAGCTGGGCTCCTGGCTCCTCCTGCGCGCACCTGCAGCCCATCAGCGCAATCAACACACCTGCTGTGCATAAAAGGAGCTGGGAGAAGAGACTCAGCGCGAGATCATCGTTGTGTCACTGCATTCCTGTGGTCCTGTCTGTTCCTGTGTTCCTGTTGTGTTCCGGCCCTGGATGTCTCCTGCCCGCTCTGCCCTACGCCCGTTTGGTCTACCGGTTCCTGTGTTCCTGTGTTCCTGCTCACCTGCTCACCTCCGGTTCACCTTCTGTTGATACTTTGTCCTATTTTCACAATAAATACTGTAAATCTGCCCCGAGTCTGCATCCTTTGGTCTGCTACACTCACCCGTTACGACAAAGGCGAGCCAAGACAAAGCAAGTTTAAGCACAATTCACACACAAAGTTACTCAAAAGTGTTTTATACAGAATAAGAAAGACATTAAAATCATAATACAAACAAATCATTATGTAAATAATCATCATACAATTAATCTTAAAGCTAATGCAGAATAACAACCCTTCAGTCATATGCACAGCTAACCAGAACCGTTTTGAGCCTGGATTTAAACATTGTCAAAGTAGAGGCCTGTCTCACATCTTCAGGAGACTGTTCCAGGTTTTAACTGCATAAACTGAAACTCTGATTCTCCATGTTTAGTCCTGACTCCGAGCACCAGCAGGAGGCCGGTCCCTGAAGTCCTCAGAGTGTCAGATGGTTCATATGGCACTAACATGTCCGAGATGTACTTTGGTGCTGGGCCACGGAGAGACTTGTACACAAGCACAGCTGCTTTAAAGTCTATTCTCCAAGCCATAGAAAGCCAGTGCATAGACCTGAGTGCAGGACTTATGCATTAGTACTTCCTGGTTCTGGTCAGGCAGCAGTGTTCTGGATGAACTGCTGCTGTCTTAGCGCTGATTTGGAGAGGCCAGTGAGCAAGTCATTACAATAGTCTACCTTCTGGAGCCAAACACATGGATAAGTCTCTCCAAGTCTGGTTTAGACAGTATACTTTTGATTTTTGCAATGTTTTTAGACAGTAAAAAGCTGCAGAGGTTATTGATTTGATGTGACTGTTAAAGTTCAAATATGAGTTCATTATTCCCTCTAGACTGGAGGTGACTGCTAACACTTTCTCTTTGTTTCTGTCGCCCAAAAACTATGACTTCAGTCTTGTTGTTTTGCATCCACACACTGATGTGTTGTGCACTAGCACCAGTCTGGTTCATCCATGGGTACAATTTCCAGATGCCTGAAGGTGCCACGTTCATCTGTTCAAACTATTGTACACAAGTATAGACACCATGGGAATGTCCAGCCATCATACTGCTCAGGAAGGAGATGGGTTGTTTGTCCCAGAGATGAATGTGCTTTGGTCCGAAATGTGTATATCAACTCAAGTACAAAAGCAAAAGACCTTGTGAAGATGCTGGCTGAAGCTGGTAAGAGTGTGTCATTATCCACAGTGAAACAAGTATTGTATCAACATGGTCTGAAAGGCTACTCTGCCAGGAAGAAGCCATTACTCCAAAAGAAAAAGAAAAAATCAAAAGTGCAGTTTGCAAATGCACACAGTTACAAAGATTTCTGGATATGGCCTGTGGTCTGACGAAACTAAAACTTAAATGTCTGGCCATAACCAGCATTGTTACATTTGGAGGAAAAAGGGGGAAGCTTACTAGCCTTAGAATACAAGTCCCACTGTGAAGTACGGGGGTGGCAGCATCATGTTGTGGGGTTGTTTTGCTGCAGGAGGGACTGGTGAACTTCACCAAATAGATGGCATCATGCGGAAAGAACATTATGTGAAAATACTGAAGCAACATCTCAAGACATCAGCCAGGAAGTTAAAGCTTGAGTGTAAATGTGTCTTCCAAATGGACAAAGACCCGAAGCATACAGCCAAACTGGTTACAAAGTGGCTTAAGGATAACAAACTTAATGTTTTGAAGTGGCCATCACAAAGCCCTGATCTCAATCCTATTGAAAATGTATGGGCAGACCTGAAAAGGCATGTGTGAGCAAGGAGGCCTACAAACTTGGCTCAGTTACACCAGTTCTGTCAGGAGAAACTCCTGCCAACTAAGGTGAGAAGTTGTGGAAGGACATCCAATGCTTTTGATCCAAGTCATGGTACCAAATATTAATGAAGTGTATGTAAAGATCAGACATTAGAGAAAGTAATGAAAACCGTTTTTATTATTGGTCTCATTATTCTGGCATTTAGCAAAAAGATGTAATTGGTAATCCTAATTGACCTAAAACAGGAAAGGTTTAGTTTGATTTCATGTCAGACATTGAGGAAAAAAGTATATGCGTCTATGCTAATCCACTAAGCTAAGTAATTGTCCTTCTTGCAAAAAAACAGCATGAACACTGACGTTTTGAAGTCTCTTGATTAGGATCTTATATAGGATATGTCCATTCCTAGTGTGAGGGCTGCAGCTTCAGGCCCTTGTCTTTACACTGATGGTGCAATTTTAAGTCTCTACCTCGTTTCTGTGGCTGGACAAGATGAGAAACACATTTGATTTTGTCTTACACAGAACAGACTACCAAAAAAATCTCAGTGCACTGGATTACACTTGGAACTGCTTTTGTGTGCTTTAAGTGTGCATGGCTCATTGGACTATAGGCCCAGATTTTTTTTAATGTATGATGTGTAAAAAAAGGTCTCTGTGAATTATATTTGCAGTGATAACACTTTAGCACCATTACCATAACAACAAATATCAGTATAATGCATATTGGTGTTACTAATAAAGACTTACCAACTGCCATAATTGTCGGCTGCTTCTCTGAATCTAGTGGTATGTTTAAGGAAAAAGCCTAATAACAAAAAACAAAACCAAAAAAACGAATTATGTTACAGGAACAAGATTCCTTCCTGTAGGTCAAGAAATACGGCTCTAATATTGTGTATGAAGATAAAGCTTGAGTCCAAGAATGCACAAAGTTTGAATAGGTTGTGTCCACAGCCAAATCTTTATCAGCCCCTTATAATCATCACATTCAACAGTCATTTCCCTCTGAGATGCCAGTCTGTTTGATTCAGTCAGATGAACATTTTTCTAGCATTGTTTGTTAATGAAAGTGTTTATGTGGTAAAAGACCTGCCTCGGTCAAAGTTCACCCAATGCCCTCAAATAACACCTTTGGACAGTGGAATGTTTGGCTTGGATCGGGATGTCCCGCACACATATATAAGCATGCCCTCTGACAACCATTCATGGTACGAAAGATGTGAGTACCAATGTGCTTAGCCATTCAGGATGTCTGACCACATGGACTTCTTGGTCATATGAAC
The DNA here is from genome assembly GCF_009829125.3 of Periophthalmus magnuspinnatus. Taxonomy (NCBI): domain Eukaryota; kingdom Metazoa; phylum Chordata; class Actinopteri; order Gobiiformes; family Gobiidae; genus Periophthalmus; species Periophthalmus magnuspinnatus. The sequence goes on from NC_047149.1 coordinate 14,454,837, forward strand.
ACGAGTCACTGACTTAACTCTTACTAAACAACATACTTTCACATGTGGTTTAAAAGTGCAAACTCATTAGTGTATTACTATACAATACAATAGAAAGCTTCAATTAATGTTTCAATAACAATAAGGTGCAACATACATACACCAATACACTCCAATTGAGTCCACTGTAAATGATTTTTAATGACTAAATTACTTTGTTGGCTTTTCACCTTTTTTGTTAAGAGATATCTTATTGGGCTATTTTATTGTGACTGCATGATGCCCTCTGCTGAAACTACCGTAGTAAAAAACTGTTGGCTTATGACCTAATATGTATAAAAAGTCTGGAATAATGCACTCAAGAAAATAGATACAAACCTAATCCCATTTGTTTGTGTTAACAAATTATGGTTTTAAATTAAAATTAATTATATATATATATATATATATATATATATATATATATATATATATATATATATAAATTTTACACAGCTAATAGCAGAACAGGTGTCCTTATAAAAATGAATAAGAAAATCACGTTCAGTATCTTCTCCGCCAACATTAATAAAAGTAAAATTGAAAAAAAGTAGTGACATTATTCAACACTTGTTTGTTGTTTGTTGTTTACTATATTACGCAGTGACAGCGTAATATAGTAAGATATTGGAGACAATCTATAATAAATAATGATATGCTTCAACGTTTTGTTTTGTTTTTGTTTTTTTTTAAATAAGGGGATTTTCCTACAAAGTTATATAAACCTTGCCCAAGGCTCGGTCTAAAATTATGGCATCAAATTTTAGAACGTGAACACCAAATTCAGCTTGTTCCAAAGTTCTCCATTTGTGTCGAGTCTCGTTTCGGGGCAGGGGTTTGAGGAGGGGTCCAATTACACGCCCTTACTGGGAGCTATACCAACCGCACAAATCACACCAATCCTTCTGTGAACTTCTGTTTTCTGTGGAGCGGCTGACCAGAACTTACCGCATGAACTTTGAGAGAGTTGCGCGTAAATTAGTCTATTTTCGTAAACTCACCCGATAATTGGACCGAATAAGCGTCAATAGTGTCTTTACAATGAAATTCCAAGAGATATGGGCATTTTCTTTAGGACCAAAGATGGTGGTGTCTACATTGTAGCCGAGAGAAAATTTCTCTGGAAGTATTAGCATTAGAAACGTTTCCTGTAATCGCACCAACAAATGGAGTAAAGGAAAGGAGGGGGCGCCAGAAGAAAAGGATCAAAGACGCGGTCAAGTGATAGTAAACTCTAGAGGACTCTGAGCAGCGCTGGGAGATGGAACAGGTCCGCAAATAATGTGTCATATTATTATTGGAGGAGCTGCGTAAGCCTCCTGGGACAGGTCATCATCGCAGCGGTGTCATAAAAAGTGAGCGGCACTTGCAGGGGGCACCGGACGCGCAGCTAGGCGGCACATGAGAAGCGTTTTACGCGCAGCCATCATTCAAAGGATACTACTGCTACAACACAAGTTATAACTAAGCTTGTGTTCCACACTGGAGACCCTGCTCATCCCTTTCTGGCAGATGTTTTTACCATCTGGACTTTCAAAAGGTAATTCTATGTAGGTGGCCTATATTATTCACATCGCGGATAAAAATAGTGCGGTTTGATTGAATGACACGTCATGTGATTGTTGTAACAACCTCTGAAGAAAATTTGTAAAATTCTTCTTATCTGCTAAGCTTCCCATCAGGCCTACACACAAAGTTATTCTGAGTAAAATAGAAGACGACCTGGAGTTCAACAGAAGCCCACTAGTGTATATATGCCAGAATAATTTGCATTCACATTCGCTACATCTTGAATAGAAAGTCTGTCGATAAATCCGACTCCGTAATTCTGTGTTTGGTCTATAGCCTATTTGGGAACAATAAGCCTAATCATAACTTTGACACAAACATATTCTGTTTGTTTCAATATTGCTTTATTTCTATTTTATTGTTCCAGGTAATTGGATATTCTGTTCAGTCAAATCAAACTCGTAATAGTTGCTCACTTTGGTGTGCTGTGGTGGATGGCAGCTATGAGAGGACCGCGCACGCACTTTGCCATGGGTCTGGTGCTCCTTGTGTGCGCACTAACGGGCCGAAGCGTGAGCGCGCCCTCAGGAGCCTCCCCAACGGGGCGCGCGCAGCAGGAGGAGAAGGAGGAGAGAGAGGACTATAGGCGGCTGGTGGAAGCGGTTAGGCACGTGGATGAGAGCCGGGGAAGGGGAAGTGCAAGGAGAGAAACTGCGTTCTCATCACGAAGAAGAGCTTCAGCTCTGGAGGCGAGGGATTTACGAGGCTCCAGGACAGGCAGAGGAGAACAGGTGGCAGGTGAGTGTACAGTGGTGCCAGATGCTGATGTGCGGGGACTAGTAAAATATGAACTAATAATTGTTTTTAAAACTAAAGCTAGTTAGGCTTACTGTTTATCTTTATATAACCTATTGTCTCAATGGGATAGGACTTCAATCTTTAACATACACATTAGACCTAATTTGTTTGTTTGGATAAAAAACAAAGCACCAATATATATTCTAATTGCCAAAACAGTTTCAGCCTGCACACCTATATGTGTTATCCAGTTTAAAGGTTTAAAGTTATTGTACTACTGCCTATTCTCCTGACCGGAATGGCTCTTGACTTTTTTAAGAAACACAAGTTCACATAGCCTTACAATATTTTATTTTTTTATTTGTAGTTTTCCCTCCAAATCTCAAAAAGAAGGGGAAATTCCTCCAGCACATAGCAGGTAAGGACTTTTACCTCTGTGAAAACTGCTGCTGGAGATGAAGCAGATGGGAAAGATTTGAAATCTTGTATCTCTATTTTTTTCAGGTCCACTGTATTTCAGTCACAAGTGTAGAAAGCACGCGTACAGACTTTACTACCAAACAAGAGACTGCACAATACCAGCATGTAAGCCACAAACAACATATTGTCTTTCAATAACCTTTTGAGCCACTTGTTAATAGCATAACTTTTGACCATTTTCAGATTTTAAAAGATGTGCACGACTTCTCACAAGGTTAGCAGGCAGCCCGCAGTGCATGGAGGGATAACACGCACAAGGTAATTAGTATGTACTTTTGTCATTACTCTTTTAAGACACATATTTTAAAAGCTAAAATGTAGTACAGCTCCTCCCAATGTGTTGGCTAATTTTATGGTACAAAAGGCAATACATTAATCAAATATTTGTTATGTTGAATCAGTTTCAAATAATTATGTTTCTTCCCTTTCTTCATGCCTGTTTTACCCAGTTTAAAACAGGATCATATATTGTGGCAAAAAACTTTTTACGTTTATTGTTACACTTCTCTGTCACAGGTTAGGAGGTGCAATCATTTGAGTTGGCCAGAAGAAAGAAAACTTTTGGTAAAGATATGCCTGGAACTGCAGGAAGAGGGCAGGCTAAAACATAGACTGTCCATCCCCGGCTGATTTTAGGCTCCACGTTGGCCCTCTGAAGAGTCCATCATGGACATGGATTACTACCTGCCCTCGGAGCACTTCATTGGTCGGACGTGATCACATGGGCGCATCCAGGCAACATCACCAAACTAACACATACATGGAGCAAGGACCAAGAGGAAAATAGACAGAGGAGTGGTTGTGATAAGAAAAAAATACATTTTTTTCTGCTGCTGTTACTGCTGCCATTCAAAAAGATGTTCCTAAAACAAAAAGGGATTGCATATTTTTTATTTTGCCAATATCTCTGAGAAAAAGACCATCAGCATGGTATGGGGTGACTGACTATGTGCGCAGTTTGAATGTGCCCATCCAATGCACTACTAAAGACAAATGAAGTTGTGCGTGCTGCAAAAGTACTATCGAGGACTAATTCTTAATTTATTAACACAAACTCTGATGTCTTAAGAGAAAGATGACATGGTGTGCCATTTATCTGTGGGTCTTGGTTGTACTGGTAAAGTCTATATTTATGGTCCACACTGTACATAATATAGACATAACAGTTTAAACAAAGAGAGAATATTTACATATTGTAAGTTAAATGACTGGCATTTATCAAATGTGTCTTAAGAAGAAAAATTATATTTAAAATAAATTATAAGGTTGTTACAAATAACAGTCGCTGTTATGTTTTCCAAGTGTGTACTACTGAATTAACTTTTTTTTTAAACTTCATTACAGTATACAATGACCTACAAATGATAGATGAAGTAGTTTGTTGAAAAGTGTAAAAAAACAAGAAGACATGCAGCTCAACCAAAATCTTTAAAGAATATTTAATTGTATTCCAACTATTGCCACTTTACAGATCAGAGTCTAAACTAAAGCATTCAGTGTGCAAACAGTGGTATCGTTTTCTATATTACAAATTTGTTGATGATAACACTTGAGAAGTCGTTCAGATCAAGAGTTAGCCTCCAGGAAAGCTTTGCAGCATCGCACACACTGTTCGTACACTGTTTCAAAGTCTTTGTCACTCCCCTAAAAAAGGAGAAAAAAAGTTTTAAGTTTCTAAAGAGCAAACAAACAAACAAATGAATCAGAACTATAAAACTGCATACAATTCTACCTAACACTATTTCTATGGTCTCTCATGGGTGGGCAAAAACATTTACATTAACATAATAGTTTAAAAATGATTTCATCTGCTCTGCTCTATACACTCAAAAATCAGGAGCAAATTCACCATAAAAATTACCACAATTACAGCAGTTCTTTTTACAACTCCCACACAACTGGACAGCAGAATTATGATTTAGTACTGATTTTGAAAGCATTTGTTAGAAAGACTAGTGAGGTCTCCTTCTAAAACAAATTTGGACTTAGCTTTAAGTTAATAGCATGCAATAAGCAGATAATACAAATGTTTCGACCAAACACACAGTTAAAGAAAAGTAGGGAAGCCAGTGGCAGTGCGTTAAGTGGAAACAGTTAATTTGAGTTTATAGAGTTTCTCTAGTCCCTGGTTTAAGCAGAATCTGATCACAGTTTTGGAGGGTGCTGCTTTAGTCACGCTGCTTTGATATTTTATTGACACTGAGACTACTTCACCACAGTTAGGAGTCTCTGATTATCTAGGCGTGTTGATAGCAACTGTCTCCAGAGAATTCTATGCAGCCAAGTGTCCTATGCACTTCACGATAACCAGACGGCCCTGACTGTAAAGAGGATTCGTTCTCCTCATCTTCTGGCAAACTGAGGGCAGTCACTTTGGCTGAATGTCACACACAGAAACACATTGTTTTATGCCAAACTCTGAGACAAATTAATATGACTGACTACAGTCACATAACCTGCGGTCCACCACAGCTTCCTAAAGCCACATCACTAATAATATGGTTCCTGTGTTCTACCACTATCCTCAACCCGCAAAGTAAAGCAACACAGCACACACAATGTCACACATAAATCTGTCCTCGGGCAAGCTCACCGTTTGCTAAAAATCCAAGACTGAATTACTCAGAATAATGACATCAGTGCTCATTCATGCCGTTTTAATTTGACACCTGCCAAACCTTCCTCAAACTCGCATTTGATATTATATGGCTATACTATAATTCTCCAAAATATGCTTTATAACAAAGTCACTAACCAATGTCCATGTCAACTAAAGACATGTCTTGCTGATCGATTAATCGACTGAAAAGAGGGCATGGCTTTCAAAACGATTTCTTTATCTCTATGTATCTGAATCAAACTGCACTGACAAGAGTACACCTACAAGGAAGTTCATGTAAAAACAACAATTTATGAAGAAAAAAGAACTAGGAAACAACGTATTTGTATAAAGTAACATTAAAATGTGGGTTTATAATCTAACTAAAAGGAATAGTCAATTAATACAATTTTGGCCACCTAAGACACCATCAACAGACTAATCAACTAAAGGACTAAACAATTTACAATACAGGATCACACACACATGAATGAATCAGTTAAATACAATTGAATACAAATGGAGGGAACAGTGTTATGACATGGTTAAAAGTCCATAAAAGCCACTTTTAGATATAAAAGTACTTTAAGTTAAGTTTAAGTTAAACACACATCTACAATAGTCTTCAAATCATACAGAATGTAAGCAAAAAACACTGAACTTACATAATATGGGTCTTTGATTATCAGCTGCTTTTGAGGGTCATATGAACCTAGAAGCTCAATCCTGGCTGTGGCATTTTTCACAGAGTTGGCCTTCCTTTTCAAGTCACTATAAAATACACAAGATATCATCTTAATAAACATCAAACGATCTGACGCTCCACTGTAAGGCATTTGACAAGGTAATCCCAGCATCCTTACAGCTGCAAATGCAAAAAGCAGGTCAAAAATATTTACAAACAATATTTCAATTAGTTTATTTTTTGTAAAAGGAAATAAAACAGACAATGTTGTCTTTTGTCTATGAGATTTTACTGCTCAGTCTGGTCAACATTGTGAGGAGAAAAATATGTGTGAGAGAAAAACTGCCCAAAGAGCAAAGACAAGGCATCTAAGGAACTCAGTAAGCTGCTTACAGATCAAGATCTGCCATGGGCATGTGATCTCAAAATGATCCCTAAACGTTCAAAGTAGCAAAAAATATCCCTCCCCCCTGACCTTAGAAAGAGCTTAAGAAAGGATATTGCTCATTAAACAGAGGCATTCACCTATACATTACTTTCAGCTCAATGTTACCAATTTGACCCTGAAGCAAACAAATTGTTCAAACTAATAATATAAAAAAATTAAACCTCACAACCTCAATAAATGTGATTTCTAAAAAAACACTGCCACTGACTCGACTAATAACATACCTTAAATTGCTCTCATCCATGCAGAGAATATACTCAAAGGTCTGGAAATCCTCCTTGGTTACCTGAGGGAAACGGGATAAAATGACAAAATGTTAGTTCGGTCTATGTGCAGCAACGAAGTCAGACAGGGATCCATCGTTTGCAACAAAATGTAGTACTCAAAACAAAACGGTAAACTTCACATTTATTAGGAGGAATGTTGTGTAGAGGAAAGTCTGGGGAGTCTTTCCTCTACACAACATTCCTCCTAATAAATGTGAAGTTTACTGTTTTTGTTTTGGAAGGAAGTCTGGGAGTCCCTGCTTAGACTGCTGCCCCCGCGACCCGGCTCCGGATAAGCGGAAGAAAATGGATGGATGGATGGATGGATGGATGTTGTATAGAGAACGTTTTCACCCAGATTGTGCCACTTTTGATGATTTAGCACCAATGTAAGAGGCAGTACCTTAAATAGTTTAAACAGGTTTGGACAGTGGATTTGTATGAAAGATTTTAAGGAGAAATGGGCAGGTAGACGAACAAAGGGAAAAGAACAAAAACAGTATTGATTCAGACGTTGTGACATTCCCTGCTCAGTCACATTACTTAAGGGTTATAGAACAGGGAGTTTTAAAGTCTCCAAGTTCCCACAACAGATTTTCTTTTTTATTTAATCACCACCAAGGACTCCTCACAACAATAAATAAAAACTGGTGCCAATTTTTCCAACAATCACCTGATATGAAGCAAAAAATAAACTTATGTTTAGTTTTTTGAATACAATAAAATGAATCAGAACCAAATTAACCAGAAACACAGCTTTTTTACTATATGCACTCATTTCATAGGACAAGTTAACTGTATTTTTTATTTATAATTCATTTTGTTTTGTAAATAATTTTAATACTCAACATTATAATCTATACCGGTACTCAAAATCAACTGCAATAGTATACATGTTTTGAAATATCTCCCAACTCTATGGTTACTCAGACAAATACATGGTTTAAAATATAAGAGTCTCATTGTGAGAAATAATCTTTAACAACTTGTTTGTGAAGCACCAAAAACAAATGATGCGCAAGTGCTATTAAGATTACAAACACATGATGTTTTATTTGGCTGCAGGTAATTCTCATTCTTTTAGTGTTTTGGTGCAGCAATAAATGAAATGTCCTTGCTTTGACTTCTGATAAGGTGCTAGGCACTTCACAAACATTTCGCTTTACTTTGGAATGCATTTTCTTCACTAAGCAAACACGTTTATTTATTGTGTTATTATCTTAACGCCTGCCCAAGGTGGACACTGACATACTTAAAACCTACCAATGCACAAGGAAAATAAAGAGAACAGAGATGGGAGGAGCAAAAGACTGAATGATTAAACAGAGATGTGAAAAAGGGGAACAAGCTTATCTGAGCTCGTTTGGCATATTTGGTCTACACAAAAGTTGACTTGCCTTTGAAAAGATTAGAGGAGGGTCTACACCACAACCAACCTACTGGAGGTAGTAAACTTTATACAACTGGTGAAAACCACTCAATCCTCTGAAGAAAACAGAGTTTTAGGGAACTAGGGAGTAAAAGTAATAGACGGAAAAAGCAGTGCAAAAGGCCTCAAGGCCCAACACGGTCAAACATCTTGGTGTAATTTCAGGCTCAACCAGGATTTAAAACATATGCAGCAGGGTGATGTAATGTTTTTACAAAACAAATCTAAGTAAAATAATTCAATATATTTATATAAATCTGTGTATACAGAAGACATTTTCTTTAGATTTGTATTTAGTTACAGATTAACACATGGAACACATGGAATATAGCTAATTTTATGGCGTGAAAATGTAGTTTTCTGTTTTTTCTCAGAGGAGGCTTGATAGGAGGGTACGCTGCATCAGACACCAGATTTGTTACAGTTGTTGTGAATTTAAATAAATGTAATTTATATGTTCCATAAAGGTTATTTAGCTGACAATCTAAAACAAATGTTCTCTGTTTACCAGAAATGCAATTTGCATTAGCATAGCTATAGATAAGAAGGTACTGACAAACTGTATATATAATAAACATTAGCTTTTATTGCCATGTTGAAAGGCAGGCAGGTGCAGACAAGAAATGTACATGGCTATTTTCATGTCAGACAAAATAGAGATCAAGAAAGAACATCTGTCCTCAAACCCAAAAATTACATGGAGTAGATTATGTACCAGGACCAATTTTGAAACTGTATACACAATGATAAGAGACATACATTGAAAATTATTATGCATTATATTACCAATAAGTATTTAAGGTTCAATGACCTGGACTTGCAACCAAAGGATTTTGCAGTCTTATGTTTATGTTACAAATGTTTAAAATATTTGTCTAAACAAACTTGTCTCTCCCTTATTGCACTTGTCACTTTGTACCTGTCGTGCCCTATGGCTGGTTTCAATGCCATGATTCCTTAGACAAGCCAGGCCTCGGGAATCCGGAGAGCTGCCTGTATTCCAGTCAGAAGTGGCCCCACTGTCTATGACCCACTGTAACAACACAAAGCAAAAGAGGGGCTAGCTACAGGTAAGTCAGAAGTCGTACCTGTCTGGCTATGTGCCTCATGGGCACATCATGTCGTTTCATGCAGGCCTGCCCACGGTCATCCGGAGGGCTTCCTATCTCATATGTGGAGGTAGCAGCACTGTCTATTCTCCACTATACAGAGGAGACAAGCATATGGAACAACAAAATGTAAATTGTGCACATGTCAGCAAACCAAATTATAATGGAATAACAGATAACAGCTGTAGTTTTTAGATGAGCCTTAAAGCATTACATGATTAAGATTATGAATATAAGGGATTACCTTATCGACCACTCCAGCATCAGTTGCCATCTTCTGGAACACTGCTTCAGCAATTGGGGAACGGCATATGTTCCCTAATGAAAGTGTGCAAACTTTAATAAGTCAGATTTTCCTATGACTAGGAAATATACCTATAAAGTATCCAATAACAATTACAAAACGACAGACTATGCTCAGGTTGTTCATCAAGAGGATACAACTGTCTAACGGTAATTTAGCAACACAGAGGAGGAAAGTAGGTCTACATAATTCACACATGGTAAAAGTTATTTATTAACAGATTTAGACTTAGAGATACCTGAGGACCTTGACATATCTCATACCAAAAAATGCCTCCCAGAATGAAAAGTTGGCTATTTCAGCAGCAGATTTATTACTCAAAAATATTTCTGGTCCATTTTTAATTAAGGTATATAGAACTACAACACTGAATGGCGCCACCAAAACCCGGATAAAATGGTGCGCTGTTATTCATTTATAGCTTTTAGAAGCATTTTGAAACTTCACTCTTTTTAGCAGCTAAATCATTTATACAAGTGCTAAATAGTAACCCGTACATTTGAAGTTTGAGACAGAATACGCGGTTTGATATCACTGTTTCTTACCCAGACAAACGAACAACACCGACTTTGCGTTAGAGGCCGCCATGATGCTTTGACAGGGGTCCTCAGCACGTCAACTGAGGCGACCAATAGGCGCCTGAAAAAAAACAAACAGTCAAAGTTCTATTGAATGATGCTAGAGACGCTGTACTCTCTGCATTGTTACTTTGAACAACGCCAGATCTCCAAGTTATGTGTTCTGCATCTTATCAGAGTGACATTGTCCATAATAGGCTATGTCTGACTCGAGAGACTTTTATTAGTTCCATGTCATTTATTTTTTAAATCTTTCCTCTATCCTCCTGACACCCAGGAAAAAAATGTTTAGATTTGTATTTTTTATATAAATCAAAACATTTTCAAAATATGCATCAACATAATTATGTTAGCTATTTTACAACTTCAGACCTGCTGAAAGACCGCGCTGTCAATCTTCACCAATGCTGCAGTGCAGTGAGTTCACAGACAAAATCGTTCAGACCAATTAATTATTTCCCTTGAGAAGAATTGTCACCAATACCAGCACTTTTTACAAGAGGAAACGTCAAAAACAGTGCTCAACGTGTGGGAATATAGGCTAGTAGCCCATTTGCAGGTATTCATGGTTTCAGGTTCCTATTCTGTTCAACATTTTGAGGACTTTTTCCCATCCAAAAAATACAGTTCTAGATTCTCACCAGTCTGAAACTCATGGATAGAGCCACTGGGATAGTCTACCACACAATTAGTCTATGTTTTGTTTGTCTGTCCAAATGCTGTTTCCTAGAGAAACGAAAAAAGGTAAAAACACAAGTTCAAAGTGCAGTGGTGCTCTACAGTCTCCTTCCATTAAAATAGTTATTTTTGAGGTCTGTTAATTCACTCACTTTTCATACATTAGAACTAGTGTTCATTCATGTTGTTTGTTTTTTTTTAAGATAAAATGGGCTTGTTAGAAAAAGTTTCAGAGGTATTTTAGTGTGCATATTATACAGTCTTTGTTAAAATACCAAACAATAGAATATGTATGTTACTAGGATGACAATCGGAAAGAACAGGTTCTCACATTTAATTCTTTGTCTTGTATAAACTAGCATGATTTATGTTTTGGCGGTCGGCCTCAGCTGCATAAACCCTATCAGAGGGTGTACTATTTATAGACTAAGTTTAATGAGTCATGGGGGAAATGCAGATCCAGGGGATCCTGTGAACAGGTCATAGTAAAGTTGTATAACATTCTTTAAACTTTACTCTTACTCCAGTCACACATAATGTTGTATGGTTAAGATGGTAGCAGTACATTCTGCTGAGCCTCGTTCATTACAAAATTTGAACTGAAACACAAGTCTATCAATTAAACTGATGACAAACCAGTATGCACTGAATCAAAAAAAAAAAAAAAAAAAAAAAATCAACATTGAGCAATGGCCAATGTGGTGATCTAAGCTTTAGAAATCAATTTAAACTTTGTGTGCAATTGATATTAATGACCTCGAGATGCTTTTGAGAAGTTGGGGAATGTGATGGTGCCCAAAGGTCATTTGGACCATTTGGACCATTATATTGTAGTCTTATATAGCTTTTGGGTAACATCATACAGTGAATAAATCCTACAAACAATGACTAAAAAAAAAAAAGCATTTGCGAATGAGCTCTCATCCGTTTGGCACAAGCTATTCCAGCTCTCCATAGACAACTGCATGGTGCCCGTACTTTGGAAAAAAATCAAATCATAATCAAAATCATAATCCCAGTACCTAAAAAAGTGAGCCCCCAAGTGGACAATGATTACAGGCCAGTAACTTTGACTTCAAATGTTTTTAAATGTTTTGAAAGGCTGATGTTGGAAAAGCTGCGCACACAGCTGGAGACACTTTTGAACACATATCAGTTTGCATATGTAAGAAAACGTAGCACGAGTGATGCCATTGCAACACTGATGCATCTTATTTTGAAACATCTTAAACACCCCTCTACATATGCTAGGCTTCTCTTTATTGATTTTAGTTCTGCATTTAATTCAATACAGCCCCACATCCTCCTCAGCAAGCTGGTACAGGCAAAAGTAAACCCATTTCTAATAAGACGGTACTATTCCTTTCTATCAGATAGGCCACAACAGGTTAAGTTTAACTCAGCTCTGTCTAACACAACCATGTGCAGCACTGGGGCACCTCAGGGCGCAGTCAGTTCTCCATTTTTGTTTACATTCTATACCAATGATTGTGTTAGTTCTGAATCATGCCAGTATATCTTGAAATTTTCCAATGACACTGTCCTACTCAGCCTGTTGACAAAGACATCGGATGTAAAGTTTCATGGTGTTGCTGTAGAGAAGCTTGTGGCCTGGTGTGACTCACACAAACTGCAGATTAATACAAGTAAAACAGTAGAAATGGTGATTGACCCCAGAGCAGCTGGTGACCATGGCCCAGTGACCATTCATGGCCATAACATAGAGCAGGTGAGCTCCTTTAAGTATCTGGGAGTCCATATTGACAGAGATCTGAGCTGAATCTGGTGAGGACAGCGGGGAAAATTGTGGGCTGTGCTGTCCCTCTGAACCCTCAAGAACTTTACGAACAGGCCATGAGGGGACAGACCAGGAGCATTCTCTCTGACCCGACACATGTGTTGTACCCTGAATATGAACTATTGAGTTCAGGGAGGAGGTACAGGGTACCACGGTGGAGATACAACAGATATAAACATTCATTTGTACCTGTTTTAGTGAAACTGTTAAATGATAAATGATGTAAAAATGAGTGATGGTGTGTGGAGAGAGATGTATTGCACCCTGTGTATGGTTCTGTTGTTTACTGTGGTGTGAGCAGCCCATTGGTCTAAGAAAAATTTCTCCTAAGGGAGACAAATAAAAGAAATCTTGAATCTTGAATCTTGAATCTGTCTCAATTGCCAGTTTAAGTCCTTCATTCCTGACAGACCATTTGAAAAAGAATCTTAACTATTATATGGCATTTGTTTTCTACCACCACAGATTCTTAGCCTAACTGTTCTTAACGCTCTATTTAAATTTTTGGAAAATTCTTTAAAACAACTAATAAAACCAATAAAATGGCTTTTCATGTCTATCTGTAACCCAGACATTACTGCCGAAAACACAGATTTGTTTCATGCGGATAACAACAGCCTTACTTGTTTCTTGAACTAAAACCAATCATGACTACTCTTTTTGTTAGCTGAAGTTGAAGAGTTTTCTTTTTCAAGGTAGTAAACTAACTTGTAACCATTTACCTTTGATGTATTTTGGAAATCCATCTAAATGTGTTGAAACATGTGTTTAAATGTTAGGTGAAGTTTAAATGTCAGACAAAATGTTAAATGAAATATCACTTTAAATGCTTATTTATTATTTATTAAGTGTTCAACTTTTTTGCAGCATCTTCAAAATTACAACTTTATCAATACAATATTATCAATATTTTGCTCACCTGTAACACTTATACTGCAATGGTCTTAACATAAGCATATTTTGCACAACAATACATCATGTTAAGTTACTGTATGTAAACTATACTTACTGTTGCAGGCTTGGTCAGGAGTACTTTAGCTGGAGGGTTTTTGCCTATTTTGCATGTTTTGGGTTGATGGGGGAGATCCAAGTAACAGAGGAAACCCACCCAGACATGAGGAGAAACATGCAAACTTGAGGTAAGGCGTGAGTGCTAACCATTCAGCCATCATGCTTTTAACTGAATGAAGTGGAGGTGTAATCATGTGGATTTATATCATCCAAGGATAAAAACTGTGCAGCTGTCCAGGGTGCACTCCATCCAAGTCATATTGTTGGTAATGGCCATTATTACCAATATGACTAGGACATAAATAAATACGATGTCAACATTAAACATTTATCAAATTTCCCAGAAACATATTCAGTGTAGATGTTTACTCGAAATCATCCAAGCTTTATGACACAGTTATTTGGACATGACAGAGGAGCTAAACTGTCTTTATTTTATTAAACATAGCTACAACTTATGCTCGATTTTGTCCATGTGCCTGGTTTACCTCTTGTGTCACGCTCCGTCACAATGCTGGACTTAAATGTCTAGTGTTTCCAAAGTCTATGGTTTAAATTATAAATCAAATGAATATTGCAGTATATCTTGTCATCACTCAATGTTTGTTTCTGCTTATTGTTATGGATACATGGGTTTAAGACCTGCAAGTAATATAACTTAATCCTAGTTATAGTTTGACTTTTGTGGTGTTGTTTCAGTTTAGTTTATTGCTCTGGTTGATCGAGGTTTGTGCAATTAATTTTCAGATATATTTGTTATCGTATCGCTTTAAGAAATCAGGAAATGCCATGTCAATAGTTATTATATTGATACAGTAAAATACGCTTGGGATATAGACTGCCAGTGTGTGTGTGATGACCTTACATTGCTGCTTATTAGCTGTGCATGCATAAATACTAATTAATAGTTACTTTACATAACTCAAACAAGCAAAAGATGCCTGCTGCAATTCTATTTGATAATTTGCAAGCCATGTCAATTAGCTTTCATTCACGTCTTGAAGATGGCCAGTAATTGTTGTGAATGGCCAAATAAAAACACAATTAGAAACCAATGCTCAATCATATTAGGCCTGAGAATATATTCCTCTAACGAAGCGGTTAAGTGTGGATTAAATAAAGGTGTGAATACTCAGGAGGGCTCCAGCTAAGGCTTTATGGCGTCAGCAAGAGTGATTACCTGGACACCACACTAAATGATAACAAATATAATAACAGGTCTTACCAATAGCTCAGTAAACCAGGATATTTAGAAGTTAGCAGCATTCACCTCCAAGCAATCTAAGGAGAAACAGAAAAAAGTACTGTAAACATATTACGTAAATAACAAAAATACAAAACACGTTTGAAACATAAAGATCTGATTTGACCCAGTGTCCTTTCCAAATCAGATGCTTTCTATCCAAATGGCATACAAAAGGTGTTACATATATGAGCGTATTTTATAAGCCTACAAAATAATTTAATCTTGTCAGGTGCAAAATAATACATCACTGTCATTTCAGTTTTTCTATTGCGCATTCTGAAATGTTTAGTTCATCATGATTTGTTTGCACAGGATATCAAAATAAGTGGTTTTGTCTCAAGTGAGTGGGTGAAGCCAATCAAAAGATAATCATTTGAGTAAGTCTGACAAATGGTCAGATAATTATGGGTCATAAAAGTCTATTCAATATTAATATGAGCCAGCTGTAAAGACAACAAAGGAGAGCTTGGAGTGAACATTACTGACATGTTTTTGCTCTGGTTCTTGTGTGGAATAGGAATATGCTGAAGATCATTTGTTGTTTGCCTGAAACGCTTCTGTTACAAAAAATCCTATCTGAGTCTAGTAACTTCACTAGATATTGCAGTGCTGCCCTCTATCTGTTCAAAGAGGGTTGTGGAGTCCCAAGCTGACAGTTTTAAGAAATTTGCAACTTCATGTATCTTTGTTATGAATTATGGCAGGTTCATAGCTCTTTGTGTATATAAAGTGCGTTTTCCTTGAACAGCTGTCGTACAGAACAACTACAAGTGTTTCAAGAGTTCTGAAGAGGGATCCTAATTAATGGCCTTTCTTTATTTTGGATTCAGTCTTGGACAAAAAGTAAACATTTTGTAAATTCAAACTTGGAGCCTGATCTGCCTTTCAGATTTTGTCACGTACTATAATAGAAAAACATTTCACAATAAAACTTAAACAGACGTCTAGATGCAAAATTTGTATGTAAAACTAAAATCAGCATTTCCATTGATTATATCTTTAAGAAAAATATATATTTAACTCAATACCTAAGATTAGATAGAGGTTAACTATTGCTACTTTAGAGAGTAAAACTTATAATAACTACACTTTAATAAGCCTTAATAAAGCCTTAATAAAGCAAAGAATTCAAATGAAGAAATAATGATTCAGGCTTAATACCCTAACTCTTATCCGTAACAGCTTAATTAAGTAGTTACTAATCCAACTGCTCAAACCTGTTTATTCTACTTTGTCCCTTAATCCTTGTCCCTCAACTCATTCAACAGAAATTCAAAAGCACACACAAAACAAAAACACTTTTTATAACCTAAACCAAATAATAAATATGTGGTGCTTTTGGAAAATCTATTTAATTTAAAATCTAGTGTTGCAGCACATTCCCACAGCCACATACTTGCTCTTTTTATGGCAATATTTGTGAGTAATTTTAATGGCAAATGGTGTGATCTTAATGCCAAACCTCTTTTGGAAATGATTAGGTTGGGCAAATTGAGTCATGATTTTGTCATGTCAAGTACAGCAGTAATTTATGTATTGTGCAACAGGTATGACAACCCACAGATCTCAAGAAGGAAAAATCCATGGAAGTGTCAGCTTTCACAGTTCGGACTTGATGCTATCAGGTGTACTTTGAACGGGCTTGTGTTTGGCTAAAACTGAGCACAATGGGTGGAGTAATGAGCAGTGTGTTTGAACAGACAAGGTGAATTCTCCTCTCCTGATTCAAGCTCAGGCATGAAGTGGACTCACATGGAATCTCTATAACTTCCCTCTACTGTGAGAACACTTCTACAATTTTTATACTATATTGCTTTTTTTGTTAAAATGGAGACTACAAGTGCTCCTTCAAAATTCTTAGAGCGTGGTCCGGACTATCTTCGCAGGCAAATGGAGCTGGAGAATGAGACTAAAGTTGGGTTGAGTGCGGTGGAGAGGCTTGCTATGAGTAAACCAAAGTACGTCAAAAGCCAGCAAGTCATCAGCTCTACCCAGGAACCAGTGATCTCTATCGGATCAGTGTCTGTTAGCAGCAATGGGTCATCCCGGAGCTCAAAGGGAAAGCTTGTGAGTAACCTACCACTGACTGTAAGCAGCAGTCCTTTGCAAAGTTTTTCACCGGGACAGGTACGAAGATCCAGTTCAAAAAATCGTCCCGATTCTCTGCTCCTTTACAGACAGAAATGTGATTTATTAAAAGCTTCAGCCAGTGACCGAAAGCATCAAATTTTAAGGAAATTACAGAGCAAAAGTGTGCAAGAGTCTGACAAGGAGCAAATTCCCACACCTGAGGGCATGAGACAGGAATGCATGGTGAATGTAGTAGCCCCGCCAGATAAACAGAATGGTGTTGTTATGAAAAGAAATAAAGAAAATTCAAGTTTACTTGCTGTTCCTAATGATACAGAAGAATTCAGAAGATCTGGTAAAGGAGTTAGTCGCTCTCATTCTGACATCAGCTCAAGATACTCTAAAAACTTTGCGGATTTTGATGCCTTTTTTAAATACTGCGGACTGGGAGGTGATGTTATTGAGATGGTGGGAAAGAAGAATTTTTCAGTACATTCAGAAGAGCTGGAGGAGCACGTTAGAAGTGTGAGCGTGTCCAACTCGGATGATGGTTTCTCCAGGAGCAGTGGACACAGCGACGGTCTACAGGAGGACGAGGTGCTAGAGAAGATACGGCAGCAGACATCTGTCATTGAGAGAAATGCAAGGATAATTAAATGGTTGTATAGCTGCAGGAATGCAACAGAGACTGGGAAGAAGCTACGAGACCTGGCATAATGTTTAATAGGAATATACTATACTATACAGGATAGGGAAGGAAGTGTACAGTTTTGGTCTTGGCTTTTAAAACATCATACTGATCATGCTGTTATATTATATTTAATTGTAGATTCAATCAAGTTTTATTTCAGACTCAATGGGGTACATAAGGATATTTAAAAGGAGGACATTTAAAAACAGACAAAAGACAAACAACAAATTCTTCTTATACATAGTCATTATGCAATAAACTGACCACCTCCTACTTTTTTGGGTAAAAGTTGAACAGGAAATGCAATGACAAGTAGTACACTTAAGTAATGCTCAAATTACAATTTAAGGCCATAGTTTAGTTTAATAAGGTTTAATAATGTGCTGACTGACAAATGTGCTGACTGTTTTTGTTTTCTGTGTGCTTGCTTCCTTCTTTGTAGTCTACTTTCACACTGCCTGTGTATTATCTGTTTCCTTGAACTAGGCGCTTAATCAAAGCTCAATCATTGCAACCTGAGCCTAAGAAGTATAAGAGAGTATTGTTGACTGAATGTTATAGATGCACAACCTGTTTGTGTTGTTTCCACAAACAATTGTGCATTCAAACCTATTTTCTGCTTTGATAAATAAAATTAAAAAAGGCACTCCTTTAAAGCTGCACTGATGGGACAAAACAAGACAGGTCCAGACGTGCACTTAATTCTTCATAAGAAGGCAACGAGGGCATCTACATTACATTTAGCCCTTCTTACCTCCTGGGATGTTATTATGATACTATCAGTTTGTGAGTCAAGTGGGTGTCTAGGAAGCTCTTATTTCTTACTTAGTCATGTTTTACTCATATTTATGGCCCCACTATTTCTATTAAGTAAATCTATCAACAAACTCGCACAACATTAAGACAGAATGAAGATATTTTTGGAAAAGCTACTCTATTGCATTACATCAATTACAGAATCTGTATTTTTTTGTCAAATGTTTTTTGTATATTGTTTGTTATGAACTCAATTTGTCTGTTACTCAACCGTTGTTTTATACTGAAGTGAATACTCTCACAGATGCTTTGAATGGATTGAATTGATGTTACACAAAAAAATCAATGATATTTAAGTCCACAAGATTCTAGTCAGTAGTTTGTCAACTCCCTCATAAACTGTATCTACTGTTCACCTGGAGGGGGCAGTATAAGCAATATGCAGTACTACGTAAGTCAATACTACGATAA
Source organism: Periophthalmus magnuspinnatus (assembly GCF_009829125.3). NCBI lineage: Eukaryota > Metazoa > Chordata > Actinopteri > Gobiiformes > Gobiidae > Periophthalmus > Periophthalmus magnuspinnatus. Next base: position 14,473,781 of record NC_047149.1, read on the forward strand.
TACCAGAGGCCTCAGACAAACCTTAATGGCATTAACCTGTGGTATTTAGTTCTAATATATTCTTGTCTGCCTGTCAATGGAGGAAATTATGAAGAATAAACAATGGGACATTTACAATTGCCTATGTTTAAAGCCTGTTTAAAATGAGTTTCAGGGTGTACCTTTGCATCCTAAAACTATGAAACTTTTACAGTGGATGGTCCGCCATCTCCATGGAGATGTTATCTCTTTGTTTGTAATGTTCCACAGTATGGCATTCAACTTCTATCTTTCCACGGAGGCAACAGGTGACACCATGAGGCCAAGTTTAGTGGCGGCTGGTGGACTTTCAGTAGGGGAAGGTGTATTCTTTAACATTTACATCATGATTTATTATTATAGGATGAAATAAACAGGCTACAGGACCCATTCTGTTAACTTGACCTTATCTTATTTCCTTTCATTTGAATTAGTGGCTACTGATAGGTGTCTAATTCCAAATGGGCAAAAATAAAAATTTCTAAACATTTTACCTCTGTCTGTCTCTGCCAGACAGTATTTGAATAGGCAATGTAATCACAATGTTACAGTTGCACATTAGACCTGTGGAGGTGACCCCTCTCACTCACAGTAAGAATGTATGTTTTTCAAAGTCTTTATGAGGAACAAAAACAAATGTAATTGGCTGTAATTGATTGCAACATAGAAGTTTGATGACATAATGTTGAACATTTCATGCAAGGCAACAACATCACCATGGAGACAAGAAGGTTGTGGACCCTAAATCAGAAGAGTTACATACTGCACCTTTAAGTATGTGCACTCTCTCTCTGTCTCTCTGTCTCTCTCTCACAGACACACACACACACGCGCGCACACACACAAAAAAAATAACACTTGCACTGTCTTAACTCCCTGCTCTATTTAACGTATCATCTAGACCAGATGTCTGCAACCTTTAACAGCAAAAGAGCCACATAATGCCATTTCGACATGAAAGTCAGAAAGAGCCATACGTTTTTTAGAAGTAACGAGACGACACAAGAATTTAAAAGTAAGTCGACTGTCTGCAGCTATTAAAAACATTATAAAGTATATATAATAATTTGTATTTATTTGAACTTTGTGGACTTATTTGAAGTGATTTTAGTGGGTCAGGGGGTTTTGAGCAAGTTATATGTAATTTCCTGCATTTTGGTGCATTTTATGTGTAATATTTACTCTACAAAATTATCATTATTCTTTCCTATGTTATGCATGGGATTTGCTCCGACGAATAGTAAAAAAAATAAATAAATACAAATAATTCCAACGATAATTCCAATCTGTCTCCACAGTGCGTCTAACAACAGGAGTGCCTCAAGGTTCCATCCTTGGTCCTTTATTGTTCTCGTTGTCCATGCTGCCACTGAGTAACGTCATATCCAAACACGATCTGTGCTTCCATTTCTATGCTGACGATCTTCAAGTATATCTTCCTGTGAGTTCAAATTGTTCCCATGCACTTCAGTCTGTTCACAGTCCCATGACAGACATTAAACACTGGCTTTCACAGAACCTTTTGCATTTAAATGAAAGCAAAACAGAATGTATATTGTTTGGTTCAAAATTTTTCGATGTAGTTCCTCATCTTGGTTTTTCTCTCCAACATGTTGTCAGAAACCTGGGGGTTAAATTTGATGAGTATTTGCAGTTTGATAAACATATTGACGGTGTAGTTAAAGCCAGTTTTTTTCAGCTTCGTCTCCTGGCAAAAGTTAAACTATTTCTTTGTCAAGCTGACATGGAAAAGGCCATGCATGCTTTTATTAGTTCCAGGATTGACTATTGTAATGCTCTTTATATTGGAGTAAATCAATGCACTCTCCAACGCTTGCAATTAGTTCAAAACGCTGCAGCCTGACCTCTGACAAACACTCGCAAACATAGTCACATCATCCTGGATCTGTACTCCCTCCACTGGCTCCCAGTACGTTTCAGGATTGATTTTAAACTCTTAATGTTTGCTTTTAAAGCTCTTCATGGTCTTGCGCCTTTATATCTTTGCAAGCTGTTAACGGCTCATACGCCCAACATAGCTCTGCGGTCTGCCAGTCAATACCTGCTGGAGGTCCCCAGAACCAAAAGGAAACAGTGGGGTGATCATTCATTTTCTGTGGCTGGTCCCAGACTTTGGAACTCTTTGCCCCTGGAGTTACGCTCAGTCACTACTTTGTCCCTGTTCAAAGCCAAGCTAAAGACTCATCTGTTCACGATTGCCTTCAGCTAATGTTTTTATTGTTTGTTGTTTTGTATATAGAATTTTTGTTGTTGTTGTTGTTTTTTTTTACATTTTAATGCACTGAAACGCACTTTGGTTCAGTTTTTGCTGTTGTAAAGTGCTATACAAATAAAGTTTGACTGATTGATTGATTGACTGAATACTCTTTGGTATGCAACAAACACTGTCAAATACAAACTAAAAATAATAAAGTATGCCCCATTTTTAATTTTTTTCCCCCTCAATCAAAATACAAAGAGCCGCACTGGAGGCTTTAAAGAGCCGCATGTGGCTCTTTAGAGAGTGGTTGCAGACCCCTGATCTAGACAATACACAATGCAACTAAAAGTGTATTATTTATGCAGAGACAAGAGTACTGTCTGAGGCTGCTGTAACACTGACCTAGACAAAAGGCTTGATAAAATAAACATGGGATATAGGCCTATATTTTGACTGCAATCCATGTACGCATTTACCTCAAAGTGCGTAATAGTAGCAGCATCAAGCATCACCACTGTCCCGTACTTACCCCATCCCCCATTTCAAAATCAAAACATAAGTGCATGTGCGCAGTCCCCAGTCACGTGTAATCGAAAGCCCCTAACAAAACATACGGGATTATAATGAGAAAGTGATTGACAGAGCAGAGGTCCAATGAGCGCCGCCATATCGGGTAGCAACAAAATAAATACGGACTTTCTAACCAATCACAGAAGAGAGGGGGCGTGTCCAAATGCTACACTCCGCACTGTGTTTACTTCCGTCAATATTTCCAACGCAGCAGGCAGAAAGGCAGACTGGGTAAACGGCAAAAGGAGACGACTACGTGTCAAGGTTAGTTTATCAAGCTTTTAAAGAGATTTCTAGTTATATTTTTGATATAGCACCAATCGCTCGTTTTTATCTGTTCGCGCTGATTCGACTGTCACTCTCTATAAGCCTTAGTTTCATCAAAATTGTCGAATATTTAGTGATCAACATCCTTTTTGCAGTGTGTGAATTGTGTCATATAATTATTTAACGTGCCAGTATTCATTATTACAAACTGGTACCGTGCGTTACCCAACATAAGGGTGGTTATTATTTGTTTTTTATTTGAAATGACAACACATGTTTAACCCTAACCTCTCCATCTTTAACACAGAAACTAGCTTCGGTTAAAATGCCTTTCTTGGGTAAGGACTGGCGGTCTCCTGGGTGGTGTTGGGAGAAGACGGACAATGGCTGGAAGAGGATCATCTTGTATGGGCAAGAAAATAACAATTTGGACTTTGCAGAGTAAGTCTGTTCATATTTTGTTTGTTTTTGTGACCTACTTCTTTCCTTTACCTGTCACCAGACTCCAAGAGGTGTGTTTTTGAAAGTAATTATGACCTGTTTACTATAACAGGTTAAGAATACTCAAAAACAACATGTACATGAAGGGTTAACTTTTCTCCCGAATACCACGTAAACAATAGGCAAATTACCCATTGTGAGACATATTATGATGTTATTACATGAATAAAATAATACAAATTATGTTTTTGTCTTTCTATCATTTAATTTATTTTAAGGGTATGCACATTTAGTATAATTAACAACATCCAAATTAAACTGGTAATTATTTTGTTTGTTTTTTTGCTTTACAGTTTGCATGAAATCCTAAACTAATACAAGAATCCCATGTTTAGTGGGATACATTTGTTATGGTATAAACTACATTGGTTGCGATGGTTCTTATTGATAAGACAGGAATTGGGTCGTAGTTATTTGCAGAGGAAACTTAATCAAAGTTTCATTGCTGTTTTTTCCTATTTGCAGCCATTCAAATTGCAATTTTGATTTAATTGTGATTCATTATGGGTCCCTATTCTTTGAGTTTAATCCATTTGAATGAACTTTATCCTGGACAATTGATATGAGAAGGTGGTGAAGTGTGTCCCATTAAAAGAGCTGCTGCTGTTGCCAATGAGACTCCATGGAAACAGATGGACTCACATGGTCTGGTCTGAAATCAAAAGAGCAAATTTACATGACATCAACTCATTCAGACAAATTATTATCATGCTATAATTAGTCCTGTTAATAGTCATAGCCATGGGCTTGTGTGATCAAATAGGACACACTTAAATTATGTGAGAAAACAAGAAAACAAATACTGCTCCTATGCTGTGTTTTTAGTTGCAGGTACATTTATCATTGTGGTAGCTGTTTAGTCTTACTTTGTGAGTGCCTACAATGACCACTATGTATGAAATCCTGTTTTGCTAGAATATTGGTTACTAGACACAACTTTTGAACAGGTTGGTTATCTTGCTCGTATTACTTTCTTTTCAGTATCAATATCAATGGTGTTCAAATGAGTATCCACTTTCACTACTTGTGCAATTATAAAAGTAATGGGTAATAGGTACTGAATTTTGCTGAAAACCCTAATCTATACGAAGAGGGTCTGAACTAACTCCAAACAGTAATAATTACTAAATTATAGTAAATTAACACCTACTGTTCTTAATTGGGTTGTCTAATAATAAGTAGTAATTAAAGTGTGTGTCATAGCAGTGCAATGGCTTTATCTCCCAAACGCGTCAGATGAGAATGACCACTGATGTCACTTATCTGTATTGGCTACTGTCCAATCTCTGCCAGACCTCAGTGACATATTATAGCTGAACATATAGGCTTATTGTTATACGAAAGAGGCCCATTATAAAGGACTTGGACTGGCACACAGTGTTACTGAATAGACCATCTCATGCTGCATCTGGAGAACGTTGACATAAAATCTATACCAAATCTGTATGTTAACACAGAAAGAACACCAAAAAATGCAAACTATTTTTGGTTCTTGTTCATATTGTTTGCCTGGTGTTGTTTTATTCATAGACTTGTTATGTGAAAAAGTCAGTCAATACTTGCAGAGCTGATGGACACAAAATAGTTTTGACAAAATGCACTCACTTTTCCTTACCAAGGACTTGCGCGTGCATGCATGTACCATACCTCTGTTAAGACAAGCTTCAAGTGTTTGTGACACAGAAAAGACTAGTCAATCTGAACTTTATTCATTTTAAGACAAGGGTAATTGTTGTAGGCTCAGAATAAAAGATAAAAATAAACTTATCTAAATATACCTTTGTTAAGACAAGCTTCAAGTATTGACATATTTTATTCTACATTCTCCCTACTGGACTGTCTCAGATCCCGCTAAAACATGTTTACAGATGGACAGTGCAGTGCAAGTAGGAGAAACACTTTGTTTAAAAAAACATTACAGAAAGGACTCATGTATGCTATTGACCCCTCTTGTGATCTTCAATTCAAAACCCAGTCCAAATTACTACCTTTTTAAACATTTTAAAACATTTTCACGATAATGGATTACTGTTGGATCATCCAGTCAAATTATGTTGAGCTGAACAAAGCGATACAAATGAGAAAAACAGTGTTTAGGTTTTGGCAACAAGAAATAAAAATATCTAATTGCTGAACCCATTCAAAATCTACATGGAAATAATAGTTCCAGATTTTCAGCAGTTGGTCAGTTAATAATGAGTCACGAGTCCCTTTAATATTAATTAATCAATCAGAAAACAATAATCCTCCCTGAGATCCAAGCATAGGTTCTGTAGTAATCAAGTCACACAACGTTATGTCCCAAAGTCCCAATCAATTTTGTCCAAATCTGTATGTAAAAAAGAAAGTGTATCCTTCTAAATGCAAAATGTTCTTGGTTCTTGTTCATAGTATTTGCCTGGTGTCGTTTTATTCATAGATTTGTTATGAAAAATTCAGTCAATACTTGCAGAACTGATGGACACAAAATAGTTTTGACAAAATGCACTCACCTTTACTCACCAAGGATGTGCGCGTGCATGTACCATACCTCTGTTAAGACAAGCTGTGTTTGTGACAAAGAAAATACCAGTCTTTATTCATTTTAAGACAAAGGCAATTGTTGTAGTCTCAGAATAAAAGATAAAAATAAACTTTGAACCAATATTTAACAAATGCTTATTATAAAAATGCGGTCATCTGTGAAAAGTTGAAAACACCCAAAATACTATATTGTTTTATAAATATAAGTCATTGCATTTAGTATTTATCCTCACTATTTACTATCACTATCTATTACAATTGTTGTACTATCTTATTTTATGTAAACATCCCTGTCTTTTAGATTTTGCACCCCATACTAATCTAATCCAGCCACAAGGACAGGTGAACCTGGATAAATACAGTGGAGTACAGAAGAAAACTACTAATAATTAGTTGTTATTTAATCTAAAACGATTATATTATGCATGGTAGAGATATACCACTATATTGGCTTTTTATGTAAAATCTATTTTATATTTTGTATTTTGTCTTTTTAGTGAAGTGTCTGTCTACCTTGCAGCACCACGATAAGCCATAGTTTTGAGTAAAAACCTCATTAAAACAACACAGAGAACTGCACAAAATGTGACTATGATGCTACAGTTTTGTCATGGAACAGGACTGTGGATGACTTTTTTATACATTTCCTGTGTACTGTATAGAATTTTAGACCATAGCGTTTGGGAAAACCTGCTTCTATATCCTTAAAATATCAGCAGATCTTATTTGCCATAGATTGTTTTGAGTAAAAAAAGAAAAGACAACTTCCATGAACAAAAAAAAAAACATATTGGTTGATCTGTTTTATTGGTGGCATCTGTTTTGTGTCCAGACTGTGCAGTGATGACAAAAACGATATGTTTGTTGGAGACGTGTGTGAACTGAGCAGTGTCAAGCAGCAAAAGGACCTCTACAACAACAGCACCAAGTCTCAATGTGAGTGCCCCGTAATTATAGAGCTGCATTCCTCATGCAGGGCTTATAGGGCAACAAAGGCATTCTTTACCATGCTTTGAAATTACTTCATTTTTTTACTCTATTCTTTTTTTTTGTACATAACTGCATTGTTTTGTATACCTCCTAGTTGTAAAAGATAAATGGATATACGTGCATAAAGTCAGCACAAAAGAAGTAAGTAAAGTTATATATCTCAGGATTTCTTGTTGGATGGATTGGAGTGACTTTCCCTTTATATTTCAGAGGCAAGGATACAGCACACTTGGAGAAGCCCTTAACCGTCTTGACTTTTCCACTGCTGTTGAGGACTTGCGGAGATTCAACTATGTTGCTAAAGTAGGTCATTATATAATGTAACATACAGTGTATGTGTATTTTTTTGGTTTAAGATGGTCTCTCTCTTATTACAGCTATTCCAGTTAATAGCCAGGTACCAGCTTACATCTTTAAGTGGCGCTGCTCAAAAGAATTACTTCAATATACTTGAAAAGATTGTACAAAAAGGTGAGTGTTTTGAATTTAGTTGTTTTGAGCACTTTGGCTCCAGGCCTTAAGCAACCAGGCACCTTTTAATTGTTAAACAGCAGCTTATGGCTCAAAGAACCAGTCAAGCAAGTAGGCCTCTGCATTATACTGGTGGAAAAGCATGTTTACCTCACTTATGTAAGACCAAGTGAAGATGCTTTTAAGAATGTAATTAAAAATGTGTGTAGTTTTATAACATATTCATTCATGATAAACCAACATAAAATATTACACAGTTTTTTTAATACAAAAATGAAAATGTTTTTGTTTCAATTGTTAATTACTTTAAATTTTCTCACATACAAGTAATTTCTTCCTGTTTTCTGTCTATTGGAATCTACAGCTTGTAGATCAATTTGGATTAGACTTTTTATTCCTCCAGCTCAAATAGTGTTTTGTGTGCCCTCTAGTGCTAGATGACTGTTATAACCCACGCCTTGTCAAAGACCTACTGCAGGACTTGGTCTCCACGCTGCACAGCTTGACTGTGCATGTGGGGAGAGTGGTCCTTGTGGGGAATATTAACATTTGGATGTCCAGACTGGAGACTATCCTAAAGTGGCAGGAGCAGCTCAACAATCTGCAGATCCCAAAGGTGAGAGAGTGCAAATACACTGCTTAAAGTAAACTTTTTAATTAATAGTTTTTGCAGTCATTCTGTTTTCTTCCTCAGCATCTGTGTAATGGCATGTCCCTGAGTGACCTTCCCATTCACATGCACAACAAGATCCTAGGTAAGCTGTCTGACGCCTGTGACATCATTAATCTGGGTCAGGCCATGCCCACGCTGCGCTTCCTCAGTGAGGACAAGATACTGTGGAAAAAACTCTGCTACTTTCACTTCTCTGATAAAGAGGTAAGAAACATTTGTTCATAGATAAATAATTTGTCTTGCTCAAATAAACAGTCCAAAATATTTGCAAAATATTTGTGGTTGAAGTATTTTGAGCCTTTTGCCACTAGAGGGCAGGAGTGGATCACTTTTGACCACAGTTTGAACCCGCACAAAAATGTTCATGGTCATCAATTCATTACTGGATACTCTCTTAAAGTCTCTTATTATAGATTTGATGTTTACATTCACATCTCATTGTTAAGATTAAGAAAGTTTCTTTCTATCATTTTCCCCAAATGCAGTATCATAAGAACTTAGTTTTGACCAAGAGTGACAACATAGACTGGAAGCTCATGTACTTCACATTAAAGAAACATTACCCCATGAGAGAGCAATATGGGGATACATTGCACTACTGCAAGCACTGTCACATCCTTTTCTGGCAGGTAAGATTCCCCCTTTTTATTCTTGTAAATACAATTCAAATCCACTCAACTTTGGATCCTGTTTAACACTTGGTGTTAACACTCTGGTGTGGTTTCTTTTCCTCCTGCCTCTGTTCTGATTCCATTATTCTTCAGGATCTACACCTGGCATTAATATTCAAGGTACTTGGTTTCTTATTATACATTTCCACTATGTCTATATCTTGAATGTATTCTGGGTGAATGCGTGTACATACCCTTCTTTCAATATTTATTTTTACCAAATTTCTTTTTCAAGAGGTCCATATCAGCTCTGTATGTTTACAAATGGCAGAAATATGCAAAGCCCATCACAAGGCATTTAGACTTTAGTTTGTCTTTTTGCATTGGAATTCCAGTCACGAGATAGCACTATTGTGCTTTCCTATAATCACAGCTTTATTCAAGGACTTAGTAAGACAACCTGCAACTTCAGTGTTGTGAAGTAAAAAATCTACCTGGTAACCTGATTTCTGGTGATATATCAGTTTTCTCAAGACCCCAGTAAAAAAAATAAAATAAAAAAGACTGTGCTTTGTCATGATTCCACCCAAGATGCCACCTTCAGTTTGTCAAATGGAAATGCACATATGTAAGTGTAAATCTTCTTTAGTTTATGTAGTAATAAAATCTTGTTTTCTGTTACAGGACTGGGGACACCCCTGCACAGCCATTGACCCAGACAAGTGCCTCATGCCCATCTCCCCACAGGACTTTATCACACTCTTTCAGTATTAACCAAAACTGTATATGGGACTTTACTAATGTAGTTAAATACAAAGGGCTTCAAGCAATGATCAGTGATTTTATGTCCCTTATTCATCCATTCCTGTGGGCAAAGTACTGTTTTTTTAATGTTACGAATGTTGGAACAAATCTTCAACACAAACACATGGAGGGAAAATAACACAAGTATTGCTTTGTAAGAAGTCATAATATAAAATAAGGAATAATGTGTTTTGGTTTACGTAATGTGAATATAATGACAGTAAACCTACTGACTCTGACTCATGGTGTTTGTTTTTAAAACACTATTAGACATGTTGTGTTTGGGATTTTATGAATGCATGTCTGTTAATGTATTTACTGTAAATTGTCATGTTAAGTCTGCTTTGTGCAGTCACTTAAGAAAGATTCTGTCAAACCTTTTTTTTTAATATTAATTGTGTAACAAACAGGGAAACGTGCAAACACTATTTATGAAAAGATTCACATTTTATACCCTTTTCTTAAACTTTTGTAATCCTCTTTCAGCGCTACAGTGTGGTGGTAGTCTAAAAGGTACTATTGTGAAAGTAACCATAATAAAATCCTTCTTTTGAAACGGTTTGATATGTTCTATTCTCAAACAAGTCATTACTCAGAGGTGTATGCCGTTAAAAGATACTGCTGCACCAACAATGTTAGTAACACTATGGCTATTATTACACTAGTACTATGTTACAATAAATGCACTCACACAATTGTGTATTTAACAAATACATATTTACACAAGTTTATTAATACAAGGCACTTCAAACATTGTATACAGTACAGTGAATTTTGTCTTTAATTTTAGAACTTTTTCATAAATAGCATTCAACTCTGACACGCTGCTCTATGACACATTAAAAAAGCAAAGATCATCCACAAAATAATTTTTAGTAGTAAAATATTTAAACCTGCACAAGGCTTTACTCACAGTTTAGCAGCACTGGAGGCTGTAGCTTTGCAAATTTGCACATATTCTTAACAGTGTATTTCTACTGCAAATAGTACAGTAGTGTAAGGTTTCATTCATTTACTGTAGACAGACTAGTTTTAGACGTGTGCAGAGCAACAATCAAAGCTAAACTGCACTTTGACGTAGCTACTTTCCATGGATCTGGGTTCCTTCAATCAAGGAGTGGAGGCCTGAGGAGTGTCTCTAGACTGTAAAACCTATGAGAACCTAGATAACTGAACAATGCCACCTTGTATTCAGCTTGTAAGTTTAAGTATATTTTTTCTTTACTAGAGTAGTGACATTTTGGACTTTATTAACACTATAATTATGTTTTACAACTCATTTTGGAGGCTTGTAACAGCAAGTTCTTGGTCTTGATAACTTTAGAGTCAACTAGCATCCATTTGTGTTCACCAATTTTACATGTAAACTCATTTTTACACACAATTCTTTAAGCATTCTTCATCCTCCTTATAGATTAAAATGTAGGTCTATTTTAGACCCTCCCACATGCTTTCTGACGCAATTCCTCTGCCCATCCTGCCAATCCCGGCTAGTTTGACTTTAGCGCGGGCTGTCCACCTCACTGCTCCCACCCGATCCTTGGAGTCAGACAGGTTAGCGTAGCGGGAGTTGTCCTCCTCCAGGCCTCTCCCTGCCCACGAGTTCAAATCCAGGTCTACAGCCTCGAGACAAGGCACCATGCTGTCCCCTCTTTGTTTTTTCTCATCTGAAAGTTTGTCAGTTTCCCCCAAGTGCTCCGTCTGAGGCGGTTCCCATCCTTCAATCTTCTCCAGTTTTTTGGTAGGTGATATTTGCCGCATAGTTGTGGTCACGCTATCCCAAAAACACTGCCCCTTTTCTGGCTTCTTCTCCTTCTCTTTCTCATCATCCTTGATCTTTTTGTGAGACCTTTGAAGGAGATTTGGAAGATATGGGAGATTTGGATAAACAAACCTTTCTGTGTTATCTTTAAAGTATAAATAGTTCTGACATTTTTACACTGTGGAGAGTGGAATGTTCCCCTATATGACTAACCATTATATACATAGGAATTCACATTGTTTGTGCGACACAGTAGGTGATTCATTGAAGTTTTCCTTACAGTACAGGGCCCACTTCCTAAAGCAGTTTAAATCTAAATGGCTGCTAAATTCTAGACCCGTCTCTTTTAAATAAACAAGTTCAAGTGTTATACAAGACATCATTATTCTTAATCAAGATGAAAATGCTTCTACAGCAGCACACTTGGCCATTAAAGCGCTCTGGTGGGACACACTTGAAGTTAATGTAAACCAAGTGTGGCTGCTGGGGACTTTTATAGCCATGAGGCTGAGAGCAGACAACATGACCCTTCAGACTTTCACTTGCAAGAAAACATATTACCTTCACCACGGATCTTTGGGTTTTTAGTCTCAATAATGATTTTGTGATGACGATATAACAAATAATTTTACTACAAATTTGTTAGTTGAAATAAATTCTGTGTATAATGATATATGTGCCCTCAAAACCAGGAGCAAAGCCCAAAACACTAAGATAAAAAGTACCATCTCAGACCACTAGAGGTTGGTAAATGAAAAGATTACCGAGTTTTCAAAATGTACAGGTCAATAGATAACTGTATGTAGTCTTACCCTCTGCGATCAGCCAGACTCTCTCCCGTCAACAACAAGTGCTTGTCGTCTTTGGAGGAAAACATTTTCCTGTCCTTCCTCTCCTTTTTGGACATGATCTTCTTCACTTTGGCCTCCTGACAAGTTACACACAAGATATTATTAGCTTTATCGTGCATATTTTGATTTATTGAGGAATTTGCCTGAGTTGAAGAAACATCTTTTTTTAATCTAAATAGTAAAATGGAACAGACAGGGATTACACAAACATCTTTTTTAAGACCACAAATTCACCAATAATGGCCAAGTTTGTTTACGGCAGCTTCTTATTTACTCTACTAAGTCACATAAGTTTGAATGCATTCCAGTGTTACTCCCTTGTCCCACCAGCTCTCCTCCTCCCTGCCCCATACAAGCACATCAGCCTCATAGACGATTACTAAACTCAGGCTTGATTTCCTTGCCTGCCTGTGAAGTTAAAAGTCAAGGTCATTGCGTACATCTGTGCCTGCCCGAGCCAACCACTAATCAAAACATTCCCAGTATTCATAACACTATTTGACGGATCTATCTGACCCCTTGAGAAACCTTCAGTTTCTTTTATTTTTTATACCTACAGCCTACAAAACCTGCAAGGAAACAGCTTTTATTGAGGCGAGAATGAAGTAAGAATAAGCCAAAAAATGAGTAATGACAAAAACAATACACAATGACTTAACTTGAGGAAGTACTTTAAAATATAAGTACATGTAAAGTTGAAGTACTATCACCAAAACAACTGTTATATTTACTACTACTGTCACTACTTCAACTTTTAATATACAACTTTTTACATGATGGGTCCCTGTTACTGCGACTGGGGCAAAAAATACAATTATCTCTTTAACTGACATTACATTTAAATTTCATGTCTGGGCATAAAAATCTGCAGCCCCCCCTCTTCTCTCTCTCGGCCTATGTACTATAAGAGTAAAGCGTGGATCAGATTTTCTGCAGATACCAGAAAGAGCAGAAATTCCAGCTCTGTATGTTCACGCATCACTAACAGAGGATCTCTTTACCATTCTCCACAGTGTTAGCCCGAAGGTCCAAAAGACCGGCGAAGCAAAACATGCAACACTATTTTATCTGCCAACTTCTGGAATTGGTCTACTTATAAGGTTAAACTCTTCACAGTCACTTATATATTACTGCAATGTTTTGTTTTTTTTATATAGCCACTACAGTATCTTCTCAATCCATCTCCAAACAAATAAATTATTTCTAATATACTTCAGGTGGTCTAATTTGCCAGGGTGAGCGTAACAGGATGAAAAGCACAATAAGTAAGTACAATCACTGACTCCTACATTATTGTTATCTCTGTCAGCAAAGTCCGGCCTCACGAAAACCTATTCAACATAATCTATTTGACGTAACGCGCAAAATCCCACACTGATAATACAATACCGATGTCTATTCAACTTGCCTTGACTATGTGGTTTCAAATTCAATGACTGACTAAACATCCAAACCAAAGTTTAGTCAATTTTAAAGTAATCTTGTTTATTTAAAAGATGTAACTTTTTCTGCCAGCTGCTTTGCCTGGAATGTTCCACGATATGGGATTAAACTTATTTCTGTGGAGACAAGCAAGTGAGTTACTGGTCAGATCTGTGCAGAGGCAAGCCAAGTGCTTTTGAGCAACAGAAACATCTGTAATTGAAAAAAATGCAAGAGTTATAAACAAAAGCAATAAGATCTCCATGGAGACAAGCAGGTGGCAGAATCATGTGTTTTATTAGCTTTCAACAACCTGCGCTCCTCTCCATCCTTCTATCTATCCTAATACGGACATAAAAGCACAGAGCAGCCCAGGACCAACTGGAAAGTGTCAGCAAGCTATTTTAAGCGGTTTTCATGCCCGCTAATTGTTCTGTGTGCAAAGTGTTCTGCTCCTAGAAAGAATGTGCCGTTTCCTTCCCGCCTGTGTCTGAGCGCCTTATCCTCGCAAACAGGACAACCCCACAAATATGTCATGTGAACTACAGAACCTACTGAGCATCTATATTTACGGAGGCCACACAATGCACCAGTGTGGGAAGGACAAGGTTCACAAGGACAAGTGTTTAGCAGAGGTTCAAGATGTAGCCCTCAAAACATGGAATCAATATAATATCATCAATATTCTAGGCATTTTTATTTGTTGTAGTAAGACTAAATTAAATCAAATCTAAAATTGAGATAAATCAATATGAGGAAAAAAAATTTGATTCATTTTTTGCTCAGCCCTAGTTCTGACAGATATCAATATACCAGTACACTTTGGTTTTAGTATCTACCAGTACCTAAAACCAAGCCAAACGAGTGCAGTGACTGAAAATAGTATTTGTTTCATAAGTAACATAAGTAAAGTTTAACTGATCCAAATATGTTAATATGTACTACTATATATCCTTCATGTAACTATGGAGCAGCACTGTATAAATATAAAAGCAAGTCAAGAAAAATTATAGGCCTTACTAGGATAATGGCTGAACATACTGAAACCCAATCCAACACTTTTTTCTAAAGACACAAAACCTAAAGTCGCTTATTGTAAACTGAGACTAGTGATAAACCAAAGTTCAAATGGGACAAAATTGTGGCATTTTTCCAATATAATCTTCCCTTGAACATGCTGTTATTTCTATTTTCCATTCCAGGTAATAATGTGTTGTGCTTTGACTTCGCAGTTACAAGAATTTAGCATTACTTGTAGAGACTGCTCCATAACAACACAGTTTTGATAGAGATAAGGGTGGGGGCAAAGGCATGTTTGTGATACACAGTGCAGCTTCAGCATAGTCTGTTTTACTTCAACCCGGATGATATAACAAGACATACAACTAGGAGTGTCTACAAGTGTGTGCTTTTGGCAGTTGAGGTCACAAAGAAGAGATATAGACAGATACAGGAGACATAAGACAGAATTTGCACATTTGAGTTGGCTTTAGCGCCCTGATATGTGCTGGTTGTGAATAAGGTTAGATAAGAATGTCTTTTCTTATCTCAGACATAACTGTGGAAAGTGAACATATACAAAATGTCCAGCGTGGGACTGCACTACTCAATAATAGAAAAACATATCAAGATAAGTGGATACAGTAAGTTGAATAACATTATTAAGGCAAAGAGGCAATAGTTATTTTGTTCTTCAAGGTCTTTACTTGAACTGAACTTTAACTAACAAAACTACAAATACTAAACCAAAAGGTTATAACATATGTGGAGAGTCATCTGCACAAACAGGGTATTTTTGAGCAATATAAATCAATTAATTAATGCAAAACAGATAAAAAGACAGTTTAATGCCATACTGTGGAACATGCACTCCATAAAGACAAGGAGGTAGCACACCAGAAAAGTTACATTGTGCACCTTTAACCCATCTCGCAATGATGGTTAAATGATAAATTTGTTTTGCATCCTTTTCTCCTTGTGTCTGTACTCAGTGTTTACCTTTGACACCACGGTAACGGCTTCCTCCTCCTCTTCCTCTCCTTCTATGTCTTTGTCCTGAAACGCACACAAGCACACAGTTAGTCCAAACACTACCCCCAAAGCACAGTACTACGAATACTTGTGGTGTTTATGGAGTGTGCAGTAGTTCCTGGTAAAGACGAGCACCTTTTAAGAGTAGCAGTATAAACAGTGTTGGAGAGAGGAGGGAGAGACAGATACTTCAGATCCAAACAAAATATACAGTTAAGTCATGGCCTATTGTCTTAATCATTTATGCTTTTCCAATATGAGTATGGCTATTTTGGTGCCATTGTGCTCTCAAGTGCCAAAATATACACATCAACAGCTTTTTATTAGTTTATTGTCTAACCTGGTCATATTAGAATCTCCTTTAATTTCCTGTTCCTGTGCACTTTTTGTCAGGTTATTCCAATAAGCACCCAGTTTTTTCTCATTTTGTTGTTCTGTAATACTTGAACCATAAATCAAATAAATGTTAACGTACATTTAGACAATATTTACAAAAAATAATATATATTTATGAAGTATCCCGACTGTGATATTATGTCAATCCAACAATCCCAATTAAAACGTGTATAGTTAAGGTTTAAGTGTCAGGCAAATGTGAAATGACCCAGAAAGGTGCAGAAATATCACTTTATAATTTTATTTTGAAGGTTACAACATACGTTTTTGTCATTTCCAAGCAGCTCTTTTGTGCAGCACTTAAGCGGTACACGTGATATTCAGATTTTGCATATGGTCATAACAATATTCACGATTTTTACCACATGATTATGATGATAGATTCATACATTTACAACCCATAAGGCAAGATATAATGGACATACTTGCCTTATGGGTAATGAGACAGTAGAGCTGTTCAAAACACATTAAGTAAGCTACCTATGCGTCTCTGCTTGATCATATCGCCTTATATGACTGCCTTAGGCCTAAGCCGTTGTCTTGAACATGATCCAGGAGCATTTAATCATAAGAAGAGGCCACTGTGAAGAGATTACGGACTCCCAGCCAGGATAAGGATTCCTGTTAAATCATCAAAGCTTCCAACACTGAACAATTTAAATGGAGAGAAACGCTAGTCTGACTTGTCTGAGCAAAGGATTGTAGGTTTGTGCCACCTCCACTGATCAAAGACTGATTGCTCACTAGAAGTATTAAAACTGAAGGAGAAGAGAAGAAGAGAAGAGAAGAGGGGGGGTCGGTGTTGGAGTATGGTTACACAAAACAACCAGACTGCTTTCGTAGCTTTGGGGGGCATTTCTTCCTCAATCTGGATGTGTGTCAAAGTGTCTCCACAACAGATGCAGAACAAGGACACTGTCTTATATTTTAACTGTGCAACAAAGAACATTTATAATCTCGATTTCAATGTTTTCTTTTTCCATAGTGAACACTCGAACGTTAGTGGTTGTACTGATATATATATATAGCTGAATGGATATAGTAGTCATCAACAACCCAAATAAGCAGAAGAACTTGGGTAATTATAGGCAGTGTCTACAGAACTGTACAATGGCTACCAACTTTCTTTTCCATTTTGCCATCCCCGCTGGTTTTCATGGTAATGCCTGCATGTCCAGTATCGAACGATTCTGAACTTTGGTCCTATGAAACAGAACCAAGCCGTTCTTTTATTCTAATTATAACATTATTTTCTTCTGTGCTTTAACTTTAACCTAGAATGTTCCTAAATCCAACCTAAATCCTAACCTTAACCAAACCATTTTCTAAACCTTAGCTCAACTCCTTTCCTAACCTTAACCATTTCCATAACCCTGTTCCTAACCTGATTCTGTACCAGTTTGACAAATTAACTATTGTCAAAAATGAACATTTACTGGTACCACAAGCCTCACTGAACCGTAAGTTAATAATTCAATAACAGTCATTAACTATTTAACTAAGTAACGTTTTATCCAGGCCCATAACACATCACAGCAGAATGGCAATGAGAGTTGAGAACGGTTGGATGGCAACAGAGACTCTACATAACTATATCAAGTAATCAGAGTTTTCAACTGCGGTCCCTCCAGAAAGCATTAGCTGCCTTAAACCTAGCAAGCAAGTTAAGACAAATTTTGGGATAAGAGATAGGAAATATCTCATTGATTGCAAAGTTCAACACAGTCATTGCATAATACATGTTTTTGTACAGATTTTACCCTCTTGATTCACAAGCAAGCTGGGGCCACAGAGTGAGTCCAACAGAGTTGTTATTAGGTCTGTTTCAATAAGCCACAGACACATAGACACAAGGAAAGCCGGGCTGTCAAACTTTAATAAAGAATGGAAAACAGGTTACAACACAGAGCCTTAAGTGCCCCAGAGCACACTGCAGGGAGCATGGTTATTGACTAGAGATCTGCAATATTATCTGCCCTCAGCACTTTTACCCCACTTAGCTTCTTAACTGCCTTTGTCTGGGCCTGGAAAAATACTCAAATCCAACTAAAATGAGATTCTAAAGAAAAAAATATGTGCTGTATTAAGATTTTGTTTACAAATTAACAAATTATAGGCAATATACAAAGTAATCAATTTTCCCATCAGCTTTTTAAAACATATGATTTGGCTCATCTGTAAAAGAAGCAGTAGTAATAGCAGTAGTATATTATTGGAAGTAGTATACTATAGTATACTGTACATTTCAGTCAAGGCTAAGAGAAAAAAAAAGTATGAAAAAGAAAATCACAATGTAAACTCAAACCAAGATTTTTCAACATCAGTGACCCCACATCTTTCAGCCATCATTTTATCTCAACTTTATTGACCCTAATGTTGACCCTTAGTTCATATGCACGTCATCACCACCATTGGTTTACACAGGGAAGACTAAACAGCTTACTTTCCCAGGATTTTTATAAACTGGGCTGAAATCTGGCCCCGGTGCCTACTGTTAAGGCATCCAAAAAGGAGCTTAGAGCAGCTCTTGTAGGTAAAGACCATGTGATGTTTCCCAAGAAGTACGTCCAGATCAAATGACGTCAGTGTTGTAAAGAAATAGGGAGATTTCCAATAAATCAGGACTTTGGAGTAATAGAATTCCAATTGTCTGATTGAGATGTAC
The DNA here is from genome assembly GCF_009829125.3 of Periophthalmus magnuspinnatus. Lineage (NCBI taxonomy): Eukaryota > Metazoa > Chordata > Actinopteri > Gobiiformes > Gobiidae > Periophthalmus > Periophthalmus magnuspinnatus. Next base: position 14,492,557 of record NC_047149.1, read on the forward strand.
TAAAATGTCAATTTGTATTACTATGTGTAGAGTCAGTGATTGCAAAATACATAAATAAAATATGAGACCACATTCACAAAAGACTAATGCTGTGCAATTCATCAAATTTTAATCAAGATTGAGATTCAGTCATTTTGAAGTGTCCATAATCAGCTTTGGTCTTTTTAATGGAGAATCTAGATCCAGTCCTTTGTCAGTAAAAGCATGTGGTTTGGAGCTGATGGAAGACTTTTTGTGTTAATGGCAATGATTAAAATATCTTGTTTATGTTGAGGAAATTAATAGTTAAAGCCATTTTTATTCATTTTAAATGAGGAAAAACATTGTGAATACTATTTTTTTTTTTTTTTTTTTTTTGTCATATTGCCCAGCACTAAAAGACAGGATTCCCATAAAGACATACCATTACACGGCATGAGCTGGCAGAATATTTAGAAGTCTGGGTTGGCCTTGTAAGCTTTTTTTCCTTGTTCATTTAGACTATCCAGCTCGCACAAATGGGCAAGATAAGTTTATTTAAAGTGCAGTTCATACAGAAAGTAATTCAAAATGCTTTATGGAATAAGAAATACAATAAAATCATCATTCAAGCAAATACAAAAATAAATGACACTTTTTACTTCATTATTCCCTATTGAGTTTTACAGACGAACTAAATGTAAACACTTGCATCCTTGACACCCTGAGAAGACACAGCTGCTTGTAAAGGGACCCCCCATAGAACCACAAGCTTTGAAACTGTTCAGAAAGAAACTGGAAAATTTCCAAAACAGGTCAACAAGTGATGTACTCCTTGTGACATGTTATTATTATTACTATACCTTATCTTACCTGTGTAACTGCTCATTCTTCTTTTTGTAGATCTGTCATGCATTTGAAACGCTCTCCCCTATCAGCTGACTTGACATCTGAGTTAGACTACTCTTCCCTCCCCCATCACCAAGAAAGATCACAAAAGCTTCTCATAAATGGCACTTAAAACTTTTTGAAAACCACTATGTCATGTCAAGTAATGTCCCTTGTTATCTCAAAGGTAGCAGCAACAAAATAAAAAAAAAAAATAGTAAGAGCTGAAGAGGAAATGAGGAATAGTAGGTCTTCTTCTAGATTCAAATGGATAGGCAACTATTTTAATAACTATTTTAATCCAGCTGGGATCTTTACCTTATAGGAGTGATGGTAGTGCCAGGACATGTCGTCTTCCTCTGAGGCATAATCCACCAGCACTTTGCTCTTGTTCTTCTTAAACATATTCCTTCAGTGACAGACTCAAAAGCGTTTTCTTCCTGCAAGTTATGGCGACGATTACAAAGTGTCTTCTGTTTTTTTCTCAAAGGAATCACGAAGGTAGCAAAGTAGTAGCAGCACAGACCCTACTCATTCACAGTTCACACACGCTGCCTGCTGTTTGGACGCATGGTGTTTTGGCGTGCGTTTGGAGATGTGCGCAAACCAGACCACTGAGACCTAAAACAGAGCACCCACTATGCCCCGCCCACTCTCCTCTGGGTCCCAAATGTTGCCATGACAGGACGAGGAAGGGGCCAACCTCGCATCTTTTATCTTTATCACAATATATATTCTGGTTATTAATATGGTAAAAATGAAAAGTCCCAATAAGAATATTATATTATGAGTCAACATTACTGAGAGAAAACAAAACAGAATCTAACAGTGAACAATTAAAATGTAATCTATATTAAGCCTACTCATTCATACCTCTATACAACAAAATCTGGGTAATTTCCATGAATTACAACAAAGCTAATAGCAATAATGCCTTGAATTTAAACTCCCATTACTATGCACAAGTCAACATAATAACTATGGTTTACAGAACTCCACAATGTGGTCTCTCTCTTATTGGTGAGGCCAGTGTAAAACAAATGGTACATTATTCTAACAGCTGATCGAAAGAGGCACAGTTTAGCCCCGATTAGAAACACTTACCTGATGCACAGAGCCTTTCATTCATGCCTCACTCCAGAGGCACTATGCACTTCCCCAAGAGGGAATATGGATTGTGATCAACCATGACCTGATTCTATGTGTTAAGTACTCTCTGTAATCTTAAAGGAATATCCATTCCAGGAAGAGAAATGTGTTTAATTCAGCTTGCTGATGACACAACTCTTTTTAAAAATGTTTTTCTCAGGTAAACTATGCTATTAACCTATTAACCTCATTTTCCTTAGCTTCAGGGCTCAAATTAAATCTTTCCATATGTGAACTATTTGCCATCAAATCTTGTAATGCCTTACAAATATCTGGAATTCCTGTGAAACAAAAAGTGAAATACCTGGGTAAATAAATGAAGACAAAAGACAAAGTGAAAACTTTAACCCTCTCATGCAAAGAATACAAACAAAATTTAATATGTGGCTTCAAAGGGACTTATCGATCTCAGGAAGAATCTTACTTTTCAAAGCTAAAGGGCTCTTTAGTCTTGTTTATGCCAGCTCTGCCTTAGAAGTTTCCAGTAATATAAATCCACAAGTGAACAAAGTTGTATTTCCTGCATGGATGTTATCCTGTTAATGTTGTCATTTCAAAGTTTTGCTTTAATCATCTTTGCTCATTCTGTCATATCATTGAACAACCAGTCATTCATATATTTTGGGAGTGCTCGTACGCTCAAATTGTCTATTTACAATAATATGTGTTTTTATTGCTCAAAAATACATTGGAAACACTCAGAGTCCTGGCCCATGTTAAGTAACACTGTAATGTCTGGCTGTCAGGATGTGCCTATCAGTGTTCAGTGGTTGTGTTGTTGACTCTTGGCCCCTCAGGTCATCAGTGCCAGTCAACTGTCCAAATCTGGATGTGCATTCTTACACTATCTCCTAAGTGGTTATTTAAGTCTGTGAAAAGAATCATCTATGTGTAACTTTGAGTCTGATTTTTTTTTTAAAGTAATTGTTATAGCCTATAGATTTTTTAAATAGGCTATAACAAGTACAACTTTACTTTTCTTGTCAGTACTGCTACAATTAAATACAACAATAACTTACTGAAGACTAATATTATTTTACAGGGGTGACATATTAAACAAATAATTATTTTAAAATTATTTATCAATGCATTAATGATGAAAAGTCCATGTTGGATTTTACATTCAGGTTTCATTTTTTGTACATATTAGTGGAAGACACTCATTTCTGGGAACACCAGCGTTACAAATCTCAGCTATAGCATATACAGCAGTAGCTTCTTTTTTCTGGTGTCTCTTTCTTTCACCACTGAGTTTGTGAACAGCTCTATCAGGACGGGGTCAAGCAGACACCGAGGGCTCTGAACCAACTGGGATTATCCTGTCTCTGTCTAGGATGTCCCTACTATGGTGTAAAAGCATTTACAGTGTGCTAAAATTCTTATTGGTGCTTATTTGCAACTTTGAAGGACAAACAAACAGATACATACAAGATAGTGGTTAGAATGTCCGGGAACAATGAGTGAGACAAATTGGACACTATTTTGTGGAACAATGTTAACCAAGCAGTGGGCGGGGCTAACAGAGATTAATAATGACTCAACAACTCTCTGAGGAGATTGGCAGGTCACTGAGTTCTTCAGACATGGGACCACATCAAACAACCTCCACCAAGAACAGATTAAAGTTTTAACTCCTGCACTGTACATTATACAGTCACGACTTAAAGAAGTAGTGAACTGTAATTTTTATATATTTTTTCATATTATTTCCGACTTTACCTTGATGCAATTATTCTCTCAACAATACAAAAGACATCTTAGTAAACCCTTCAGAGGTACATGAGAAGTATAATTATAGATTGGGTTCAAACCTTTGCAAACTGTAGCTCTGCAATTTCAAGCAATATTGAAAGTCTGCGGTAAACTACCAAAAATTACAGTCATTTTGATTTACTTAACTTTTGCCTTTAAATCTTTGCCATTTAAATCTTTATTTTAATTGAGGAAAATGGTGAAGGAAAAAATGCCATGGGGATCCTAATACTGCATTTAGGTTGTTTTATTTTCTGTGTACCTAACCCTTAGAAGATCATATCACCTTTTAAACAAATATGTGATGTGCATATGTGTTAAAAATAGAGCCTAAACTATAATGCTTGCCTTTTTTAGTTACGTTAAAGACTATGATAGCTTGCATATCTTCTATGTTAGCTGATAAGTCTGTCAAAAGTATCAATATTCATAAAAATCAAAACTAGTGGTCTATAAAACCACCTGATAAAATAAAAAATACCATCATTCTGTTATGTTTTTTTAATCATCACAGTATTGAAATTGTATCGAAAAGACCATTGCTGCATTCACCACTTAACAAACGGTACAAATTTGCATTAATTAACACTTTATTTCTTATTTCCACATGCACCTGAAATTGAATTGTTCCTCTCACAGTTAGTTCACAATTAGCTCAACAGAAGAGTGCTGATGCCTAAGTGTGCATGACAACACATTCACATGGAGGACCATAAAAAGCCACTAATGATCCGTGGCCCTTAAGATGAGTTTTAATGAGCTGAAGGTTGAGAGCACTCCTAACACCAGGATAAGCTTTTCTGCTGGTTAACAAGAGACACTTAAGAGCTGGAATACAACGTAGTGACGAAGCATTTCCACAAATACAGCAGCTAAACAGGGAGGAGTGCTGCATCATTCTTCAGCATGTTCGCGGTTATTAAGGTCAACTGCTTGAAGAATCCTATTTTAACATAGCACTGCTTTAGCCTTGGCTGTTATAGCTTAATACTAAATGCTTACATACTGTTTTGTTTGTTGTATGTGAATGTCATTGAGCATACATAAGACATATGTAAACACACTGGGTTGTAGCCATAGGTTCATTCATATGCCAGTTTACATATGGACACTGTGGGTAAAGCAGTTGAAGTGTCTTGCCCAAGGACATATCAACATATAGATAGAATTTAACCAATGTGTTTTTTTTTTTTGTGAATCAACCTGGTGCATAATGTTGCTTCTACTGAACAATATACAGCAGCCACCATTTGAATTGTAAATAAAATGTTTGTAATAGGTTCGTAATCATGGAATTGGTGAATCATTTGTAACCCCTGATGGCATTATAGTTATAAAAACTTAACAACATATGGGATTTGCAAAGTTTGAACGCCATAATACTGCATCTCAGAAAGTATCCCAAGGCAGTAAAGACATCGGATAGTGTGATAGTGATTACTTGTGTGTAGTAATAGCCTATGTGTGACATGACAGACCCCATGGATACGTCCTTTACTCCATCTCATCCTTCTCTCCTCCAGCAAAAACATTCAGTCCTTTGTTATGTGGTGAAACATAAGCCCGCTCAGGTACAAGTCACTGAAACTGACACAATGCTAGCTGTGTGTGAATTTGGACCGGGTTAGAGAGTGCATAAAGTTGTGCACAGATTTTTTTCCCTCGTGTTTCTGAGTGCTTGAGTAAGTGAGACTTCAAGCTGCATTGGATTTATTTATTTTGTAATGTTTTGGTGTTTGAATAAGGGTATCTGTGTTGTGTCCTAATGGTAACCCAGACTGGATTTGACAGGGAGAGATTTGGACCTAAAGCTGCTTACAGATCAGAACAGGGTCAGAACAGAACAACCATACCCTGTCTATATGTTTCCAAGCGTGCAAATTTGAAATTGTTTGGTGACAACAGTAAACCAGTAATTATCGAAATAGTTAATGTGACTGATAGATAATGTCACTATCAACATTGCAAGGACAAAAACCTTGAAAAGAAATCTGGCATTTTGATCTTGTGCATTATGAATGTAGTGGAATGTGTTAAACTGAGGCAGGTGATTTCGTAAGAAGAGAACAATATTTGAACATTGTGAAGGCTTGCGAGTAGATGAACCTCAGTCGTAATGGAATCTTTGGTGACACCTAGAGTAAAGTAAAAGAATTGTAAATCATTTCAAACATAAATGCATTTTTAGTCTGCCATACATTAACTTTTATTGGTGTATAGCATGAATAATCCAAAGGTGCTTTTTGAAATAATCGAATATATACAAACCATGTACAAATATGTCAATGTGCAAATACGCAAAATATTCACAAAACATACTGTATACAAACCAACAAAAACATCATAGAAGACTGAAGAATCTGTGGAATGACTGTACTATTTTCTCACAGGAAATACTGTGAAATGCATTTAAATATTTTATTTAAAGCTAAAGAAAATATGTGAGGATGTGCAATTTACACAGCATCACCTGTCATGTCAAAGGAAGTACTATGAATAACTGTTCTTTCTGCTTTGTCACACTTACTTTACTTACATTTCAAAGTCAATGACCTCTCTCATATGCAGGTTTAAGCTGGTCTAAAAATGACATTGACCCTAATAGGATCACAGCCCTGATGCTCTGACCTTGCAGTCTTTTTTATTTTTATTTGTTTGCGTCTACATTGTGAGATAGAAAATTTAGTATTTTAGAGCAAGATTTTTTTATTTGATACATCAGTACATCTGTCTAAAATGGTCGAATCCTCAACTACAAAAACACTGTTCCACCTATCCTAAATTTAGCATTCATTGTCGGTGATACATTCATTCGCTGTCAAAGTAATGGATTGCATAAAGTATGTAATAAATAAACAAGTAATACAAAATGTATTCTAGCTCTATTAGGAGGCCTTAAAAGCCAGTCATCTACTTTCAAATCTCTTGACAATGCCATGCTAAAGGGGGACTCCCAGGTGCATTCATTCACAGAGTAGTATCCAGGGTGGCAGTCCTGGTTTCTTACTCTTCAATAGAGTCAATGCAGCCAGAAGTCACCCAGCCCAGCAAACGACAAAAGCTGGTAGTGCACCATGTCAATTCTACTAATCTCATTCAGCATCAAGTGTGTGCATATCAAGATATGCACAGTTTATATGCAGCATCAGTAAAGTGCATAAAAGTTCAAAGTTTGGACATTAATGTGCAAATACATCATAATCATATACATTAGTTTTGTAAGGAACATTATACTCCTGGCAACCCCACCTGTAAAACTATTTAGTTATTTATTTTTGTCCATACATTTCAAACAAAGGAAAGAATGATTTAGAATCAATGCTCCGCCATTATTAGCACAAATATAATATATCACGAGGCAAATATCTGAACTCAACATGTCGTTTCCAGAATCAAATGGAAAATGTTATTTGATAATGTTAACTTTGATCCTCTGAAGAAGTGAATGTTGCTTCAGACCATTTATCACTCCAATAGTGGATAGACATAGAAATGAACCATAGGCTTAGAAATTTAAATATGATTTAAATATTGTGAACACTACCAGCATTAATTGGAGATACATTTTAAATACATGATTCTAAGCAAATTTTAAAAACATAGGTAATGACATTAGCTACAAAATGGGGTCCAAGCCTGAGCTCATCCAAATAATTCAATAAAAATACTCATCCATAGCTGCTTTTTTGTTTCACTGCATGTTCACATACAAAGGGTTAGACCTGAGGTAGTTTTTAATGTGGGACATATCCACTTCACACAAACTTAAGCCTTGAGGCAATAACTTGAACACTAATCAGAACTAGGATGATCTTACGCTCAACCCACAGATGTAGCATGGGTATAATGATTTAAAGAATACTTTACATGACTATCCATGAGTCTTATTTAAAGAGGTGACTGGCAGGTTTGTAGTTGAGAGTGAGCTGGCGGGTGCTGTATCCGGACATGCCGACACCCATCAGTCCCAGTAGGAGCGCAGTGCGGGGCATCGAAGGGCCATCCCGGGGCTGCAGGACGGTCTGAGCTGCCTGAGTCTGAAAGAGCACATAACAGTGATCACAATAGTAATACTGAACAGGATCAATTTAGGCACAAACTGCACCTTTTCATAGGTAAAGCATAGTTGTCTACAATGAATGGAAATATGGAGACAAAAAACAGTTATGTATTTGCCTTTTCTTGACATACTTGTCTGTGTATTTGTCTGTGCCCTCAGAAATACATAAATATGGACCTAATATTTTAAATTGTTATTTTTGTGTTTTGTGTTACACCTAACACTTAAAGGTTGAAGGTTGACATGGCACGGCCTATTTATTAAGCAGAGGCAGGTCAGAGGTTCCTATATCCAGCTGCAGCTCTCGGAAAGACCTCAGTGGATGTGTGCGAGCATGGATTTCATGCTCAAAACTCCTGAGATCCTATTAGGAGGCATTTAGTAGACCACAGGGAGCCAAGACATCTTAGATTCAAATCCATTCAAACTTAGGCCATTGTAATCCCCTGTGCTAAGTACTGATGGGCACATGCAAAAACAAATGTCTACCTTCAACAACAGGTGAGCTATATAACATTAATTTACAACCAATTAAACTATATTAGAGTGTAATTAGATGAGTAAAATACTGATAAAAATATGCACATTAATGGCAGATTAGCATTTATGTCTAGGTTTAGGACTTAACAGCTGCAGAGGAACCTGTGGCATTCCTCCAATACAGATGTCCCTTGAACTCTAAATCAATAATCTAATTAAAGATTAAAATACAAAGTCTGTCCAAAGCTTCTTACGCACCTGGAGGTATCTGATATATCCAGGGGTCAATCGAGGAAGGATGCGAAAAAACATGGTGAATGTCTTTAAAGTCTCTTACAGCTGGGACGAATGCAGTGTACAGCCAAAAAGTCCCCAGGAACCTCTGCTTGGCAACTTCCTCTGCTTCCTTGTCCCTTGATCTTCTCCTGCTTTTGGGAGTTTCAAAAGCAGCTCTCCCTGGTGTCCGGAGACACGCTGCCCCCTGGTTCAGACGGCACACACCTGGCCTGTCGTGATGTCCCATAGCAGACGTCTCCTGGGGCGGTTTATAAAGACTCTGTGACGCTGGGTAAGCTGGTGGTCACGTGGATAGGACTCCTAGTTTATATCAGCATTTGTGTCACCTGGGGATTAGCTAACCCTGGACAGTGAAGTTCCAATGAGTTTATACACTGAACCTGTTAGAGATGTTCCCAGCAGCCTAGCATGAAGAGCATGAAGAGACAAGTAATTTCATTAGAAAAAGGCACATGAAATAGCTTTACAACTGAAAAGAAACAAACTTTCAATCATAATGTAAATTTACATTATTATCTATTTGATTACACCTTGATTTAAAACTATACATAAAATATTTACTTTTACCAATCGATAGATCGGAACAGTGCAGTCAAGCAGCAAACTTATCACTAAATTGTTTAATGATTAAATGCTTCTTGTTATAAATGCAGTGAGTTATTTCTAAGTATTTCTAAGTTTCTAATGAAGTGACGAATTTTATTTTTTTTTTATTTATTTATTTATTTTAATTAGGACAGTGCATATTAATCAACATGTCAACAAATAGCATCAATGTAAATATGCCGGAATTAGCACAATAGCTACTTTACACCCGTTGTCCTAAGGCAGGTCAATTTGCATGATTGTACATCTTAATAGTGATTTCTCTTCTATTTTGTTAATGGCAAACCCTATACATTCCCAAATGTTTTTGTTTTTATAGACTTTACGTCATCTATGTGCGCCACTTGAAAAGAAGGACCCGTGTAGCTCCAGAACTGAGCGCGGAGCTAACGCGAACATTTAAAAACAACGCATTTACAGCGTCTTAACACTGCAATCAAACTATTAAATATGAAATATTGATCCGCATATAGAATTTACTTTGTCTGTCTTCTTAACAAAAGAAGAGTGAAGTACTTCTGAGCTGGTAAATGCAATATGCTAACTTAGCGAGCTTGTGACTTCTGCATATGTGCATTTATTTTTATTATAAAACATTACAAATATGTTCATCAGAAGACTATAGATATTTACAGTCTTTGCATATAAACTGTGTGTGTACAATGAAATTGACTAATAATATTATCGAGTTGAAAACATTGCAGAGGCATTGATGAACTTTTTTTTTTTTTTTTTAGAAATCCGAAAAAGCACAAACATTATCACATATGATTGAACGAAACAAATATGGAACTGATGCGTATTTGTAAATGCGTGTCACTTAGACACGACGTTATCAGCAATGTGCTGAAGGAATAAACTTATATTTATAGCATTTTGCGTTTTCATTTGAAATAGATTTATTGGTACTGCAACAAGTAAATCTTAAATCTGTTGTAGCAAAAATGAACAGAAAGAGAAGAAATGAAGGACAGCTGTCACCAGTGGACTCAAAGAAAAGACGTGATGACAACAGCTCAGATCTAGATCTGTCTGCACAAGGTAAAAACAAACACTGTTATTTTTTATAGATGTTTTGTCTTGTAATTGTTATCTTTTTTATACAACATTTTGTATATTATTTTCTTTATTTTAGCCTCCAGTCAGAATGAGTCCCTTAGTGATCAAGAGGACCACAAACCAAGTTTCTCTATGCCATCTATATCTTTTAACACCACAGAAGCAGATAATGCAACACAGCCCTCATCCAAGTTTTCCATGTACAATAGCTTCTCACAGAAGCTTATGGTAAACTTCAATGACTGTAAATGTGGTTGTATATATTGTTGTCACTAAAACACATTTATTCCATTGTCAGGCCAAGATGGGCTTCCGTGAAGGTGAAGGTTTGGGAAAGTTTGGCCAGGGACGCAAAGAGATTGTAGAGGCATCAACACAGAGGGGGAGAAGAGGTCTAGGTCTGACTCTCCAGGGTTTTCAGGGGGAGCTTAATATCGACTGGCGCGATGAACCTGAGGTAGCAGAGTTATCACTGTATCATATTCAAATGTCCATATCTAAAGTAACTTTATTGTGTTTTTCCAGCCAAGTGCAAATGAAAAAGTTGAATGGTTCCCAGAATGCACTACCGAGATGCCAGATTCACATGAACTCCTAGACTGGATGCTTACTGGCCCGGTAAAACCACAGTTACGGTTGTTCATTCTCTTGTGGTCTCTTAATAAACCTTCTTTTTTTTTTTTCAAACTTGGTTCAAATTAGATAAAATTGAAAATTGAAAACGAGACAGAGTTTTGCACTGAAGACCTTTTACATACGCTCCTAAGATGCAAGGCAAGTATTACACTATGCGTTAAGTGATTTAATTCAATTGATGATATACTAAATGTATTTAAAAGTGTTCATATCTATTACGGTTTGTGTATAATTTTAGGATTATGGTTTATTTAAGCACTGTAATTATAATTCATGCAATTAATTTGCTTTAAATGTATGTTGATTGTTCAGGCAGTATTTGATGATCTAGAAGGTGAAGAAATGAGGAGGGCACGCACTCGTTCCAACCCATATGAGACAATTAGAGGAGGGATCTTCCTTAACAGGTTAAACTTTTGATTGACCACAGCAAGACAAACAAGTGACATACTATATACAAATCATATTTTATCATGTGCTTTTAGGGCAGCTATGAAAATGGCAAATATTGACCACTGCTTCGACAGTATGTTCACCAACCCTAAGGATCCACAAGGAGTGCGTACCCTGCATCTGCGGTTCAACTTTTGCTCATTGCAAACTGAGACTAATGTTATGTTTTTCCATTTTTTAGAAACCCCTGATTAAGGACAGAGAGGGTGACCTCTTGTACTTTGGAGATGTTTGCGCAGGGCCGGGAGGTTTTTCAGAATACATTTTGTGGAGGAAAGGCTGGCATGCTAAAGGCTTTGGCATGACCCTGAAAGGTCCGTGTGACTTTAAACTTGAAGATTTTTATGCAGCGCCGAGTGAACTCTTTGAGCCCTACTACGGTATGTTTACAAACAACAAAAACACCACACTCAAGGACATGGATTTGACATTTTTGACAGTATAAATTATGTTATGAAGCAACGGGTGCCCTCTTTCTTACACAGGTGAAGGAGGTATAGATGGAGATGGGGATATCACACGGCCAGAAAACATCACTGCTTTCAGAAATTTTGTGCTGGAAAGTACAGAGAGAAAAGGGCTGCATTTTCTTATGGCAGATGGAGTAAGGCCTTGCTCTTACACACTTGTATTTGTGTTTATTATAATTTTGTAAATCTCTTTGTTTAATAACAAAACATATGTTTTGTAGGGAATATCTGTGGAGGGTCAAGAAAACCTTCAGGAGATTTTAACTAAACAGTTGTTGCTCTGTCAGCTTCTCACTGCTATTTCAACTCTTAGAACTGGTATGTGAGTTATTATTGTGCCTAAGCAAGCACAGTGTAATACCTGTATGTTGTCTAAATATATTCTATTTGTATATTTCAGGTGGGCACTTTGTCTGTAAGACATTTGACTTGTTTACACACTTCAGTGTGGGTCTGGTTTACTTAATGTACCTCTGCTTTGAGAGAATAACACTTTTTAAACCTGTCACAAGCCGGCCTGCTAATTCTGAGAGGTATATTGACATAGTATGGTTTTATCAAACTGTTTGCTGGGACCATGTAATATTCTTATTGTTTCATTCACAGGTACATAGTGTGTCGTGATCTGAAGCCAGGTTCAGATGCAGTTAGAGAATACATGTTCAAAGTCAATCTGAAACTGAACCAACTGAAGAACACAGAGAGGGATGTTTTAGAAGTAGTTCCACTGCATATAATCAAAGATGACACTGACTTCTACCAATTTATGGTCAACTCAAATGAGAGGTACACTAAATTCACTTAAAAATATATATCATTTTTAAAATGTCATGTCATTGTATGTATATATATATATATATATATATAAGATGTATATTTTTTTTAGTCTTTGTGCTGTACAGATCAAGGCCTTGGCAAAAATACATGCTTTTGTTGTAGATCCGTAAGTACATCAGCAGGCTTTGGTGATTTACGGTAACATTTATTAAGATTATGTGCAAAGTTTTTATCATCATAATTTTCTTATACCTATAGGACCCTATCAGAGCCAAGGCAAGCTGACATTAGAAAGGAGTGTCTCAAACTTTGGGGGGTCCCAGACAAAGCCAGAGTAGCGCCAGCTTCCTCAGACCCAAGATCTAAATTTCATGAACTGCTGAAGGTTAGACATTTAATTTAATTTTTGTATGCCATAAAACAGGGGTGTCCAAACTTTTCTCACGAAGGGCCACATATAAAAACACAGACAAAGCTGAGGGCTGATTGAGGGCCATAGACTGGTCACCAGTACAGTGAATACTTAAAATCTGCATTATTATTAGAAGTTTGAACCACTAGACCTTTATTCATGCTTACATCCTCAATGGAACACATTAAATATTTGATATGGGCTTGTTAAAGTAGATTTTCAGAAATGTACAGTAAAAACTACTGTTTAAGGTAATATGGGCCAATTCACCTGGAAGCTTGAGGGCCTAGAAAACCTGGTCTGAAGGCCGCATTTGGACCCCGGACCATAGTTTGGACACCCCTGCCATAAAATAAACTACTAATTGCACCCCGTACCCTATTTCTACCATTCTCAGGGGGCAGATCTGGAGGCATTCCAGAGTAAACCCACTTCCCTTAATGCACACACGCTCGAAAAGCTACGCCATGTTCTTGATCACAGGTGCATTGTGGGAGGTGGTGAACAAATCTTCCTTTTAGCTTTAGGGGTGAGTCTTATAAGCATGATTGTCCATACACTATTTTTCATTATTTGGCTGTAACATGTTTTTTTCCATGTTTAGAAATCTCAGATATACACATGGGATGGAAAGATGCCTTTGCGCTGGAAGAAACTGGAGAGTTTTAAACTGGAGCTGCCCAGAGATACACTTCTGAGTGTTGAGATTGTCCAGGAGCTGAAGGGGGAGGTGAGAGAATGCACTTGACTCAACATTAGAAGCATAGACTGTATAAAGAAGTGTGACGTCACCCGTAGCATTCGGCTTCAGTCAAATGAAGCTCACAAAGGCTAGCAGTTAAGAAGCCGAGTTCCATATTTGGAATTCCGATTGCAAGTATCATAGCAACCAAAGAGCTAATCCGGAGCAAGGTTGTTGAAGGTAATGCCTCTTCCTGCGGAACACTAGTGGGAGTGACCTTTGGGAAAAAAAAAAAACATGTTTGTCTGTTATTAATGTTCATATCTTGATTTACGGACACAATAGCCAAACAAAAATACCAGGATCGTGTAGAGTGGGATAATGTGAACATTTTAAGACCAAAATGGCGTGCCTGACAGCAGCAGTTACAGAGAGAGGGGCGACAGTTTCTCAATACAAAGTGAACTGGAGCCAGTCAATGGAGCTAGCAGCGTGCCCATACTGCCTATTTGGAACGCGGTGGCTAGCAGGTTAGCTCTGTCCATTCATATATACAGTCTATGAGTAGAAGCAATTTAGTTGACATGGGATATGTTATTTTGATTTGCTGTTTGTTTATACATTTCAGGGCAAAGCACAACGCAGAATCAATGCAGTTCATGTAATGGATGCACTGGTATTAAATGGCACTGATGTAAGAGACCAGCACTTCAACCAAAGGTATATATATATATATATATATACATATATTATACCACAAAATAAACTGAAACTATTTCTAGTTTTTTAATTATCACAACTGCTGTTTTGATGTAGAATTCAAATGGCAGAGAAGTTTGTGAAGGCTGTAGCTAAGCCCAGCAGGCCGGATATGAACCCTATCAGGCAAGATTTTTAAGGTTTTATTTCTTAAAACAGGCATACTTTATTGAAATCATTGTAATACTTCTTTGTGTTATACAGAGTGAAAGAAGTATACAGACTTGAAGAAATGGAGAAAATTTTTGTCAGGTTTGATTAAACTAATACAAAAGGACAATTACATTTAAATAATCTTTTTTTTAAATGAAATCCTAGACATTATTTGTTTACAATTATTGCAGACTGGAGATGAAGGTTACAAAAAGTTCAGGAGGAATGCCCCGCCTGTCCTACACTGGCCGAGACGACCGTCACTTTCTCCCTACAGGACTCTACATGGTTAAAACAGTCAATGGTTAGTATTATTTTATTATTATAGAAAAAAGCAGACCACATATATATATATGTATATATATGTATATATATATGTATATATATGTATATATATGTGTATATATATGTATATATATATGTATGTATATATGTATGTATATATATATGTATGTATATATATATGTATGTATATATATGTATATATATATATATATATATATATATATATGTATATGTGATCTGCTTTTTTCTATAATTCAGTCAAAATCTTATGACCTCTTACCTGATCACCCAATAAGCAATTTTTCTATTAAGGTAAATGCTTCTGTTGTCTTTTCCTTTATCTTGACTAGAGCCTTGGACAATGGTGTACAGCAAAAACTCCCGGAAGAAATACTTCTATAATAAAATAACAAAGGCATCTACCTATGACCTACCGCCCAATTCTGCTGCTCCTTTTCAGTATGTGATGTGTAATATTTTCGCATATATTTCATCGGTGTCTGTCCTAGATAAATAAATAGTCCCGTTTTCTTTTTTCTGTCTCCAGTGTGTGTCACTCAGAGCGACTCTTCTGGGCCTGGGAGGACGGGGTCATAGTTCATGATTCACAGACGCGGATGGATCCTGAAAAATTGTCCAAAGACGATGTGCTGTCTTTCATTCACTCAAACCACCAGATTTGAAGCTGTACTCTTACTTCTATTGTAAAGTAGAAAACATAGTGCAAATTGTTACTTTGGCAAACAAAAGATTCAACATAATGCCACGAAATAAGCACTGATAAAAGAAGGTACTTAGTATACTCAATCCAAGAATCAAGAAAATGGCTGTTCCCTCATTTTTATTTTGTTAAATGCAATGTTTAGACTACACTTCATTAGTCTAGTAATTTAGTGTTTGCTGCTATTTTGGACTTCATTTGGGCTTCTGGACCATTTGTTCTTTTTCATGGCTCCCGGCACATAGGAATACCTAGGGCTTGCTTTATAAACAGAAATAGGAATCACGTTGCATTCACCATTAGAATTGTATGTCAATCATCTCTTTATTGATTCACTGGGACTAATAGACTTTTTCAAATTTCATATAAAATGTCTTTTCCAGATGTGTCTACAATAATTTTATCTGTTTAGATCAAATCTACAAATGCTTGTGTGTCTCATTCTTATTGGGATAGTCTCAGAATCAGAAATCTTTTCCCCTCTGCCTTTATAACATATACTGTTTTGTTGTAAATATTGTTGAAAGGAATAAAGAAAGAAAAAGAGAAAGTAGTGATGTTCACCTCATTTTGTTTGATAATGTCGCGTGTTTGATCAAGTTAAGGTTATTTATTCATTTGCACTATAATGCAGTTTTATTTTGAAGTATAGAAATTTCTGACCAATCACAGCACGTTTTAGGAAACCGGAAGTGATGATATTATGAAAACATCGCGCTGCACGCCCAACTTCATCTCGTAACCAGCGACTGTGCCAGGTATTATGTCACCGTATTCTCTATAAAACTATATTATGAAACCTATATAACATAGATTTGTCAGCATAGTACTTGTTTGTTCATTTGCCAGTCTGATAGAAATCGTTTTGCTATTGATCAACAGCGCTTATGTCATGTGACTTGCTTTCTCCAGTCATCTGATGTTTTACTGTCATTCTCTATTTAAAATAGGCCTACAGGTGACATCTCTTGAGACATGCTTAAGGCAGTGGGACAGGTTTTATTCTCGAGTGGGCTGCAAAATCCCAAGTTCACAGCTGCAGAGAAGCAGGTGAGACCTTCAGCCACGTGCTGAAATTATAATCATGTAACAAATTAGTTTTTACTAAACTGCATTTGTGCTGTTGGTATTTTTAATGTAACACAATTATAGACTAAAGCTTATATCTTGTTGCATGTTAACATACAGGCCTATTTGTTCCCAAAGAGGAAATTGTTTTTTTTAAAGAGCTGTGTTACTTTTGACTGCTAGTGAAATTGCAGTTTGTATACGTACCACTCCTGTTTTCCATGGTTCAGTAGAATAATCCCAGTACTCTACTCAGTTTTAACTGGGCAATTATTCATGTCATGTGAAGGGTCAAAGTGTACAGTATGCAAGTAGCAATTTGAAGCCATTTCATATCATTTTGAACTGAATGCTGCTATGCATTTTTGGCGATTTCTTACTATGAATATTCTTGTATCTTGCAGGGACAGGACTATGAAACCCGTACGTATCATGCCACCAAGTGGGTTAGCACCTCCTTAACCGGGATGGACTGGGACGCAGCCATGGGCACTGGTTTTCGGAGACTTTTCAAATACATTGGAGGCACCAACCAGAACAGTTAAGTCTTCCTATAACGCACAAACTAACAGTCACCACCTTCCTAGGAAATAATTAAACTTTTCACAAAACAGTTCTGGACAGCTCTGGAAGGCCAGACTTTTGCCCTTGCTCAGCAGTTGTAACAGTGCCACTGCATTTTTCTTACTCAGCAGATTCTACACAGCATTATTTATGAGCTTGTATATTGTTGTGTGGCACTTACAGTGCGATGTGGAGACTTGAGTTTAATCTTGAGTATTTGGCACCTTCTGTAAAAACCTGCCACCATCTGTGCTCTCCATAATGTGGAGAAAACTGTGTGCTCATTTACACATCCTGATATATATGTTTCTTATAAAATATATGATTACAGTCCATCTCATTGTGGTTACAATATCAGTATATGACATACTTGCAGTATCATCTAAATTATATCAGTGCTTAGAATGTTTCTGTAATGTAAAGGTGCACAATGTAACTTTTCTGGTGGAGAGTCTGTCACTTGCTTGTCTCCATGGAGATGTTTTTGTTTTTCCTGAAACGTTCCACCTTATGGCAATGTAATGTATTTGTGTTGCATTTATTTAATTATAGGTGTTTTTATTAACAACCCTAAAAACATGACATAACAAGTAGCAAAGTCACATCTCCACAGATTTGACATGTAACTTGGTCTGATGGTGTTACCTGCTTTTGTCCACGGAGAAGGATAAATTTAATGCCATATTGAACATTCTATGGAAAGCAATACCATCACCATGAAGACAAACAGACCCTCCACCAGAAAATCTCCATAATCCATAATTAAACCAGATATAATGATATATTTATATTGCATGATATGCAAGATTAGTCTTGCTGTGAAATGCCCTTAATAGTTGCATTTATTGTGCTGATACTTCTGTTCTATCCTTTACTGTGGTGACTGATGGGAACTTTTCATATGTGTGTGACTTAAAAGTTGTTGTTTTTTTGTTTTGTTTTTTTACAGAGGTGAAGGTGGAGATGACAGCTCCGGTGTCCTGTTTTGTGGAGCCTGGAGAGGGGCCGACCTGTGAGTCTAAGTTCACTGTGTCATTCTACATCCCAGAAGAGCACCAAGCCACGCCCCCTGAGCCAACTGACCCCGACGTGTTCATTGAGCACAGGAAGGAGTTCACTGCTTATGTCAGGTAACAATATCAGTAATGAGTTTGATTCTTGCAAACCCAATCAAACTTTTTATCCTTGTAACCGGTTTATGTGTGCCTGGTGATAAACAATCTACAAAGTGAAAGTTAATACATTTTTACTTAAAAATAATTTTGTGGCCACAAGCGCACAACTAGTGGTTCATTCATTCTTTGTCTCATTAGAACCCATGGAGGTTTTTCCAATGAGCAAATGAAGCGTGATGAGCTCCTGAAGCTGGTGGAGAGCCTGAAGAGAGATGGGGTGGAGTTTGTGGACCAGCCGTTTTATGTGGCAGGTTATGACAGTCCATTCAAACTGACCAACCGCAGAAATGAGGTCTGGATCCTTCAAAAGAAGCCTGAGTAATAAGATTAACAAAAACAAAAAGTGTGCACTAAATAATTGTATAATAATTACTTGAAATTTTCTTTAAACTGTGTGTAAAGGGATATTACTTGAGTTACTTAAATAATCATGATTCCAGTTTACAAGGTCACACTAAGCAATGATATGTAGCATGTTTACTGTAAACATTTACATTAAGTTACTGCTACAATGAGGAAACAATACCTTAAAAGAAAACACAAGTGCTATACTGTTGAACGTCTGTGTGCGGGAAACAACCACAAGTGCCCTTATGTTACTGCAACATCATTATTTTGTTGTTTTACCATATTACAGGTTTGCCTATAATATATAGAGAAAGAAAATTACTGAATTAAGCTCCTGTCAGGGCCTTTTGGTACCATCAGGTTTGTTACTGTATGATTGACATATTGACATTTATAATAACAAAAAAATATATATATATACAAATTATTCTTTTATTCTTCTTATCCACAGCATTTTAAAATCTCAGTTTTTTATATTACATTCTTAACATTTGTGATTTGTGTCTGAAGGGAAAAATCACTATGATGGATTTTTGAAAGAATAACATAAGTGTATTTATAATACCTAATAAATCCTTATCAGTACTTTTTTGCCTTCTCGTTTGGTCAGTACAGCATGTGCATTATATTTGATCCACATTGACTCAACCATCTCTGGCAAAGGGCAGCCCTGGCGGAGTCCAACATGCACCGGGAACAGGTCTGACTTACTGCCGGCAATGCGAACACAGCTCCTGCTCCAGTCATACAGGGACCGGACAGAATTTCTAGGCGCAGCCAGGGGCCGGAGGGGGTCTGGTTCGGGAACCACAGGATTTCATCTCTGCTGTTTGCGGATGATGTTGTCCTGATGGCTTCTTCAAGCCAGGACCTGCAGCAGGCACTGGGGCGGTTTGCAGCCGAGTGTGAAGTGGCTGGGATGAGAATCAGCTCCTCTAAATCCGAGGCCATGGTTCTCGACCGGAAAAAGGTGATTTGCCTTCTCCGGGTGGTTGGTGAGTCTCTGCCCCAAGTGGAGGAGTTCAAGTATCTCGGGGTCTTGTTCACGAGTGAGGGAAGGATGGAGCGTGAGATTGACAGGCGGATCGGTGCAGCGTCTGCAGTGATGCGGTCGCTGTATCGGTCCGTTGTGGTGAAGAAGGTTTACCGGTCAATCTACGTTCCTACCCTCACCTATGGTCATGAGCTCTGGGTAATGACCGAAAGGACAAGATCGCGGATACAAGCGGCAGAAATGGGTTTCCTCCACAGAGTGGCCGAGCGCACCCTTAGGGATAGGGTGAGGAGCTCGGTCACACGGGAGGAGCTCGGAGTAGAGCCGCTGCTCCTACACGTCGAGAGGAACCAGTTGAGGTGGCTCGGGCATCTGCTCAGGATGCCTCCTGGACGCCTCCCTAGGGAGGTGTTCTGGGCATGTCCCACCGGGAGGAGGCCCCGGGGAAGACCCAGGACACGCTGGAGGGACTATGTCTCTCGGCTGGCCTGGGAACGCCTTGGGATCCCACCGGAGGAGCTGGGGGATGTGTCTGGGGTGAGGGAAGTTTGGGAGTCCCTGCTTAGGCTGCTGCCCCCGCGACCCGGCTCCGGATAAGCGGAAGAAAATGGATGGATGGATCTCTGTTTATACATGCTTGGTAGTGGCACAGTGATCATGCTGACTTGAGATCTTCTGTGGATTGTTAGGGATCAGTATTGTGATAATAAAATGCACTGAACCATAAATTCAATAACTTTATTATCTTCTCTCTCTCCTAAATGCCATAGTATGCTTCTCATTAGATGAACTTGTCTTTGCTATAGTGACCTTTATGTGGCAGATGAAACCAAGCTACAATTCACCTCCACTGCCCCCTCCCTTTATCTACGTATCGCTCCATCTCTGTCTCCTTGCTGACGTTTGCTGACTCAATTATTTTATTTGTGGCGGAAATGTTGCTAATATCATGTTCACGCACTCAGCAGAGATCATGGTCTCTATTTACACTGTACGCCTTCGCTGCTTGTCCACTGTTCTCATTGGCAGTAAAACATTGCAGATAGGAAGCCTACAGATTAATAGCACCGTGTTATAATTGAAGAAACCTCTTTAGTCTGATTGAGAGTTGGAGGGTATGAGCAGGCGGTTTATGTGGAGAGCTGGAGTGAAAAGACTAAACTCAATTTTCAACTGACAGAGATTAAACTAGCAGGAACTAATCCATTGTGTGCAGGAGTGATACGGTTATCAAAAGCTATTGAACTGACAAGCACCGGAACATACAGTGTAGGAAGTGTGTTATTTTTGGTATCAAATTTATGATTAACGGTACATTTCTAGTATTTTTGCACATTTCTCATTCTCAACTATGGGCCTTGGGTGGTGCATATCCTAATAACCCTGCCTTTGATGATCGGTAGAAAATCATTTTAAGATATTACACCAACCTGATCTCTTCTATTAATTCCTTGCTGTGTGAACTATTTAATTTTCTTGTGTAGGGTCTGCCACCTGCTGTCTCTATGTAAATGTTATTGTGTTCTCTGTTTCACCCTATGCCATTAAATGGGATGTTACAGCATATCCAATCAGTAGAGAAGTGACCCGTTCACATTAAAAATATACGTTTTTCAAGGTATTTTGGAGCAACACAATAAGAGATAGACCAGTATAATGACAGAGTGAAACATTCTAGAAAAAGTGATCTGCAGGGAGACAAGCAGATAGCAGACCCTCATCAGAAAAGTTATACAATGTACCTTTATGCTTTTGTTAAATATAATATTTTCTTTTCTCATACAGTATGTATTGTGGATCACATCTGATTCACTGCCCAGGCCATGTTTTCTCTGGGGTGCAACTGTAAAACATCTTGACAATCAGGAGAGAACGTGCTGGCCTGTCAATAGTGTGATTATGGTGAGAGGCAGCTGTATTGATCTGTGCTTCAAAACCAGATGTGTCTATTTTGCATTGAAGGGATGAAGATTTTTAAAATGCCTATATTGAGACATAACTTAGAAGAGGAGTTTTAGACTTGATGGACGAGCATGGATGCCTTGGTGACAAGTTTAATGATGCAGTGACTTTGGGAGAGGCTTGACTTGACAGATGCCAGTGGATTATACACAAGAGCTATTGGAAAAGAACAAAACAGCCATGACTTTATATCACCTTCTTTAATTACACAGACATATACACATAAGCAGCCAGCCTTCATGATGCCTTCGTCTTGTTTTTACGATTCATTTTTGCTGTTTGAGGCATAAGATGAACCTGGCCCAAAGTGCTCAAGAAAGTCAGCAGTTGATTGGAGATTAGTAAAAAAAAAAGAGATAATTTTTAAAATTCACATGACTTTGCTATAAGTCAAGTCAATTCTAAACATGAAGGGCAGTCAAAGGCAAACATTTAAATATTGCATTTTTAAGCACCAATATAACTACATTTTGACCAATCTCTGCTCAACTGCTTGGACCAGGTCACCGAACTTACAGCCTTGCTACTTTCAAATAAATAATATACAAAAAAAAAGGAAAACCACTCCCTTTCAGCAAACACGGGGCTACTAAAATAGTACAAAGATATTTTTGAGAACAAGTCAAATGTTACTTAAAACTCATTTCTCTTTATATTTACATACAGAACCATATAAAACTGCAAAAGGATAGAGTTATTCAGGTGATTTTAGCAGGTGAAAACAATGACAAGTGGCTGCACCCTTCAGAATGTTATTTGTAATAATAACAGCTTGTTCAACTTTTCAGCTCTTTGGTAACCATCATAACTAAAATAGACTTTCCTCTGTCATTTTAGCTTTACAGTTATACATATTTATTCCCAAACAAAACATGACATAATTTTGAAACAATCTTTAAAACGGTAACACAAACAAAGATAATGACAATGCACAATGCGAATCTACAAACAAAACAACACAAATCATGTTTTAGAGTAAATTTGCAGTTCGGGTCAAGTCTTTGTACACTCAAACCTGGCAATTATCCCACAGAAGTACCACAGTCTGCAGAAGAGCTACCGTTCTACATTCAAATCTGCCCAGGACACGGCCTGCTACATAGCACCACTGCAAAGATTGTGTTTTTGATTGTTTAAAAAAAATGGATGATTAGATGAGGATATACAGACTGTTGCCCATAAAATTGAAATAGTCTTGTTTCCTGACACATCTCCCTTTATTCCTATTTATATATACATTAAGTATCATTAACAAGAATCTTCTCAAACTGCGTTAACAGCATTGATTTTTTGTCCCATTTCTCTAGTCCTGGTTGTACTTTGAAATCCAAATATTTTATTAGGTAGAACTTGGTGTACGCTTGACCATCGCAGCGTTAAGATAACAAGTTGATAGTCAACAGTGTGCATGAAGCAAAACAGGACACATTATTTATCATAAAGATAATAAAAAAAACAGAAAATTCTTGAAAAATTGCTGAACCAGTACCACTTCTGACCTCCAAATGGGACAGTGGCGTGTCTTTATTTGTGCCAGTTTTAAGGGTATATTCCAGAAGTTAATTTCTGTAAATCATGGTCCATCTAACTCCTACTTTCTTCAGATAAAGTGCTATTGGAGTCATTGAGAGCTGAAAGGCTGTCCACTGCATCATTGTACTCACTCTCCCCCCACTCTCCCTCGCGTTCACATATAACAGTCATGGGGCTGCTGAGTATCCTACTGCGGGCGTTGTACTTGCTACTGGCAGCGGAGGGCGGCGTGCGTGAACGTCCATATTTCATCCCACTAAAAGCAAAAGAGGGGGATGTGGGTGAGGAGAGGGGCAGAGAGTCATAGCGGTTCCACTCCTCCGAGGGTCTTTTACTGCGGCCGGGTGAGGCGCACGGGCTGTGGGGGGCGGAGGAGGGTGACCCGGGGGAGGCGGGGGGGTCCAGGGCCGATTCGGAGCGCGTCCTCTGAAAGCGTGGGTCGGTGGAGCGCAGCATTTCAGCAGCGGACATCCGGAAACTGGTCTCAGAGCGGCTGCCCTTCTTCAGCAGCAGGGCTTTGAAGGTGTCGCTGCTGGTGGAGGATTTGCGCAGAGATCTCTGGATGGAGCTGGTTTGACGGGGCAGGGAGGAGCCCAGGCCAGTGGAGCTGCCTGTCGGGGTCACTGGAGGGGAGCTAGGGTGAGAACCGGGCCGCGTCCGCTCATCATCCGACACACTGCGACCCAGGACCTTCCTTTTTGACCTGTGGGAAAGAGGAAACTTTTCAGACTGGTGCATCTTTAGAATTACATAAATGTCAAAGTTGTTGAGTAAACCTTAAATGCGGTTTTGTTCATGCTTTGTAATAACTACACTTTGATTAGCTTTACTAAAGTGTTACCAAAGACAGATATTTGTTGTTGGTATTTTAATAAAAGCTTGGACTTATGATGGAATTACATATTGTGTACCTGAAAACACATCATAACACCATATGTCAGTGTGCATATGGTATTGATCAGAGTCGGGGAGAAAACACTCCCTGTTAAATGCAACACCTTTTCCTATTCAAAATATATCATATTTAATATATATTATTAATCACAAGGGCAACAGTCCTAATTTCTGATCATAATGAAACCCATTGATATTAGAGATCAAGGATTACTTGAATCGTACTTTTTCTGCTTTGGTATTCTTGGCACCCCTGATATTGCAGAAGAGGAAATAGAAAAGTGGATCTGGGTTAATCAAGATGTCACAGGGGATTGTTAACTTCATCTAGCCACAGTATTATTATCTATTGAGAGTGCAGCTCAGAAACAACCAATTTAAATTCAACTTAAGCCTACAGGATATGTCTTTCTACAACTCATTAACTGGTCTCTTAACGCTACTGCATAGTTCCTCTGAGGATACAAACACTCCAAATCTTTGTCCCAAATTTGCCATATGTTTGTGACGCCCCCAGCAATCGCTCCACGGAATCAGTAATAAACAAAAGAGGAGTCGACAATGACATAGGAATAATTATAAGAGGGGCTTAAAAAGTTGAATAATTTTGCATTCTCAATTGAGTGAAGGAAAACTGTCGATGCTGCTACTCTGTAAAAAAGCTAAGACTAAGGGACAATGAAATTAATCAGAAAAAAACTATATGGGAATTGTGCCCAAAGCGATTTTAATCACAAGATGACATTTCTGCCATTCTCAGCAGGAGTTTGTAGTTGGTGTTACCGCAGCCTATATAACAACCATAAAGAAATAACAAAGCAAGGCAATTCTCTGCGAAAGCTATGGTACCCACTACTTACTATTTAAAATGCATAGGTAGCAGCATTGCAAAGTAACAAAGCTATTTATGGGATAGTGCCTTTTATTTTGCCACTTTGAACCACTTGGTATGCACCCCCTTTATGCCCTTAAAAAGACGATAAAAAGCATGAAAACTCTGATCACTGATAAGAAAGAGGTTTGATCACAGAATTAAAAAGGTCTCCAGGCAAGGTGAGACATAATGCCTAATCCTGCAGATTGGATCTAGTGAGAGAAATTGTACAGAAAAACCTGTGGAGGGTGCTGAAGGTCAGAGAGAGAGAGACTGTGTAGTGATACGAGGTGTGCGCTGTTTTTTAAAGACTCAAACTGTTGCCCTAAATTCAACCTCTCAGAGTAGCAATTGTCTTTTATGGGCATGCCACATCACAGCGTTACATAAGAGATACTTCAACACATTCATGCATGCATATATTAAGACACCTGAATGCAGTGAAGCGCAATGTAATGCTATATTCAGTACTATACCAAACCAGTGACTGAATGGACCAAGAAAAAGACGTGAGAAATTTTTGTAATTGTTCTAAGAGACAGTACAACAGAGCATAATTAAGGAAATGAAAATGTATCATGAATGTAGCCTAATTCATTAGTTAATTCCTTGATTTAGATAAATTCTGAGACTGGATTAGACCTGGTTTACACATCTAAAACTGATCAAATCTAGACTCCATCATTTCTTTATTAAGAATTACATACATTTTTAAAAGGCATCTTAACCTTACTATCCAAATATCGTCATAATAAATAATGAAACAAATCATCATAATAAAGATACTGATTTTAATAACAAGTTGCAAAAAATGTATCACCAATCTACTGCTTAGAGACCCTCCTTGAAATTCCCATAAAGAATGTGTGCAAGAAATGTTGGTCAATAACCTAAAAGATGTCGTTACTATCCAAATAGCATCACTGAAAAACAGAGATAATATTGATTTTAATAGCATGTTGCAAAAAATCATTAGTGTTTGAACGGCTTAGGGACCTAGTACAGTCCTTGAAATTCCCATAATTAATGTGGGTAAGAAACATCGGTGAATAACTCAACATTACATAACAAACGTCTTGAAAGTGCGGTCAATAAAGCGAGTGTTGCCAGAGGAAGTAAAATCCCATGAAATGAAATCCTGCGATGGCTAAAAGGACTCTTGACTGCTGTGCCACGTGACCGTGAAACACAAACTGGTGTGGGCTGCATGAGAAATTTATGTCTCCTCCTGCTTTGAAGAGCGCACGTATGCAATATATGTCAGACTTGAGTGCACTAGAGCAGATAGACGTTCACTCTCTCTGGTGGCCTCTAACCTAGATTAGTACCTCAGGGTGTTGAGTAGTTTAAATATGGATGAAGTAACAGCCTTTTAAGTCAAAATGAGCATCGCTAATTTGACTATACACGAGACACAAAAATAAACAGTGGAGATATGTGGATGTTGGTGTACAAACAATTTATCCATGGACCACATATAGCAGCTAAATGTAATGCATACTCTGATATGTGAGTTGACAATAGGTAAAGTTATGACAGCAGGGCAGATGATGAAGCATAGGGGGGATGGAAATGGAAACAGAGAAATCATGTCCTGAAGGGTGATGTGGGGGGAAGGAGCGGTCAAGTTCAGGGTTACGAGAGAGAGAGAAAAATGAGATGAGATGCTGACAGAGATACAGTGAGAGGAGAGATAGAGAACACATGGTAGCATACAGGAGTGCAGGAGTGGACATGGTTTGGACTTGACAAGAGTGAGTTTACCCACCTGTGAATGACCGCAAAGAGGTCATCGGTGGTTCTAGGACGGGAGGGAGTAGGGGTCACCATGCTCTCCCGGGACGCCCCGTTGGACCGGACCGGCGACGAGTCTGCCGTGCTGCTGGAATCGAATACCTCACCTGAGAAGAAATGACATTGTTACAGATATAGATCTCTCTCTTTCATCCTGTGTCTAAAATCAGAGGGATAGTTTTTACATCTTTGTCTGTTTGGATGTCCCCGTGAGTGTATTCGTTCTTCTAGAGTTTTTAGCCGCTTTCCTCCTCCCCGCCTCTTCTCAACCTTCGCGCTCACGTCTACAATTCGACTGCCTCAGCTGCTGCGGGCATCCTCCCCTACATCCTACTTACTCCCCTCCCCTTTCTGATGCGACTAAGCCCCTCCCCCCTTGCCCTAAAACTCACATCTCCCCCTGGGATGGACAGCCGCGTACCCCTCCCTTACCTTATAGTGAGTTAGACTGAAGATTAACAGCAAAGATGAGAGGAAAAAAAAACATATTTGAAAATAAGGATGGATTGCTCCAGGGGGTGAGATAGACAGAGGGCTGGATTGAATAAAAAAAGAAAACTGAGCAATGCAGGGGAAAATGGGATCGTAGCCATAAGAGCGGCACAGAACACAAAGTGAAAAGGATGAGAAAAGAGAGGAGATCCAAGAGGCTGCGGCACTGCTGTCCCACTGATAAGCTGTGCCATTTTCACAGTTTTAAACCTTTTGAGCATGTGTTTTTCAAGTTTGGACGGTTGACAAGTGTCCAGTGGATAATTGACAACCAATATGGGAAATGTGCCAAAGTTTGATATTGATTTAGGTAGTTTTTTAAGGAGAAGGCATTGGGCTAGGAAGAAAAGTAAGGCATAAGGGTACGAATGAGAATTGTGATTTGAGATTTAGTGAATTGACCCATGATTTCATATTTGAAGTGTCAAGTAACATGATTCATTTTGGTGTTGGGGTATAGCTTCAAAATGAGAAAGTTTAGGTAGATACTTCAGCACCCCATCTGAGTCAATGGCATAGCTCTGTAGCTTTGTCAAAAAATAAATAAATAAACAGGAATAAATTCTATCTTGCAGTATAGGATATTTTGTCTACAATAATTGAATTGAAAAAAAAAGGCTCATCACTCACCTGCATCATCCTCTTTGGAGCTGACAGATCCACTTGTGCTGCTCGTTCCATCTCCTTCCTCCTCTTCCTCCTCTTCATCATGTCCATTGGTACACACACTTAATTCCGGGCTGACTGGAGCAGACATGTTGGAGTCTTCTTCTTGTGGGTCTGTCAGTGTTTCACTGCTTTCTGTTAAAGGCTCAGAGCTCTCTGAAGTTTCCCCATCTTGCTGCAGCCCATTTTTCAATTCATCTTCTTTTGTGAGTGAATCTACCTGATCTTCTGTAGGCAAGTGTCCATTTTCTTCTTGATTTTGACACTGCTCTATAAGAGGCTGGGGTTTAACTGATGGTATGAAGGGCTTTTGGGGCTTTTTGGAGACAGCTGGAGGCTGTTTGACAGGAGAGGTCTGTGGGGAGATTTGCATTGCATCATGGTTGTTGTAGTTTTCTTTGCCATTCACATGTTGGTACTCATTGATGAAACTGGAGTCTAGAGATAACTCCTCTAAAAGCTTCGAGACAGGAGATGGGGAAGACTGCCGGGACACATCTTCAATGCAGTCATTTTGAGTGTCATTCTGCAGGCTGGAGTCAAAGGTTTGAGGTTTTGTGTCATTGTTGAGGTCTAAGTCTGTGTTGCTGTCAATTTCCTTATCGGGACGTTTTACTGACCGAAGCTGGACACTCTGCAGGGCGAATGGCGTGATAAGGGGCTTGGGTGAAGGCATGGCATTATCGGACAGGGCCTCTTTGGGGGGCTGCTGCTTTGGTGTTTTGACAACAGATGGAGGGGAAGATGATGCGACAAGAGGAGGCAGTGGTGGTGGCAGAGGGGGGCCCATGTTGGGGTATGGGGGTGGGGGAGGAGGAGGACTGAAGCTGCCATTGAAGGATGAGCTGGGGGGGATTAGTGCATTAGGGGATGGAGGAGGAGGAAACTCAGGGGAAGTGGAACAGGGAGGGAGCGGGCTTAGTGCCTGGGCTGGTGGAGTGCATGGTAGTGGTGGAGGTGGTGGAGGAGCAGGAGGGGAAGCAGGGGGCAGAGGGGCAGGGAAGGGGGGTGGGGGGCTCAGAGGGGTAGTGGGAGCAGAGGAGGAGAAGACAGGCAGAGGAGGTGGTGGAGGAGGAGGTGGGTTTTTGAGAGAGTCTGATGTGTTTGAGGACAGAGAAGTGGATGAAGAGGACATTGACACAGAGGAGATGAGGGAGGACTTTCTCTCTGGGACTTTGGGTTTGGGGCGACTCCCTGAAGGAGACATGGAGCGGACGAATGAGGGCACTGGTGTCCCGGCGGTGGGTGTGTTGGACTGGCTGGAGTAGCCACTAGAGGGAGAGGTGAGTCTATGTACTCTGTCTGGTGAGGTTTTTGGCTTCACTGCCCCTTCCTGCTGAACTGTAGGAGACTGGACATTGTTACTGTCCCCATTGTTTTGGAGATCTCCAGAGGTCACTCCTGTTGAGACGGTTTCAGTGGAGGTGGCAGCAGGAGACTGTGCCCTCTGGTCGGCTTGGCCTCGAGGATAGTCCATGTAGTAGCCCCAGGACTCTGCGTAGTCCGAGCGCAGGCTGCTGGTCTCACTCTGAGCAGGAGTTACTTGGCAAAGCGAGTACATGTTTGATACTACACCAGAGTGCACTCCCAACGATGCTGCTGAGCTGCCTGCACTGATGCTACTGTGACTGCGCGGCCGCAGCACCCACGGGTCATCATAGTCACTGCTCGGGCTGTGGGAGGGTGAAGAAGGTGATGCTCCTTTTCCTTTGCCTGCTCTCAGTCCCATCTGTAAGCTCTGCTGTAGGCTGGCGATGAGGCTCTCATTGAGCACAGACTCAGAGCCTCCGCTGATGGCACTCACCCCTCCCAGGGGCTTCTTCTCCCCAGGTCTGCGACGCAGAGAGTCTGTGCGGGCCGGGGGCAGAGGCGGTTTCTTAGATTTGCGCAAAGAGATGCTTCGGGACAAAGATTTATCACTGTACAAACTTGCAGAGTCCTCATGGTTGGCCAGCTCCCGGCACTCATACATGCTGTGTCTAGTGGCCCGTCCAACGGCCGCCCCATGGCCGCTGCCATGGCTTCGTGAGCGCAGGCCTGAGTCCAGGTGCATGGAAGTGAAGTAGCCATCGTTGTCCTGGGAGTAGAGTGAGCTGGAGTCTGTGGTGGTCCTGGAAGAGCGCTCCAGGCTGCTGTACAGCTGGTTTATGGGCGTGGAACAGCTGGAGGTCAGTGTACGATGTGGGACCACTACATTTTCGGGTGTGTCGTAGATCCACTGTTCCTCTGGTATACAGGATGGAGGGGTAGGGGCCAGCGTGCTGTGGCTGTGTGCGCTGCTGTCTGAGTGTCCAGACTCACTTGTGGTGGCAGTGCCTGCACTCTGAGCTTTAGTCACAGGAGTGGAAGTGGCTGGAGCAGGACAGGTGCTGCTGTAACTGAAAGGTGCAGGACTGGATGTCAGAGGATTTATGCTTGATGCCATACTGAGGGGGCGACCATTGGGTAGAACTATGGCAGTGGGTGGGCTGTGACCAGATGAATTTAATGTAATGACCTCAGTGGAGCTGGACATCGTGGCGTTTGGAATGAGAGAGGTAGAGTACGCTGCATGAGGAGACACCACACAGGCTGGACCTCCTCCCCACTCACTGACCTGGCTCCCTCTGACCTCTTGGGACTTGGGTCGGGGCAGAGTGCCAGTTCTTGGGGCATTTCTCATGTGGACCGCTGTATCATCCACCTGAAGTTTGCCTATGCGGCCCTGTGGTGTCCCATGCTCTTCTGATTTAATGGGGGTGCTGCTGTAGATGGGATCAGCACTTAGAGATACCCTGGCCCCTCGGGGCAGGCTGTGAAACCGGGACATGTCTCCATTATACTGAGGCATCATAACTATACCAGAGCTGTCTGTACTGGAGATGGATATACTTCCAGTAGAGGATGAAGCTGAAATCCCTGCCATCTGTGCAGCAATACCCTGTCCCCTTTGTGCGCGGATTCTCCTCATGGACGGGGGGACTATTTTCACCTCCTCTGTCTGAGAGCAGGAGTCTCTAGTCACTGACCTCCGGAGCATCGAGTTCATACTTCCGGTTCGCCCCAAAGTGGAATATTGTCCCGGGATGAACATAGAATGAGGTCGTGCATCTCCACAGCGTCCTGGTGGAGCTGTCAAACAGTAATAAAAAAGCAAATAAGTTCACTACTTTGAAAATATTGCTTTCCTACCTCAATGACAAAACTTGAGTTAGTATGTATTCTATTCTTGATCACAAGGGAGCTACTTCATTAGTACCCCCTGCTTAGTATTTTCTGGTTTGCATCATTAGAGTGGAAAAGGCAAATCAGAAAATGCATTCTCATGATCATCAGGCTCAAAGTCTATTAGAAAAGGATAACTATCAATTTGGCCTTTAAACAGGTGCAACTGAGCAAACACAGAAATGCAAGGAGGCATGCACAAGCAGGGTCAAGTACGCAGAATGCAGACAAAAATAGAGGTGAAGACACAAACACTAAAACATACCAGAAAAACACACAAATGGTCCAAAAGCTGGCTAACCGGACTCCTCCATTTGCTATAACCTTTGAATTCCCCAACATATTTCCTCTCCTCTTCCTCTGTCCTGAGCATCACACACATTCTCTCCTCTTCCTCGCTAAAGACCAGAGTGACAGCTTGGCTCGCCTCTGCTGCTACTGCGATAGATTAAGCTGCAGGTCTAGTACTTCCCAGGCAGCATCAGAGCAAGAAGAGGAGAGAGAGGGAAGGATGGGGACTATTACCCCAGCCCAGTAATCATGACATTCAGAGCCAGTCGTCCGCTGAGCTCACACCAGACTTAAAGCTTTTTTCTTATCAGCTTTGATCTTATCGCAGTGGACTTATGCTTTGCTTCAATAGTGGTGCCAATCTGCAGTGAAAACATGTGTAAATAAGCATGTGGGGTGGTCAACTCTACTGTGCTAGTTATGGAAGTTTAAGATTGGGAACTTCAGATAAAGTCTGAAGGAGCACTGAACTT
This sequence comes from Periophthalmus magnuspinnatus, assembly GCF_009829125.3. Taxonomy (NCBI): domain Eukaryota; kingdom Metazoa; phylum Chordata; class Actinopteri; order Gobiiformes; family Gobiidae; genus Periophthalmus; species Periophthalmus magnuspinnatus. Next base: position 14,524,486 of record NC_047149.1, read on the forward strand.
GAATTTGTAGTTTAATACTATAACAGTAATATCACTTTATCAGAGGTTGCACCAAATATCACACAAAACACAACAAACCAAGCCCCACAACTAAACCAATTCCACGCCTATAGCAAGTGATCAAATAAGGATTAATTCCCCACTAACAAGGCCTACACCTGTTAAAATCAAATCTGGACTACATCGATAATAAATAGGTTTGGATTAGCACTTGCATTAGGCTGCCCCAGAAGAAAGCCACAAACCAGCGTCAGAATTTTCTTATGCAAAATGAATAGGAATGAGAAATGGACAGACAGGACACAAATGATTGTACTGCACACAAATAAAGCACATTAAGTATTGCCCAAGAATTTCCCAAATCAATCCAAAAATTGAAATAAAGGTATCATGGCAGAGGCACTGAAATGACCAATACACAACAACTACTACAGCTAGAACTACAGCTACCACTACTTGCACTACAGTCTATGGACAGTGGAGGGTGCTGCACGTTACCCCACATTCACCCATACCTAAGTCCGGGTTGAAGTTGTCGGGCAGCCCTGATATAGTCTTTCTGCGTTTGACCTTCTTGGGCCTTCGGGACACTGTGTCAGTGTTAATGAGGGAGCGCCGGATGCTCGCCTGCCGGTCAAACTCTTTCCCTGGAGTTCGGGAGAGCGAGAGCAAGGCAGGTGCAGACATAGGCAAACAGTTAGTTATAGGAAAAACTTCACATGCACAACATCTTCTTGTTGTTAAATAAAACATGCATTCAAACATTATTTTCTTGAACAGCTTTCAACGGCAGTACCAGTCTTTGCATATGGATTTGAAATATCTATCTTAAAGCCATAATGCAAACCATATTGCAAATAGGCTCATAGTAATTTTCATGACGGAATTTGAAAACCAATTTTTTTTTTAAATTTAAAAAAATAATCCATTTGCAAAGTTTGAGATTTTACTGACATTTTTGCTTTTAAAATTCAGTGAGTGTAACTATCATATAAAAGTCAGTTAGTGTTTGCATATATTGAATTGAGATGTGAAAAGTGCATGTTAATAAGAATCATTAAACAGAGTTTGGGTTTTTCAAGACATGCAAGATAAGAGATTATCACCACATAGTGAGTATCTGGCCTCAGCAGTGGACTGTGTAGATGGATACAGTGTGCAGGCATCAGGGATGTAGGGAACAATCTAAGGGCAGACTGTGTCACATTGCCACTTGGTGACAGAAAACGCTCTGATCTGGCTCTGTGTCTGTGCTTTCCTCTCTCTCACTCAGTAATGCGAAGTGACAGCAGATGAAGTCAACACTGATTTGTGAGGAGAGGAAACACATTAAGGCTTCATTAGTGTCTATGGGATCATGGGTCCATGGGAAGATTGATTGTGTTACAGGCAAAATCAGATGGTTATTGTAAACTGACAATTTGGAGTCAATGTGGTATTAGTTTATTTGTTTATAAATCATTCCTTAACAGTAGATTTTCCAAAGATGGTTTTCTATTGATATGCTTATGTTGTGTTTGTTCAAAGCAAATTCTCACACATTTCAATACCAATTGTTTGGATGTGGAAAATGCACATTATATAAAAAATATGCATATGAAACTACATCCTGCCCAGCTCACATAGCAACAAAATGCTCCTTTTACAAAAGGAGCGTCCTAGGAATAATGTGCAAACATTCGGACCTGACAAACAGAATTCCTGACCCTTGAATGAGCCGTCACACTAATTTAAACAGGAAAATGTACATAAACAGAAAGGATGGTCAGGAGTATATATCAACTGATACGGGTTTTTTCGTGATACCGATCGTTTAGAATCCAGAGAAACCGATGGCCAATAGGATCTGTAGATATTTTAGGGAAATATATACGGTCAATTTTGATTACTTTCCCCAAATTATGTAATGTAATGTAAATGTAAAGTAAATTTAGTAAAAACTCACCTACAACCCATTTTTACCACAAACCTTTAAGAGAGCAGTATAGTCACGTTTTGTGCAGTGATCCATTTGCATTTAAATGTCAAATATACACAACTATGAACAAAATATCGGCCTCTCCTGGAGATTTACAGCCGATAGCCGATACACTAAAAGAGCAAATAGCCCCTAGTCAGGAGCAAAGGGAGTTCTCTTCAGATGGGAACAGATTGAGATCTTTGATAGAATGGAGTTGGTACAGCGTGGTTTAAATCTCAAGCCACATCACAAGATTTTTTTTCAGTGATATGCAATGTGCATATGTAAAAATTCTATAGTATTTAATACCTCAAATACTAGCTATAGATAACGAATCATACCTGTTACATTAATAGGAACAATGTCTGTGGGCACAGCCTGAGCGGCCTGTCTCATCCTCTCCTCGGGTGTGGGGAGGGGCGTGGCCTTGGTCCAAACCACCTGACCATCGACCTCTGACCCTTCCCTGTTCTCTCCACAGCCCTGAGGAGTCTGGGACCTCATAGACAGTTGAGATTTGTCATCTTCTGCTGATGATGTTATTGACTGGAAGTGGAAAAACAAAATTAAGTGTAAGTATAATTATCAAGGTATGAAAAAATCAAGTTACGAAATAAAACCTGCATGAATTATAACTGCGCAAAAGGAGCACACTTTACAATGATATCGCATTGACCTTGGAGTGGTAAACATGTTATGTCCCCTGTAAGACATGTAAAGACCAACATAGTGTGTAACTTTTGTATGAAAGGAATTGCAGAACCAGGTGCTGCCACTAGATGGTAGTACACTCCTAACTGAATAACTGGATCACGGTGTGGAGCTCAGAGGACAGGTTCTTCAAAGTCATATGCCTAAGTGCATAAGTGCATACCTTCTTGTCAATGTCTTCATCCTCCTCATCCTGCAGGCTGCCTGACTGTAGAGGGTCAGAGAACGTGGGACCCTGAGAGTAGTACTGGGAACTCCGAAAACCATCCTTCCTCAGTTTGTCACATTCTGAAAGACAGAAAACAAGAAATTTGACTGATTATTTGAGTCTTTGAATCTCTTCTATTTTATGAAAGTGTAAGTCAAAGTATTGTCATAAGGCTTAGTTTAATTTAAAGCGTTACTTAAATTTTACATTGAACTTAATTCTATTTCAATGGTTTGGTCTTATGTTCCACCCAGACATTTTTCCACAATAAAATAAATTATTACATTAATAATATTACATGCTAACCAGCTTGATTTGTGACTTTATAGATACACTCTCTACTTTGATATTTACTTAGCATTGCAACTAGTGATAACTGTGAGCATTAATTATTGATGAATTTGCTTGGGCATCATATGACCACAGCCCTCATTGGATGCTGCCAGGCGCCGCTCACACCTCTCTCCTCACCACCTGCTGTTTCGGTGGTGATGCGGATGAATGGAGATGCGTGATATAGAAACAGACAGCCTACTACATGAGTGAGTGCACATGGGAGGGGTACAGTCTGTCAAACACAGATGGAGGAACTGTGCCCTAGCACAATTCAGACACTTGAGGAACTACTACTGCTACACATTTTGCAATTAGGTTAATATAAGCATTTTCAGAACATGCTGAATAACTACCATGACGTTCACTCAAAATCCCACAAAGTCCATTCAAATGTCTGGAGACCAGGTTAAACTTTCATTTTGGCCTGATTTTTCATCAATATTATTTAATTTAGCTTTCCATGAGGTTAATAAAACCTATGTTAAGTTACAGTTATAGTAGTCTTGTATTACCACACATTAAACATAGCATATAATTTGTTCTCCTAACACACTATAACCATGCTGCTTAGCTATTAATTAAACATATCAACTAATACAAACTGAATTATTCATTAAACCAGTTGTTGTATTAGGTGTTGCACATGTACAGACACTGTCAGACCCTCCTGTCCTATCAAGGTTGCTCCATTACATCCATTTTGTGTGGCGTTTATCTCCATTGCTAATTACAACTGGTCTCTACGGAGATCCACTCTGGTGCATGTATGATGGGTAATAGGTTCTAATGGGGGAAACAAAGGCAGCGTTTGTGACAAGCAGCTCGTGTGTTGAAGGATGGATTTAGAAAGCGTAATGCTAATGAGGATACGATGACGAGCTTGAGATGATTGGTGGGGTGTGATTAGGCACGGTTGATCAAATAAATAAGCCTGTGATAAGGGGCTGTCGCTTGTTGCTAGGCAGAAGTGCATGAAAGTGGCACAAGGGAAGACAGGCAGAAAAAGGGAAAAAGTGATGGCAAGGTTATGGAATTACAGCAATCCTTATAAACTATTACATGAAGAGAGAGGTTCACAAACAAGTCTAAGTCTACTTCTTGAACCAGTCAAAACAGGAGTTGAAATGTAATCCAAGGTTAAACCAGGGTTAAACTTAAACCAAATTAAAAAGTGATTCACTGCATGGTAGGAGGTAGATGGTGTGATGGTGTCACCAAATGAAAAATAATTAATGGAAATATATTATTATCATAGCAATAACAAAACCATACCCAGAGTTTTGGAGTCTGTTATCTTAATGTGGGTAATGTTGAATGTTGCTGAAGCTAATAAAGGATTATGTTAAAGACATTAAGGTGATTTGGCGTCTTAATGCTCTGTCTGACCTCACAGAAGAGTGCAGTGGTACATTTCTTTTGCTCCTCTCATGAAAATCCACAGTAGTACAATGAATAACAATACATAATGCATTTCCATAATTAGAAAGGAGCAGATATGAAGAAAAAAATCTTACATATGAAGAAAAAAATCGTATACACAGGTACAGGTTCTGAATACACCTCTACAAACACAACGTTATATCTATGGTGGTCGTCAGGATTGATTACAGACAAGAATAACTCACTGTTGCGCAATCTATTCAATGCATTTGAATGGGTCACATGTTGACTTAAAAATCTAATGTGAATTTCATGTATGGGGTTAAAGAGTTGGCACATTTAGACAAGACTGCTTACTGGATAATGTATTTTTATATTACTCACAATCTCCAATACATAAAATGCCTTTATCCTTCTATTGCCCTATAAGCAGGCAGGACGGTGTACAAAAGTCTACAGTGTATGTGTAATGGACAGGTGCATTCATTGAACACCTGTTGCCACTGAAGTGAGACCCCCTGGGGCAGGCTGGTGGTGATAGGAGCTGACAGTGTGGGGGCGGGGAAAAATCCACATCCCAGGTGTTGTTTGTCGACCAGCCGTATAAATAATGTAGAAAGTACAAGACTACGACATGGGGTCAGACTGAAGAAAACAAAGCTAATCTGAAGGACTTGGATTTGAAGACCTTAGTATAAACCAGGTAACATTAACTATACAAGTCAGACTACAGCTGTTGACTTTACAGTTATCACTACTAACTACTTTATCTACAAGGACACTGAGCAGGTCACAACAAGCCCCTGCAAACATACCACCTAAATACAACCTTCTCTGAATGTTTCCGCTTGACTGACAAATGGGTGAGAAAATGCAACTTTCCCAGGAACACTGAACACAACAACAACACATTTCAGATTCCTAACAAGAGTAGCCAAATCATTGCATTTCTACAGTTTTATCTCAAGTTATTTCAGTGCAGTATTTTGGCGAGTGGATCCAAAACTGTAATAAAACACCACTATATTAATTTATTTGATTATGACTGCAAAACAAGATTTAAAAGTGAAATTAAGTTGTTGATCATGGTCGCGTATCCTGTATGACTAGAACGTTATTACATTTCAACTAACGATGATGAAAAATAAATGTTTATCTAACTAGAATAATTCTACCTTTATTGTGTACATTTCCATTTTTATACATTATATGGAAATGAACCCTTATACAGTTATGCTATACTATTTTATGTATAGTTATTTGTTTTTAGCCATAACACCACATTGTCATTTTACTAATGTTTTTCCAGAATACTACTGAGAGCTACTGTGCCAAGGTAAACAAACAAACCTCCGGTCACAGCCCTTCTTCCTGTCAACTGCAGGATCTCAACTGAAGTTGTAACTCTGTTCTGACTTCCATTGTTTACTTGTCTTGTGGCTTGGCTAAACAAGTAGGTGTGATCTTGCATTGTGACCCTGTTTGAACACACTAAACAAAATGTAGTGGTAGTTACTGCAGATAACCTGAAAGTGCTTCTTCAGCATGATGCCTTGACCTTGCTGTGACAATTGTGATGACATCGAGTATAATAAGATTTTGTAAGCGTGTGGATTTTTTGCTTGGTTCAGCTGGTTTGGTGAGAGAATGCCATGTTACAACACCAGTGCTGCGTCATTATATTTTTGTGTGCAAATTAAATGACTTAAGCATCTCATGAAAACTGAATGCCAAGAAGCTAGCTTGTGTAATGTTGTGTTAATGTTTTAATATAAATCCCTCTTTCTCCATCTCCGTACCTCTTAGTGCAGTCTTGAGGTTGACTTTGGCCTGGCGGTGGAGGTCCTCTACACATGGTGGCCGACTGCCTGGTAGGAAGACATTTTCCTGTTGATGCCACGGAGCTGTGTAATGAACAGTCCATTTGCTTTCCTCGTCAAGATTGGACACCGCTGAAAAGACATAAAAAAACAACTTGTAAGATTTTATTGCACTTAGAATCTTTTTTGTGTAGCATTTTAAAACAACACAACAGTTAAGCTTCTCAGAGTCCACTTATTTGCATATAAGAAGACGCCATATCATGAATAATGGCTTGCAAACAGATTTTGTTTATACTTGTAACATGGGGGAAGAGGACGAAGCATGTGTCTTTGTATGGAGGTGTCACACTGCTCACTACACTTATCTGTAAGATCACATGACAGGCCACACACATAAATGAGGGGCAAATACAGGAAGAAGTTGGAGGGAAATGGCTAGTCAGAAAATAGCAAATAAAAACACTAAGAAATACAATTAAAATCTTTGCTCATAATCGAGACAAGCCAAGAAATTACAATGTTTTTAACATAATTTTGTACTACATTATCACAATATTACTTGAGCCAAAAATTTCAGCTTACAACAAAATGCAATTTGCACTGCTTTTGGAGTTCATCAAGTCAAATGGTATTGTTAATTTTATAGTAGGCACAACGCAGCCCATTTTCATGTCACCTACTTTAAGACTACCATAACCAACCACTATCATCAACAGCACAAATGGACACAATATAAACTCAATATGTTATGGTCCCATTTGAAGCTGATCAACAAACTAGGAAGAAATCACACTTTTTGGAATAAACTTTTTGGAACTGTATTAAATGTACAGTCTGCTGTCTAAGTCAAATTTAGTTAAAAAACAGTTATTAACAATGTAATGTTAAAACCATGTTTATTTTGAATGCAGACAAACTTTCATCGGCATTACTTTGACCGCCTAGCAGTGTAGTATGAACCACAAAAAACTTTTTTTCAAAGATAAAGGATCCTATTCCTGTTTTGGCCAATACAATTTTCTACAGAGACAACTGTGCCCATTTTTGATGCAATCACAGAGATAAAAAAACAAACAAAACAAAAACAACTGCCACAACTCTTACCAAGAGATCGAATCCAAGCTAAAGTTGGTGACCGTGGATGCAGAATAATTTCCATTGTAAAATCCTAAAGGTTGAAATGTTGAAATCCCATACTTCTACCAACACAACTTGTCCACGTAAAAGATGTGAAAGACTGAGAGAACCTCAGAAGGAAGAGGACGGTCTTGTAAGGGACAGGGAGTGAGTTTTGGAGAGCATTTTCACAGGTGCAAATGAGCTGTCTATTGGGGGGAGGATGTCATGTTGGGGTGGGGATCTGTGACTGCAAATTAGCCTTAGAAAGTGTCAGACGCCAAACACTGATTCAAATAATGATAGACAGAAGCAATAGAGACAGTTGAATTTAACTATGTGTTCCCATAACATTATTATAGTGAAAGTGAATGCAGTCCTACAGTTGGAAAAAGTGGTAAGAAGGTAAAGCTGAGGTAGTTGTGCCCTGGGGTCTTGCTAGTGGTGAATCATGACACCTTAATGCATCTGCAAGCCATTTGCACCTCATTTAGGGACAACCTGTAGTTAACTGTGGTCACAAGACAGCCCGTTGTGTTTATTCATATGTACTTCTGCACTACACTTCACAGTCTTTTCCTTAACACTCTTTTCCTTTAAATCTACACTATAAAGTCAATGTTCACTTGTTTATACTAAAAGGTGCTAGACACAACAGTCTTTAGGTAAAAGTCATGGGATTATAAACTTTGCTGTACTTAAGAAAAAAATGGAAGACGTTTTATTACTTTGGCAAAAAATACTTGTGTTGGCAAGCTCTAAATGTTGATTTATGCCTTATCACTCGATATGACAGTGTGTCAACTGGTTTGGCAGTCAGTGCTGCATGAATCTTGCAGCATGGCCCATAGATCAATAGGACACAATGCAGGACACAATACACACCTTCATAGTGCACAAGTGCAAGTACTAGTTATATCTATGCTGCATGTCAGTATCAAATTTTAGTGTTATGATTATTGTGAGAAGAAATTACAGTTACTCATTGACACCATGCTAAAACAACTGAAATCCCATTATCTAATACATTATCATTCTTCTAATATTTAACCATCTGTATTACATCAATGTTTCTGAATTAAAGTTAATGGAACATAAAGATGAAAAAAACCCACTTTATTTTTAGTCTAGTAAAAGAAAATTTCAAATATATTTGATTCAGAAAATAGACTGAATTGAGAAGAGTTCCTACTTCTAAAATGACAACAGTTATTATTTCTAGAGTCTTTATATTATCTTGAATAATATTGGTGTCCCTAACTTATTTACAATGTAGTGAACTTTCATTTTCTTCCTACTCAGAGTACAGGTAACCCTCCCCCATCTTGCCCTGAGGCCTGAACGAGCCAGGACACATCTATAGGGACACCAAGGACATGAGGGTCTATGAACACAAAAGCCTGTATTGTCCCTCTGCATCGGCCTCTGCATTCAGTGCCACAATGTCCCCCCCAAGCCTTTCACTACATACTGAGTCCACACAGGAGCACCATGGTGGGACACTCTTTCAGGAGTCCACTAATCCCCCTGCCTCTGTCCCCATCCTCTGCTCCTGTCCCGAACACAGACACAACATCTCAGTGCTAAGAATCCCATAGAAAACAACACCAAAATCCACCAATAAAATCAGTATTAAGGGTTACATATTGTGTAGAATAGATCAATGAAAGTGATTCTATGGTATTGACAACTAACTCCTGTGTGAAGCTTCTATCGCCCATCGACAAATATCACCAATATTATCAAGATTTGAAATTAAAATGTCAAATTGATTTAGGTCTGTTTGACAACAAAGACATGAGAATAATTTTAAAATAAATATAAAATTGTTTAAATTATCAAAAGTATATAATATTTTTACCAAATCAGGATTTTTTGACTTGCGCCATTGTGAAATGTGAAACCTTTTTGAAAATTACTGGATCTATGGAGCAGGTGACAGTGGCTTAGTGGTTATCGCAGTGGCCCCCGCTCAGACCAAGTTCTACAGTTGTGTCCTTAGGCAAGGCACTTAATCCACATTGCCTAGTATGAAAGTGGTGTGTACATGAATAATTGGTGGTGGTCAAAGGGGTTGATGGCGCAGATTGGCAGCCTCGCTTCCATCGTTCTGCTTCAGGGCAGCTGTGGATACAATAGTAGCTCACCACCACCCAGTATGGAGTAAATAATAACTAAAGTGGAATGGTTTTACAGGCTTCGACAAGCCTGTGAAGCGCATTACAACTAAGGCATTATTCATTATTAGAGGGGACCCACTCATGAATGCATGTTTTTCAAGGTCAATAAAACATTTGTAATTAAATAAATGCCGGGTAAATGTGTTTAATGCCATAGTGTGGAACATTCCAGGCAAAGCAATAACCTCTACACAGCACACCTTTTAGTATGCATTTTCATTTTTCAGAGTTTGTTGTTGTGGTACACCTAATCCTTGTTTGTTTTGCACAAGGCCAATTGAATCTAAAACCTCTTCTCAGCAGGACCTTGCCTCCTGGTGTGATAGCAGAGTGCTGTAGCTGGCAGGACAAGACCAAGGTGCTTAGCTCAGGTGCAGGGTGCAGGCATGTGTGGGACAGTCCAAAACGCTGAGCTAATGATTAATGGACTCACCTCGGTCTTCACTGCAGAAGCAAATACACACTCCAGCTAAAAATACACCTGAGATTAGAGGCTGCTGACGCTGACTGCAACTAACCACTCACGTGCATAATATGCAGCCATTGATATAGTAATAGTCTCAGTGCCTCAAATGATAAACTGTTATTGTTTGACAGATAGCTGTAATGGATGAGATATTGTTTTTCAGTGTACTTGTGGGATTTTCAAGTACAAATACAGAGATGTCTAAAGCCAAAAACAAAAACAAAAAATCAACAAAACATAAAACAGAAATCTGCAGCAAAATATATAAAAGTAGTACACAATCCAGCCACAAGGGGCCAAAGCCAGTGTGCTCTGTGTGCCTGTCCCAAATGCTTAGAGACAAACCAGGTAGGACATCTGAAATAAAACTGGGAAACTGCAGTTTTAATGGAAAACAAGGGTGTCTCTGTATAGTGCTATTTAACTTTTCTGGTGGAGGGCATGCCACCTGCTTGTCTCCAAAGAGATGTTTTTTACTGCCTGTGTTCTTCCATAGTAGGGCATAACAATTTTCCACCTTGCAGTTATTAAATTACAAAAACATGCATGCTTACTGTGAGCAGGGTCACCTCTCCACAGACCTGATCAATCACTTGGTCTGGTGCTGTTATCTACTTATCCCCAAGGAGCTAGCTAAGTTTAATACCATACTGTGAAACATTCCAGGCAACACAATAAAATCTCCATGGAGACAAGCAGGTGGCCAACCCTTCACCAAATAAGTTACATACTGCATCTTTAACAAAAAAGAACAGCAGCGCCCTAACCCAACCCTATGATGATACAACTACGTAGAATTCTTGTCATGTTAACATCAGGTCACTCAGTCAGTGGTCATCATGAGCTCTTAAAGTCTTGACCTGGTGGTTCCCTGGAAACAAGGTGCAACAGAGGGCTGTGTCTGAGAGCGGGGAGCAGAAGTGGGGCAGAGGGGGGGTGCATAGCTACAAGGAGCTGTTGTTTACTTAAATTACACTGTACACAATACACACAACACAGTATTTAAAAAAATAACATATATATAAATATGTAAAGACAACATGCATGCTAATAATTGCTTATGATGGGCAATGTTTAAACGGACGTGCTGTTAAATTTACATACTAATGAGGAAAACTTAATGCAGGCACACATACTCACAATAAACTACTGATTTGTATTGGATAGAGCTAGCTAGTTGAAATGTACACGTTTACGTTTTTGATGAAAACTCAGTGCCTTTACCATAGCAATTAACAATTAAAAACAAAGAATTCTATCTTTTGAATGGTGAGAAGTCCTCAAAATATCAGGAAGCTAAAACCATGAATACAATTAACAATATTAAAAAAGCCAACAGGTAAGAAGAAATAAACTTACCCTTCCTCTTAAAGTATTTGATCACAGATTTTAACGAGGTCCCGATGAAAACCATTATTCCAGTTCTATAGGTATCTTTCTAATGTTAAAAATGAAATTCAGGTGGTAAACAAAGCAGAATAAATCCAGTGATGGGAGAGGTGCCGGCACACTGCAGTTTTACATTCTCACTGCTCGGTGGAACGGAGCAAGTGTACAGCGAGAACAGCATACAACAAACGGCTAACCCTATCTCTCCACACATGGTCCACTCCCCCCGCCTCCGCACACTCCTGCTCTACCCCCTCCCTGTCTCAGGCGTCCCGGTCCTACGAGACACACACACATCCAACAGAAGGGTCTATGGTGGTGGTGGTGGAGGGTAGTGGGGTGGTGGAGTGAACCCGCCCCCCCCTAGAGTCTCCCAGCCTTCAGCGCTCCAAGACTCAAAAAGCTCAAAGTTAAACACAAAGTAGGTTTTGTGTAAAAGCAGTCGATTTCATTTCTGTTGTTTGCCATGGGCTTAGTTCTTTGATACTTTTCTTATTTTTTCTCTCATTCTCTCTTAAATAAATAATTGCAGTGGTTTTACATCACAGAGATCTGACTATATGGATGCTTCAGGTTGAGCAATGTCAATATTATTCTGTTCAATGATTGCACTTTTTAATTACATTAGAAATTCAAGGATATTATTTTAACATGAAATTGTTGAAACTATTGTGCTGCAAAAGCATATGACACCTGTTCATGCACAGAGAGTTTGGATATAATTACCACCTGCTTTCAGATCCAACCACAACAATTTATCTACAAAGAGTAAACTGGCCTCGTGGCTGAACACTAGAAATCAAGAATTTTACAATGAAAAGTACAATTTTTGAAATGTATGGGGCAATTTAACAACACTGTCTTAAACTAATATATTAACCAATTTATACATGTTGGTATAGATTTCACATCATGTCATCTTTCCCAGTCTACTCCACTCACTATTATGGTTCAATTTCTGACACATGAATATAGATCCCATACAAACATCCTATTGTCCGGTCCATCAACATCTATCACGCCCTGCTCTGCCCCCTCCCTCTGCACCCGGCTTTCTTTTCAACCCCAAATGGATGCACTGCGCTGGGAGGGGGAGTGTGCAACAAGAGCCTGAATAGTGCTGCAAATGATCCTTGAATTTGTGCTAAAAAGCTTTCCCCTCCCTTCTCTCCCGCTAGACCCCGTCCGTCTGCATCTCTCCTCACGCCTCTGAAGTGCTGCACAAGAGTTTGCATACAAAAACACTGTGAATTTGCCATAATCGCCTGAGACGTTTTGTTGTGGTTAATGTTTTATGCTTACTTGCATCCTCTGTGCTTCATATGCCCCTCAAGTGCAGTTGGACTAGCAGGCAATGTATTCAATTATTAACATGTGAGAAGACAGAAGCCAATTTGTGATAGCTGTATTAAATGCTTTTTGAAAACCTATGTTAATACTGATGCAAAGCAGTACTACAGAGAATGCTTCTTGTCTACTTTTCATACTGGAGAGTTGTTTCATATCAAGAACACAGACAGAATATTGGCTCTTCAAGATCCTATCACATTAATAAACATAATAAATAATTCACACATTGTTTTATTTCAAGTGGTGGACTTCTGAGATTACCAGTGCTGATGATTTGCAAACATACAGTACATAGTATAAAGCTTTAACATGCTCTATGCCGCATTCCTGATGCAGCCCTGTGCATTTGTCCAGGTTTGGGTCCCAATTAGACTGAATTATCTGAGTGTTACTGAGAATAGGGCAGTGCAATTAATTTCATTTTAATCAGATCATGATCCAACTTGGGTCATTCAAATCCTGAGATCTTCAATCAGTCCCGTGGAAGCCATATGATTCGAAGCTCAGACTTTGGGAGATCAATTTGTGTTGGATGGTATGGATTTGTTTTATTGTTTTGTTCATTTTAAATATGTTTTGAGAAAAAAATGAGAAAATAGAAAACTAATCTAAAATTGTGGTGTTTTTTTTCCCTTTTATCATATCGCCCAGATCTAAATAGGATTTTTTTTTTACATTACTGTTAATAATGGTAGAAATATGTTTACTTTATCCCTTCTCTCTCTTCTGTTTGTGTCAAATGTCCATATTTGACTCCCCATGTCTGCCCTCTGGCCTCAGCGTGGCTTGTGCTCACTCGTGTTTTATGTGGCACGCGTACAGTATTAGGTTAATAACATGCAGACGCGAGCCCACGCTGCTCCACTCATTAAAAGCCCCATTGTTTTTGACATGGTGACAACACTCATGCACACACTACACACATGCACACACAACACACATCCACACACACATGGCACACAAACCTACAGCTCTATCCACAAGGAGGGCTCCAAATGTAGGCCAGCTCCAGGATTAGGGCTCTCTATCCACTCAGCCATACGTCCAGAACATTGCATCCTTCTCTATTGAAAGATGAATGGGCACCCTGGCCAAAGAGCAGACCAAACAATATCAATCTTTCATCTCCTTTAAGCAGGTTATGTCCGGGCCGTGTGCTGACTTGGCAATGGGACCCCAGGCAAAACACATGCTCAAATGGTTATTCAAATTTGAGTAAGATATTGAGATCTCGAATAAGCAATGTGGGCAAATTTTTGACTTGGAATCAATATAACTACGTAACTAGACTTTTCACTAAATCAAATCTTATGCATTTACTGAAAACGTTGATGGGAGTTCAGTGATTAACAGCTGCAGCCTGAGATGGTAAAATTGCCATTGGATTAAAACATTAAACTGTATTCTATATCTTAAAAGAAAAAAATACATATATACATTGTTAATGCATTTATCACCAAATTCATAAAACAAGTGTTGCTTATTGTACCAAATGGTTGCAACAAGGTATTGATTGTAGGAAACCAGACAGTGACAATTTTAGCACCAATGTCTCGCCTTTACAAATTCTATCCTCAGACACAAATAGGCTCAAGGACAGGAGTGCCAGAGCAATTGGAGTGATACAATATCTCACTCTCAGATTTGTCCCATTTTCACACCTCATTTAAGTCCAGAATCTATCAGACATCAACACATTTCCTGTTTCTGACACACTTTATTTGTCTAATTGGACCAATGCTTATCAAAGCTTTCATTTCTGCTCATGTAATCAAGTCTGTATTGATTTTTGACCCTCTCTGTGCCCTTACTCTCATCTTCCCATCACTCTGTCATGTTCAGGCTTTGACCTTGCATACCTTCCTTTCATTTCAAACCTGAAAGAAAGAGTTAAGAAAAAAATATTTTGCTAAATTTTGCTTTTGGCGTTTTACATCTTTGCCAAGGCTTTCCAGCTCCCTTACAATATGTTATGTTTTTGTGAATGAAAATCAATAATTCATAACACATCCTGCTTGCTGATATATCTTTCAGTTCTTTCATCTGTACATGTCTATGACAGAACGCAGTGCATAAAATGTGGTGAGGTAGTTAAGTATGTATAGAATCACACATATGTACTTGTATAAAAAAGTATAGCGGTTATAAGAACCTATTCAGTCCTATCCTGTCATTCAGCATGCATACAGGAAAAGGCTTAATAAGATGCAATAATAATATTGAACCCATAGGACAGGGTAGGGGAAAATGTTTAAAGTCAGCAATATGCTAATGCAGTCAAGGCCAAGGTATTCAATAAACACTGAGGCAGGTGAGTGTCGCAAGATCAAATTTGAGTGCTAATTTAAAGGCTATTGCAAAATGGACTTATTGGAGCTTTGTATACCATGTTATAACGATGTTCCCTCGTCAGAAACATGCTTGAAGTGGTTTTATATGTCATCCATGCAAGTCTGCTTAATCTTGCACTCTCTGCTGGGCACTATTCAAACCCTCTTTACAGTTGGGAGTAACCAAAATAATCATGATTATCGACTAAGCAATTAATCTTGACACCCCTAAATATAACACTGATTTTTATCTTCAGCACTTTAATGCAGGAAGGGAACAGCATTTGTTTCCAGAGTCTATGTTACATTGTTACACGCTGCATACAATATATATTTCCTGCTTGTCCAAGATCTAGACAATACAAAAAGTCACACAGCAGCACAAACACTACTCACAAACAGCAGTTAAACATCAACTACCTTCTGAATAAACATTAGCAGAAGGTGAGAAAGCGTCTGGCCTGAGTAAACAAGTCCACTTTTACTGTTTGAATGGCTTTACCAGTCAAGCATCAAAACAACATCCCATTCACTTTCCGACCAAACTTAACACTCCTTGCTCTACCTTATATCAGTCGCACTATAGTTCATAGGTTTGGTCTTTAACCCTACCTCCCCCAACAGTGCTTTTTCCAAGTGACCTACTCTATTGAGCCAGCCAGGATGCCATAACATGCACCAAGTTCACACAGACAATGTCGTCATCTCACCACTGCCCTCTATTCCAACTCAGTCTGATACAATGTGCAGATGGTTGACTATAGGGACTGTCGGCCGGGAATGAACTTAGACCCTAGTGTCTGTTGCAAGGGCCCCAGACATTGTAGAGTAGCCTCACTGAATAGGAAGTCATCAAGATACAATGTTAAAGGAAGTAATATGGCATTTTCCATGCATTTTGTCAGTGTAAGCTGTTGAAATCACATTGTTTTTTTTTTGTTTGTTTTGTTTTTTTTTCTATTCCACAAATCAAAACGCCAGTAAACCTCATCCAAGGGCTCATGAGAACAAAGTTTGTCAGTTCAAAGCTAAAGATAAGTTGAAGATAAAACTTCTTTACTTATAACTAAAACAAAATGCAATTTATAATCAAAAGTATATATCCAAAATTGAGCACTATTAGCATATTTTGTTAGGGTCTATAGATGTTGATGTATTGGTTAAATGGGGCCTCTCTCTATAGGCTGCTGCTTCTTTGTGTTCCATGAGAAAACCTTTGGACGAGGTGGCACCCTGCAAACTGCATCTGCACACCAGCACATTCACTTTGTGGTTTCAAAAGTTGGGACTTACATGTGGCAAAACCTTTCTATAGTTTTGTTAACCACTTTTGGACTTGGAAAGGGTTAAAAGCGATTTCATCAAAAGAGGAGCTGCACCAAAGACAGGCAAAACAAAGAAAGATGAATGCAAAGTTTGCACAAGATAACTTTGATGTGGGAGCCATTTCGCTGAGTGAAGATGTAAAGCTGGATATAAAAGGCCGCATTCAGTGGAACAAAGGAGGGACAAGATAAAACTGAACAGGAAGTCAGGGGTGACCGAGGGAGGGTATGGGTGGATTGAGAAGATAGATGGATTGGGAACATTCATGGATGCTAATCCCAAATAAAGATGAGAAGAAACAACAAACAAACAATGATCCACAAATCCTAACTCCTTCCATACTGGAATTGAACTTAATACAAAGTAATACTGGCAATATAGAAACTGTCCGTTACTCAAAGACACAACATGCTTGGCCGTCATGCCTAATTTTCTCTCCACTGGCGTCTGACCCAAGCTCCTCTTTGAAACCCAATCCTGGGTAAAGGAACAAGAACGCCCCGCTAAATGCACCGTTCTTTGTTGTTGTCATCTTCAGTAACCTAATCCCACTACAACAGCTGCAAAACGCCAAAAAGGCAGAATTGACAAGAAGCCGTGCTACTGTTAAGTCTTTCCAATGCATCTTTTGAATGGGGAAACTTTATAGCCCAATGTTCAACCAGGCAAAAGAAAGACGTGTTACAAATCTGCATACCAGTTGAACATGTAGCTTCAATGTGACAATTTCATGACCTGATTTGTTACATTTGGTTCTGAAAAGGTGGCACTTTTTGTTTCCAACTTGAGTTTTATTCCATTGTCATGACAGATTCATAGCCAACTGTCTTTTCACCCAGGGCAACACAGATTTAAGAAAGCAAAATCGCCAAGACGGTTATCCCCCACTCAAAGAGGCAATAACTTCATAGGTTGGCAGGACAACTTGAGTTTACACAGACAGGAATGGCAACTAGGTTTATTGCTAGACATTGTTTTTAAGTGTTTGAGAGAAGTGTGTTTGTGACAGAGGCCAAAGCTAACCATATATTTAACAGTAGTGATTAGTGACCTATCCTGAGACAGACTATAGAAATCCTAGTACACATCTCAGTAGCACTAGTGGCCATTACCAGCAGCCATGTTGTCTCCTCTCATATCGACTTATGGTTCTTCTCACTCTTGTCAATTCTCTGAGGACCTAACCCACATCAATAATAGCTTTTACTGCAACCTGTGTTATGATTTCATGTCTTAGTGCTATAACTTCTATATACATTAGATTAATAGACTTTCTCCCAAGATTAATACTACATTTTAAGATTTTATGGCACATTTTAGTGGTCTACAACTGCAAGAACATATGGCTAAGGCCACCAGAGAGACCTTTATATGGTGGTGCCTTGTGCAATGTAAAGGTAAAATGCATGATATATTAGAAATTTAATACCATTCTTCACTTTTAGTTTGAGAGATAATGCCACAAGTAATGGTAAATGCTAAAAGTGTTTTGATACTGACCTAGCATGGCTGGAGTTTTGAACCTTGCCCAATTTACACAATCTTTTTCTTTAAATTAGTCAGAAACATTACGTAAAATGGAAAAATAGTTCTTAAATGTTGTAATAACTGCAGTAGTCGTGTCTGTTCAATATTTAACAGACTTCAAAAAGAAAAGGGACCAATATAATGTGTGCTAAAGAAAATTCTTGAAAAATGAAATAAATAATCTGTTTTAACTGTTGCAGGTTGAGGGGCAGTAAATACACACACAATCACATCAGGACGTCCCGCGTGTACTACATTCGGTTTGCTGCCAGGCTGGTTTTCTGACCCACATTTCAACACTCCTGTCTGAGCAGCTCTCCTCAGGGCCTGATATAGCATTATTAATTTGATTTTATAATTAACTCAACACACTCCAACTCCATAAATCTGACACTTCTACCAGAATGGAGTTTTACAGGTCTACTGTGAGTATTCATCTCAACAGTCACTTACTTAGAGAAATGAGAGGTGAGAGTAGGTCCGCTTTAATAAAGTGATGTAGCAGCTGGAATGGTACAGTTTCAAGCAATAATGCCTGGTATATAATATAGTGAGTCCTATATGCAATTTAAATTCCTGCAACATTGCTATACCTGCTTTTCCACTTAGAGGTTACTTGCCTCATGTGAACGGTGTCCTCACAAGTCAGCATTGAATAAATCAGAAGAGAAATTTGTCCTCTGCATTTGACCCATCCTTCAGTCAATTGTGTCCTGTGCTATCTCAAGCCAGGATTGTGTCCTGGAATTGAACCCACAACTTAACCACTTTTCGGTCATCATACTTTTTATGCCAGATGTCCTAATTTAGTGAGTAACCCCTATGGTAACAGAAATAGGAGATCTGTGCTAAAACTGCCTGTAACTGTCTTGGTTGAAGTTCAAGAAATGAATGGACTAGGAAACGAACAATAGTGTAGTGCAAGAATTTCACTTATTTACTCATACTTGTTCTTAATAAGCTCTTTCTGCAGCTCTTTTGGTTGTTTTTATTATAGTCAATATCCCCAAGTTTCAAATTTTGCATATCTCCAAAACAACTACTGACATACATCTTTAAATTTCGATTTTTTGGTCAAAATAAACATCAATTTTGCTGCTTTCTTGTGATTTGTTTGTCGATCATTGTGTTGCTGTGGGGCTCGTGGCAATGGGGTCTTCTCTGGTTTCGACTGAAGCATGGACAGACTGAGTTAATTTAGGTTAAGTGCCTCCATTCGCTCAAGGGCATAAAGCAACGAGCCACCGGGGGCACCACGGAGACAAGTGCATACAACAAGACACAATAAACTACACTGAGGATCATCGAATAGGGAAAATCTGAACCACCATCTTTGACCCACTTCCCACAATGAAACTCACTACACATCAGCAACAACAGCAGTTCATTTGAGGGGGGCAGAAAATGATCAAACTGTTCAATCCAAAAATGTTTACATGCCTTATCCTGCGGTTGCAGTTTACAATGTAAGATTGCAAAATATGACACCTGGGGCAGTGGCAAAGTGATGGAGAGTGAGGTTTAAAGTAGGATATAAGGTCTGGTGGGGCAATCTGGCCTCATATTGATTAGTGTGATTATACCAATACAATTACAGAGCATAATCAGCCTGACCGGGTTTGCTGCGCTCAACTTGTCCATCATATTGATCCAATTTGGGTGAGCTACATTAATGCAGATAGTGGCTTTTTTCAGTCACTGTTCAGAAAAAAAGGGTCTTTTTCTTTCTTCTTTATCTTTATTTATACAGGGGAACCCAATGAGAGCACTTGTACTCTCTTTTTCATGGATGGGGTTTTACAAATTTCCTCATAAAAAGCCTGCAGGACTTTGAAGGGAAAACATCTAAAAGAAGAATTCTGTTAAGTGCACATTGTAGACGACTCAAGGAGTATTAATATTTGAGATTGGAAATATTGTGCAACCCTACAACAACTTTTATTTATGCACATTCAAAGTTCTTGTAATCCTTGAATGTCAAACAAGGTTTCAAATATGTCTCTGAATAAGCTTAGTGACGGATGATGCGGATCAGTGTCACACAACACACTGTAATTAACAATGCCATCTGACTATCAATACCACAGTGCATTGTATACAGTTGTCTATGTGGCTATAAGACTTTTCCATTCATAATCCTTCTCTGAGACCTTGTCTAGGGAAAAAAGGAACCCAAATCCACTTAACCCCTCCCCCTGCCCTCCCCCATCACTCCCCCTTCTGCCCTCTTGGAACAATAATTGTAGGATGGGGAGCTTTAATATAGAGCACACACCTCTCCAGTATGCAATAAGTGCGACCTTGTAATGAGTCCCCAGGGAAACAGGGCTCGACTCCTGATCAAATAGACCTAAAATTTATGTCCGCCACGGGTCAAAATTTAATTCACCCTGATGCCCCATGTGTCTCCTCTACTGTGGATAAATGCTGCAATGTAATCTTGACATTCATTAATTCAACAGTTTTATTTTGTAAATCGCATTAGAAGGGTAATGCAGCGTGTGGCATATGTGTCTTATTCAGAGATAGGTGTATTGGTTAATGCTTCACAAATACTTATAACTTCATTACACTTCGACGGTAAACCAGCTCTCAAATTACATAAATATATACTAGAGTAGAAAAAGTTGTTTCCCTGAGTAAAAGTAATAATGTAATATTAACAATAAATAAATAAACATAAACTTATTGTGCATCACCAAAATAAATACTATGTAATAATCAAGACCAGAGTTAATTAAATGCTCTTTTATAACTCAAAAGATGTTTCAGATTTAGAAAAATATAAAGGAGTTATCGTCTCCTATTTCAGCACTCTTATTGTGTATTACAGCCCCCCCTTGTGGTGATAGCTAGATATGACTACTAGAACGCTATATGTCACTAAAAGTTATTGATGTATTAATTGATCAATATTTTAAACATGAGTAAATAAGAAATGATTTCTCTTAGTCTGCTTTAAAGACAACATCATCATCAGTTTTTAGGTATTCTTGACTTTTCCTTCTCTTACCCATACTACCCTCTCTGCCTGTGGTGAGCGGGCCCTGAGAAAAATACGTTGCCATGGCGAGGACAACTCATCAATGGGACAGATTTAGAGAGGCTCTTAAAATCACTTTCACTTCTTTGCCTCCCTTCCCTCTTGTCCTTTATAATCAGTCTGTATGGGGCACAGAGCTTTCTGAGGCTTAATGAAACCTCCAGCTGATATGAAAGGACAGAGGCAGACAGGCATTTAGAAACTGGTATAACACAGAAAGCTGGTGCTAATAAGTGTGTGATTCAATTTGCAGGTGCTAGTACCATAGGTGCAAAAAAGTTATGGTACTGAAACTAAATGAAAAACAATACTAAGTCTAGTCAAAGTCTTGGCTCATGCAAATTGATGCTGATACCTAAACAAATGTAGGGGGAGTTGACATTTTGAGATTTCATGCAAACAGACTGAACCTACCCACTGCAGAAGAACAAGCAATATGCAAATTACATGTGATGACTTACATCCCGCACACAACGAACATTTATTTATTATGCTATGCAAAGAGAGCTTGTATTTTATGAACTTCTATAGTTTCGATTTGGCAGCAATGACTCAGTGGTTACTGTGGTCATCACTGGCCTATCACGTCTTCTACCAGTGTATATTGTCTTTTTGCCCCTTGGAAAGACATTACACACCTTTAAAGTGTGAATGTGGACTGATGGCAGCATAATGGCTGTGAAGTGTAGTTCTTTGAGTGGCTTGTCAATGTTGTAGCCCAACTCACAATACAAATATAAGCCTTATTATTGTTCAGTATTATTAATTGCTGATTTTTTAAAATAGCTGTGATGTGTTGATTTCTGCTTCTAATATGCTACAACGAACTAACTACAATGACTTGACCAAACAGCAGACAGTGCAGCAGTGGGAGCTGAGTGGGAAGAAGGGCACACAGGGGCAGAGCCTCAAAAGACCAGACCAAAGCAGCATGTGGTGTGGAGCAGGTCTAATGCAGCTCTCATTAAGGAAATGAGGAGTGAGACACACTGCCCAGTGCACATACACACTCTATCAGCACGGCAACACCATTCAGCACATTGGGCTCTGCAATTAAACTGTCAACTAACAAGCACCCTGCAGACTGAGTTTAGCCGTTACATTTGTTTTCAAGTCATCTGGAAACAGAAACATGCATTGTTACAGCAAATAGTTGTGTTCTTTCTTTACACTTTTACATACTTTTACTCATATGGCATTCATTTAACACATTTAATCATATGATTATATGATATACAATTAATTAGGGACAAAAGCACAGGGTTGTACCATTAAAAAGGATTGTAATTGCAAAAAAGATTTGTTTTTAAATCTGGATTCAGTTCACGGTGCTGAAAAGGAGTGGATGCAAAGACACTAACCTCAAAATGGAAAATTCCAAACATCACAAGATCTTTGACAAGAAAAAAACAAAACTAAAAGTTGCCTAATGTTTACGTTCATGATGAAGCATCACTCAAACAAGGCTTACTAATCATTTATCTTGTCTAAATTCGACACTGCTCACCATGTGGTTCCCTGCCTCAATGTAGGATAAATGTCTCTGTAGATTTCTGTGATTACTTGGACCACTCTGACCTAATGTGATAATCAAGCCATTAAATAAAAGCCAGTCTGCTGCACATGGGACTGTGGAGGTCTCCAGCTGATCCCAAGTGACATCCAAATAGACTTATCCAATCTCTGTCAGTCTCAAATACAAACAAGGAGCCAGCTGAGCCCTGGTGGAGCGATTCATCTTGACAAATAATCTAAGACACAAATTTGATAAAGAACACATCAATATCATTAGACCTGTTAGTGCTTTTTAAAGCTGGTATGCCTGATTTTTAAACTGTGAATGGAGAAAGTAGGTAAATCTGTTTTAAATCTGTCTCATCAGTTCCTATCTCACAAACCCTGATTTTTTGGCCCATAGCAAAACTTTACAACTGACATAAAAGGGAAAGGGGTTATGGTTTTGAAAGAGTGTCAATAGTTAATGAGAGAACATTAATGAAGGAAATCGTGATATTCACAGCAAATATTTAGCTAAGCTTGTATATGTTAGAGTGGCTTCAAGAAATGTAGCAATCTAGTCCAAACAATACAGTCTATATACAATATGGCACATTCCATCTATATGTTTTTAATTAAAGTGAACTAGCTTAGGGGATGAATAAAGATGCAGCATTTTTAATAAATCTAGTATCAAAGTTCAGGTTGCTAATGTAAATAAATGCACAAGCACTACTACAATATAACCTCTCACAGGGATCCCATTGATAAATACAGACAGAACTCAATTAGCAGTGAGACGAGAGCATAGACGACTTCATTAGTCTTGTCACACATGATGGAAAAGCACCTGTTTAACTAAGCCATAACCTATTAAGCCTCGCACCAGCTGAGAGACTGTTAAACTAGTATTCATGTAACAATGCTGACCCATTACCAATCAAGAAGTTCTTTTAGATTCAGACTGATGATGTTGTGTAGATCAATACTGTAATTTGTCCTCAAAGGCTTTCAATAATGAGTTTCAGCATACAGTACAGTAATGGTTTTCAGATCCTAGAATGTGATGTTGCTATATTCTCAGATGGGCGGCAAGAGCTCGATGGTGATTACATGGACTTTTATGAGAAATTCACAACAGGTAAATTCAGAAATGTTGAAGGTGATAATTTCTTTTAGTGACTAGACCACAGAATAATTATATATCAACAGATCAGACTCCAATCTGTATTAAATATTACTGACCAATAGAATGTTGTGATGTGATCACTAACCCAGCAATAAGGATACATTGAGTTGTAAAATGACAAATAGGCCTATACAAGATGTTCAAAACTGGTCGAACCATGGAAACAAATTTCATCGCTCACTTCATTTGTGACACACCCCCACTATACCTAATTACGGCTTGAAGGACAAATTATTTTACTATTGATATGGTAACTAAGGTACTACTTACTACTGTTATAATTTACAACCAAGACAATGTCAAAACGTAGGTTAGAGTTATACTAAATGTGCTAAAATACACACAACACTGTCTGGTACTAAGTCAGTTAAGACTGGATGCGTCATGGCCAAGTTGAATAAAAACAGTGCGTTGGCCCATTTTACAGATGAGTGACCCATGCACCCCCATGAACCCGAAGTTCCCGAAAATGTGTGTGCGTGTGTGTGTTTGCCAAAGTCCTCACCCTCTCCCCATCTCATTAAGTAGTGTGTCCTTCTACAGGATCTATTGTTCCTGACCCTTAAACCTGCTGCTGGGGGTTCAGACCTGTCCTCACTAATCTGAGATGTTTGGGCTAGAATGAGTCACGACAGGCAGACGAAGAATGGCATTGTGAGCACTTTAAATCACAAAGTGCCTATGAATGATCAGTGTGTTTAGCATATTTCCACAAAAAATATTATTAAAAAATCTGCCCATGTTTTAAATTATAAAAGAATAAGATATTTTTTCTTTGACAACAACAATGTCAGGAACTGTTGGTGTCCCATTAAGAAGCTTTAAAGGAATTCTGTAAGATAAAGATGAGTTTTATTCAATCCTTAAGCATTTTTAAAGATTTAAGCAAAAAAGTTAATAACACAAATAGCCAAAATTGACTAGACCTCCCCCAGTAATATTACCCTTAATGGTCTTGTGCCACACTTACCTTATAAATGCAGTCAATCCATTTCCTCTGGCTTTATCTAGTTACTCCTCCAATACAGGCTCCCTTATGAGCTGATCCCATGGGAGTCATAGGTGCAGTTTGGCCAATAGCTGAACCAGACTTTTCACTTAAGGATTAGCAATAGAAAGCATCTACAAAAATGCCTGCTTCACTTAAGAAACAAGGGAAGAATAAAATATAGAAATGTTAAGTCAGAATGATGCTACAGTCGTTTTTGCTCTAGCGGCTCTGTAGTCAGTGTTGCATAAACTGTAAACACATACAATCTTAAAACAACTGTGCGACATATTGACCTGTCACTGCACGTTAGCTAAAGCACACATCAGGACTACCTAGCCTAGCCCATCTGGCAGCAATAGAGTTACCATAACAAGACCTGTTTTACTATAATACAAAGAGTTTTGAGGTAGAAAATAAAAAGATAGATTTCGAAAATACAGTGCTCTAATAACTATTTTGGCTTCAACTTTTCTGGTGGGGTAGCTCACTGTCTGCACTGCAAACATGCACTCTTACAATGAATGTTATTGTCTTTATACAGATCTAATTTCAAATCCACGTTAGTTTGGCCTCATTTGCTGTCCAGTGTGACATATTCTGAGTAGTGTGCCGGTATCTCTTTCAAACTCTATTTTAACTCTTCTTGGCTCTTATCTGATAGTTTCTTTGGAGTAAGGAGGTGAAAGTAGGTCACCTCTTTAACCCCAGCTGCACCCCCATACTGTTGGTTCTGTTCCACTGCTCCCTCCAGGCCCGGCCCGTCACCTCCAGCTGCACGCTATTGTCTGCTGTTCCCAGGGGTGCCCACCCTAGGGAGCGTCCTCAGTTACAGTGAGCTCAACTGTCCTACATACAGGCATACTGCATGTTACTAATCAGGGGAAATTTACACAAGGAAGACAGGTTTGCAAAGGCTTGGAAAAGTTGGGTAGTATGCATTTGTGTGCGTAGCATCCAATGCAAACAAATAAAAAAAATACAAAGTTGCTGAATTGTATAAAAGAACATGTGGCTCTCAATTTACTGCTAGCCTTAATCTTGTATAACTAGTTTTGCAAAACCATTTAAATCAATATGCAAATTTGTAAATTATAAGCATAGGGTTTGGCTCCATTACCAAAAGAAAAGTATTAGTAAAACAAAAAAAGGTTTGGAAAAAATTGAACGATTATATGTTGCAAAGACGTTTTTGTGATGACAATGCCAGCTACATAAACCCAAATTGATCCTATATAACCAAACTTGTGCTTACATTTACATTTTGATGACAGTGTTCATTAATCCTTCCATCTGGGGGTCACTGAGATCCTGCCCCAAGAAGCTCTCCATCACTCTAAAGGTTAAAGGTCACCAGCACCACAAAGCCACAACCAGCATTAATGAGACACACAATAATCAAGATCTCCATATAGACTAAAAGCTATATGCACACAGAACTCTTTCAGTGACAAGGGAATTAAATGGGCCATAAGCTGTGACACAGTGACACACAGGACAATCCAGGTGAATGCACTGTGTATTAAGTGTGACATTCTACTCAGACAGAAATCATGACTATATTGTGAATGGTTTGTTTGATAAGTCAAACAAAGACATCACTGCTTTTGAGCTGAAAGTAAAGCTGCCTCTATACTAATGAACAAAATCATTACTGGAGGAGCAATGTTCATGAAATCTGAGTATCAATGCCACAAATTAGCTCTGGACTATACATTCAAATCTGTGTGTATAAGCATAATTTATGTATGTATTTATTTATTTATTTAAAAGGGACAATGCACATTAATAAACACAAGTAAAAAATACACGTGTAAATGTGCTGAAGTTAGCTGCACAGCTAATTTTCATTCGCAGTCCCTCAACATCGGGACAAGAGACAGGACAACACAAACAACAATCAAAGAACTCCACAGATCACAAAAAATTCCCACTCCATAGGGTCTAAAGTGCCTATTTATAAAGTGCATATGTAGCTAAAGTGCTTCCAGTAATTTTAAAGTGCTGTAGTGTTCTAATAAATAAGTTAATTTAGTTTAAAGCCAGTTCAGTCCAGATGTGTTAGTCGTCCCCTGCCGCTCAGAGACGACCAAGACACTGGAGTTTACAGAGCGCCCTCATATTTACGGTACATATTAACAGTAAAAAACAGTAACAGCATAGATTGCTGGGTACATGTATGCGGCGCATGTCTACATACGTACATGCATGCATGCACTGCACAACAACAACAGTAAAATATGAGTCTGTTCAGACAATCATGGTAATGCTAATCACTAATGTTATATCAAATAATTAAATCTTGAGACTTGCAAACAACTCTAAACCTAGCAACCACATATTCAAACAAACTTGTCTTGTACCTTTAGTGTCCTGGTTGGATGCTGTCTTCCCCAGCGCTGCCCTATTGGGTCCTAGCATAGGTTTGGGTGTCCACAGAGAATCCGGTTTCTGGTGCACTTTTGACACTGATAGCAGCCGTTTTCGGAGACACCCCTCTGGCCTGCTACTACTGCTGCCGACAGTCCTGGGATAAGGGTAGGGGTGGGCCTCATAAGGCTGGAGGCTGTTCCCCATCTTGGTGAATGACCGCAAAGAGCATGAGATACTCCGTGCCTTACTGGGGGGACCCTCATAGCATGTCTTATCCAAACAACTGACCGCCGGTCCCGGAGAGAGGCACTGGACGTATGTGATCATCCCCTGGCTAAGACCTCCACCCCCCCTTCAAGCCTGCCCCAAAGACCCCTCCTTCTCGGGCCTCCAGTAGCTTCCTTTAAATGAAGGTGGTGGGCATTCAAGACCTCCCCTACTGACAGGACAGGGCTGTTTTTTTCCCTTCTTTTTCTGGAGGTTCCAGGGACCCACAGGGGACCAAATCTCCCCCTCTGTCTCCTCCTACTGTTTTTGTGCTTCCTTCTCTCCAGAGAGTCTTTTGACCTGCATTGATTTGCCTGACAAAGGCAAGCTGTGCTCAGTGTTAGATTACAAGATATAACTCCATAACAAATAATATACAAAATCTATTGTTATAAACAGCTATTCAAAGTTAGGTGGTGAGTTGGCTGCATAAAGAGTTCAGCAAGTAAACACAAGATTTTAAAGTCTTCAAAACAATTCAAAAATATGGTTTAGCAAACAAGAACAAGTATTTGCAAATACTTAGTCCAGTTTCTTTAAGCGTCCATCACAATGCATGAGAAAAAAATGACAAAAAGTGACAAAAATTTGTCCAAAAAGTTGTCTTCTTCCGTTAGCAGTGTAGTGTTAAATAGTGTCCACATGGCCTGTACTCCCTTTGCTTCCCAGCACTGTGGCTCTAATCTGTAAAAATCCAGATTATCCAGTCTCCATCTTTGTGCAGAGATTGAAGCAACCGCAGATGGACACCAGGTTGAAGGTAATTAGCGGCATCACCTCCAGCGTGCAATGTGTTCAGGTTTATAACAGCCCTGTGTGTGGTTCACTTGTCAGATGGTAATTTTAATGACACAGGGCAAATGAGAAAACAATATACAGTATATGGGGGCAAAGTACGGAATCGCTAATCTCAAGAAAAGGCAGTTAGAGTGAGAAACAAGTGTCGTGATCCAGGACCTTTGAAATAGGTGTGTTACATGTGGTTCAGAGTGATGAAAAATTAGCACAGTTAGCAATTCGCAAAAAAAATATTTAATTTTCATTTCACATATTTGTTTCTCTTGAATGGTAAAAAGCACAAAAAATTACGCCTACTACAGTGTATGCAATAAATTAACAAACAACAAACAACAAACAAACAAAGAAAGCATTAAACATTAAACAAGACTTTATGAACTATACAATTTAGACAATGCAATGGAATTAACATTAATCTGCCTCTTTCAGTGCCTCTTAACCTGGTTCAAACACAAATGATTGTTACAAAGTCAATAGCCAGAAGCTAAAATAGCCATTAGTGATGCTTGTCATTTCCCCAGCATGAGGGACAGCCAAAACCCAAGCTGATTACAAAACCAAAAGCAGAGCGCACTCACATAGACCAACGCATACACTATGGACCCCACTGGGCAGGCCAAAAGATTTAGACTGGCCTAAATAGCACTTAACACCCCCGTTTGTCATGAATCCATGAATACATAAAATGCCCACACATTAGTCCAGAACATTATTGGTTTAAATATACACAATAGAGTATTACTAGAATACAACATGTAAACATTACACATGAATCAAAAGAATGAAGAACAAGTAAAAGACTTAAAAACTAAGAAGTGGGACTGTAGTAATAAAAGACCAAGGAAGCTGGTTAAGTCATACTGTAAAACATAACTAAACGCTGTTATGTCTTGCCTTGGTATAACTATAATGCTGCATAACTCTGTGCGTGTTTGTTTCTGTGCAAGAGGAAGCTCCAACATAAGACCTCTGGCCTGGGACAATAGTAACCATGGATACATGAATGTAGTGAGTGGGGCACCTGCTGCTCCTGAGCTAGTGTCTGTCTGGGAAAGTCATCCAGAGGGAGTCACCCATTGTCTTTCAAGACATCAGCTCAGCTATTTTTCCATCATTTGTACAGGAAATGCCTCCTGAGGAACTGTGTCAGGGATAAAAGTGACTTAAAATTGGAAATTGTCCTGAAAAATGTATATGGAAATTGAAATAAGTGAACAATTATTGTAGCTTTAATAATTTCAAACATTCAGTCACTTATATTTAAATCACAAATTGCTGATTAATGAATCACACAACAACTCAGTCTATTCAGTCCCCAGATGATGTGGACCACAGATACAAAGTGTGCCTAATAGAGTGTTCTGCGATTGTAGCAACACTTTTCCCCCTTAGACTCCTTGCATAAGCAGCCTGTCAGGGCCTGTGTGAGAACATCCATAACATGCATTACCCATAAGGCCAGAGGGCAGGTAGCGTTCACCCTGAGGCTAAAAGGTCGCTGCCCCTTAACACTCACAGCACAGGTGCTTTAAATACTGAACAACTGTCCCGTCACAAGTTCAAATAGGTTAACAAGGAAGTCTTTTTTGAAGAGCTGCTAAATAAAGCTTACAAGCATGGTGAGTGCACAAGATTCCATGTGTATTTAAGCATCATTTGATACAATGCAAATAGACGTATAGTCCATCATAGGCTAACAAACAGTACATTAAGACAAGTTATATCATAGTCTCCAAGTCTTTTGATTTAACAACTGCATAGAAAATTTTACAGGTTTCTTACTAACATACACCATGCTTGGAATGCAATACGTACGAAGGTTGCCAAGTCCTGAAAACTGCAGTTCAACTCTTAGAAACATCGCTTGGAAGTTTCACTGAAAAGTATTCTGTCCATAATCCAACTAAGTCTTAAATAATATACGACTTGATCACATACGGTGGGATTGTAGGCAAAGACATATTACTCCCGATTAGAAACAGCACTGATAGTCCTTAACTGACCTCACTAAGCAGCCTTGTGGTAATTTCTTGCTTCCTCGCAGGCTTTACACGTCAAATCAACTTCATCTGTCACTGCACTGTAAGAGCAAGAATAACTTAAATATTCTGATGAGCCAAGGTCGTCCCAACAGCTGCTGAAGAGAGAGAGAAGAGTGATGGCTTAAACTGAAATACACTGTTTTGAGTGTTGTGTGCGTGTTTGGTGGATCTTAAAACAGATGATTCCATTTTGGCTGCAGCTGCATGTGGGGCAAGACCAGCGCCAAATGTGTCATATCTGCACTAGCCTGGCAATAGTGCAACAGTTGGCTAGAATCACTGAATATTTAAGAGATGGGTCATGAAGTGTGTATTGGTCAGAGTAAGCATGTCACAATAACACCATATATTATATATTACCATAATATATGCTATTGCTTAAGTAAATACAGACAATAAATGATAATATTGAAACTAATCTATGCCACTAACGCAAAAACCCTAAAGTAGAGTTATCCCCAAAAACTGTTCTAAATGTACTATATATTTTAAAACATGAGCTGCAATAAATACACAGTAGAATGAAATTCTAAGAAGTAACTTTATATCTATAATTAGTTATTTATTCAACCCTCTAAAACTCAAATATTATCATAGAACAGAAAAATAACAAAATGTTCTCCACTAAACCAAAGAAATAGTCCCCACGATAAATACTGATGCTCAGAAATTATTGTTCCATCTGTCATGTACTGAAGGATAACTCGATATAGTAATTATCATGACAGGCCTAGAGTTGGCTGTTTTTTGGCTAAGAAAATGTTGGTACAGTTACAAAAGTGTGTAAGATACCTAGGCCTGTCACAATAATTACTATATTGACTTATCGTTCAATAAATTATAGCTGGATCAATATATTTTGGAGATCAGTATTTAGTGTGTGTACAATTTCTTAGTATTAGTGGGGTTATTTTTGTTGTAATATGAAAACATATGAGCTGTAGAGAGCTGAAACTGTAACCTCTATAGCAAATTATTGCTTCATTCTGCAATTAATTTGGAGCTGCTCATGCTGTTTAATGATACTATCTATTTAAACATTTGTTTACTGGGATTATTCTGCTTTATTGTTATTGTGTCAGTGGCATAAAATAAAAAAATATTTTCAACATTATCGTTTACTGCAGTATATCTCTGTAGCAATATATAGTGCTTCAAAATGTGTTCTAAAGATAAGCATTCTTGGCACTGTTTCGGTCTTTTGTTATATTGTTGTGGTCAGTGACTCCAGAATGAGTGACCCTTTTTGACTTATAATCGTTTGTTATATATCGTAAAACAAAATCTTTCATTAGATTTGCATCTTTATATTGCCCTAATAATTATTACACCTTTCAAAATAATTTCTAAATAACTGTAAATGTACTTGAATCACAGACAGACTCCTTATTAAAAATAACTTTAGCTTCAACAAAGTGTGATTACTTTAAAACACTGTTAGTCTCCAGCACAGCTGTTTTTCCATTGTTCCCATGAACACATCAGCAGGGATGACTGCTGCAGCGGGTAAAATTCTCACAAATACTCACAGAGGCCAGTTTGGATTACATCATGTATGAATCATCTCAGACTTACATTTGTAGAAAATTCAAGACAAATGTTTGCTCAGTTATAATGCTAAAAGACCAAAAAGAAGCAATGAGTTCCAACGCAACTTTAATTAGAGTAAATGACAGCTAATAGTTTGGTGATTAAAATGTTTAGACAAAAATAAATCTGCTTTGAATCTGCTTTGAACTAGTGGGTCAAGTCACCACATGGCTTTACTCGGCAGGACAGCAGCTTGGCCAACGCTGCTTAGGCAGCTGTTAACTGTATACAATTTTACACTGTAGCCATAAAAACTTTATACTTTATACTAAACAATGGAGTTTGGGACTACTGGAATGTATTACAGTTATTATAATTTGTAAATTATTTGACTTTTAAAAATAAGCATTCATTCAGAGTCCAGTTCATCTATGTAAATACAAAAGATCCTGATTTATGCAGAGTCAAAGTTGGTCAAGTCATTTGGACATCACTGTGTTAGACATGCCAGAGTACACATGATCAAAGACATGCACAAGTTGGTTTAGGAAACACAATAGGAAGGATACTGCACAGGAGAGTGAGAGGAAGCAGTAACACAAATCATCCAAACAAATAAACTTACCTTTCAGACAGAACATGGTGAGTCTTATTAGAACAATGTCATAGTCCAGTCACTCTAACTCCACACCTCTCAAATCTTCACTTAACTCGAGACATATCCACTGGCTTGTCCTACTACAACCCCACCATTCCCTCATCTCCGCCTCCCTCTCTCCCCTCACACACACGTCCCGAGTGGACACCGGCCAACTCTGCAGGAAGAGCGCTTTCCACTGCCCCTCCTCTGCTTCCCCTGCAAGCATGCGGGACAACCCCCTATCCTGCCAGAAGTACACAGACAAAACCCTAAATGACAATGATCTTTACAGACACACAATTATAGAAATTTAAAGAAATGAGGATGTTTTATAAGTAACCAACATCGGCAGCCTCAGGGGATAGTGAGTGCAGAGAGGATTCTGGGGAGTCAGCAGTTCATAGGGAGGCATGGGGCCCGGCTTGTGGCTCATCCATTGTTCGCTGATCAAATGTAATCGCTGTAATCCACACGATTCAACAGTCTGATACAGGCTTGATGCTAACCATACCTTCTACATTTGGACTTTGGCGAGCACAATCTAGCCTTTATATTACCGGGAATATAGACAGTATCCAGACATGAAAGCGAACATAAAGTTATGCACAGTAATTAAATCAAATAAATAAGAAGACTAATATTGTCCAAAACATTAAACCTCAAAATTAAGTTAAACCAAAATATGAACTTATGACCCAATGAACTGTACAAGAGTTAATGCATGCCTCTCTTATTTAATTTTATATTATTTAACCAGCAAAAGACAACCTTTCATTAGTCATTGGCCAAAGTATGTGAGTGCACATAGCCTGGGGTTTCCTTGGTGTTGATAAATGCAGTGGTATGGCTCACACTCTCTGCCTGTCTAGACCTGTCTGTATTAAACATCTGCACTCCGGTTTTATCACTAGGATGGCATGTTAACACAAAACAAATGGGTGTTTCTTTAGCAAAGCAACAATAACAAATAGGCTGCCATTTTGGTGCCAACACAGAACAGTATATATACAAGCCACATATCAAAATGCATTCTCACTCAGCAGTAGAGATGGGACAATGGGACAAAACAATAATATCGTTTATTGTGATAAAAAGGGTCCTGAATAATCATTCATGGGACTTTTTATATAACCATGATCATCGCCAATAAAGATAATCATTATTATATCACCAGACTGCAGAAAAAAAACAACTTTTCTATAATCTTCCCTGCTAGATTGTAGCTGTTTTCACTTATAACAAAGTACAATTATTTAACAGTAGTTTAAATGTGGAAGCTGTTCATGATATTAAAATAATTATTCATATCCATAAACTGTCAGCAACTTTAATAATTATCGTGATATAATCTTTAATCGCAATTATTTTAGCCATGATCATCGCAACACCAAATTTCAATATCGTGCCATGCCTACTCAGCAGTAGTCTCAATCTATGATACACCACTGTGACCATATGTGACCCATTACAGAGCGATTAGCCAGTCATTTCTGGAGGAGAAGCTGTGAGGGAGCGTGCCTGCTGTGGCTGAATAAAATGAGAAAACCACTAAATGCTAGTCTGGAAATAATCAGTAATTAAAACACACACACACTTATCCGGTATACGGCTCACACCTAACCCGACTATAAAACACTCCCCACCTTAATTGAAGCTTGCTTTATCCCAAACTGCTTCAACATTCATCATTAAAACGCTGGTGTGAAGGAGCAGTCACTCATTCAAGATAGGACTGCACAGAAATTCACAATAAATAGTACCTCCTATGTGGACAATGTAAAAACTATTTTGCACTTCAATTCATTTCAAGATAATTTTTTAATCCAAACTCATTTGACCCATATAATGTAAATTTCATGCCTCTTTAGCAGCTGGCTAATATATCCTTTGAGCGCTGGATATTGGTGCTAAACTTAATACCAACTAAAAATGAATGAATATGTACAAAAATCTTTAGGTCTATGGGATTTCACAGCACAAGGTCTGATCTGGGATTGGCTAAAATGCATTGACAGAACACTTACCTAAAAGGATCCACAAGATCAGCACATGAAAAAGAAAAGAAATATGAAATTAGTACTTCAACATAATGACAAGTATGCGATTAGGTATGAAGGCTGATGGATAATTTCTCGCCTAGTTGAAATAAATGCCCTGGGCTGTCGGCCACTTCACCAGATTTCTGTCTTTTACGAAGCTATGCCAGTTTATACAGGCTGAATAATCAAGGGCTAATCTGGATTTACACACAAACTACATAATGACGATAAGTATGGGGTATGCCCTGCCATGTTTCTACAATAAATAGTCCAAAAAACATCGACAAAACCGTTACGCAAGAGTTTAGATCTGCTCAAATTTTACTAAGCATCTCCTAAAGGCAGATATGCTTTATAATGCATTTTAATAACAACATCAAAGGACATGCCAGTTGGGTCAGTATGCTATTAGCCTACATAAAGTGACACCAAGCATACTGTGAAATATTAGCACGGGTTAAAACGCAAACCACATTTACCCCAAATAGTGACTCTTCAGATTTACATGTTAACATAGTCCAATTTCTTTTGCCAGCAAGTAAATTCCAATCTAAGTACATGCTTTTTACAAGATGTCAAACGGCAAAGACTCTTACAGTATACAGTCAGATGCAGTAATCATATAAACCCCAGATTTCCCTCTTTGCAACGGTGCCAAAACAGGATTTACTCTGGAGATCGAAAGGTCAGAGGGGCTAAGACTGGGGTGGGGTAGTTAGACCTTCGTCTTGAGAAAAAAAATGCCAAGAAGAAGATCTAACATTATTTTTTTGTATTGAAAGAGCAGTAACAATAGTGGACCAAGAAGTAATTATCTGACAACTTTTAGGCACTCAAGGAAGTACTTGGATGCTTTTCTAATATAACCAAATCATTATTTTGGCAATCATGGATGCTAATTAAATGCAATTAAACATAACAATTATATGAAGACATTAAGTAAATATGTAGCAAATAAGTTCCTTTCCTTTTACTCAGATCTAACTCAATTCAATTTAACTCAATTGACCCTGAACAAAAGCACCCAATCACAACTTGAGTCCCAGACAGCTCCTTTTATCTAATTGCTCCAGAGGGTGAAGTCAACGTAAGCCATGGCTGTGCGTGTGCCGTTGCACTCCTGTCACTGTGGAAACGAGCCAAACATCCAGACAGTGAGGCTGGAAACTGCGTGACAATTACATGTTTAAGAGCCACGGGCAGTCATTTTGGGTCTATATTTATACACAGGCTTGGTGCACCACTGGCCCTTGTGTCTCGTTGTAGCAGCAGATGTTACAAACACGAGGCTCAAACTGGAAATGTACTCTTATAGGAGATTTCCTGTGTGGTACTAGTGCAGTTACATGTATGTCTTTTCATTGACCCATCTATGACACCGCCTTCAGCTAGGAACAACAACAAGATTTATACTTATATAAGACAGAAATGAAGAGTCAAATGTACCACAGGGACAATTTTAATGTCAACAACTTGTGCTTGACTTATGATACACGAAATTTTAAAGCAAGTAATTAACATTGGTCTTAAATTTGGATTCTTACTTAGCTTTGGCCTAATTAAAAAGTTACTGAATATGCTTTCTGTATCCTAGTGCTGAGCAGCTTTCAATAGAGTATAAAAATTGTTTGTGTGCAAGTTATAATACAATAATTTAATTTTCAAATCATGTTAATTTCTGCAAATCGAACATATCTTTTACCAAAATAAACCACAGTTGTTTCTTCATTGTTAAATTGAATCTGACCACTCTAAAATCAATAGAGAAAATGTATCAAAATACCATGTACCACTAACCAAGTGATTTGAATACGCATAGCAAATGTCTCAAAACAAGAACCTCACCACACCAATCAATATCTA
Organism: Periophthalmus magnuspinnatus; assembly: GCF_009829125.3. Lineage (NCBI taxonomy): Eukaryota > Metazoa > Chordata > Actinopteri > Gobiiformes > Gobiidae > Periophthalmus > Periophthalmus magnuspinnatus. The sequence goes on from NC_047149.1 coordinate 14,560,857, forward strand.
ATAATTGCTTTAACTAATAACAAATCCACAAATTTCTCTCTCCTGTTTTAGACTCTGAACAGTACCATGTAGACACTTCAAACCACCCGAGCCCTTAGCTGTTTTTGGACAGGGGCAGGTCACAGACAATGGAGCTGTTCTAAACACGGCAGATGTTTGCTGCCAGTGAAAATTATGCAAAAATATATTTTTTAAATCTAATGTCAAGATTGATTTTACAAGTTGTAATGTTATGATGACTAGTGTTACAAACAAATCATAGAGACCAAATAACAAATGAGCGTTGTTTATGACATACGACCATACAACCATACAGGCTAAGCATATTTTGAATAAGGGCTTAAGTAAAAACATTGAAATATGAAGTAAATATTGCCTTATATTGCCGATACCACAGTATTGATTTGCAATAGGCTATGTCCCTTTTGTTACAACAACTTATAATTTTGGCACATATCCAGTTACACAATAAATAAATCATGGTCTTAACCTGGAAACTTGATACTTTGAGAGCAAAAAAATCCATTATCTCACCCCATTAAGCCAATCCAACAGCAGGTAAACTAATGGTAAGAATAAGATAGGCATAAGGCATAATAATTAGACTGTAACAAATGTAAAAGCCAGATCCACTCATCACCACCAGCTCCTGACATCACCAAACAGTGCCCCCTCATTCATTACGTCATTGTCAAGCTATCACATACAAAGGAACTTTGCCCACACCCCAACCACAGACAATGCACTTGCTTCAGACTGGAACAGGAAGTGCTCCAAGATGGAGAACAAGGAGTCATTAAAACAGTGACCCACTTGGCTTTGCTTATCCCTGTAAACAAATCACCGGCTGACTTCCTGTTTTAGTGTAAGGACAAAAATCCATTCAAACTTGATCAGAGTATAGAAAGCATCAAAGTCTACGGTATTTGTTTCAGTTGTATAGTTTACAAAGAACATCAAATATCTGGGATAGAAGGAAAACAGGATGCAATGCCAATGTAACCGCAGAGGCATAATTATAAAAATAAATAAATCAATGTCTAATAAAATGTTGGATGCACTCTTTAATTTCTTTTGAGGTTCTGACAATTATTTGTCTTGATGGAGATGTTATTGTAAGTATTATTAAAATAGTTTTTACTGCTGAATATACCTTAATAAAACATCCATTCTTCATTGTAAATGGACTCATCTTTGCAGATCTGAACTGTAACTGATGGTGCCATCTGCTTGTGTCTATGGAGATGGGAGCCATAGACAAATGCCATACTGCGGGACATTCTAGGCAACAGAATAACATCTTCATGGCGACAAGAAAGAAGTTACATATTCCTCCTTTAATGAAACCTGTAAATTTTGACTCTATTTCCAATGTTCCCTGGAGCCACAGTAAAACAAAACAGATTTAACGTATGTGCTCAATGCTTTTTAAATAAACTTTGGATGGTGAGATTATAGACAACTATTCTTTTCATGCTTCACTGAATGGTACTTTATTTTAGTTGCAGTAATGCTGATGAATGGTAAAACCCACCAACATTCTTGTTTTTCTCACCGATTTTATGCTGAGGCTGGTACACCCAGTTGTCATCATCGTGTGGGTCCTCTCCATTAGCATTGTGGAGGTGAGTGCGGGACAGTGTGTGGCGCCTGTGCAGCTCGCTCTGACTGTGGAACATGTGTCTGCTCTGGCGGGACAGAGTAGACACATTGAGCCAACTGAGGGCACGAGACAGTCCCACAGGCTTGTCCTTACGAAAAGAAGATGATCTCCTATCACCTCTCATGCTTGCAGGAGTCCAAGACCAATGCAGCAGCAAGCAAAGTGGCCTTGAAAGTTATAATCTATAATCTGCCGATGTTCAAATGTAGATTGTAGTTAAAGTTTGTAATCCAGATTATGAAATCCCACAGAAAACCCAAATATTTAAATTTCAGGTCCAAACTGGCATAATCCACAGTCCAAAAAGTGTTAAAGTTTTATATGGATTTTCCAGAGCCATTGCATCTGCGAGAAGATCCAAAAGTCAGCCTAAATAATTGCTTCTTTCTTCTCTCCTTTGTGCTTTAGAAGTCTGGGCACTATTCCCAAAACCAAAAGAGGCAATTAGGCAATCCCAGCTATCTGAAAAACCACCACGCCACTGTTACACACGCTGCTTACCATTTATACTACGTCTACTATTACTACTATGCACATACTTTCTTGGCTGTCATACTTCCGACCAAGGCATAACAGGGTGGAGAGCGATAGTTAAAATGACACGAGTTGCTTCCTAATCAAAAGCAGTCATCAGATGTTGTTTATGGCCGAGCGCGTGTGCTCTTTGGTGTTGTTATCTTCAGTTGATGGCATGCACTAGACAGCTGACGTGCACCAACTCATTTAAGCCACACAGGAGGGTTCAGTCTCCCCCGTTCTATTCCAAGTCCCACATGGGTAACACTTCCAAAACACGTGAATGTAAACATATTCATTCTCTGCTATCATTGCAAAATCCAACTGATTGCATTATTCAAATTGTTCTCAGAATCTTAGTTTTCAGGAATCAAGAATCAGTTTTCCTCCATCGTAGAAGTTGTTTTAATTCACAAATCTGGCTGGAACAAAAGAGCGGAGACTTGGTCTTCTGGTGTGAGAAAGGTTGACAACTGGATTTCCCATGAGATGATTGGTCAAAGGAACCAAGGAAGCCATCCACACCTGCTGCTGCCTAAGTTGGCCAAGTCCACTCCAGAAGTATCCTTTGGTGAGGATTCCCTGCAGCCCTGGTCCTTCTTCGGGTCCTCAAAAAGTTAGCGTGTCTCTGTCCCGGTGAAGTTTACTGTTGTGAGCGTAAGGGTTAGGATTACACCCAGCCCTTAGAGCCACGGTGCTGAAATATGAGATTGTCCCTTCTTCCTTCACTCCATGCGTTGGCCACTCCCACTCACCGTTCGAAGGCATGGTAACCCACTCCTCCCTAAAGCTCCAGGCTTGCACATTTTTTTCTCTCTATACTCGTGTGTTTACTTTTCTAGGTCAGCTGTGGGTCCCTAAGGTGAATTCTTTTATGAAATTGAGACACACTAAATGGTTCAATGGAATTACTGGTAATACCGCATGCTGTCTTAATAGCTTTTATTATTAAAATAGAGAGTAATTTATTAGTTGAGATGTATTTCATACTTGGAATAGTGCTGCAAGATAATCACTATCAAATCAAAGTAGATGTTTACATTGTCAAAGTTGAATCTTGATTGAACACATAAATCACAAAGCCAATGGCAATGGCATTTTTCCCAAATTTTTGAATCCACTTGAATGTAATAATAATAATAATAATGCTGATACGAATGATTATGTGTAATTCTATTCTACTATATTTGAATAATACATCCTAGAGCATGTGTCTAGAAAGGCTGCCTGGGATATGACATGTACCAGGTCAATACGCAAATCACTTACCACAGTAACCAGAGAAATGCTGCCCATAAGAACATATCTTCAAACTGATGCATGTATTTAGAAACATGTTGAGACTCTTAAGAGTTTTATGGGCTATAACTGTTTGCCTCAAGAGGTGGGAGCAACTGGTTATGCAGCAAACTACGTCTACCATGGGTATATGCAAAACAAACTCAGTTCGTACTTAACAAAACACGTCAGTCAAAAGAACTGCACCTAAGTGGCAACTGCTTTTAAAGCCCAGGCACTAAAAGAAAAGGGTGTACATACATTCTTTTGTCAAATATAATACCCACACATACTTAGCTGGCCACCATGTATTCGGGGAAGGCCAAAATAGCATGCAGAGGCCCGTCAGATCAAAACAAAGTCTTTATGGTGCGCTGTATGTGTTGGGGAGGGGAGGAGTTTTCCCACCCATGCATAACCACAAAACAGCATGTGACCACCAAGGTGAGACGCAAGTAGCAATCTGTGTGTCCACAAATAACATGGCCAAGTGGCAACCGGGGGAAACAAGTAAGTCATTATTGTGTTTCATTCATGGTTGAGCTTGCATTTTACACAGCAAGTATTTAGGATACATATTTAAATAGACCCTTATAGTCCTATGAACGAATAAGAAACAATATGTAGTCATGTATTGCTCATCAGGTAGTGGACCAATGTCAACTGGTCTAACTGACCAGTTTGTTTCTGTGGTGTAGTCAGTATGCATGTCTACAATAACATTATATAGCTCATGTTCACTTTGAGTTAACATTTAAACCCATTATATAGTAAACCACTGTGTAATTTGCCCAATTCCCTTTGGAAATTTTATCTAGAATCAATGTTTAGTTGAGAAATATAAACTTAAACCTGAACCCCCTATGTTATGTCTGGCCCCTGTCTAATGCTGTTTCTCCAATTCTATGGGAAACTGCATTATCAGCACTTTCACTCAATCACAGACGTTACTGGTAAATGTACAGAGAAATCACTAACTCACGTGCAGTCGTGTTATTACTACATAGACCTTTGTCCAACACAAACCATAGTATTTTAGGATACTTATTAACCAGTGCTAGCCTTTTTGGCACATTGCTACCATTACAATGCAGCAAATGCATGAGAGAAGAAAAATAATATAAATAACTATAACCACTATACAAATCACTATAACAAACTATATTGTACTGTATTGTATTGTACTATATTGTAAAAACCCATGCATTTACTTGTTCAGTTACAATTATAAGAGCTTGAGCCACATCTGCAAGCTCTGGTCATTTCCAATGAGTGTGGATTATTGATTTCTTTTTTTCAGGAAGAAAATATGTTTTAAAGACCAATCCCCTAAAGGCCAGGAAACAGGTCATAGGTCACCACTAGTCCTGACCCAACAACCCACCTTATTTCCACCCAATATATGCATTTTTTTTCTATTTTCAAGAAACCAGCACTGGCGATTCATTGCAAAGACCACCAAAAATATAAAAATACAGAATCATCAAAAAATTATGCAAAATTTATGAAAAAGCTAAAAAAAAAAAAAAAAAAAGTAAAAAAAGACAAAAGAAATTGAAATGCAAGAGGACACAATGAAGAGACCGTTGTTTGAAGTGTGTGATTACAACAAAACCATCTTATAATCTTCAAATGTCTCAACCCTGTAATCTCACAACAATAGTGTTTTATAGTGTTGTGCATATAATTTCCATACTATGTCACTGAATACGTGGCTCAGACATCAAATTACAGTTCACAATGGGAAAATACAGTGGTTTAAATATATCTCTGGACACCTGCTTGCTCAGCACATAGACTATTGTTAGTTATCTAGTGTTCAGCAGCGTGGCTACAAAATGAAATGCCCATTTTCGTTCTTGTGAAAATATATGCAAACTTATAAACTAAACTAAACTAAGCTAAATTTTGTTAGTAGATGAAAATTAAGGTACAAAAGTGGCAAATTAGCAAAATGGAGACCAAATAATCTGTGTGTGAAATTAGGGTTTCTTTAACTCTGTGTCAAGGCTAAGAATCTCTGACTATGGCTTAAATTGGGGAGCATACCAAGAGAAGTAACATAAGTGCAGGCAGGCATGTTTAACCTTTGTGTCGATGCATTTCTATATTAGGGAAGAAGGAGGTGTTGGAATCTTTACGGTGAAGGTCAGAGGAGCCGAGAAGGCATCAGTATCCTGGGTAAGCCTAAACATATAGAATAACATACCAAGCAAGCTATCCAACCAACACACACAAATAAGGAACAGTTGCTCAAAAATATGCTAAAAAAATGAAAAAGATAGTCATGAAGGGTAAAAGTATTATAGTTTTATTTAGTATTATATAGTTTTTTTCTGTACTGTCCAAACAAAGACCATCATATTTGTCAGCTCTAGACCTGTAAGGTTAAACCTTGGCATGTGAGTAACCCTGGCTTCACCTTTCCAATGCCGACAACAACGCCGACAACCACATTACCCTTCTACCCCTCCAAAATATTTAAATATTTAGTTTTCCATTGTAAATATTCTCACAATGAATAAATACAGCTGGTTTTGAACTGATCATTGATTTATGTTGTGACTAAACTAGTCTAATGTTAATGCATAATGCTCCACCATATGTTTACCCTAATCTAGCACCTTTGCCATGGTAATTAACAAAGCAAACAAAATATTATATCTTTTGAATGGGGAAGTCTTCAAAATATCACCAATAAGCAGCTGAAACAGGATCAGTGGAGTCCATCAAACAAACAAAATATTCCATCTCAAAATGGCAGACAGTGATGAAAAGATGGGAGAGTCAAGGTGAAACAACACATGACACTGAATGAGTAAGCCTTATTCTTTTCAGGGTCCAACAACAATAGTCCTTGTATACAGTCTATTCCTAAAACATTATCATGCCAGAGATAATATAACATGGCAAATCTGTTTGGCTGTTATAATGGTAAGGGAGATGGGGAAAAGGTGAGTCACACAGTATAAAATGTCGCGTCAGGTGAGCTGCTGCCTAGCAACTTCACACACCTCCATAAGCCTGGGAGAGTGGTGGGGGCACAAAGGACATTATGAGAGTAGAGACTGCACTCTGCTGGTGGGTAAAGGGGTTGAACAGAAGAAAAGTCTAGCGTTAATGAGAAGGGCAAGGCAGGGCAAGTTTATTCTCACAGTTCCTATTCAAAGTAATTCAAAGTGCTTTACAGAATAAGAAAGCCATTAAAATCACAATACAAATACAAATCAAAACATAAATAATCACAAATAATCATCATAAAATTAACATTAAAAGAGAAAAGTGCAGAAAAACTCTTTAAGCCATATGCACAGCTAAACAGAATCGTTTTCAGCCTGAATTTAAATATTGTCAAAGTAGAGGCTTGTCTCACATCTTCAGGAAGACTGTTCCAGGTTTTAGCTGCATAAAACTGAAACACTGATTCTCCATGTTTAGTCCCGACTCGGGACCAGCACGAGGCCGGTCCCTGAAGTCCTCAGAGTGTGAGATGGTTCATATGGCACTAATATGTCAGAGATGTACTTTGGTGCTGGTCCATGGAGAGAGTTGTTCACAAGCAGAGCTGCTTTAAAGTCTATTCTCTGAGCCACAGGAGCCAGTGCAGAGACCTGAGCACAGGACGTATGTTCTCATACTTCCTAGTTCTAGACAGGACCCAAGCAGCAGCAAAAGTGTTCATTTGTATTTGGTGCACTATTTCACATTTCTAGTGTAGAAACTACAAGCGGGTATATTTACATATAACTGAATTGCGTGGTCTCAGCTACACTTTTACGTAGTTGTACATTTTGTCCACAAGAGGGCACTCCCACACTAAAACAATTTAACTCTGGCCTGCATTGTTTGAGTTCTTATTTTTAAGTTAAATAAAGCAGAAAATGTTTGTGCCTGAATATCTGATAGCTCTTAAGGCATGTTGGACACAGAACTCTTTGCAATCAGTACATCTGTAAACACTACATATCTTCTAATTACATGTTTATTTACATGAGTCAAAGTAAAATGATAAGGATCTTAAGTGTTAAAAGCCTTGCCCTATTTGGACCCCCAGATGAACAATGTAGGGCATGTTCCAACATTTTTGTTAGACATGTGCTAAGCCCCGAAGTCAACTTTAGTTTCTCAGAAACTAAATCCCCTCATTCTTCTGCCTATTAATCCCACATTGGCTTTGCATTAGAAAACTATGTGTGTATGTTAAGCTCATTCTGTTATTGTTCGGAAAAAGCCCGTACCAGCTACCCTTTTTAAGTGAAGACAAAAGGGGAGAGGTGAAGCAGGTACTGAACTTTGATCCCTGACCCCAAAGCACCAGCTGAAGTGGACTCGGCCAATAATAACATTCTTCTATTTAAGTGTGATACCAAAGAAAAAAAAAAGAAGGATTTGGACAAAGAGTGCAATCCAACTTCCAACCACATCTGTGAAACATCTGAAAATTCAAAATCACTTCATTCAGTGTGTAAGACATCTGTACTGCAAGAAGGTATTACTACTACTACACAATTCCTATAGTAGATTTATGATCTGATGTGGATTGTCTCCATATTTCAACAATAGCTGATACTGACAGAAACCATCTAAGAGCGATTTAATCTTGGATTAAGGTCAGGCCAAAGCAAGAAGTTTGAGGAAGGAGTGGCAGTGTGGCTTTACCGGAGAAATAAAAAAAAAAAACAATGTAGTAATCCGAGCAGGCCATTCACACACTTCAAACAAGCACACACCCAGGAGGCCTATGTCCAGTATAGAGAGAGAGAGAGAGAAGGGGAAAGAGAGAGAAGGGGAGAAAGAAAGAGAGGTAGAGAGTGGGAGAGAAATGTGGAAAGAGAGAAAGCAAGAGAAAAGGGGAGAGAGAGGCAGAGAGACAGACACAGAGAAAGCGAGAGAGACAGGGAGGGAGAGAGGGTGGGGCGGACGGGTGGTGCATTCCTGATCATTCATGGCCCAGTGAAGGAGCAGTCCAGGACCTTACGCCAGATGTGCGCCCCAATATGCTCAATGTTTTTAATATGGAGACTGAAATCACACACAGATGGCACAGCATTTCAGCAACTACAGCTGAACAAAAGAGAAGTTCATTTACCTTGATATAGTAGCCTTTTATTCTATATGGCACCACAAGTACATTTTGTGCCAGCTTCAACATTGGGTGAAATTGAGGGCACCTACTAGAGGAATTAAAGAGTGTATATGTCAGTTTTTATAGCAAAATTATCAAAGCTACAAGGTTACAAACAATTACCATATGAGATTTGAATAATGCTAAATATATCCTATTACAATTTGAAAGCCAAATAAATAGTTAATATTTCACCAGACAAGAATCCCATCAGGATTAACACTTTTTCCAGCCGGGTACAGTTCCTCAGTAGCTTGCCTGTTTACACATACATGGCAATCCTAGTGGAAAAATACACTCTGACGTAATATCTGGATAGTTTGCTAATGAATTTGCATTACTCCAAATAGTGTTAGATAAGAGTGAAATGGTCCTACTGTATTAAACCTAAATCTAAAAATATGAAAGAATATAAATAAAGTTTAGCTTGTTGAATGTTTATTATTACTACAGTGTTCAGAGCGTCTTTTGTGTGGTGTCAACATGCAGTAGAACCGGTTTTAAATGCCATTGGACAAAAGCACTTTTATTTTTTTCCAAACTTTAACCGAGCAAGTTTTTCACGAGCAGCTGTTCGGAGGAAACATCAGTCAAAACACAAAATTTTCTGTTCTCTTTTACCACAAGAAAACTGTATATATATATATATATATATATATATATATATATAAACAGACCAAACGTGGTTGCAGTTGGCACAAATACAATAGGCACGCCATCATATTTCCTTCTGAGTTAATATGGAGTTTAAATAATGGATGCTGACAAAAGACTGTATCCAATCTACACAGACCTCCCCTAGTGATGTTCCACCACATTAACTTCAAACATTTGCAGGGCTGGTGACTTTACATGGGAGTGTAATTGTTTGGTAAGCTACTATTACATTGCCACCCACTGTTTCAGCAGACACAAGGTGCGCAATGTAATGGCCTTAGTATGTTCAAATGTAGTATAATGCATTAAATATGTTGTAAAACGTAAGCGATGTTGAAGTTTCTTAAGTGAAATACAGGGTAGAGCATAATCGTGAATTAAAAAACATATGCTGTTTTGGTAAAATCGCAGACATTATTCACTAATTTTCTCTTGAATGCAGCTCTATATGCTCAAATAAAAGAAACTGTTTTCCACCCACCCTTCCTATTGCAATACTCTAACCGAGTGACAGGTGGATTCAACTAAACGCAATGCGAACTTTTAGAAGAAGCAGACAAATTAAGTTACCTCTTTAAAACTACATTTACATAGTGAAAAAAAATCTAAATTGTGAGTAATTTGGCTCCAAGAAAATTGTGACATTAATCATAGTCAGAGTGGTATGTAAAAAAAGGTGCTATCAATATATTGAAATTAAACACCTTTTATTAACTATGTAGACCGTTCTAGATACTTCATTCAGATAACAAAGCAGAGCCCCTCTAGGAGAGGGTATCAGAATTTAAAGGGGAGGACTATGGACAGTGTGAGACACAAAGTTCAATGTGTGGGCTGACAGCATAATCACCCAACCCCAGGCCCCCCTCAAACCCCTTCAAACCCCAGAGGGACCTGAGACTACAGGTGCAGAGCGCGCAGCTGCAGTTCAATATTGAATTTATCAGCAACTAATACATGAACAAATAAAAGCTTCAGCCATTGAGCACAAACTAGAAGCACACTTTGCTTTATATTTAAAGCATTTGGCAAAGGTTGAATTTCCTTTGCATCTGTAGTCATTTAGAGCCCGGCCTGTTAAAGGTGATAGTTATATGCCATGTGTTTACACGTATAACACAATTTAACAAGCACGCAAATGGGAACAAAGCCAAAGGAAACCACTAATAAAATGCAGGACGAGTGATCTAAGAGTACAGTAGCTGCCTCCTCGCTTCAGTAGGTCTATGCACGGAGATAAACAACTGCCTGTATGTGGTATGGAATAGGCCAGTCACAACAATAACTGCTATATTTACTACTTATTGCTTAATATATAAAATGTGTATATTGTATTCATTTTTAGTAATACAACATGTTTTGTTAACCAGTGATATCCTAACCGTAATCAATATCTGAGCTAAGAGAGATGGATAATTAATGTTTGATTAGATAGCATGTTATTTCTTACTCAACACTTACCTACTGTAAATTGTGTTTAGGCCTAGTCTGGACTGTCTCTTCACAACACAACAGTATATCAATTATCAACATGTAGATAACAGTATTATCTGTGAACTTAGATAGTGAAATGATCGGGTGATAAGACTGACTAAGAAACAGGTGAGAATGCATTTAAAAAAAAGCAGCAGTCAGACTGAGTGAATTATGCTGATGAGGCAGACGGCGGGCTGACCGTTACGGGACAATGGGGGTTGACTTAAGGTCTGGCATGTCGCCCTCTACAGCTGGGACCTGTCTCAAATACACACAAACAAACACACACACTCTTTAGTTAGTCTGAGTGATCCCTCTTATCCAGTTTGCATCAGGCCAGGATAAACCTCTTCCAAATACTGGACAAAGACCAGCTTTCATGTACCAACATGGAGCCACTGCATGGCCCTGGTCCAAGCTCTGCCCCTGGAGCACCCCGTCATGCAGCACGGGATTTGGGAGCAGCATCCAGATCAGCTGTGGGTGGGACGTCCAGCTGGCAAACACTATATTCTTTTTAGATTTCACATAATTATCAAAAACTATAGATGTAATGAAAACCATACACAAAAGATACAAGATACAATATAGTGAAAGCAAGATCAAAATCACTAGCAATGTGTGAGGTATAAAAGTAGAACTATTGGGCAAGTTGCCATAAAATACCAATGTGATAAAACAAAAATAAAAATTGTGTTATCTTCCAAACAGTAATATAAGGTGATATTTCTGCACAATAGCTGTAATAATAATAATAATAGTATAATAGTGTGATACCTATACCTAAAAATATAAAGGGAAAAAAAAGATTAATTCTCTGTCATAAAAATGACAAGCACAAAATCCATCAACTATAATATATTTTCCCAAATATTTGAGAGCTCTAGTTACATTAATATCCCATTTCCTTTCTATCCTCATCTGATCCATCCCAGTCTTTCTTAAACACAGCATCTCTTTGTCCATGAGCTGAGGGACTGAAACACAAACTCCAGCCCACCTCGGATCCAGAGCCAAAGGCCACTGGTCAGGCCTCCACCCACAGCATGGTCCACAACGGGAAAGCTCTCCCCTCACAGAGCCCTATATGCACAGTGTGTGGCATGTGGCACAGGTGAGCCCCTCCTACTTTATATATACATTAGTGTGTAGGCGACATTGTGTCTAGCTAGGACGTGTAGGAAATCTTTACTTTTAAAGTGAACTAAGGAGCAAGTGTCCATTCTGAATCACAACAAAGGCCATCAAACAGTCATGGGAAATGTGGTATTGGTAGTACTAGCCAAGGAACATATTGGTACAAAAACTAAAGTGAAATTCAACCTCAGCTATTGTGTATTTTTCACTGATCTCAAATTCCAAAAGCATCTCCTGTGCTCAAGGCCTCTCACTGTGCTCTGACCAGCATCAGTTTCATAGGTGCATGGGAAACAAACTATAAGACATGAGATACAATAGGAGTCTAAATACAGTGGTTTTGTAAGATGGCAAAATTCCTCCTCATGTTAGGTGAAGCTCAAATGGCTACAGCTTACGTTCTTTGTGGATTATAAGTGTGATGTTGAAGCCCTTGTGTAATCTGCTTGTCTCCATATTGCTTTGCCATTTCTTCAATCACATGTGCTCTGATTGCTAAATAAAGCTGTTAAAACAACCTTAATACATCCATAGAGTGAGCGGGCGTCAACTGTTTCTGTACATTGAGATGAGGTTTAAAGCCATACTGTGAAATATTCCCGGCAAAGCAACAGTAACTCCCTGCAAACAAGCAGGTGGCAGACCCTCCACCAGAAAAGTGACATGGGGCACCTTTAACTAACAGACTAAACCAAAGCTAAGTTTGCTTAACTTTACCATTGCACGATAGAGTAACATTAGACGTGCATATTAGTGTGGTGAATGTTGATGAAAGTATAGAATGTAAGAGCAAGGTTTCCAACGTGGGATCTGGAATGTCAACTTTGAGACATTTTAAAGCACTTGATGAATACATCTTATATCTTCAGTCATCACAGTCTTAATAAAAGTGCTCTATAATATCATTCAAGCATACAGAGTGGAGGACCCTTTTTAAGGCAGTGTGTGGGTGCCACGGTCTGACTGTCTTTCAACAGGAGCAATCTACCACTACTGTACAGTAATCACAAGCCTCATCATTTCCACAGTGCTGCAGCAGCATTGGACAAATGAAAGTAGGCTTATACGTTGTGATTACATAAGTTGTTGGCCTGTTGTATGTTGTGATTTGATTTGTGATTTCTTCAAGAGGAGGAAAGATGTTAAGATGATATAATATAAGGAAACAAGGATATGAACAGCATGCAGCCAGACAACATCTATCAAGTGGCTGTTATTGATTCTATGGCAATAAAAGCTCTGTTGCTTCAAAAATACAGTATTCAATATGAAACATACATAGTAGGCTTCAGTTAAAATTTGTCCAATTAGTTTCATTCGTGATACTAGCCAGAGAGAAACACAGCTGCCCTGAGGTAGACTTACAGAGGCCACAAATCTCCACCATCAGCCCCTCTGGCCATCACCAATGACTCACTCACACATCGCATTCACACCAGGCAAGGTGGACAAATACTGGGCAAAAGGTTTTGCCTAAGGTTTTCCATCCAAGTACAAACCAGGCCTAACCCTACTTAGCTCCCAAGATCAAACAAGATTAGGCATTTTCAAGGTGATATGGCCATGCAATTAATTAGTATTGCAACTACTCATCGGCGCAAAACACTTGGTCAGCAAAGTGAGCAACAGTGGCATGCAAACGAAAGTATCCAGAAAAATCCTATAACTCTTCTACTTACAGAAGAGAAAATAAATCCTCTCTTTAGGATTTGAGATTACTAATTCAGATTCAGTAATTCAGTGTGATTTCAATAAAAACATAATATGCCTACATATTTTTATTAGGTAATCATTTGAAAACATTCCCCTCTCAGTCAATGCATACTTTAAATACTTTTTTCCTTTCACTATTCCACTTCCCAAAGCTATTAAAAAGAAGACGTCAAGATTATGGCTTACAATAAAAACAAAAATGACTTTTAAATCTTTGGATCTAGTCAGCTTGTCAAACAAGTTTCACTTCTTTATTTTAGCTCCAGACAAAGACTGTAGTAATTCAAAGCTGTTCACTTTGCTCCCTCAGTGGGTGGCAGTGAGATGATTTGTACAAGCTGAGGTTAGAAAAATACAAGGGCACCAAGCGGTTATGTTATAGTATTGGCAAAACATTGAGTAGCCACTGTTTGCCTGTCTTTTCCCACATGAAGCAGGGTGCCCTCAGGTTAATACCTGCATTTCTAAACTCACCTCACCACTTCCTCAGGTATCACTAAAACAACTGACAAAGTATTTAAACAAAAAGCCATAAATTATATGAGAACAGCTACTGATGACAAGGCACAAGAACAGTTTGAGAGAGGACGACTGCGGATTGTGCAGAATTAAAGATATCTTATAATTTAGAGGAAGTGAAATTTGATATTATGTCACATTAGAGCACTTACCTTTAAATTTGTGGGTTGTATAGGTGTCAAACAAAGGTCAGATGGCGGCCAAAGTGCAAGGGGAGGTCATGTGGAGAGAAAGGGAAAAAATTATTAGTTTCAGGAATAATTTTAATTAAAATGTGAATACTCACAAATATAATACTGAAATATCTGTGGCAAGGTTATAGAGGTTAGACTAAGCTAAGAAGGAAAGGAAGTAATGTGATATTTGCTAAATAAACATGTCAGGAAAAGTTGTGTACATTTGAAATAACAGGTGCTGCCAAAATCAGTAGTTTGAAACACAAAACAAGTGAAAATTTGTGAGATTAAATTACAAAAAGTGATGAGACATCAGACATGAATCCAGACATGTGTGACTCATGTTTCAAAAGACTTTGCATTTACTGGCAGATCTGGTTGGTGATATTGCTTAAGAGGGTTCCTGTTAATGACTCAAGATTGTCAAAAAGTGAAATGAAAATGCTGTAGTTACACTGTGATGATAAATGACATTACCATTCAGTACTTTGCCTTTTAAGCCTACGCCCTCAACTATCAGCTGAGTGAGGTACAAATCCAGTGACTCAGTGAGAAACCAACTGGCCATACAATACAGTTTGCCCTCTTAAAGCACCCATATTACACTGTTTTCTGATCAATGTTATAATGTTGTATTCTCATCAAAAACATATCTGGAGTTGTGTTTTGTTTCATTCACACATGTTTAACACACAAACCCTGCATATTTAGGCTGAGTTCTTCTCTCAAACAGAAAACACTTTGTTCCACCTTGTGATGCCATGTGGTAATACAGGAAGTGCTCCACTGTGTTTTTAAACTCCATACACCTTCACCAGATTCATTTGGATAATTTCAGCTCTGGAACTGCCACGCTCTACTGAACTAAACATAAAAGGTAGTTGTTATCTTAAAAAAACTACTGCTTCATGACATCACATTTTGAGCTTTGGAGATGCAGACAGACTAATGATAAAGGGTTACACAAACATGTGTGAATAAAACAAAAGACAACTCCAGATATGGTTTTGAGGAGGTAACAACATTCTCACATGGCTTAAAGCTCACAAGAGTCAATATTGCATATACTATATGACCTTTAACTATATTACAATATTATTATTTCTTCATGAAAATCAGAAACAAAATAAATTACAATTGAAAGCAATAACTTTTGTATGGAAGTGGCCAAGTAAACACTAAAAATGTCCCGATACTGTCAATGTACAACAAGCACAGCAGCGCCTCCACCTACTGAGGAAACTGAGATCATTTCATATCATGTACATAGGGACGTTTTAACAGTGGTTTACAAATGACAGAGTCCATAATCAATTTCAGCCTCCAGTTCTTGACAGTTACACACAAATCAAAACTCTCCAGTGTCATAAATCAGACAGGCAAAATCACTAGTAGAGTCCAAATACCCCTGTCTGAACTCTACAGTGGCTCAGTGCTGAGAAAGGCCACACACATCACTGACGACTCCTCTCATCCGCTCCATAACTCCTTCACATTATTAACATCAGGCAAGAGCTATCAGGCAAGGTCCCTCCGACCTGTAAAAACATATAAAAAAAAACCTTCATTCCAAAAGCAACTGCCTTCCTGAACTCCAACAAATGAGCTTAGACCACAGCTGTTGTCTTTCTTTGTGATGTGTTTTTTTTAAATGTGTTTCATGTATGACACTTACAATGAATATTCTGCTTTCTCAAAGTACTGTCAGCACAATAAAGCTTATCTATCGATGAAAAGTTTGTATCTTCAGACTTACATGGATTTTAAAGCTATACCAGGTGTGAAGGAAAAAATCCCTCATCAATAATACAATAATAGGCCATACATTATTCAGATGGTGAAAAGTAAATGTTTTGATATCAGGTGTCAGACATGAGACACGCAGGACAGACTTCCCTCCTGTTCCTCACACACAGCATGTATGATGAGAGATGTGGGGGTGACCACAGCACATGACCATCAACAAAAACAACAATCAGTACAAAGAAGTATTTATATATGATCTGAAAAATTATAGTAATGTGTGGAAAATTACATACAACAAGTTGTGCTCACATGACATCACAACATTATAGAATCTATGTGAAAATCTGACATAATCATATTCTACAACGCAAAAACTACAGGCTATGGGTTTGGGTTTAATTTCAGAATGATGACAAAGGACCATTGTCATAAGTATTAAAAATAACAAAATAGTACAACTGTTGAAAAATAAAAAGTCCTCAAAATGTCCCCTCTAACAGTAAGCTAAAACCTATGAATGAAATGTCCTGTAAGTAAAACACAAATGGATAATTGTCGAAAAACAATGACAAAGTGTAGAGTTTTTGTGTTGAATGTTCTGCTTTGATAGTGCCGTACCCCACAACTGACACAAGAAATTTCAACACATTCACTTCGTTCTTTCTTTGCCATTCTTTTCTTTTGCCATTCTTAACGCCACAACATCAATTTATTTCTAAAGTTTTGCGGGCCATTAAATATATGCAACAAACACACTACCCTCTCGGGATTGTGCTTGAGCAAATGTGGAAGCAGGATTTTCCTATTCAAATGAGCACAGAAATGAGCATGCCTACCTGGTGCATAGGGATTCTTTCTCTGCTTCTGACTCCAAATCCTAATTCCTTTAAGAGGCATGATAGCATCCGATCACAGCACTGCCCCAAACAACAAAAACTGCTGCCAGTGCATTTTCACCATCACTTTATCGGCTTTGCAGTTTTGCACTTCAGAATTCCCACTTCAGAATTGCTACATTCGTCTTGAAATCCACATGCACTCTGACCAATCGCAACCTGTCACAAAGAAAGAGGGGTGTGCAGTGAGAGGGAGGGGCTTGTTCAGCAGGGGGGGGCCCAAACCGGTGACCCCCGACCCCGGAGGTTGCTAGGTGATGTAGTTGCTATCCAACGTGGGGCTGCTGTTGCTACAGAGATGTGCACTTTCTCCTAAAGGGTGCTCCAGGCCTTTTCAGTTATCAAGTTAGGGGTCATAGCACTCACACATGGCAGGACACACTCTGCTCACACAGGCTATTGTCCAGATAAGCTGTTGGGCAATCAAGAATGGGCAGGTTTAATTTTAACAAAGTTTGTTTTATATCTCAAAAAAAATGTAATAAGACTTTAAGACTTTATATTTCATTCAGCTTTAGAGCATGTTTAATCATAACCTGAGCATGTAGGTTTATCGTATTCATTTGATAAGAAATCAAGAAAACAAATAACAACAAAAACAGAGATAGTGTCTTTGAATATAACCTGGATGGCTCCATTTATGCGTCAGTGAGAAGAGTCAAACAGGCCAACCATCTTTTTAAAGGCAGATTTTAGCAACATAGCCTTCAGAGCAGTGTTTCTCAAGCTTTGCAAACCAAGAACATCAAGATAATATTTCTCTCTTTGAGTACCACCACATTTAATCTGGAGAATGTCAGGTCGACATTAGGGCTAAACAAAATGTCTAAAATACCACAGTTGGAGGAACAGTGCTTCAGCGCTTTTTTAAAATGAAATCTGATGTAGTTTTCAGCTTACAACTCCATTGTTTCCATTTACCCAATCTTTTTGCCGAAGCTTTGTATCTCACGATCATCTTTGAGTCTTCTATCTCTTGATCCCATTCCTCCTCAAGTAGACAAAGACCTCCTTTTAGCAAGATTATGGTGGTCTGACAATGAAATGTAGGAAGAAAGCACATTTGATCCAACAGGCTATAGTGTTTCTTACAAAGTGTAAGCCTTGATTCAGAACAGCCCAAATTATGATAAGGTGTGTATTGGTGCTGCTTACATTGTTTATCGTAATCATAACTTGCAAACCAACCCGGAAAGAAATTTGGGACAATCCCTTTTCCGCAGCCCCATTCATCACCACTGTTCTACTTTTCCAATCCAACAGGAAGCAGGAGCAAGAGACACGTTTATTTCCTGAGGTTGGTGACGCAAGAGACAAAAAGGTCAATTGAAAAAATAAAGTGATTGGATGAGACATGAGTTTGAGTGAGAAATTTTTCCTCTGAGATGGCGGTCAAGGTTTTTAGGTCTATGGAAGTGGCAGGACGTGCAGCAGGATGGAGCATGACCCACAGGAAGACAGGAAGGATCTCTGACAAATTCTCTGAAATGTAGAAGAGGCTATAGAGGCAAACAAGATGGCGTGATACACATTTTTAGGGTGGTATGAAAGGCAACATTTTGTGATCACATTTGGTTTGACCTGACAAAAACATTTATTTCTGTATATACAACACTTTCCAAAACATTGGGTCAATTAATAAAAAAAAAATTTAATAGAAGTTGAGATACAGTCATTTATGATTATTAATTACATGTTTGGGTTTTTTTTTTAATCAAGAGGTCAACAGCCAGTAGACCTCTTTCAACATGTGGTGTGGAGCAGGGTTCAAACATTGTAAGAACTTTTATTATTTATTTTTATAACAGTTATTAATAGTGTAATGATCTGATATTTTGTGTTTAGTTCAGGGTTGACACCTTTTGTTGTTCTTGTAACTATTCATGTGTTGTTGCTTTTGTATATGTCACTTGGTTCCTATGCCGACAAGTTGATGTTTTGGAGACTGGCTTTAGTGAGTTGAGACTGTTGTTGTTTTGCTCTTGCTTTTTTGGTGTGGTAGCCCTTGTGTTCAGAAAATAAACAAGCAGAATGAATTTGGCGTGTTTCCATACACCAGAACGCTACAATAGTTTATGTTCAGGAAATTAATATTGAAAGATGTTGACTAGAAATGAAATTGTGATAGATCCAGAGCCAATGAGGAAAAAACGACTTTGATTCTTTTGTTTTGTCATATTGCCCAGCCTTGTTTAAACATCCAAACCAGGTGCATTTGCATTTAAGAACAGCAGTGATTTTTGAAAGGGCTGCTATTGTGAATTGTACTTTTGATTTGATTGAGTTTAGCCTTACAACCATACAGTACATCCACAAATGAGCAAAGTGAACTAAAGTGATATATATTAAAAAGTGTGATTTAGGGACTTTTGTTGGTTTTGTAAATAGCTTTAAGTCACTCTTTCTAAGTCCTTTGTTGGTTTAATTGGTCTCCGCTCACAAAAAAAAGAAAAAGAAAGATTCTTCACTGGTTAAAAGCACTACTCTCTTAAAACATGATCAAACCAAAATTTAAAAAAACCCACTTATGCCATTTACTTTGCCACTTTTCATCCACCATTAAAATCCTTTGAATCTTAAATCCAGGTCCAATAGTGGCATAAAAACGATAGAAAAACTACTGTCAAGTACTAAATAATCCACCTTATAATTATTTCAGCATGGACACACAAACACGCTACTCAAGTACTAAGTTATATGGTCAAAGCTGCCATGAAGCAAGATTGCTTTTACGCTGTGGGTGCATTTGTAGGATTTCACACAACATTTGAAGCCAAAGAAAAGTCAACTGGGCCTTCAATCAAATCCATAAGAACTCACACCCATAAAAGCTCAACTGTCTGGCACCAAAGCAGCCACAAAATGAAGAAATAGACATCTGATTGAGCCCACAGTTATTTGACCATGTGTGTGTCATGTGACTGCGCAGGGAAAAAAAGGGCAGGAGCAAAAAGTTCATGTAAAGGGGAGAAAAACAAGTATGGCTCTGTGTTTTGGGAAGTTTGGTAAGGGCAGAAAAAAAGGGGGAGAGATAGCGACAAAGAGAGCAAAAGGAGAGAGAGATAGCAAACGAGTGAAAGAAAGAGGGGAGTGGGAAGAGGAAGCCTGGTGCAGAGACCGACCAGGCTGGTATCAGGACATGTCAGCACCAGGACGCAGCCTCTGGAAAAACACAAGAGCCACAGGAAAAGGGCTCATGTGGGTTCAAAGGTCGGGTAATGGCAGTAAAACATAACTTCATAACAACATACAGTTTCCCATTACATCATAGAACACACAATATACATCACTTGACATGATTCTCTCTTATCTGAGAAATGACAGTTTGTCAGAGGAACTACTACTACCACTGCAAAAGTATGTATGTAAAAAGTCACCAGTTTGCATGATGATGTGTTCTCTCCATAAGTATGTTTATATGAAAAATAAATGGATGTCTGTCTGGTTTTAATTAAAGAGTATCATTTGCTCTCAAAAAGGCAGATTAAATATAATAGCACTGATAAGGGGTTGATGTCAGAAAATGATTTGAAGTTGGATTCATCACCCCTGCTTTGCTGAAATTTACTATCAACAATAAATTTGACAGAATTGGTAATGACAACTTTCTAGGCTGTGTCTGGAAAAAAGGGATTATCAAGGGTATTGTATGAACCTGAGGTAAATTGTTCAGTAAATGTACCAAAACTCTCTCAGTATGTCAAGTTACTAAAATTTCACTGACACCAAATTGTGCAAAAATTGGTGATTACTCTAAACGTACGAGAGGTGACCTCGTTCCCTTATAGCGTCCCAGTGACCCACAAGGAAAAATGTGAGCGATGTTGAGCTGTCTGCACCAACTTTTAGCTGCTCCTTGATGAGAGCTTGTACAATGGTCTTCTGTGTTAGCTGCGGTGATGCAGAGGAGAGATTAAACAAGAAAAAAACTCAAGTGGGCAGGGCACACCACCACATGCCTACCAAAAATTAGACCCAGTATATCAGTTGTTAATAGTAGCTTATATATGGAGTTTAAAAGAGCAAAAGGGCAAAGCGTTGTATCGGGGCCGGGCCTTTAATTGCTGAACCACACATGTGGCAAAACTTAGTCAAAACTACACCCAAGCAGCTCCACCCCGCTTCTGAAAAAGAACAGACCTCTATTGGGGTTAGGCTTGAAACCACAATGTGCTTCTTCTAGTAGTCTATGAAGGAATATGAACACTTATGAAGTCACAGTTAACAAAAGGATGAGTCAAAATGAAAATCCTGCTCAATTTGTCCCCGCCACATGAAAAGCAGAGACTGGGTTTGGTTCCTATATGGTGAGGAGACAGGAGCAGGAGTGTTTGGACTGGTGATCTAGTTAAGGGGATTTCTCCGACCTATACTGCCCTCCGTCTTCAGACAGCTGCGTTCCAAAACCTCCCATAATGCGACACACACGCCTCCACACACCAACAGCCCAATTAGACACCCAGTTATGTAGTTAGAGGCTGTTTACCATAAATGCCCCTGTCCTTATGTGCCCTCCCCCACCTCCGCTGACTCTCATGCTATAATTACATTTGGTTCGACATAGCTTCAAAAAACAATGGAATCACAGAGGAAAATATAAAATTACATAACATTTCAGCCAATTCAGTCTGTTTATTGAGTGAGAATATATTTGCAAGTTAACTAGGGCTAATAGTGATTCTTCAGGTCAAAAAAATAAGTGAAAAATGCATAGGCCAAATTAAGTCATTTTAATTTAATCAATACTCCCAAAAAATGTACTTAAATGTAAAGCACTTTTTTCTCATGCTGTTTATGTCACATTAACTTTGATGCTGTCATTCTGAAGGCATGTATTAGACAATGGAAATTAACAAAAATGATTCATTCTACTCATTTTATATAGTGACTTCCCACATTCCAGTAATCGGTAATGACTCTCAAGCATTCAGTAAGTCACATTTACACATCCAGCAAAATATGTGAGAACATGTAGCTCTGGCTTGATAATTGAATAGTTAGTCAACACTGCAGAAATCTAATTGTATCATAAACAATAGACTGAAACATACTGTATATTTTAATAGGCCAGTTGTTCAGTATCACACTCCCAGGCATCATTATTTTGGAAGTCTGCTTTGTCTTTTGAGCGGAAGTCTTGACAAAGAGGTGCACAATGAGTACAAGTATTTTTATGACAGACAATCCAAAGAATTGCAACTGTTTCTGAAATAACATCCGATCCAACTCTTGCAAATCCTGAAAGACTAGCTATCATTCTTGAGAAAAATATTTACGAGACAAAAGCTGACATGAAAGAAATGGCATAGGAGAATCATCATTCATAAATGTTTGATAAAAGAGAAAGATTGATGCATCCTCCCTTCCCTGAGCCCGGGGGATATGACATTTTGGTTTGGTCCACTCAGCACTGCCTCTGCACAACAAAGACTTATCTTTGCCTCTTGTCTGCACCTCCAGGGACTCAGTGGACTGGGACCCCAAGGCCAAAGGAGTCCCTCTAGGGTCCGTTAACCTGCCTCCTGATCCTATCTTCATCCAAGCTCTGGGCCAAGTTTTTCCAACCGTCCCAAGAGGAGATGGGATGCGGGGGTGGGGTGAGGGTATGCAGCCAGTGTATTCAGCTGGATTGGAGCAGACAGTACAGGCGCATTGTTGGGGCTGAGGGCACTTTATTTGAGAGAAGGGGAGGGGGGATTTTTCTTTTATGTGGTGCCCAGAGCTGATGGGGGCCTCATCAAGGGTAACGGATCAAACGGCAATGGGACCATGTGCTATGAAGGCTGAAAGAGAGGAAGTTAAGGATAGTCTTGTGTAAACATAAGAAAAGCTCTTAAAGTGTTTGTACTTTGTATTCTTGAAATTCCATCACAAACAAAATATACAGCATTCAACATGGGATTTTAAGCACTGAATGCTTTGAGTGAATTGTTGGGCCTTTTGCCCACACTTCTTACTGCAACTACAACTACAAAAGGTACACAATCACAAGGTAAAAACATTTGAAATTCTAGACAAGAATCACCTGCTTAAAGATGGAAACTTCTAAAATAGAATGTTGTCAAAAAAATACTAAAATCCATCCAAAATGACACTAAAACAAAAAATATATATGTTGAATAAGTGTTTATAATTTAAAAAATAAATAAATAAAACACAAACCTTTCCTGAACAGTTTTAGAATGGACTTGATGTTCAGTGGACCACATGGTCATATTAAAGAAACTACTAATATTTTGTGTAAAGAGGAATCTAGTTTCAATTTAGAAATCTTTGTATGATGGCACCACTACAAATACTGTAGTCTTACAGGTTCAAGCAACTGTTCAAACACCAAAATGATGATCTATGAACACAATATATGTTATGGCCTTACTCCTTGTTACTACTGATCTGTTTTACAGTCCAAAATATACATCCTCAAGCACAAGGAAACCACCTTCTACATGAGACAAAAACCTGTATCAAGTTCAGCAAAACAAGTGAAGAATTGGAACAGAGAATAAAATTTCAGCCTATGCCCCAGTAGCCCATAGAGCCACAGTGCAGCCGATGCAATGTGAAACTCATAATATGGATGTGGACAGAACGCTTTAGCTCTGAGGCAGTAATGGGATCCTCTGAAGACAGGGCAGCCCTCTCAGTGAATCTGATGAGAATTAAAAGGGTAAAGGCACAAATGACGACACCGACAGGTACACAATGGCACCTGATATACACACTGCAGTTTCACATCCTGGAGCTCAGAAAGTAGGACTTAGTCTAAAGTTATACAACTCATTTTAGTCCAAGCAGTAACAAACAGTATAAATAGTTGTATTTTGTTGTTGTCATCCGTTTGCTAGTCTCTCATGTTAATGTTAAAATTTGTTGGAATGTGATGAAAAAAAAATAATATCCTTTTGAAATACTGAAACATTTATTGGAAATTTGAATAGATTTATTATGAAATTATACGAAAGTTATTTATACGTTTGAATTTACAAAAAGGCAGCCAATTATGAATTAATGACACAAGTTTTAAAGTTGCATAAAAGAGAAAAAGACTTCTCTTTTCTTTTTCTTTTTTTCCAAACGATAATCAGCATTTACTAAGAGAACTACCATATTTTCTGGACTATAACTCGCACTTTTTAAAAAGTTTGGCCAGGTTGCGACTTATACTCAGATGTGACTTATATGTGAAATTATTCAAATATATAATTTCACATCTTCGTTATTGTCACACTGACAGCTGCGAGAGGGCACTCTAGATTTGTTTACCAGTATGACAGCCATCTACTTCTGGAGCTGATGGAATTGTTCAGAAGCGACACCAAGGATGAAGAATTCAATGAATTTAGTGATTTGGAGTGAGATCAAGAATAAACTTGTTAGCTTGTTTTTTATGCTTTAGTTATCTGATTAATTGTTAATATCTTACTTTAACATACCAGACACATATTCTGTTTGCTGTTTATGCTTCATGTACCTGTTTATGTATGTGTTAGGTAACGGTTGATATACATGTTACAGTTCACTTGTTTGACCACTAGATGGTGATGTAGTGTCTGTAATACCTGTAAGAAAATGTACTTGACTCCTTTTTTAAAAATACGTTTCATACTTAATTTCCCCTTATTTATTTCCCCTTCATTTATAAGACCATAAAGGTAATAGTTTTTCATTTGGAACAATCCTGTAAAAGTTTAGTTTATCATAAGTCTTGTTAAAGGTCACAAAAACTACTTCCTGTCTTCTGGTTCAGTTTTTATGCTAATGCAAAGTTTTACCCGACAGGGCACTATTTAAGAAAAACAACTGAAAAGTAAAATATAAAGTTTTTGTTTCACTGGTTTGTTTACTAGAAGTCCAAAGAGTTATGTATATTTTCCATGCATTCATATGCAATTTTGTGTGTACTGTATATGTAATATGAGCCAGAGCTTATATTATATTTTATGTGTCCACTAGTTCTACGGTGTGAACTGTGATGAAGAAGTAAGACCACAGTAAACATCAGTGAAAAGAACTCATGTCTCATGTCTTGTGTTTGTGGACAATATAAATTCCTTTAAAGATAAAATGTCTGTTCTTGGTCTCGGATTTTGTAAAATAAATTTCCCCAAAACTGCGACTTATAGTCCAGTGCGACTTTTCTTCATTATTATGCATTTTTTTGCTGGTGTGACTTATACTCTGGAGTGACATATAGTCCTGGAAAATACGGTACAAGAATTTATGGTCAAGTTCAGGTCTGGCCTCTGTCTGTTGTCCATAAGAAGCTACCCTACTCTCATAGAGAGAAATGGTTAACTCATTCATTGCAAAACAGAGCCAGTGTCTTAAGTGTGGTGTTTCTAGTTTATAAAGTAATAGATCACCAATGAAGCAAGGATTCAGAGCATTAATATTGTTGATCC
This sequence comes from Periophthalmus magnuspinnatus, assembly GCF_009829125.3. Lineage (NCBI taxonomy): Eukaryota > Metazoa > Chordata > Actinopteri > Gobiiformes > Gobiidae > Periophthalmus > Periophthalmus magnuspinnatus. The sequence continues at coordinate 14,586,161 of NC_047149.1, forward strand.
TGCCTCACTGGGGAGCAGACAGTCTTTGGAGAGAAACACCTGCGGCAGGAAACCAGCCAATCAGATGTCTTCAACAGTGCTATGGTCTTCCTAACCCCCAATGTGTCTGCCTGTGTGTACTGCAATACACGCTAACATACACACTAACCTGAAAGAGAAGGTCAACAACACAGCTGAGTCAACAAACCACATGAGGGAAGAGCAGCAACTATATGCACCTTCAATCTCAGAATTCTCATTGCAATAATTTAACAAGATTTAACCAGAAAGTGATACATAATTCTTAACAAAGTCTTCATTATCAGGTACACCTCTGATTATAATAATGACAGTAGCTGAACAGTAATCCAACTGAACATCTAACAGGAAAGACAGGAAAGACAATGCATCATGTGATAAATATAGCAGTATTTTCAAAAATACTTAGTGTGAACCTGCTGAACATTTAAAGGTCCTATATTATGCAAAACTGACTCTGAGCTTTTAGCCATGTTATAATGTTGTTACCTCCTGGAGTTGCGTTTTGTTTCATTCACACATGTTTGAGTAATCATGCATTATTATTTTGTCTACATCTCCAAAGCTCAAAATGCTCTATTCCACCTTGTAATGTCACGAAGAAGTAGTTTTAAAGTTAACAGATACCTTTTACATTTTGCTCAGTAAAGATTAGGGCTGAAATTGTCAAACCTCTTCTGATAAAAGGTGTATGGAGTTTAAAAAACACAGTGGAGCATTTCATGTATCACCACATGACATCTCATGGTGGAATAGAGTGTTTGAAAGAAGAACTCAGCCTAAATGCGCAGGGTTTGTGTGTTAAAATGTGTGAATGAAATAAAAAACACACAAAATAGCGTAATATGGGCCATTTAGGTCTCCTAGCGAAGAGGATGAAAACAATATTACATTTACTAGGGCTGCAAGATTAATCACAATCACAAAGTGAAAATGCAATGTGAATACATGGCGCAATTAGCAAATTGCAAATACTGTCATTTTTGAAGTACCATAATTTCCTAAACAAATAAACAAATATCTTGACTCAGTCTGCATAAAAAAACAGCTTCTAAAATACATGTGATTCTTGTATTAGTTTGTCCGTTCATAGGCTTATTTCAGTCTTCTCCTGGTAGCATTTAAGCCACAACAATTACAATTTGGATTTCTAAGCACGAGAGACCTAATAATATGACCACCAAGTGTATCAACATCTGAAGTGTGGGAAAGAAAGACAGCAGCTAGCCACTGATAGGAAAACAAAGATGACTCAAGTTATATAGACGTGTTAGCAGACAGCTTGCACTAAAGCTTACACAAACTTGTAATTACTCAATTATATGATTAAATCTCCGCACCCATTACTTAGGAAGTCGCTGGTAAGACAACATTTGCTCCTATTGTCTTTTATAGCCAGGGCCTTCGATACTGGGCAGGAGCAGGAATGGGTGTGCAGACTCCAACAGGATTTAAGGAGATTATGCATTGTGCAGGCATATGAAATTATACTCCTCTTAATCTCCTATGAGAAAGATCTCTCACTGTGTGGCATGGGAGGGCACCTGAGAGGCTGTTACATAATACAAACACTAATAACAACACACATTCCTAAATTTATGAAATAAAATTCCTGGTAAAAAAAATTACCATTACATTACACATGCTAAACTGCATATGTTTTAAGATTCAACAAGCTCAGATGGTAGTCCAGACTAAAGAGGAGATCTATATTTATAGATGTAGCAAGTCTGACAGGTGAAAGGTAAAGAAAAATGACATTTATGGAAAAAGACATCTAGCACTATTACTCACATAGCTGAAACAAGCTATATATATATGCTATGAAATCGAGATAGCATGAGGATATTTCAAAAGACAATGATCTCTTTATGGTAGAAAAAGAATTGGCCCTGTCTTGGCATGGGAAGATTCAGTAGTCAATGGGGATTCCGGTACAGACTACGTCATAATTCACATTGACAGACTCCAGCTCAAGTGCACACAACACATCTCTGCCTGTTCAGACAGTGGACAGATGAATGATGAGCCATAGATCTGCTTCAGGCTAAAGAGGGAAAAGACAAAGAAATGCCATTATTCCTGTTAATCAAAAATGTTATACTGTTATGTTTACATAGATTTAGCTAATGATATGTATTATGACCATAAACAACATCAGGGGTAGTGAATGCAGTTATTTGGGGGTGAGCTTGGTACATAGAATACAATGCATTATATACCAGACAGTTAACAATGAATGCTGGATGATTTAGCTGGGGATTAAGGGCAACTGTAACCAAGAGGAAATTATTGCAATTTTTTTCCTCTTTTATTATCATGTTGTCACTGTATCACTGTTTTGTTCATAAGTTTTGCATTTTTTTATGAATGAAATACATAAAAATTATACAAAATCAACCAAGGAAAACTTAAGCATTGGGAACAAAAAGATTACCACCAGCTGTACCATACCTTTGTGGTTCTCAACAATGCCATCATAACGAACACTTAACTGCCAAGCTACAATGACATTGATATCATAATTGAAACACTGTCCTCTATCTTTTTACTACTGTCAATGGAAACTAGCTAATCAGTGAACAACAAACCATTAACAACCTGGGATTCTTGCCTCATAAAACTGGGATTGGAATTCCCAGCTATATTAACCTACATTTTTGTATATGGAAAATTTTGAGACATCTATTACCAAGGGATTAATATTCAAATGCAGTATATTTCAAATGACTTTGCCAGGATTTTCAACTTACACAATAAGAAACGTCTGCATTCTACATCATTTATTAGAGCCATCTGTGTTTATTGGGCTAGACTCTGTGTCTGCCCGTCCATGACAAAATGCGTATAAATCTTATTACTCAATGTGTTTATCCAGCTGAGGACATTTTGAGTTGTGTATTGTCACTGTTTACAGAACTAAAAATATTCACCCAAAAGTCAAACAGCAGCTGCTCCCCAAGATTGATCAGCTTGTGCAAACACAGCAAAGGCCACTCTTGTCATGTGGTCTTAAATTTAAATATTCAACCCGATTTATGGCAGTTTGTAAAATTTACTTTGAAAGATTAAGGTGTATAGGTGCGTGGTATAGTATTGTTTATACAGGAATGCAAAACAAAAAGAACAGTGTTTGTTTTAGTAGCCATTGCTGACTAGCCAGATTTTTTTTTTGATTAGTAATAGTCAAATGGTTACTTATTCTGAAGATTTTTAGATAACATTATGAAAAATGTTGACTGACGGCTGAACAAATACAGTGTACATACATACATTTTATATGAGTCATTTTGATTTAATTAAGCCACTGTTTTTGTTACAAAATGTCTTTTGGCTGGTGTTTAGCTGCCCTATTTGTTTCCATGCAAAAGGTCACACCATCTATATGATTGACAGTAAAACATGAATTTGCACTGACACACAGATAACAAATATAAGCACTACATTAACAATTTAGTGAGGATGCCTGCATGGTGAATTCTGCATTAGTCCTGTACATGTGGTTATGTCAGTTAAGTGACAGATGTGGCTGGAAGTCTTTGTTTGTTGTACTGGTGTGGTCAAAGAGCCCCTGTGTTTATGTGTGGGTGGTTTATGTGTGTGTTTTATGTGTGTGTGCGTGTGTTTATGTGTGTATCTGCAGCCTCTGAGCAGTAAAGTGCAAAAGCCGGACAACAATAGCTTTTATATTTCTGTAAGATGAACTACCACCTGTTGCACTATGTCATTATGTACGTATGCCTTTGCCTGCCCATGCACCCACCAGTCAAATAAATGTTATGGGTTATGGAACAGTAGCCCTTTAAGTAGCCCTTTAAATGCAATCAACAATCAACAAGAGCAACTGATTTACAATGTAATTTTTTAACATAATTTAATAGTAGAGTCTATTGATGTAGAGGCTGCAACAACAAATGGATGAATTGTCTCTAACTGGTTCAAGTCTGTTTTTAAATCAAAGTGGCAGACAAAGAATGTAAATATTTGAAATCACCAATCAAGAAGTACCCAATCCATATTTTACCCTTTTGTAGAAAAATCATATATAACATTTCAAATTCACAGTGGAAACAATCATTTGACTAACTGACAAATACACTGCACTGGCTGTCTTCTTCACCTAGCATTTCTTGGTCATTACTAGGTTATAATCATGGAAATAATAAGTCAGCTAAAGAAATACAGGAAATCAGTTCTGGTTTTGTTCATATATGATTCTGCTCTCGCACAAAGCAAGTCAAATCGTGTGTGAATGGGGTGCTAGAAACTTTGAACCTTAAGATGAACATAGATTACTGGCTATTTAGTGGTGTGACACGGAGTTCCTAAAGAGTAGATACTGGCCCCGTTTCACAAAGGAGTTTCAATAAACCCTGGGTTTAAGAGTTAACTGAGGGTTAATCTCCCCAGAGAGAGACAACTCAAAGTTTTTTGTTTCACCAAAACAGGTTTGGAGCAGATTTTGAAAACTTAGAGATAGTAAACCTTGAGTTTAGCAGAAGATATAAGAGTTTAGCAGGGGATATAAGACTTTATCAGTGGATCCAAGAATAGAGGATTCACCATGACAATGGTAAACTAGAGGAGGCTTCCATCTTAGAGGGACAGATCCAGCGACTGTGGATCAGTCAGGTTTAATATAAAAGAAATGTGGAGGAGCAAATTGTTAATAAATACATTTATATTATTTTAATATGTATAAAGTATGTATATTGTATAAAGATACAAATAAATTTGCAAAGCCTAATTAAAATACATGCAATTTTTCTGAAACCTACTAACAAAAAAAAAACACAATTGTATTATTTAATTTCAGTATTTACTTATTTTTTGCCAATTACCACTTTTAACTATCTAAGACTGAGTGCTATGTAGTTCACTGATTTTGAATGTACCATAAATCAAACTTTAAAAGTGAAATCAGTTGAATTAAGTAAAATCCATAAATCTAATGACTTGCACTTCCCTTTATATTGTCAACTACTCATGCGGCTACTGTGAATTTGAGACAGATGCATTGTCTTCTTTGAAGTAGCCCACACATTGAAATAGCATCTACAACAAAGTGAGAGTGAAAAGGACTTCAGTGACAGTGCAGCAGAAAGAGTACACAGGAAGTCACTTGTAAAAACACAGGAAGGAGGAGAGGAAACAACAGGAAAGGGAAAGTGAGTGACAAGGGAGCAGATCCTGCAACATCTGTGAACAAGCAGATAGTGACAGTGAAAAAACATTATATAACAAATGTCTGCAGCTTTTATTGTTTGATTACATTGTTTTGTTACGATATTGTCATATTATTAGACTCATTATTTATTATGTAATACAGGGGTAAATGGAAGTAGCACAAATGGCATTTCATAATAAAAATTGTTCAGTCTGGGCAGTTGGTACAGCATTATAATATGACCTAGTTATGACACCAGATTTGTGTTACAGTGTGCACAGGAAATAATAGGACCAAACTAAAAAAGTATCTATGACAACCATTGCTAAATTTGACATCTCTACAATACAATATTGTCGTTTTTAGTGTAGTAGATTTAGTCAGATGAACTAACGGCAATATTAAATACACTCTCTCATCTCTCCAATCTCTTATTTGCACTGGAACATTAAAATCATGTTACATGTTTTTGTCATCTAAATGTAAATTATGGAGTGATAAAATACTGATGAGTGTCATAAGAGTGATAAGATACTGTTTTGTGTATTTCCAGCTACATTGCATCACAATCTACAAATACACTCTTTAAGTAAGAATGAGGAAATCTCTTCCATCGAGCAGTCAACCATTAAACCCACGGTTATGGTCACAAAATTAGGTTTGGAAAACATTAGAACTTATAACACTAACAGCCTTCAGAGAGGCTTTCAAGAGCAGCGCACATGGTCCAAATTCTGGCTGAGTGCCCACAACCTGACTGCATTTAGCTGCTTTCTTATTAAGTACCAACTCAGGCAATCAGCCACTGGCAGATTTAAGAGAGAACTTGTAAGCTGAAATCATGTCTGGACAAGATGCACCAATGACAAAATGAGGAAAATAAAGATTTAACATGGGTTGCATAATGAATAGGGGGATGGGGATTGGATGAGGTACACTTTGAATCTTTGGAAGAAGGTTGTAGGTTCAATTTGCGGGGTCACAATCCTGCAATGGAGTCAGCATGTCATTACACTACATCCATTGATAGAATATGCAAATTGGTGAATCTGATAATGAACGATGTCATCTTTATGTCATAACACTGGCTCTAAGTGCGAGTGCAAGAACATCCTGCAAAGCATCACAGGAGCTTCTTGTATGCTTACAACTCAGGCCAGACATGTATCAACATTCTCAACTTTTCTCTGTTTTCTGAGTCCTTTGGTCTCTGTGCCTTTTGTTTGTGGCGGGAAGGGGTCAGCAGTTGGACTGGGCCAAGCTCACTTTTTGGGACCAGAGTGTGGGAACTGACAAGGATTGAATTCTCTGTTACTGGTCTTTTCCTGCTTATTCAGAGCCCTTACAAAACCACAAACCGGGGAAAGGGGGTGGGGTATGTGTCCGCTGCATATCATGAGAAAAATACAATCTGGAATAAATCTTTCTTTTTAGTGACACAATATTGCGCCAGGTTTTGCGCCAGATTCCTTCCCTGTCAGTTAGCTGTGCACAGTATCAGGAGTAGACAAGTACCTTTACAAAGACAAGACCATGTGCACTGGGTTAGAACTAACATAACTGCCAACCTTTAGGTAAGTAGGTGTGAGTTTTGTATATCAGTTATATATTATACTGAAATTCAAGAACTACAAACCAGACAGTAATATTAAACAAAACTCAACTTTCTACTCAACTGTGCACAAAGAATTACATTTTGTTTTATAATATATATAATGAAGTTGTATTTCACTCTAAAGTTTAAGCAAAAAAAACAGTCTGACTCCAACTCCTTTCTTCGAACTTTTTAGAGTCAGATATGCTCTGTAGGCTGGTAGAAAAGTCTTTAAACAACAGCTTTTGTTAAGTCATGTGATCCAACCTCAAGGCTGTTTACACTTAAAAAGGTGTCAGCGCATTTACAGTGTAATTGTAACATTACTCCAAAATGTCTGTTAGCATGCGTAAAGACAGAGCTAACCACTGCACACTTAAGGAGGAGGCAGACTGGGGTAAAGCACTTTGAAAGAGCACTCTACGGTCCACACACGATATGATAGCATGCTATAGATGAAAGATCTCTGGCCAAGACACACGACTATAAATACAGTGAAGGTGGGGGAGGAATGCACCCAGTGTCTGTGTATGAATGAAAGACAGAAGATGGACTGTGGACATGTGTGGGTCAGCTGGAAGCCTATAGTGTTTGTGCATGCCTGGCCATTGCCTATAAGTAGCAGACTGGTTGGCATCAAAATGGAGAACTACATTACTACCATACTCTCCAGCTCCACCTAAACTTCACTGCAGTTTGACCTACTTTCCACATTAAAATGGGGGTCTCCAGACTCACCAGAAGTTTTTTTGGTAAAAAAAAATCTGTTTACTCCAACAGCCCCTGTTAGTGTGTATATTAACAATATGAATGACTTTGGTTAAGTTGTAAGCATTTAAAAGTGATAAAGGTATAGTATGAATGAAATAAATTTAGGAATTTGGTGTTTTTTTTAAATCATGATCATTATCAATCATTGTGGCAATATTAACACACCATTTTTGGGTGGTGACAATGGCCACTTTACAGAGTATATAAAGTTTAGTTAACATTGTCCAAAAGCACGGATTCAGCAGCAGAAATCCAAACCTGCCAAATTAAACTTTACTTAAACCCTTGACTCCTCAGTGCCAGGTGTCCTTCAGACACTATGACCTTTGACCCGGCCACACGTCTCTCTTCACAAACGCATTACAAGGACAACATGGAGTACACACATTTAACAAAAAACATTCACCAAAATATATTTACAAATTCTTAAACTATTTTTTGACCTGAGTGGTTAGCAGTAGCTGTATACAAACAGTAAACATTGCCCTTCTCATGATACTGGTCTAACAGAGGGGGGGCCCTGTTGCCCTAAACTGGTAATTTGATCCAACTTTGAACTGAGGTCAGAAAAGGAATTCAGACCCACAAAAGCTGGGGACATACCAGGGTGACCATGAGGAATAGGAATCTTTCGGGGATCCGCTAGCTCCGATGTTATCGGAGTAGTTATCCCAAAGGGTGTTCAGTTAACTCAACAACAATTTAGAACAAGGCTAACTGCTATGTGCTTGCTAGGAAAACACAACATAGTCATGCAAACAGCGGTAATTAAGCATAAAGTACAGTTTAATTCATACTTATACTATGTTTAATCCTGGTTTCGTCCTGATTTGGGCCTGGTTTGGCTGCAGTTTTACTTCATACGAGCATTAAAGCAACATATTTTCATAGCATAGAGTATATTTTTGGTAAACACTGTTCTCTACATTGACGTGTTTTCAGTCATTGTGAATCATTTTGTTCCTGTAAAATTCCAAATACTGTCTTATTCCAATAACAGGTGTCCATGTCATGTCAGAACTGTCACAGATTGTAATTTACAAGTGCACTAAGTGGCTTGTTGTGGGCTTCTGTGCACCTAATAGTTGGCCTTGAGGTGCTGTGGGAGCTGCCAACTGCAAATCTCATAACAAAACGCATTCCAGCCCAACACGCTCACACCTTGTCTCCTTCAGCATGCCTACATTCACTGCATGACAAACCCAATGACTGTACTACATAAGGAACTCCCAACTCCGCCCATTAACATGAAAACAGATGGATATAGTAACAGCAGAAACATTGGTCTTTTTTATAGACTCATCTGGAGTAGTACTTCTAAACAAAGCCAGATTATGTTGTTAATCAAGTATGAGCTGGTAGAAAGTTTTGTTACAATATTATTTTACAGATGATCTTAAGTGAGTCAGATCAATTTGAGTAGACTTAACAAAAAAAACAAACTCATGAGTCATAACGTAAGTAATCCAGTGTTCAGACAGTGTGCTGTGGGATGTGGTCATGTCATGTGAAACCTATAGGAACAAGCTTAACAGTCAAATTCAATTAACAACGAAATGCAATCAATACCAGTGCTTACTGATATGTCCTTACACACCATAATAAGTCGAAACTAGGGAGATAGTGTGTCTAAGAAAACAGATAAAATGATCAGCACCAGTTTAATTAGAAATGTAATAGCAATGCAGAAATATTTTTACTAATGTGAAATTAGAACTTAATCAGGTAAATTTGAAGAGAGATTACAAAAAGGAAGACTTTAATGCCAATACACAAGATTAAAATTTATGTACAAATGTGAATCAGTATTAATCAGGGTTTAATTGATAAATAAATAGTCAGTAAAATACTCAACTAAATATCACTAAACCGTCATGAATAGCTTTTCAAACTTGCAGATCACAAACAGCACCTGCACTTGTTACAGCGTACAGTGAACACTATCAGCAAATCTTAATGCATGACACACTGGGACTGGGTTAATGAGTAACAGGTAGGAAAGCCAAACAGATACAAAAATGTATTGATTTATTTATAGAGCAGGTTGGTGATTGTAAATTTTAAAAAGACAGGAGAAAAAAAGAGCATATTTGTAACAGCTTGGTCTGATCTTTAAAGCCCTTTGGAACCTTCTGTGCAGATGGTGAGGGCTATGAAAGGGAATCCATCATTTCTGACAGGATTGCAGTTTATATTAACAATGGGATAGACATGTGTTGAGGAGGCTCACTACTCCACCTCCGAGTGATGTCAACATATGTTAGTCACCTGGAATTTCACTTGGCAGTTATCACTAAATATGTAAATGTAAAGTAAAAATTAGGTTACAATTGCAGCTCTGATTTTACAAGTTGGAGGGGTAGGCTATAAAATACTACAGTGGACAGTATTGTTGAATCAGGAATCAAACTAAGGATTATCTAGTAGAGAGGGATACATGCTCAATCAATGTTTTAAAATAATCGTCTAGGTTTCAAATAATCTACAGAATTTCTCAAAAACACCCCATTATCCTAACATATTCGTTGTGTCCTTGGCCCTAATTATTTCATAACAAACACATATCTTCCTAAATCTTCTGCACAGTGCATGCTTATTATACAAATCACTGATATGATTATTATGCATCTATACACTAGACAGCAGACTTACGTATTTTGACCTTCTTTGGGTCAAGGTGGCGCACTACTCCTTGTAAACCTTGCAGCCGAGCTTGAACCCTACAGGACCTCCGGAACACCATCCCAGCCTCCATCTCAATGCCCAGGAACACGTCGCTGGCATGCCGTGACAGGTCCGAAAGTTGGTGGATCAAGTTGGTCAAAACGTGACAGCTAACCTCGTCCAAAGATGAGAATAATACGGGTTTCTTCAGTTTGCGTCCGCCGGTTTGGTCCCCCGGTTTTACGCAGCCATCTCTACTGGATAACCTCCCGACACGCCGCGGCTCAATGGTCCTTTGGTGAAACGGCATGATTACTGCATTAAAACTCCAAGCAAAGCGAAAACTAGTCAGGTAATATCACCGTTTCATAGCGAAGCCGTACGTTGTCCCGTGTGTGCTCCTACCACTTGCTGAATGTCAAAGTGCTCACATCCCGCCATATTTTGGGGGTAATCCAAACAAGCAGGGGACTTTGCGACGCTGTCCACTGGAGACGTACGTTGCCTCCCAAAGAGTATTCGAATTCAAGCAGACTGAATACAGGCTGGAGGGGAAAAGCACTACTGAGGAAAAGTACTGCTGTAAATGTGAAGACCCGGATATCACTCCAACCACCTGTAGGACTGGAGCTGGAGCCAAAATCCAAAGTTTACCTGCCTCTCACAGCGGACTGCTGCAAAACCCGGACTAGAGTTTTGAGGAATTCGGGTCGTGCAGTGATTCGCTTCACTAAGAGGGGGAAGAAAACGAAGGTAACAACTCAAATATTTTAATTCTCCTCAGTATTAATACTTACAGTACTACTTCAGTAGCAGTAATAGTACTTGCAAAAGTTGCACAGTAAACAAAATAAACCAGTTGTAGAAATCAAGGCCTTTCTTGTTCTAATTTGACAGTTGTTAAAGCTAAGCAAACTGTGTTTTACAGCAACTACATCTTGTAATGTAGCATTTATAGCCATTAACAAAGACGTTGTGGAACCTGAAGTTGTTGATCTATCCTGTGTGTTTACATCATGTTTGCTCGTCTTCTGTGTCCACTGCTCAGTGTGCCATTCTCACCATTCACACTCACTTTTGATTTGTAACAGCCATAAGTGCCCCAAGTGTCTGTATTACCAAAGAATGCGCTCAATGTATGCTGGACTTTAATCATACATTGTGCTGTACTTGCAATCAAAGATTTTCTGTTTCATGAGGCTTATTATTCTCACAAATGTAACATGTCCATTTGTAAAATTAATATGCTAATATCAAATGTGGTGTGGAATCACAGTTCTTGTAACATTATTATTAATACATCATGATTCATAAGTTGTAGGAAAAAGGAACAAAAGCAGCTGCAGTCTTGTGATTTTATCAGTATCCTGGCCACAGATTTTCCTCATAAAAATCTGTAAACTATCTTGCTATTTATAAACAAATCAGAAGAGAAGTCCATGAGAATCATTCAGTTTTGGAGATGAACAAACATTTAATCATGACTTGAAGATGCCCAAACAAATCAAACATTTCAAAGCAATACAGGATGAGGTTTTCTGCCAGCAATGTCAGGAATTACCAGTTTTACTTCTGAGGTGGAGCCTTCACGGGGAAAGTTCACCCAATACATAAATCTCATTCATCTTCATCTTTACACAGTGCATTGATTTGCAAAACCTTTTTCCAAAATTAAAGTCTTATAAACTCATTCCATATTCTTATTTACATACAACACTTTAAAAGTGAACTCAAACCAGTAAGAACATAAAAACAAATTTAAACAAAGAAAAACTGAAAATAATTTGCCTTCAAATCAGTGTGAAATTCTGCTGCAATTGTGTAGTTTCAAAAAGATGTTGCTTTCTGAAGGTCATTCCCAACTTGAGCTGATCAACTGCATCTGTTTAAATAATACCACTTTGTAAATTATAGATAGTAATCAACCACATAACCCGAGACAGACATTTTATTCACACCACAATGAAATTAATTAAATTATATATTAAACATGAAAAAGAACAGCAACAATGTGGATTAGCGTTTTTGCATTTTAAGTAACAGTGCCTTATGACCTCACTTGTCTTATAATTTGTGTGTTCCATCCACTGTCAAAAGATCAATAAGTTTCTCGGTGGACAACAATTTAACATTTCAGACACAGTATGTTAAAAAAAAACGGAAAAAAACAAACTCATCTTATCCCCTTAACCTTGATTATAGGAATGAGCGCCACAGCTGTGTCCACCTTCATTGCAAATTTGTAAACCAGAGAAAAGTCTTTTGCCTCACTTCAAATAATAGGCCAATACAGCAATAGTGTATGAATTCACCAGCTCTGTCATCTTCTTATAGGCATTTTTGGTAGAGAAATGAATAGTCGTTAGTACAATGACAGTATGGTATGTGTATGTGTGAAATAAGTGTGTGAGAGGTCAAAGGAACAAAAGGCCTTGTGTTGAGCAATAATGTTTTAATATATTTTACTTTAAATATTAGTCCTTTGTTTTGGAGGAATGACATTGTTTACATAGTCATGAAGTCCAGGATGAAAAAGTCATCATAAAGGCTACAGTGGGCAGGATGGTTACAGAAAAGACGCCCAAGATGAAAGATAATGAGACCAAAATGATTTTGGTCTGAGTGAGCGCAAAAGGTTAGGATTATACAACAGAAAGAAACTCTCCAAGGGCTTGAGGATTGTATGTGCGGGTAGAACAACATACACACAGTGCTCAAATTCTCCATTTAATCTCCAAGGGTCCACGTTTGTGTTTCAATGTCGCCCTCTGATGGGTATTTCCAGAACAGCTCTTGGGGTTACTTTCTTCTCCTGCCGCGCACACACAAAGCTTGCACACATTACCACACGCACAAGATTCAGGCTTATCTGGTGTAGTAGACTCTGTAGTACACACTCTTCGAGCGCCAGAGTGAATAAGAGTTGTCAAACTTGAGCAGGTACACGCCGCGCCCTGGGTACTGATGACTGCCAGCATACACCTCCTCATGACAGTCCCTCCGATACACTGGCACTATCTCATCCACCTGGGGCTTCCCTGCGTCTTTCTTTGCCTTTTCTTCCTCATTTGCAGGCTCACCTGTGGACAAAGAAGGTCAATTAAATTCAAGATAAAATTATTTCTGGTTGGGTTAATTTTTCTATACAATAAACATGTACAGTTAAAGCACAACTCACCTTCCTCGTCATCATCTTCGTCACTGGACTCTGACACATGCACACTGACTGAAGCAGAGGCAGCGTCCGTCCACTCAAAGAACACCCCAAAGCCAATGTCATAATAGTCCGTGGCAAACTCCCAGAACAGGTACGATCCTTCTTCATGAGTGGGAACACGGACAGTCACCACTTCTCCACGACCCACAGTGATGACGCTATCTGCATCCTGTCGAATCTTTTCCTTAAAATCTTTGATCTGCGGTCTTGTCCACATGGATGGGGCAGCTATGATTGGTGGAGAATCTGCTGTTAGAAAATAAATAGGATGGATAACAAAATATATACTGTCAATAATAAACACCATCTGCAATTTTTTTTTTGGATATTCCATTTTGGGTTATTCATTAAGTTCACACCAAAATAGTAAACTACTACTTGTGTAGACTGTAGTAGACCGTTTTTTCAATGGTGCCTTAGCTGACCAAAAATTGTATTAGTCGACCAATTATTTAGTTTAACAATTTCTATGGGATAACAGCAGAACAAAATGCATGGCAGTGTTTCCTCTACGAGGACGCCCCGCCCCACTAACAGCGCCCCCCACGCTCTCAGTCAAATGATGTCACGCTAATCACAAGTCTTTACCAAATCCATTTTGCTACTACTGTAGAAACTACTGTATTCATAGCAGCTCTGATTCTAAATCAAATTTCAGAGACGGAAGCAAAAAATGTTCCAGCTCAAGAGGTCTATATTTTTCTCCTCACGAGTAATGATCACGTACGTGCACATATGCAGTCAAAACTTCCCCTGCCAATCCAGTAAACGTTGGGGAAACACTGTATGGCATGAGTTAGATGCTAATTTGGGGTTAATCTACCCTTTTACACAAATATACACACCCCCTTTCCTAGTACATTTGAGTCCAACACATGGTGAGATCGTAATAGCTTTAGTTGACTAATCTGTCAACAGGCCATGTCTTTAGTCGATTACAGTCCTACAAGAGTTTAATACAAACCAACCACTGGTTACAGGATACACTGCCTATAATCTAAAAACTAGAACTTTCATTTATAGTTCCTACTCATGAGTTTATGCACTAAGTAATAACACAGCTGTGAGCTTCATTTATAAAACATGTCTTCCATCATTTTTCAAATATCAAGTTGCTACACATTTTGCCAAATTCTGTTACAAAAACCATAGATACTTGACTTGTTTGTTTTGAATTATATTTTGGCTAGTGACAAGTTTACAATAAAACACAATAATGTGGTTTTCCCTTACCTACTAGTGGGCCATTTTCTGACACCTCTTCTGCCAGCTCAGGCTCAGGTTCCCGCTCCATGCTTTCTGAATAGGAGTCTGACTGGCCTCCATTGAGCGTGGGGACCTCCTCTACAGTAGGTGATGATGCTGCACACAGTGATCCTGTTGCCGAGGCTGCAACTGCTTCACCACTGTTAAAACTGTTCGCTTCTAAAGGAGCCTGCGCTGAATCGGCCTGTTGCTGAAGATGCTGCTGCTTCTGTAATGCTGCCTATAATGAGAGCAGAGTGTTAATACCATCATTTTAATTTATCAGGAATTGTTGATTTGTACATGTTTGTAGTAGTTTCAACAACACTGTTGCAATATGTCTATTTGATTCTGCAATATGTTGTGATCATGTGATGCCTATAGTTTAAAAATGAGCTGGAGGGCAAGTTAGACCTGTATCATTGAATAACTGTGAGATTACAGATTTGTTGACCTGGTTTATGGCCACTATCTGCAATTACTGGGCCTATCCACATTTGTGGAATTAATTTAATAATGAGCTGAGTTTGAATATTTCTTTCAAAAACAGTGACTCTCCTAGACTTATACAGGGCCCTGTAGGACTTCAAATTCTAAAGCATGAACCCAATGTCTATTTATTTTACTATTCTTCACTTTAGAAGTAATCACTCAAGCTGCAAGATTCACAAAGGTTGCACTTTTTGAAGTACCATCATTTCCTCCACAAACAACAGAATATCCTGTCTTCTGCACAAAAACAGCTAACCCTGTAGTTTAGATCTGTACAAACATGTTATCCTTGTATTAGTTTGTCAGTTCATATTTCAGTCTTTTTAGTCCATTCTTCTGAACAAGTTTAAAATGTGAACATTGAACAGAATCCCTTCATTAAAACAAACTGCAAATCTTATCACAATGCTTGTCAGAAAAAAAATCACAATTAGATATTTTTCCCAAATTGTTTGGCCCTAGTCACCAGAGCAAATAATCGGCCTCACAGGAAGCACCATTGCTTTGCAAATGCAGCACTACCAGTTCCACCATTCATCCATAAATAGGGTTAATGTACCTGTTGCTGGGCCAGCTGGACCTGGTACAACTGCTGCATGTACTGCTGATAGTGCTGCTCCTGAAGCTGTCTGATGAGGCTCATCTGTTGCTCTGGACTGTTTGGATACTGTTGGGCAGCATACTGTTGAAACTGCACTGCTGTCTGGGCATTTAGTGCAGCCATTATCTGCTGTCTGAAAAAAAGATTGTCATCTACCTAAAAAACTGAAATGTTCTGGTTTGTGAAACTACTTTTTCTCTGCGTTTACAGAAGCTAGGGTAGTCTTTTTGAATAGATTCTTACTTCTGCTGTTCCACCCGTAGCCTCTCCTCCTCAGCTTGTCTTCTCTCTTCCTCCTCTCTCCTGAGCCGCTCCTCCTCTTCTAGTCTTCGTCTCTCCTCCTCCTGTCTCTGTCTCTCCCGCTCTTCTTCCTCCTGCCGCTGGCGTTCCTCCTCCTCTTTCCTGTGATTACAAAACTAATTGTTAGCATTGACTCTACTGTTTAAGTACTGTATCAATAACATTAAACCTTTTTTTGCTTTAATTTGAAATGGAAGTCATTTTCAGTAATAAACAATAATAAAGCAATGTATCTAAATGGATTTATTAGAAAAATGTAATGAATCTTAAAAAACATAAATTAAAAAAAAACTAAGCTGTGGACTATATAAATTACAACTTAAGTTCTTGTAAATGACCACTTGAAATCTAATCATCTGGGTCTTCTCCATCTTCATCAATTTTCTTCTGTATCAATCAGAACACGATATGATATCTATATCTTGTCTTGTCTTACCTCAGATCACCAGCTTTTAGTGTTTTGCGCATTTACTTGGTAGTCATCATTATTTTTAACTTTTAAGCTGCAATGGTTGTTTTGATGTTATTTTTATGTGAACAGATCATGAGTTTTCTGATTGGCTAAACTGCCTGTCAATCATGTTGGCTGGTCAGGCTACTTGTCATTATTTTTAACAGACCAGTGACTTTGACATATCTCCAATTTTACAACTTCTAGTATTTATTGATTGGATTTTTTATTAATCGGTCATACCTTTTTCTCTCTTGTTCCTCCCGCTCAATTTTGTGAGAGATGACGTATGGCGCAAAGAGGTTACAGCATTTATTCAGCAACCTGACAAATTCCACCATTGCCTCCTCTTTTTCCATGTTGCCCAAAGATGCCCATTCTTTTCTGTAAAAAAAATGATCAATAATCATATAATCACAATAACACATTAAACACTGAATTTTATTATAATTCAATACACTCCTCATAAAAAAGGAAATATAGATAGATAGACTATATACTTGCTGTTACCTTCTGTCATTCCCCAGGACATCAAAAAAGCCAACCTCTGGGGTTGCATCAGGATTATACGGACCCAGCAACACCTGTTTATGCAAAGCAACAAGTCGGAGCTTCTCTTCATATGTTGGATGGAATGCTTTACCATCCTTATCTGAAAGCAACAATTTAAAAAAAATATATATATATCAACTTGTGTGCACTATGCACTGTGCCAAACAGACTCAGGAAAACCTAACAGTAACCATTTAGAAAGGGACAGTTTTCATTCAGAGATGGGCTGTTCTTTTCCATCCTAATAGAATCCAAATGCAAAACTATGTCGCAATCTCTTGTTTTCCAAACAGGCGTCACAAGTTTATAACGACAATCAATCCCTTAATACAACAAGGACATTTTAGTGCACTGCATGCTAGTTTTAGTAAAACGTTTTAAATATTAACTATTGCTAATTAAATGTTTTGTTTTTACACGTGTTTGTGATTGTTGAGGTTGAGGTATTCCGCCAAACAGCTTTGGCTGCGTTTAAATACCTTGTTATTTGCGTTTATAGGACAGGAGCAGTGCTGACGGTGACAGTTAGCAAGTAGCTAATGTTAGCTATGTAGCACGGTCTCATTCAAACATTAACACAAAATAAAATAACATATCCTTGAAGAAATGCAACATAAAAGAACATGAGAGCAAACCTTTAAAAAATTTAAGCGCCATTCCGTACAGCTCCTGTAGAGGAAAGCCCCATTTCTTTTCTATCGCAGATTTGGCTGTCTCTCCATCTTCGTCCCCAGCCGCGTCCGGTTTACTGTTTTCCAGTGGCGCGGGGCCGGGCTCCGACTCTTCGGCCGGGCTCTGCTCACCCTCCGGATCGGGGCTGAGAGTGAGGCCATCGATAGAAACTTCGAGCCGGCTGGAAGTAGCACTATTGAGGTCGCCGCTCTGAACCTCTGTCGCCATCATGTACTGTCAGCTGAAGCAGCCACGTACCTACTTCCGCTTGGTTTACCGGAACATCCGGTGAGACGTAAAAGAGGCGAGGTCGAGGCGAGTTGAGCGGGTCACATTAAAAAAGATGGAAGATATGATAAAACTTTCTTTAGATGTTGACAGTTTTATTAGTATAGCTAATGTATAGTCTCCAACTACAGCAACAACTGAATCTGGGTTGTCAGTGCTTTAAGCAGCGAAAGTTGAAAACTTCTAGAATACAGTGACTGAGCTGTAGAGCCTGCAGTAGCACTGATTGGCTGCAGTTGCTCAGGTTTAGGTCGTGAGAATTCACACATGCCACTGTGACCTTGTGTGAGCCAAGTATAGCCTACTTCCAGATGGTAGATGGTAGATTCTAGTCTTAGTCTAGTTCAGGATTATTCCGAAATCCCAGTTTAGTCCCAATTTTGATGTGCAAGTGTGAGTGCACTCTTTATTTTGTCATTGATTTTATTTGTAGAAACTGCTTGGCTATCTGGCTCATTCAGCTGATTAGATGCATCTTGAGAATTAAAACACTAAATGACAATACAAACCACTTGGTCATAAGGCCCATGTTTTGTGGAATTATGAATAAAATTTATATTTGATTCGGACACATGTACCTTATATCACTTTAGACTATTATGTTAACTTTGGAAGAGTGGATGAGTGCTTTAAACATAATGATACCCATTTATTTATTTAAAACTCCTCATTGTGTCACAATAAACAGATAACTACTGCCCTGCCATGCCTATAGACTGTACAATGTATATACAATCTATGGTCATGCCATATCTAGTTCTAATACACAAATGATTTAACAAATAAAATAGCTGTGATTTTAACATATCACTGTCAACTTGATAGTAGAAGTAAGTTGGCTTGTCTGGCTGCATGTTAGATGTATAGTGATCAAACTTTGGATAACGTAGTGGTGCTCTTTTATTAAAGGTGTTAATGTTTGTGTCTACAGGGACAAAAGCATTGGAGATGGGCCAATGGGCTAATCCTCAAGTAATTTTGCTGTTTGAAGTGTGTCTTACTCTGCAAACTTGTTTTTGAGATAAGCCTCAACTTCAAGTTTTAAAAAGTTCAGAACATTTGATTGTGAACATTGCAGCAAGTACAGCAAGGTACAACCTATGCTGTTTTATAGACACAAGAGCTACTATTGCCATTCACAAGGGGACTATAACATCCCAATGTAAAATCTAGCCTGTGAACACTTGTAGTAACCAATGAAAAATTCCCAGAGCACGGCACATTTGTGCTGTAAAATATGTAATTGTAACATACTGTAAGTTCAAAATAAATGCACACTTATTATGACGTTTTTATTACACTATTAAACACATTATATAGACTAGACTTGTTACAATAAGAAAATTTGGAGTGCAATATATTGTTGTAGTAAATATAGATGATAATCGATAATATTGAAACTAGTTTATGACACTGGCATTATAACTCAAGAGCAGATTTAAAAGCAGAAACTATTCTAAATGTAGTATTGTTTTAAAAAATCATGAACTGCAATACATAAAATGCAGAAAGGAACACTCAGTTTACACCTGTGATGATTCATAGAAGTTATTAATTCAAACTTCTTCATCTCAAATTTTATCATATAGCCAAAAATTACAAAAAATGTCCCAGTAGTGCAGTGAAAATATACATATGATAAATATTTACCCCCAAAAAATGTTTCCAGCTTTTATATATTGAATGATAATTCGATATAGTGATTATCATGACAGGCCTAGAAAACACACAAATAAGCAAGTGAATTGAAACAATGAAATGGCTTTTATCCTGACTTATGCACAAATATTCCTTTTTGGAATGGATGATGATGTCTGTCTGCTTAACAGCCTGACCTTTTGACATGCTCTTCCTTTGAACCAAATGATGGTAACCTATACAACAACATGAGCTCATCCTTTTGAACTGAGACATGTGTATTGGGATCAGTCATGTTGACACTAATGGGCCAGGAAGCATAATGTACTCTGTGGACTGCAGAGGAATATGCAGACAGGTGAATTTATCATACAACTAACTACATTATAGCTTTATACACCTCTATACATTACATTGTTTATAAAGACCCACAATACTGCACTTTTTTTTCTCATGCCCCAAAACCTGCCTAGTTTTTATCTCCAACTATCTGGCAAAATGTCAATACATTTCCTCCAAGATTAATTATTCATCATTTGAAAAGATGAATAAAGTATAAGCTATGGATCATTTTTGTTTTCCTTCTGTGTTAAAAATTCAAATGTTATTTTAGTGGCCTATATATAGCCTATAAAAAGGATAACAAACTTAGGAGAATACATCAACAATGTTTTTATTGACAGACCACAGTACATAGGGTGTGTACTCTGTGTTTCTCACAGTTTGTAGATATATGTAATTTCATCAGGTTAAATGTGGTGAGAGACCGATAGGGATAGAGACTTTGCTTGTTTTGACCATTTTAAATTATGGTCAGATTGCTTTCATATTACCAGCAGTCCAACTGTCTAATATTAGCTAGTGCTTTTTGCAGGCTCTAGTAAATAATTTTCTGCTGAAAAATTGCCTACTATTGGTAACAGAAAGAAAGAAATCTGTCCAAGTATTAATGTTATAAGGAAGTAGCAGTGGGTTATGTGTCACTGTGAAGGATTCACCTCGGCCCATTATTGCCTTGTCCATTCTAAAGCAGCTAATTGTTTTCTCTGTTCTTGTGTATTGCGTATGCAGATTCCATTAAAGCCCTTTAGAGGGTCGTGCAGCCACTACACCGTCCAGGTGTAACCGCTTCACACCTTGCAGCCTGCAGACGTCTGAAGTTCTTGGCTGCCGCAATGCCAGTCGAGGCTGATGGCTCAACCATTCACACATCCCTTTCCCCATCATCTTTGATCTCCGGGTATAAAACTGGCACCAATTCTCATGCTCTTCATTCAGTCACTGGGAATTAGAGCGAGAACGTCATGTCTGCAGTCCAGAGTAACCTACGAGTTGGAGATCTGAATGCCTTCCAGATGTGTCACGAAGGGCCACTGACGTTGAACGCCATGGTAGCCTCAGGTTAGTAGCCTAATTAATTTAACAGTTAGCGGGTTATTTAATGTTGGGCACGCGTATCCACCGTGCGTAATTTACGCAGCGTTAAGACTGTATCACCCTATTTTACAGATTATGGAGCACCTGATGGCGGAAATTACTTCAGCAATTCAGAATCAGTACCGAGGACAGATAAATGCGTGGCAACTCTAACGCATAGGAGGAAGAGAACAAACTTTACACCGCAACAAATTGAAGTGTTGGAAAAAGTCTACTCGGACACCAAATATCCTGACATCTACCTCCGAGAGCGACTTGAGGCTTTGACGGGCCTGCCAGAGTCCAGAATCCAGGTAGGTTATAGTAACACCTTCTTTCAAGAAAGCTGCCTACTGTAATAGCCTAATATGCCCAAGCATTTTGACATGAAGCAAGGTTTCATTGAGTTTTGTTGAATTTTGCAGGTTTGGTTCCAAAACAGAAGAGCAAAGTCTCGTCGTCAAGTTGGGTCGTTAGTGTCCACGAACAATGCCACCCCCATACCAACCCATTTCAGCCAAATTCAGAAAGGTTATCATCCTTCAGTCTGTTGATATGTGATTTTATTGTTCATAACTGAATTTACAGCATTTAATTAGGGGTGATTTTAACTGAAATATCAATTTTTTTCTTACAGTTAGTAGTCACAATGCTGAGCCACAGAGGACAGGCTTTGGCCATGATGAAAATTTCAGACCCAAAATGCACCAGAAATCTGAAGATACCCATAGGGGAACTCTACCCACCAAATCCAACAGCTATGAAAACCTACCCACAACCTGTCTCTACGACAAAGATGTGAGCAGACTGAAGCAAGAGCAAATGCAAAGACCTGAGCTCAGTGTAAATGTGCCTTGTTACAACGTCCACCTTTACCTCAAAGGAAACCAGCATCAGCCTGAAGACAGCATGACAAGCAACACTCAGGCCAGACAGTTAGTGGACTGTGACAACTTTCCACCAAATAAGACCATTGGGCCAGAGATGAAGGTTGTAATCCCACCCATTCCAATGCAGAACTTCAGCAGGTCCCCACCAAAGGACAATGGATGCCCTCTGCAGTATTCTCACATCAGACCCACTGGAATCAATCACTCGTGTCCATCCTACTGAGAGCAAGGACTTTTCTGACTCGGATTCAGATTGGGAAAATGAGGCCATCATTGGCTTTAGTGGCTTTATGTAATGCACAGTTCAATTGTGAATATCTCCACTGCACAGCTGTATAAAGAAACATGTAAAGCTAAGCTTGTATGCAGATGTTTGATAATATGAAAAGCCTATATTTATTGTCAATAGTTTTCACAAATGTTCAATTGTAAATAAAGATTCATACATTAAAAACATAACTTCGGAATAACTGTTTAATATAAAAGAAAAGAAAATGTTTATATACATGTACAGAAGAGCACCCACCACAGGGAGAACCATTGAATGGTTACTTCACCTTTGTGAGGGGTTGCAACAATAGCCATGCCAATGTGGTAATGTTAATGATAACAGAAATTAAGTTCCAGAGCCCTCTTTTATAAAAATATCAAATCTCTTTTCAGTGCACACAAAATTACAAAACATATCTAGGTTGACAAAAGCACTAATCAAATATTTTACAATTATCTACAATTGTACAAAATATACTTTAGCCTCCACTCCTAAATTTAGCAGAGTAACAAGAAAAAGGAAAAAGTTGCACACACCTGCTCAAATAAATAAATATGGACTATAAAAATATAAGACTTAATGCTTGGCACATATAACCATTGCAGTCAGTCATGTGCGAAACATTGCATTAGGCTTTTGTTTGTGGTCTTCAGACAGTTCAGATGAAACGCACCCACTCCAAAGATGTTATCAAATCGCACCTCTGTGAGGTGACAACAATGCTGCCTTCACACTGCGTTAGTGTTGTTGGCAGCAAACGCATGTAGATTGCCCAGTTGACTAAGGCCACTCTGGATGTGAGCCACGTGGATCTCAACGTTATTCTGGAAGCAACTAGAATATATGGGAAATTTTATGATGAAGTTTTCACATTAAACCAAGCACTATAAATATCATAACATCAGTTTACCTAAGGTTAGAGGGATCAATGGATGCCTTGATGTCATTGAGTGAGTCTGTTAGAGATTTGAACTCAAATGCGTTCAGATCCCCACCATCTGCCAGACACTAAAATATATACATTCATTATTTTTGGTTTAAATATCAATATGTAAACTAAACAGAAGCTTCAAATGGAATGAACAATACCTTGATCTGAAGGAGGAGAGCTGTGAGTCGTGAGATGAGTTGTGTGAGGCTGTGATTGGACACAACCTGCTGTCCATCCTGTAGTGAGTTACCAAGCAGCACCATCTGCTGGGCCTCTTCCTCACAGCGCCGCCGTAGCTCTGTGGGATGGTCAGCTGGAACCAGGCCCTGGTCAGGAGCGAGCTGAGGAAAAAACTTTTTAAGAAGCCATGACAATTTAATGTGCCATTTCATGGTGGGAAATGGTCTCACCTCACAACAGAACTGTTGTACTTCCTGCAACACCTTGTTCAAGTCTTTATTCAGTTGTTCTAGCTCGAGTACTGTTGTAGCATAACGCTTCTGGAAGTCCAGGTCGATGGGCATGGAGTAGGACTTCTACAAAGGAAAATAATTTATCAGCTTCACTTGTACTGGAGCTATGACATTATAAAATAGGAAAACCTGTACCAGTTTCTCAGCTTCTGTGTTCATTTCTTTTAAGTGCTTAATGTGCTCCTTTTTGATCATAAGGATCTTTGAAAGCCTTGTCTGTTGGTAAGATATGAAATAAGAAATCGCCTGATGAAATCGCCAAATGAAATACTATATAAAAATATTTACCACTTGGACCAAAAACTTGACAGGAAACCCTCCCAGTGTTTCCCCTTCAGCACCTGAGAGTTTGCTTTTCCAGGGGGACTGGTTGATAAGGGGATCATTGTCCTTAAAATAAAAGCATGCATTAATAACAAATACAGTATACAGTACATGGTAAACAAAAATTAGGTTTTACTTTACCATAAGGACAGGAGTGGTAGCAGACGGATAAGAGCCTCTAGGGGGAGTCATTATGTTGTGAAGGTAGCGATTTGACCGGTGCTTTTGTGCAAATGCTGAAATGGGCATGGTCTCAGTGGGTTCATTGCTCTGAAAAGCAAAATTATTAAACAACTGTATGATATAATAAAAATCAGAAGTTATGAATCTACTGTAGGGTTTTGCATTAAAGGTTTATGAAGGCAGGATTGTTTACCAGAACTTCATAGTCAGGCACAGTGTGAGTTCCCAGGCCACTGCGGTCAAAGGTAACACGATACGTAGCAGCACTTGTGTCTACTGCATCAATCTGCCCCGTGAACAACCCATCATGGACCCCTCGTAAGCGAGCTGTTGAACATGAACATGGCCTTTAAAAAACACTTCAATACAAAACATTAAAGTTTTAAACAACCATTGGTCTGGAAAAAAAAAACATTTGAAGATAATACCTGTGACTTTGGTTCCTATGATAAGTGGCATGGGGATTTCATCTGGAAGGTCTTTGCAGTTTGATATATCAGTCAATTTGCTTTGCTGTAGCAGTCGTATCTTTTGCCTCTTCTGCCTCAGAGCTGTCCGCTCTTCAGCAAAAAATGCCGAGGAGCACCTAAATTAAAGAACAGCTTTTAATTCAATCACATCCTAGATAATTAAAAGTGAACAACTCAAGGTGAATATACCTGCGAGGTTTTCCCATCAGTCTTCTGATTGTTCCCCATTCAACCCTGCTTAGCTTTCTGGTTTTTAGATTTGGGAAGGACTCTTTGAGACAAAGGCAAAATTCATTGTCACCTTCAAAGAGGGGTCTGGAAAACAAACAACAAATACACACATATATGTATATTTTTTTTTACATTTTTGTCCTACATTGATTAGAAACTACTATAACTAATATACCCGTCTTACCTGTCAATATTGGAATAAAACCATTCATAGATGCACCATTTGTGGGCTTTGGGTAGCTTGAGAAGGTTTCGTAATCTTAGCCCAATTTTCTGTGATGTTTTCTTGTCTGGTGTCACCACATTTGAAAACTTCTGTAAATCAAGAGTGTTCATGTGACCTGCAGAGCACACTGCCTAAATACATACGATGCAAAATGCCTTTCTAGCTGCTAGTCTTTACCTGAGGTGTGGTGGAAACTCTCTGGCTTCTTCGAGGAGATCGGGAAGGAAGACGAGGCTGTTCCTCTTCATCTCGAAACAACCGACTTCTTTTTGAGCTTCGGGTTGGCTGTAAGTACAGTTGGGAGAAATGTATTCAAATCTAAATGGAGAGCAAGAAAGCATTGCTTTGATTTATATATAAAATACATTTAATTGAATTATTTGTTTCAGGCCCTCAACCCCATTTCCATTGTTGCTGCATAAGTCAAATAAACTGGAGTGCCTCACCTGTCTGTAACATGCAGCAAATCTTTGACAGCTAATGTAGGATGAGGCAATACTACGTTTGAACCAAGTCCATTTGAAACAAACGCTGCTTACCGTGTCCATTGTGAGAGTTGACTGACGGCCCCTGGTGTTGTGAGCTCTCTGCAAGCTGTTTTCATTCAGAGAGTTGGACAAACTACCCTCTGCAAGAAAACAACAAAAAATGTTTTACTGTGGCTAGCACACATTTTAAAAAGGTTCATTCCAACTGTAACAGTGAATTATGCATACATGTAACCAAGTCCTTTGAATTGAATATAACTGAAACACTCACTTTATATATACTACTCACCCTTTAGACTCACAAGTGCCTCTGCTGAGGAGCCTAAAGGAATACACGTGCCACAGTCGTTACAAAGCACAACACAAATACTAAACGCTCAAATGTGAAGATGTGTTAGGACTAATAATACTAAAAAAAAAATCGCATTTAAGGAGTGAACTGTCTGGGTGTTGACATCCTTAGACACATGGAGTGAAAACAAAGACAATAATTGGACTAAGGACGATTACTTATGACTGAGGAGAGATAAATTCACTAACTGTACACTGAGCGTTACCGGTTAGCTTTATTAACTGCCATTCATTTAACAGTAACCGACGCACAAAACTGTCATAAATACAGTATAACAAGGGAGCACTCCACAATAAAGGCGCAATGCAATAGTAATTGTAGTTTAAGTTTAGCAAGTATATAGGATAAGCCAACACAAATTCGACAGGTTAGCACATAGCTAAGCTATGCTACGGCATTTGTTTACCATAAAGACTCGAGTGTAACCCATTAGCTTTCGTTAGCCTTCTGCTAACAAGCGTTAGCCTACTTGTACAAACCGGTGCGTCTTTGCAAGTGGAAAATAGGTTGTAATCACCACCTGAAAGCCGTTGTATCAGCAGGGTGGTGGAGTATATTAATTTATAATAGTGTGTAGATTTGATAGCTCCATGGGTGTAGCACGTTTTCGTTGAGAAACTCTTTGAATTAGTATTTTTACTCACTCTCGTCCAACAGCTGGTCCATCTCCGCCATCTTGAATCAGCCGCGCCGCTTTTTCAAAGACTTTGTCAAAATGCATTCTGGGTCGGGACGCTTTCTGGAGGGCAATTTGAGAGAAATGCAACTCTCCAAACTATATTATCTTATTAATACCCCTACTTAATTCACATTGTCGAGATACGTACAGGATAATAAGACCAAACAGTAGTTTAGTTTCTCACGGAGAGATGCACAGCCTCACCGACCTTTGAACGTTTCACCGTAGGCCTACTAGGAAGTGACAGCTACGTTGTAATGTTGTAAATTCATTCGTTTTCAAAACACATCTTCTAAAGACCTTTACAAGATAGCCAGTAGCCACATGACAACTTTAGGACCTTACCTGTCATGGTAGGGATTACACTGGTCTACCTTTGTGCATTAGAAAATGTATAAGAAATGTAGAGGCAAATTTTGACCAAAGAGAATCCAGGCAGGTTTACTTTCATAACAATTTATTTTGAATGGACGGTTGGGATGAATGAGATGGATTAGATTTAAGATTAGGCCAATTGTAATGACTTTATATAGTAGGTCAATTAAAGACTATAGCCAAACATACAGTTTCATAAGTAGTATTAATAATCACATTAGAAGCCGTTTTGGCAGAACAGAACTAAATTACACTTAAGAATGAGATTTAACCAAGGCTATTGTTTCTATTGCAATATGTAAAAAAGACTTGGTAGATTTTTTTGTATTAATGTCTTTTTTAGGTATCCAAGTAGACCTACCCAAAGCCAAATTGACACTGCTAACAGCTATAGGTGAATTTATTAAAGTGACTAAATACATTTTCTGAAAACATTGTAACACAGTACAGCTTTTGTTGGAGATCCAAAAGTCGTCTGTGGTGTGTACATTGATGGAGAAAATCTGAACATGGTCTTCTCACCACAGAGATGTTTGGTAGTTAAACTTAATCTTGAGCAGATACTTCAGATTTACTTGTGCTACATCATAAACAATGTATCTGGAGGAGAAATGGTTCAGGAAAAAACATGTATATTCAAACAAAAGGCACATACTTACACATCCATACAGATATAGGCCTACAGTACAAGGATAAAAATCTGTAATTACGATGACTGTATTTATTGCAATATAAACTAAAAAAATCATAATGGCCAATGTGATAACAATTAAAATCTAAATTACATTTATTTAATATGAAAGGATACTCATTGTAGAGCAGACTTGTGTCGTCAATGTTTGTATTGACACCTTTTCCCAAAGGTACTTGTACTCCCTCTAATGAGACAGTAGCATTTGCATCTGGAGCGGTTCTACCCATACCTGGTGGGGGGGGGGGGGAAATAAAATACAGAAGCTTGTAAGTTGTTCTCATTATTACTGTAAAGTTCTATAAAAACATTTACTGAACATTCATCCACCTTTAACGCTGTGTTTTCCCTTTGGCAGTTTTGTAACATGAGCAGCCTTTTTTAGTTCATGCCTGTAATAATGAAGTACATTCATTATCTACTGTCATTGACAAAAAGTAAATTTTATATTTTAACTCGTTTAACTACTGACATGTTTCCAAGGGCAACTTCAGCCAACAGCAAAAGACCTACAGGGTCAGACTGTGATGTGTGACAGTAATTGGCACTTTTCGAGACCATGTCGGCGAAGTATACACCTTTGCCAAACATGTAACCAGTCTGAAAATCAGACAAAAAATTATAACAGATATAAAATTTAATATAAAATGAATATATAACAGAGAAACAAGTCACTTACCACTGGTGCTTCTGGCGGAGCAATACGCAGACCCTGAGACAAGATACCTGCATAATTAGTGGTACGTGAACCATGCCATAGGAGCTGTCGATTGTGTAACTCTTCAAATGGCCGATAGCGCTGGCGTTCACCCTCTCGGTTGATTTTGAAGATCTTAAAAAACAAACAGCATTTTCATATTTAAACTCATACTTTGGTTCACCCATTGTTATATTTATACAAGTTTGACTTTTTCACACTTACTTCTTCCACCTCCAGTGTGTAAGTATTGTGAGTAGCAGCATGTGTGTTCTTGACATATTGCATAATGACTTCTGCCTCTTGTGTAGCTTTGTCAACAACCTACAGAACAGATGAGTCATTATTTTATTTTATTTTCTGATTAAATCCAGTCAATACCTGAAACATACCTCAATCTTTGTTTTAAGTTTTTCATAGTTAATGTCAATGGGATCATTATCATTATCCTGGGCGCCACCCCTCAGCAAACTGTATGCAACTTCAATATCCAATAGATTATCCAACATCTGTACTTTAGCCTGAATGTAACCAAGTTAAAATCATCAGAAACATTTTGCATGCATTTTCCCAACGAAGTAAATAATAAAAATTGCATCTACCTGAATGTAGTCAAGGTTGTTGAGAAGGGGAGGCTTTTTCATTCCAAAGTCATGAGGTATTAGTGTGTAGAAGCGATTAGACAAGTCTAATATCTGAGACTCAGGAACGCTATCTGTTACAGCCTGAAAATAAAAAAAATAAAAAAATTCGGATAGACATTTTTAGAAATTGTTTTGTTATTATGAACAAAAAATAAATTATGAAAAATAACATTGACAGACCTGTTGTACTTCTGTAAGGAGAGCATAAGCACTCTGAATCTGCCTCTTACTCAACTTTCCAAGAGGCATCTTTTGGAGATCAATCTGTGGTGGGGGGGAATGGCTATTTAGTATATTTCCCATGAGCTTTATATTATATTATATATTCACCTCAAATTCCACCATGGCCTTCTTCATACTCTCAACATCAAAAAT
Organism: Periophthalmus magnuspinnatus; assembly: GCF_009829125.3. Classification (NCBI taxonomy): domain Eukaryota; kingdom Metazoa; phylum Chordata; class Actinopteri; order Gobiiformes; family Gobiidae; genus Periophthalmus; species Periophthalmus magnuspinnatus. Next base: position 14,615,547 of record NC_047149.1, read on the forward strand.
CATCTTGATCAAGTCTTGAACAGGTTTGGCTAGTTTAGATTTGACCCCAGCTGTAGCAGTCAGCCTCTTGACAGCTTCCTCATCCTAAAAAGTAAAACATATATATATATATATATATATATATATATATATATATATATATATATATATATATATATATATATATATATATATATATTAAACAAAAGTTGTATTATTATTTTTGTATATAGTTATATACCTGTCCGTAATCAATCTCTAATGGATAGAACTTGTTAGGATACTTCGTAAAATTTGAACAACTCCAGTCATTGCCAGTCTTTTCCTTGTACACAACCAGGAAATTGTCCAATGCAGAGTTCTTATCATGGAACTTGTCAAGCTTGTTCCCTCCAATAGTGGTGCCAACTCTGCCCCATGATCTGAAGACCCAGTATCTGAGAAAAGAAATGGTCAAAGTATATAAATGTCTGTCAAACCAACAATTTCTTTGTGTTTAAAAAAGAATGATCATGCATTACTTACCGTTTTTGCACATCATCCTCAAGCAGCTGAAGTTTGTAGTAGGAGTTCATCCCTTTGACAATGTCCACAAGGCCTAACGTTGCACTGTACATTTTCCCCCCCTGCTCCAAGACATGCGCACTGTTCTCCAAACCGGAGTCTGGATCTACAGCTGCTCCTCCTTTCACGGTAAGCTTCATCTTTTTAGATTTGTGTCCACCTGAAATAAAGTAATAAATTACATCCCAACAAGATATTAGCAACCAATTTCAGCCGCCTGCTTCTGTTTTACCTTCCTCCTCCTTGATTTGTCCGGTGCTCTTGCTAGCCACAGCCCCGGACTTTGAGGACACTGTTGCAGCTTTGTTTTCCACTTTCACCTCTGCACCCCAAGGTGAAATGGCATGGATAGAGACCAGTTCTTGGAGGGCTTTCCCGGATGACTTGATATCTGTCAGAAAGTCTTCAGCCACTACACGCACACCAGCATCTCTCACTTCCTCCATCTTTTTGCTCATCTTTTCCACTTCCTCTGCACAACATTGGATTTAAACAAAATTGTTGACTTTGTTAGACTGTTAACTCTAAAAAAATCTGATAAACTGAGTTCTTACTCTTTGTGCTGAGGCAGAGGGAAGCCTTATTAACAGTCCCAGTTATTTTCCCACCAAGCTCCTCTACAGAAATTTTTAAGTCATCCTTGTTTTTGGTCAGTTTGCCAATGGTCAAGAACTTCATACCAGTGAGGGGTTTATCTATGGCAAACAAAAAGAAAATATAAACAATTATACAAATTATGTTCTTATTATGGTATAGAATGTCAACTCTATGTATATAAATTAAGCTATAACAGTTTATAACCTGGTGGTGCCTCCAGCATTGCTTCCATTGGGGCACTGGATGCACTCGCCTTTGGTTCAGCTTTAACGATGGCTGGGGGAGGCGTAGGAGCTTCTTTGGGGAATACTCTATCTTGCTTCTTAAATTTGAATTTCTTAAGGAAAGGAACCTCATGAAATTCCTAAATACATAGCAAGTTAGTAGTTTGAAATAAAATGTAGGAAAAAAAAGAATCATTGACATCATGATTTATAGCAGACCTACCTTGGGAATGATCCAATCACTGCGGGCAGGCGTTTTGGTTTTGAACACACATTTGGTCCACGCTGAGATGTCCCCGGTGCAGTGATATGCATCCCCCTTGAACACCAGCTGGCCTGAGCACTCCTTGCAAGGTTTGAGGGCACCAAAGGCCATCCCATCAGCCAAACGGTCAACCACCTGCAATTGTAAAAAATGTTAAAATGACTCAAACATTGTCTTTGAAAGCTCCTAGCATTTACCAGACTTACATTAGACTCTCCTGATGGAACTTCTTGTCCATTTGCAATCAGAAGCTCCTTCATGTCATTTGCAGAGCAGTTCTTTCTCAGCTTGTCCTTGATGCCCCAAATCAACTGACTTTGATTCTGTTGAGTAACATACATAAACACGAGAGCTGGAGAACACCTATCAAATGTATTCACTGAAAAAAAAAAAAAAAAAAAAAAAAAAAAAAGAACCTTCAGTTGTTCTTCTAGTTTTTTCTTTTCTTCTTCCTCTTCAAGCTTCTGTTTTTTTGATACTCCATCCAACTCATCCCCTTTTCTTTTCCTAAAATGCACAAATGTTAGCCAAACTTTTAATGACCACTTTTGGGAAACTTCGCACTATAAATAAGTTTATTATTTGTTGCTACCTTTGACAACTACATTCATTAAGCGTCATTGGGAAATCATTTAGTAATGGACATCCAGTTAGGCAAGTCTGCACTCGTTTTGCAAGTCTCAGGTGCGTCAATATACTTTATTAGCCTCTTCATTATGAAAGGGTCACTGTAAACACGCAAGGGCGATGATACTCTACTGGGCATAAGTCCACCCTCATTATAACTAATTATTCTACAAAAGCACCTCTGTCAGCAAACCCCTAGAGTGGACTTCCAAAACAAACAAATTTAACTATTGGTCATTGGAGAGAGGGTTTTCTTTAAAAAGGCCAAAGTGGTTTTGACGGTTTGCCATTAGTACTGTATACGCTCTCCCTCTGTATTCCTGGGAACAATCTGGTAAAAATACAGGTGGTGAGTAATTTTTATCAAAAAGTAAAATTAAAATAGGAAATTGCGGTATATGATATAAGTGTTTGTAGGACAAATATGGTTCTCTTATCTTAATTTTTTTTTCATCTTTTTCAGCAATGAATCAAAGCTGCACTTTTCTAAAGCTCCACAGCTTCCAGCCAAAAGAGAAAAAAGATTTACATCATTTTCTGAACTTTTCAAACCATTCTTCAGTGTACATCAGTCACTTTAATGCTACTTCACCTCCTCTTACTGAAGGTATTATTTCCTCAAAAGTGGCATACATGACAGTTGAGCTTGTCATTGCTTTTTTGTCAACAGTGGGCAATTTTCTGGTGTGTGTTGCAGTGGGCATAAACCAAAAGCTACGCACAGTTACCAATTATTTCCTGGTGTCCCTTGCCGTTGCAGACATTGGTGTTGGTTCAATTGCAATCCCATGTGCCATTCTCACAGATATCGGTCTGCCACATCACAACCTTCACCTGTGTCTGCTCATGTTAAGTGTGTTGATGATGTTTACCCAGAGCTCAATCTTTAGCTTACTTGCAGTTGCTGTGGAGCGCTATCTGGCCATTTTAATGCCTTTTTGTTACCAAGTGCTAATGACCCCTCGAAATGCCATCATGGTCATCTTGTCTACGTGGTTGTTAGCGTTCCTCATTGGCCTTATTCCACTCATGGGCTGGCATAAGCCACCTCCAGAGTCAGGCTACTGTTTCTTTATTTCTGTTGTAGACATGACCTATATGGTTTATTTTAACTTTTTTGCCTGTGTGCTTTCACCACTGGTCATCATGTTCTTAATTTATGCCCAAATTTTTGCCACAGCCAAGAGTCAAATGCGACGGATAGCAAGTGTGCACAGCCGAAGAGGAGAGGTTCCAATGACTATCGCAGTAGGGTTTCATAAGGAGATAAAGACAGCCATGCATGTTTTTCTTGTCCTTTTCCTCTTTACAATTTGTTGGATTCCATTGCATATTATCAACTGTTTCTTATTGCTGTGCCCAAACTGCCCTGTTCCTCTAGAGCTGCTCCTCACTGCCATCATTCTGTCACATGCCAACTCCGCAGTCAATCCTTTCCTCTATGCATATACAATGACCACGTTCAGAGACACTTTTAAAGCAATATTTTTATGCTGTCAAACCATAAGAGAGCGAGAGAGAGGACAGAAGTGCAGCAACCTAAAAATATAAAAATCAGCACAAAGACTAAGCTCAAGACCTCATAAATGAATGTCTAAATGAGGGCATAATGAATAACATCTGAATATGTGTACATGTATCACAATTTGAGAAGCACCATCTGTTGAATTATTACTATAACTATATTGCATTCTCCTCACCCATCCGACTTGACAGCAGGGAGCCTCTTATTGAGCTCTGCCTGGTCCTCAGCCCGAAGTGCAGCAAATCCCTTCAGCTGTGCTGCGCTGTACTCAGTCTTGAAGGCCAGTTCTTCTCTGCGGCTCACAAAACAGGCTGTGTGGTACCAGCGGTCAATCAGACCCAGTTGAGGCTTCTCTGGGTCCACGGTTTTCTTCGACACACGGATCTGATCCTGGACATAAACACTGGACATTAGATGAACAGAACAATCTTTCAGAGTATAATGTAATATTTTGATTTTTGCAAACCTTTTCTATTTTCTGCTCACAACCTTTACATGTGCTGCGGTTAGACTTTGCATATTCCACTGCAAAGTCATTGAGTGTTTTCTCTCCTTTGGCACCACTTTTTTTGTCCCCTTTTCCTGCTACAAGGGTCAGTCAATGATCAGTTTTTTTTTTGTACACTTTGTGTGAACAACTATTCAACATTTTGTGTGAAAATCAACAGAGTGAACTAACCTGAGATGGACCCACCACTCTCGATGGCCTTTTTGATCTTCTCCTGATCTTCCCAGCGCAGCCCAGAAAAGCCTCCTATGTCCGCAGTGGAGTGGGCTGCTGCACGCTGCCAGAAGCACGAGAAGTGATGCCAGTGCGGCACCTTCCCGTCAAACATGGGCGACTGCAGCAAAAACAGAAAAGTATAACGATCAACTTTGTGATTGCAATATGATTTATAATTTAGATATAACACGAGGAAATGGAACAGACTTTAAATAATGTTTCATTAGTTGCTTTTTGAAAATGGGATTTTACTGTGAGCAAATAGGCATAAACCTGACACTGTAGTTAGTAATAGAAAATGTAACCACAGTAAAAGATGGTCTTTGCTGAACCAGTGTTTCTTTGTGACTACACAGTGTGAGCAGTGTCAGCCATTTAAATGCTAACGAGGGCCTAAAGCACAATAAGACACAATGAAATGCTACCATCATACTTTATAGCACGTAACACACTTATCATAACTACTAACCGTTCTCGTGCACGAGATAAACCTATTACTGATGTAAGAAGCTAACTCTGCAGCTTCCCATTCAGCTGCGTATTCCAGTCGAAGCGTCCTCACCTGCACCATAATAGCCATCCGCAGAGAGTCTTTAGCTATGTTGTCTTTGCATTTCTTGCACGATGCACGGCCACTTTTAGCATATTCCGCAATGTAAAGCTTGTCCTCTTGTGAGTCAGCCATAGTTTAAAATAACTGAAAAATCAAATGAACTGAGAGTGAGGCGAACTTTCTCCGGATTGAGAGAAGGAACCACAACAATCAATGCTCCCTCACAAAAGCTAAAGCCGCCGCGTGTCTGAGTCTGAGCAGAGTAGAGTGGGAGGAAAAACAGAGCGCTCACTCTGAGCGGTCTAGCGTTCAATCCAGAGGAATAAAAAAACAAAGTGTAAACTGCACATAAGGCTGCTCCGACTGCACCTGCACAAGGCCATCACACAGGCACTGCACAAATAATAGAAACTGTCTTTATGGATTTTGTGTGCCTAGTTTGTTTTTATCCAGTCCGTTCTGATCTAAATCCTTTCATTTGTACTAAACGCCAAAATCACAGTTCGATATTTTGGCAATAATAAAATTGGGATGGACATGAAAATGTATTGCATTATTTTACAGTAATTTTCCACATGCGGCTTTCATCCATGTTTTTCTCTTTAGTACCATGGAAGAAAAGTTATGTTTGATCCGAGGAAGAATGTGTATTCCAGTAACGATCTATGAGCAGCACCGCGAAATACCCGCGCTAGCTTCAGTCAAATGTAATCGAGTGCAGAAAAAAAATCAACCCAGGGTTTGCACTAAAACACTGCAACTGTCCTTTGTGATTATTTATTTTTTTTTCTTTGCTTTTTTTTTTCTTTACTTCGCCCTGTCAATGAACTGAGAATGTTATCTGTTTTTGTTATTGTCTGTCTTGTCATTTTGAAGTTGCGTATAAACGTGTTTCAAACACATGTTGAATAATTGTATTTACTTCACGAGAAAAAAAAACTAACCTTGAAACCTAATGATTTTTTGAAAAAGGAAAATGCACATGAATGAAGTAAAACCTGTTTTACATTTTCTACATTAGTTACACAACAATGGCCCTACGTAAATCGTAATTAATGAGGCAGGCACATAGGTTTCAACTGCTTTATTATATCGCATTACTGAGTGTAAAAGAACAGACCTGTGTATTGTTAGTATCTTAAAACATTAGACCAAAAGAAATACATTATTTGAAATGGGTGTAAAAAAAAGTGCTGCATAGGCCATTGGTAATGAGGCTAGATGAGTTGTATTGAGGTATTTTGTGGTGTTTTGGCTTTCTGAACCATGAAATATTGGCGGCTTCAATGATAACATTGTATCTAAATGGATCATAGCAATAAACAACAAATTGACTGTAATATTGACACAAAAGCTATACCGTTCTATGACAATATATTATTTACAATACAAAATAACAGAATTGACTTTCTCAGCAATGAATACTGGGTGAGGCCAGACCATATCCTCCATTGGTCTCTCTGATTTTCTCTTTTTGTCTGGTTTGAAGAAGACCATACACGACTCCAGCCAATGTCAAGCGCTCAGCTTTTCGATCTCTTCCTGAGCGGCCATACGTTGCGACACTGGCTGTTTTGTGGCGAATGGTGCTGATGAAATACGTACGGACTTTTCCCTGATGCTCACTCACCTACAGACAATAAGGAAATCCTTTATTATGAGTTTTTAAAAAAAAACATTTCCCATCAACATATTCAGACCCTTGACAACTCTTAGGTGAATTTTGATTCTGCCTATAGCTTGAGAGAAGAATTGTAAACAATTATTTATTTCTGTTACATTTAACGTTTTAAATTAGGTGTCAATTTCTTTTAGCTATTTCAATATATTTAGTATTCCCCTACCAATATATTTTTCACTACCTTAACTGTTGTCCAGGGATAGGGTAAAATCACGCTGACGTACATTTAATTAAATTATACCATGTAGGATTACTTATTTTAAACTGTCTGCCTTCTACCACTAGGTGTCACTGTGTCTTTTTGCTTGTGTGCTCCACAAACACCTCGCTTTATATACTGTAATTAGTGATCGTTTTATTTATTGATTGAACATTGGGAGTTTAAATAGTTATATATATATATATATACACACACACACACACACACACCCCCACACACACACACACACACACACACACACACACACACACACACACACACACACAACCACACTACTCACCCCTTTCACAAAGATCTCCCCACGGAGATCCAGGACAAAGCCCCACTCTGCCAGGACTTTGCGGGTCGCCTCAGGGACCTGTATCCGCCCACTGACCCCTGTGCTATCCATCCGGCTGGCCAAGTTAACTGTTGAACCCCAAATGTCATACTGTGGTTTAGTGGCCCCAATCACTCCTGCAATCACTGGTCCATGGGCAATGCCTTTACAAGCAAGAACAATCCTGTTACCTTGGCTTATAGAGGTATAGGGGACAATGTAACACAATAATCAGTATGAATGCATTTTTTGTGTACGTAAGCAGTGAACCACTTTCACTTACCCACACGCAGCTGAAAGTTTTTGTCTGAGTGCCTGTTAATCTCTTTAAGGGTCTCCTCCATTGCTAATGCAAACAAAACAAGCTCACTCAGGTGATTCCACTCCTCCATACTTGTCTGCAACAGAGATTACGTAAAGAGTATGCATGGGAGCAGGGTTTAGGAGATGTACAAAAGGGCAAAGAGAGGCCAGCTTTCTGCATGATTGCTCACCTGTTTGTCTGGAGCTAAGCCAGAGGCAGCCATATAGCAGCTTCCAATGGTCTTGATTTTCTCCACATACTGGAAATAAGACTCTTCCAACAACTTGTCAACAAAAAGGATTGCATTTCATTAGCCTTTTGTATCTCTCATTTGCTATACCAGCACATTAAAAGATAATAGTTCAAGGACACCTCATCAAATCCAGCAATGATTTCATTCAGTAGTCGGAGGCAGTCCACTCCTTCATGTTTAATCTCTTTCTCTTCAAAGTACTCATCAAATCCAGCGATTGAAGCAAACATAACCCCAACTTCATCGTATGACTGAGAGTACAGCTCCTAAATTGAAAGACGTAAGATTAGTCTTTACAGTTAGCCATTTTCTATAGTAGGTTAATGTAGTACAAATCTTTTCTTTTTTCTTCATACTTCATCATTTTTGCTTCGCTCTAGAAAATGCCTTGCTACATGAAACGGGAGGATATTATACAGAAGACATTCATTGTGTTCCCTCAATTCCTTCATGTCCTGTACTTCTTGTTGGGCCTGCAAGCGCCATAGGAAGTCAAGCCTAGCAGTGGCCTCCCACTAAACAGACATGAAATTGTTTACAGACATATCATATTTTCAAACAATTAAGACAAAACTCCATGTGTTAAGATCTCAATACCTGGCGTCCATTATAGTAGACAGCTAAAATAAACATAAGCATGACAAGGACAGATATTCCTTTTCTTCTGACATAGTAAGATCTGAAATTAAAAATATATTGTTATGTTAATTTGGTAACTTTCAAACTAATGTATAGACCAACAGCACATCAACCTCTGCAGCATGTCTTGGTGTGTGAGAGATACAAAGGCCATGTGAATGAGGTAGGAATCAACAGCTACAGCCAGTAATAATACAGCAAGCTTCAGAATGGAATTCAGACGAAGAAAGACGGCACAAGTTACCATGGCAATGACACTGCTGAGCACAAATATCTGTAGAAACACAAAAAATGAGTAGATGCATTTGATGACAAAACTCATAATGGTAAATGTACAATGAACACTGCTGGCCCTGTACATGTGTTGTCCATCTCTGGTAATCATGTACAACACTGTAACATAATTACTGGTGGAACATGACCAAGTACACATTTAAGGTATCTGTACTTTACTTAAGTACATTTTACAGTGGATACTTTTTACTTTTCTTCACTACATTTAAGAGCAGGTATCTGTACTTTCTACTCCACTAAATTTTTGAACAGGACTCAAAAGTAAAAGTATTTTTATTACTGTTTGATACCTGCTGAAAAGGCACAGGGTGAATTTTTATCAAGTTCATTAAAAAAACAAAAAAAAACAGCTAGAAAAAAAAATCTATTCCATTGTTTCTGTCAGCACAAATCTTTATCAAAATCAATACATCTGAAGCCTTATAAGACCTCAAAATCTTCATTTTACTTTTTACTCTTTAAGTACATTTTTAAATGGTTGCATTAATACTTTTACTTTTCATTGAGTATTTTCTTTTGCTCCAGTATCTGTACTTTTTCTTAAATAACAAAACTGAGTATATCTTCCACCACTGAACATAATGTAAATGTATTATTTATACTCCGACCATATGCTGTACTGTACATAATAGTAGGCTATATAATACTTTTATAGCCTTACTCGACAAGCACAGCATATTTCTCCACTTTTTTGTATTTTAACCAGTATTAGTAGTAACTAGTATTCCTATTCCTATTCTCATGCTGTTCTTGAACATTGCATTGCAACACTAAAATTTCTCCACTGTGGGCCAAATAAAGGTTATCTTATCGTATTTATGGGAAGTAGAAATCTGATTAGTTTTCTTACTTCAGGGTAGGTACAGACTGTGAGAGGAAGTACTGTTGTTCTGTCTATGGCAACAGTCTCCCCAGGGTCTGTTACAATGCACCATACCTGCATCACATACAAAACAAGACGTTTGCATTACATTTCACATCTATTTTAGCACTAGGCAAATGGACCTGAAGCTCTAAACGACTTGACTACCATGTTAGTAGAGGCAAGGCCAAAGTTGAGAATGAGGGCAGCTACAGTGAGAAGGTTGCGAGCACTGTTGTTCTCATGAATCCAGCAACAGAAATGCTGCAGTGCTACAGGGGTCCACTTAAACTCTTCAGCCAGGGCTAGCAGAAGCAACAGCATGTAGGCAAATAAAAAGACTGAAAACTGGAGCACTGCTGGCAATATCCTGCAGACAGAAAATGCATGTGGCCTCTTAAAATATTTGGAATGGGAAACTAACAGCACTGTGTGGACCTGTATTGTTCTTATTCAGACTGGGGGATCTGTACCTTGGAGCAGGGATGAGAGCCTGAGCTGACATGAGGAACAGCAGCATTATAAAGGAGCACAGTAAGTTGGAGTTGAACATTTCATCTCTCATCTGTGAAAACTGGAGAATGAGAAAAACAAATGTTATAACCAGCTCACTGCATTACTGATGTCATTACAGATATACTATAGGAACTCACTTTTTCCTCAATATTGTTATCCTTGAAGACAAGGGTCAATGGTGTGATATGCTCCTTGTGCATCAGGTCACTACTGCGTACTTCTATAGCATGTTTGATACGTTTGTTTATTTCTTTAGAGGTGGATTGCCAGATGTTGGTTAGTGATCCATTTGTAAAAGAGGCCAGTATCTGTATTATATAATGCAAATTGAATGACATTAGAAGATCGCGGTTTAATTCAGTGGAGTTCAGAACTCACTTATCACCTACACTGTTTGTGTCAGTCACTTTTCCAAACGTTGCCTCCGGACTCCAGGTTTTAACAGTCTTTGTGACTTTGGGCTCAGCTTGCATGTTTATATCATCATATTCGGGACAAATAAGAAAGGTTTCAATGTTGTGTTTGCGTAAGAACTCATTCCTCAGTTGGCCATGGCCATCTTCAGTGTTGTACAAACCCTGTAAGCAATCCAATGTTGCTCGAGAGATGTGGATTCGTCTGGGACATTCATGAAAAGTGTTTAGTGACAAAATACAGCATGATGCAAAAATACAGAAAGTAACTTATCTTACCCTGGTACACCTCCAGCCTCAAGCATATTGGCAATACCAACATCCCAAGACCAGACATCAAACTGCCATTTTTGTAAGCCAAGAACACCACATAGGACAGACCCCGAGTGGATCCCAATCCTCATATCCATGTTTAAGTTCATCCGTTTCCGTAAATGCCTAATATAGGATAATAAAATGTATTATTTATAGCTTTTGACATTTCAAGGAACAAAAATAACTGACCGAATAGTGCTGATCATAGCCAACCCCATCTCAACACAATGTTGAGCATGTGCCTGTTGTGGCTCAGGGACCCCAGACACACAGTAATAACAGTCTCCAAGTAATTTAATCCTCATACAATGATGCTCCTGAGAGGGACACACAAGTAAGATTAATTGCTTTTAGATATTTTTTGAAATGCAACAGCACAGTAGGGTTGTCATAATAATAATAATGATGATAATCAGTAATTGTATCATTGTATCAATAATATTAAATTGAGAAATTTTAGTATTCATATGTAGGTATGATAGATTCTCACCTCTGCCAAATGGTCAAAGCGTCCAAAGAGATCATTTAACAAGCGAACTAGATCTTGTGCCAACAAGTTCATGGAAAGAAGTGTAAAATTCTTGATATCCGCAAAAAGAATACTGAAATAAGAGATTTTGTTTGTTAGTGATATGGAGGTGCCAAAGAGATGCTATCTCTACATGAAAACAGAATGTACCTGACATCTCTATATTGGTGAATGCTAATTTTGTGAACCTCTTGAGACAAGAGATCATCTTCCAGAGTGTTCATATCAGAAATCATCTCCAAGGCAACAAATCGAGGCAGGATAGATGTCACCAGCCGCTCCTGTGTTGTCCCCAAAAACAATTTTTTGGAACAGTATCATCATTATAAAACTGAATGCCCTATATTCTCTACCTGTCTTTGGTTCTCTTGTTCTAATTTGAGGCGCCCCTCAATGCAGCGGCGTGTCTCAAGGAAAACCTGTCTCTGCGCATGATCTGTCAAGTAGTGAATGAACAAGCCAGCTGTGTTCATGCCCAAGTAAAGCAGGCCTTTGGCAAATACCTGCATTCAAGAATAAATAAACAAAATTTAGTCAACAACAACAGTAACAGTACAGTATTGCTGTATTGGAGTGATTCACACCTGTCTTATGAGGACAGCATCACTGTATGAACGGGTCATCTCCACCACAAGGTGCAGCACTGAGGTGAGGCAGCCAGCGCACATGGCCCACAGCAGCGGTAATGGTAGCAGTGTGTAAGTAGCAAAAAGTGAGAACAAGACATACCAGGAGGGGTCTTTCTCCAGTCCATAACCCAGTCCTCCCAGCACCTGTGTGGTTTGTGATAACCAACAAGCTACACCAGCATAGTGAAGCCATGTTGGAGACATGGAGCGTTTGCATAATAAAACCACTGTACACAGGGCTAAAGCTAAAATCAAAAAAAGACTTGTAAGGCAGCCATGTAAAGCATCTGGAGTTTCCTCAGGGGCAAGGGCAAGATACAGAACTAAAACATGAAGCTTGGCCACAGCATCAATGACACTTGTGATTGCAAGAGAGTTACGTCTTTGGTGACAAGAGTGTTGCTGGTAAAGTTTCTCCATGTCACGAGATTTGAAAGTGTGTCTTAATGTGGGTATATACACCCCACGAACAGTCCAGCCCCATCGAACAAAGAAGTCCGCGTCACTGGCATAGTCATGGAAGGCTCCTCCAACACTGTTGGTAGTAGAGCCTCGCTGGGGGTGCACTCTGAAAGATGATGAGCGCCGCTTTGTTACCCCACGTAAGGACTTACTACGAATCTGACGGTTGATCTCCTGCATGTAGGCATCAGTTACAAATATCTGCCGAGCTGGCTCCACACCCACCTGCAAAAACAAACAAAATTTAATCCAATTAAAGTAAACACATATACTGAATACACTGTTAAAAAAACTTTGAATTTTGTGAAAAACGTGGTTTGCTTCTTGTTGACCTGAGCAGAGAGCTCCTTTTGGACAATGACATGTTTGACAGCCTTTTGCCAGAGCATCTTCTTCCTGCGCAGGCCTGGGGACAGGCTGCTGCTCACATACACCGGCTCACGCAGCTCCATCGCAGAGGTCTGAGTGGTCTCTGCGAAGGTCACCATGACGATGGCCTGAGCTGGCCTCCACTGCTGCTCTCAGTCAGGTATCAGTGATGCCTAGCTGGCAGAAAAAGTATTCAGTGTGTAATTAATTGTGGTATTTTAACAGTGCACCTTTAATATGGCATCGACACTATGAATTGTTTTTCTGGAGGGGGATTTGTTATCTGTTTGTCTCTAAAGATATGCTTTGAATGTTCCAAAATCCATTTTATACCACTTATCCGGGACCCAGTCAGAGGGGCAGAGCAGGGACTCCCAGACTTCCCTCCAGTTTCTCCGGTGAGACCCCAAGGTGCTCCCAGGCCAGCCGAGAGACATAGTCCCTGCAGCGTGACCTGGGTCTTCCCCGGACATGCTGCAGGGACTATGTCTCTCCCGGTGGAACACCTCCCCAGAGAGGAATCCATTAGGCATCTGGGACAGATACCCGAGCCACCTCAGCTAGCCCTTCTTAATGTGGAGGAGCAGTGGCTCTAATCTGAGCTCCTCCTCTGTGACTGATCTCCTCACCTGCGGAGGAAACTCATTTTGACTGCTTGTATTTGTGGTCTTGTCCTTTTGGCCATTACCCAAAGCTCCTGACCATATGTGAGGGTGGGAATATAGACTGACTAGTTAATTGAGAACTTCACCTTTCAACTCCTTCTTTACCCCAACAGTCCAATACAGTGACCATATCGCAGCAGAATCTGCACCGATCTGTCAATCACACGCTCCATCCTTCCCTCACATTTGGAGGAGCTGATTCTCATCCCAGCAGTTTCACACTTGGCTGCAAACCCTCCAAGTGCATGCTGCAGGTCCTGGATCAATTAAACCATCACAACAACATCATCCTGTGGTCCCCTAACCAGACCCCTCGAGTCCCTGACTGTGCCTAAACATTCTGTTCATAAATACAATGAACAGAACTGGTGATGGAAGAGTCCAACATGCACTGAGAACAGGTCTGACTTACCGCTCGCCATGGGAACACAGCTCCTGGTCTGATCATACAGGGACTGGACAGCCCGTAGCAAAGGCCCTAGACCCCATACTCCTGGACAGCACAAGGAATACAATCAAATGTCTTCTCCAGATCCATAAAAGACATGTGGACTGGTTGGGCAAACTCCCATGAACCCTTGAGCACCCAATGGAGAGTGTAGAGTTGGTCCAGAATTCCGCGACCAGGATGAAAACCACACTGCTCCTCCTGAATCTGAGGTTCAACTATCGGTTGGATTCAAAAGTATGGTGTTTAACACCATAATCGAATAAACGCAAGATAAGGTAAAGACTTAGAACCTGGCCTGGTGGTATCACTTGCTTGTCATGCAGGTAGACTTTTAATATGTTTAATAACCCTGGAACATTCTAGGCAAAGCAATAATTTCCAAGGAGAAAAGCAGATGACGAACCCTCCACCAGAAAATGTACAAAGTGCTCCTTTAAAGAAATAGATTTCTGAAGGGGGTCCACGTGTTAGGGTCGTGCGAGACAACAGCTTTCAAACAAATTATCTACAGGCCAGATTTAGATCTGAGCTGGTTACTGCTTTAAGAGTTAAAGTCCTCCAGGTCGGTCACTCAAGCTTGGAAAACTCATAAGATAGCAGCATAGCATTAATTTGTTGTACTTAACTTATCTATTACAGTTGGTGATAATGTTGATTATTAGTATTATAATTGATAAGTAATTAGTATTACCTGTTAAATAAAAAAATACAATAGTTACTACTGCTATAGATTAGAAAAGGAAAGTAATGTTATAAGTAAGTCACATTACATTCTCTCTAACACAATAATTCTAAACTAATTACCTGCATCATTTCTCTTCTTATCCACTATCAGATTTCTCCCATAAGATGGAGTCTTCCAGCCAGTCCATCGCAAAGGATGGTTGGTGATCTGAAACATGTAACCACAAGTGTTGTTATCCAAAAATGTTACACGGTAAATAATATATTTTTTTAAGTAAATAAAAGATGAAAATAAAAAACCCAACCGAGATGTATGAGACAATCTGTGTGATAGTAGGTCACCACCTGGACTGTCAACAACCCCTGTGAAAGAGAGCTGTGGGAGTGTGCAGTGCAAAGAGGATTAGTTAGTCAGCAGCCACTCGTGCTGGCCCTCAGGTCACTGGCACCAAGGTAACACCAACACAGTGCCCTGACAAATCTTGTTTCAGTTTTAGAAAAAATATCAGCTATATGAGCACTTTCAGTGTCTTGAAAGATGCTATGTAAATCCACCGCATTATTATTGATATTATTAAAAAGAGGATCTTGAAAATGTGCCAACTATTCCAACCAAGGAACTGGATAATATTAGGTACTATTATTTCACTTACTGTATATCACTTTATAATCATATAAGCAACATTTTGGTCTTGTATAAAGTACAATAATCAAAATGATGAACATTGGCTTGTTTTTTGTAGTAGGTTGTTCTCATAGCATCATGTGGCTATGGCCGCCTTACATGTAAGCTGGTTAGGGATTTTGATCCTTGCTTTGCTAATTTTGCCCAGGCAATGCACAAAGCCTTTAAGGCAGATCTAATGAGTTCCCATCTGCTTCACCGTGACTATGTGGCTAAACCATTCTTGCTGATTACAGTAAATCTAAAAATAACTAAATGTCTAAGGCAATTATTGTTCTTTAACTGCAGCACAACTCCATGTTGGGTAGGCCTGTACTCCATCATAAGCAATCATGAGCCATCAAATACTAAATCTAACATGTGGTACATTGATAAGAAACACTTAAACATTTACTGGACATTAGTCCCAGTTGTTTGCTAGGCTGAAAGTCAACTGAAAGCAAAACTCTTCTAATTAGTATTAAAGCTTACTGCTATGACTGTGCACTAATAAGCAGAAATGTGCTAAAGCTAAACATGTACCAAAAGTGACCCAGTGGAATGTGTACCCTCACTACCAAATCCACTTACTGGATACAGATGGACAATAGATAGCCTGGGTCTGTTAATGGCTGTTGGACAGTAAATCCTGGAGGTTTGGTTTGTACAGGTTAACAAACAAGTCTAAGAGTATGTGAACGATACAGGAGTACATTCATACCATACTCCATCTGTACAACAACTCATCCTATGTAGTAGATATCCTTATGTTATGTGAAAAAGATAGGCTACCATCTTCATCTCTGTACTGTTTCTACATTACATTTTATATTTTTTTATATTTTACATTGTATACATTTTATTTTAAGTGCACATACAAATGTAGTTATAAATGTTTATTCTATTTGTCATAAATAACTATTCTCATATTATTATTTGTGAGCTACTCTGTCAAGATAATTCCCTTTATGGTAATAAGATCTAAGTTTTTCCTCCAACTCTTAGTATTATTAGCTAAGGTGAAATGCTAGATAACCTCCAAAACTCTTTGTCCAGATATGACTGATAGGAGAATTATATCTATTTTCCAGACTGAGGTGCCCACGTTTAATTTAATACTGCTTTTTTGCTGAAACATTTTCCTGTTTCACGTGATTTTTAGCACCCAGACCTGAAGGTAACTAAGTCAACTTTGCTCTTAGGACGATATGCAACATAGAGATCAAATGGTCACTGAGTTATGGTAACGCTGGGTGATTTGGTCAATCTGTCTTATTGTGATTCACAAATTTCCTCATGAGTATAGTTGAACATGGACTCTTATCCCATCCACTTCTCTCATTGAATCGGATATATAAAGCTCTGAGTGAAGAGTGAGTGAGCAAGATTATTTTATTTGCCTTTTAAAAGCAATGGGAAAAATCTAAATGTATCATTATCATTATTATTATTAAATACAACCCACTATGTCTGTCAATGTAAACAAAAAAACATCTTTATAGGCTAGTTACACAGTTTAATACACAAAATGACAACATATTGTTTATGTACTTTGGTATTTGTTGACTCACAGTAATCTTGTGTTTTGGGTGTTGTTCCAATGTGTCCATGGTGAACTGGGTTGGTTCTTTAGTCATCTTCTGTCTGGCTCCTCACACAGGCAGCCAGTGGTGGCAGCTGGTAGCACCTGAGGCTACTCCTAAGCTTTAATGATCACTGGCCTTTGGCATGACCCAAGCACTGTTCACTGCCCGCTTGCCAAAAATGTCAAGGATCTAAACTGTGTTCGCTTTATGGTAAGTGAAACGTGTCGTATTCTAACAGCGACTGACGTTTATCAAACAGGCAGTACTGCGCACACTAGCCCATGTTAGCATGTTGCTTAGTATTGTGTAAACAAACTTGTTTTTATGTTTTATATTGTTCATGAACGTGGTTCTAATGGCATTTTATGTTAAGACACTTCCGATGTATTCTAAATGTTTAAGTCAAATAAAAAATGATTATAAGGGTTAGGTAGATCAACAGGACTATCAGTACCATGTTAGCACACTACAGACACCAAATTACTTTGGTAATGATTTAACTTAATATATCATCATATATTGTATAACTAGGTCCTATCTTTAGGTGCTATGTATGACATCGGCTGACTGTACAACAGCGAACTATGGGGATGCTAAAATGTAAATGAGTAAGTATTTGTTTGATAGCCCTTTCGCTAAACTGGCTGTGCAACCTCACCTCCGTAGGCCAACGACAGTCCGGGGGTTTTCCTGATTGACAAAGCCCCGGAGGAGACACTTCGCGGGGCGTAGTGCTGATCGCTTATTCGCCCTCTGGGAACCTGGAGAAGCAGCTCCGCCCTGTGGACATAAATCATTATGACAGGTATGTAGCATCAGTTGGTACATTAAAATGACCAATAAAGTCTGATTACCACAATAATTTACATTCACAAAGGAAATCTGATCATCAAAAACATCTGGTGAAATGTGTCAGTCAGTCATTTTTTACTGTTGTATGTGGAAAGAGTAGGCTACAATGAATATTAAACTAATTACCTTTCATTTTTGTCCTAGCCAGATTAGCTTGCCCTTTTTTGTATAATGTTCTTTTGAAAGCCTGCACAAATGTAAACAATCAAAGATATCGGATTACCCGTATGAAATGTAATTTCTATACGGTATTTTAATAATTCAATATCTCCAGAAATGATCAGATTTTTTCATGTAGATGGAAATATAGCCACTGTTATGTTATATTCCTAGTATAGTATTACAACAGGTTTTATGAATTTTGGGTTAAAAAATACTGAACTGTATCATTAGCCTTTCTTTAGCTGTTTTGTATCATATGTCTTGGCATATATTTGCGCACATGTCATTGAGCACATGTGTTACAACCATCATATACACAATTGTTTAATACTATACAATTATGTTTGCTTAATTTATTTTTTACAAGTTATTTTATGTTATAATAATGACTTACCAAGATTCCTCTGGCACTGATATCTCCACTGGGTGCATTCTTCAAACCCCAAACCCACAGTGATTGTCATTCCTACGGGTGGCCCGTTGTCCTGTTTCACCCTTTTCCTTGCTGTGGTTGGCTTGTCCCATGCCCAGAGAGAGGGGCACAGGGGGTGTATAGTGGGGCCCATTGTGTTAGTAAGATGTTTATTAATGAGTAAGAGGCATTCGGAGAGCAGAGCTGCAGTAGATGCTCTAATCGCTAATCTCTTTCCTGATATAGCATTTGTATTAATATAGATTATCAGCTAGGACATTTCAGGAAAGATGCACTGTTAGTTGAAGGGCTTGATTAGAAGTTGTTTTGTTGTGTCTGTTTGAAAGAGGTTAATTTTGGGAGTAGACTGTGTTGTGCTGTTAAGTTTAGTTTTGGCAAACTGGACTGTCTTCTGATTGTGGACATACTTGGATGTAGTTTTGACAACAGTTGTTTGCTTGTACTGTAGCATATTGTGCATTTGAGTACTCAGTGGGCTGCTGCGTGGAGAGTTGTCCACTATGCCTTTACCAGTGCCTGATGTCCCAGCCACTCAGAGGCTGGCACTGGACTGCCGTACCCTTCTGGACCATCGCAGTGGCAAGAGTAAGTCATAACAGCAAGCTTTCAGTCTGTCTATGCATAGTGCTTGTAGTCCTTATTTAAGTGTCTAGGGTTTGATAAAGAAGACCCATACAATTTTAATTCCATAATCCATGAAGTTAACCATTGGCACTAGGTGTAAGAGTTTTGACACATCTTTTTTTTTCATTAGCCTTTGCCATAATTTAAACGCAAGGTGGGGTCTATCTATCTCAAAAACTAAATGAATGTCTTGTTTTGAATATGAACCAATCAAATGTACATTTTTTTTTCCTTTTCCTATTTCTAATAACCCATCACTTGTTAATCACTTGCTATCAGTAAAAAAAAAAGTGTCCCCAACTGAAACATTGTTTGGAGCAATTTATAGGAATATAAATGAGTGGAAACAAAGCCTGATTTATAGCCTCCTAAAGAAACAGGTTTTCGCCTGTGTTCACCAAACCATTTGAACCAACAAAAGATGTTTGTCTTGACAATCATTTGAATCAGAAAGCACTGATACTTGTAAATGTAAGAATTATTGCACTTATTGTCTTGACCAATAGCAATTCATTGTTGTTCATTGTTATGTTATGTTTAGATGTCTTTATTAGTTTAATTCGTCAAGTCCATTGTATTAGACTACAATAGCAATAAAGGAAAGGAAATAAAAAAATAAGAAAAAACCCCCACTGTGAATCCCTTGTAGAAGATCTGTGTTATATAGGCTATTGTTATAGCCTTTCCGGACAATTGAACTAGTTGAAGTTATCAGTTGTTGTAAAACTATAAATTAGACAAAGAAAGTCTTTAACTGTTGAATAAATTATCATGTCCTGCAAACGTAGTTATGTAATGTAGTTGTAAAACATTAATTAACACTATAGAAGACTTGTGATTATGTTTTGATGAGGAATACAAAATCAAAGGCTATTCAGATCAAGTCATTCATCTGATGATCCGTCCAGCAGCGAAACACCAGGGCCGGGAGATTAATGATGGAAAAGCGGAAAGAAGGACGCTGAGAGGAGGGGAAGGGGGCGGCGTGGGGAGCGGAGATTGCGTGAGCGGGAGGTCTTTTCTCTCCCCGTAGCGCGCGCGCGCGCGCGCGTCTCCTTCTGTTTTCCCCCTGTCTCGTGTCTCGGGGGCTACACGGTGAAAATTATTGGATGAAGCGGAGGGGGCGTGAGTGAACCTGCACACAACCAACTACCCCCCTCTGCTCTCCTCCCCGCTCCCAACTCGGTCCCTTTTGAGAAATTGCGCTGCTGGAGACGCACGGGGAAAATCCAAGGTCACCACGACTGCACGCTTCCCGGTGACGTGGGCTCGCAGCGCAAGGCAAGCGAGTAAAAAATCCTCCGCTCTGCACCAATCACGCTTTCAGTCATATGGTTTTCAGCCTCGGGCACACGTGCACAACATCCTTAGCGTAAAGCGCTGTTTAGTTGCGTGTGCGCTTTTGTATGAGTGGCTGGATATAGCGTCAGAAGCATAAACGTCTAGTCATAAAAGCAACCACAACATCACGATCGATGTACGGTAAGATATCTGTCTCTTCTTTGTCATTGCTACTGTCATTTAAGCATGTGAGTAATGTAAAGTAGCCAACCAGTAATACCACATTCTTCTTTTCTTTTTCCGTCTGTGGGACATCCTTATCTTACTAGTCTGTACAAGCATGCCACGGGAACACTTGCGATGCCATTTTATATTTGAATTGACTGACAAGGAGCAACTACAATGTTTATTTTTGGTAATTTAATATCTTTCTATTGTGACATACTTACAAGTGTAGTGTCCTGCTTATTGATTTTGGCTCACACAATATATCTGTGCTATGTTATGTTGTGTTTACATTCCCAAGTGAACTGTGATTTTTACTGATGTCCTAGTAGGCTAGTTTTTCTGGGACAGGTTGATGTATGGACTGCTATTGATTAGTCCTAATTCACAATGTACTCTGCTTCTTTTTGCTCTTTCAACAAACTGCCAGTTAACAGTTAACAGTTGAAAGCTTAAGCTGAGTTGGGCCGTTTTTGTGAATTTGTAAATTAAAATAGAATTGATTATGTGCTGTATCCAAGTGCTTCTAAGAGCAGTTTTGCCTGTTGGGCTGTGATTCATAGAGTGTCATTTGGCTGTATGTCATGAGGATTTGTTGGTGCCTCGACCCGTTCATGTCTGTGGTGCCTGTATTATATCAGTCATGTATTCAGCTACATATACTGGATCAGATCAGTGCTTGCATCTGGGAGGCTGAGATGAATGGCACGCATAAAGTAATCTATAGCAGGGGCAATATGTTGCAGAAGAATGCCAATGTAGCAGTATAGCATAGCATAGTGGTTTAGAAAATATTGTATTATTTTTTTTTTCTTTTTGGCAATTTCACAAAGCACTCAAGACTGTGATATTTTGTGCATCCGCTTGTCTTTGATTTTGTTTGCTCAAAAATGATCCTCCAGCTGCCCCTTTTTGTCTCAATCCCAAATTTATTGCAAGAGATATTTTGTCTTTATTTGTAGCTTGGGGTATGAATAGCCTTGGCCTGTCTTCTGTCCTCTCTCTTATGTAATAAACCCACTGAATGCATTGTAGACTTAATAATTCTACTTGGTTTTCTGGTTTTACCATATACAATTTAATTAAGTACTATTTCTTGGCTTTTTTATGAATGTGACTTGTAAATAAAACTGTGGGTTGAATCTCTTTTACAACAAACCTATTATGCAGAATTGACTTTTCAGCGCTTTTAACCATGTTTATATTTGTTTCTCATTTTCATTTACCCTTTCGAAGTTGTATTTAGAGTGATTCGTGCATGTTTAAGCAATTTTCTAGACCCCATATTGCCAATCAACCCCTGTTTTCACTGCTACCGGCAGTTGCGCTCTACTTTGTTTTCCAATTTTATTTTCTTAATCGGTGATAAATGTAGGATTCAACAGCGTTGCATAGTCATTTGGGTACAAATTTAAAAAAAAAAATCTGCTACTTGTTAATGATCCACAGGTGTTGTACATTATAACTATGTAGCAGACATGCTCAAGCACAGTATGTGTGTGTTCTTTAGAATCCTTCAAAATATGTCGAAAAATGTACTTACAGCCAGGTTTCTTAGGCTGTGCACATGTGACCATTGGAACAACAAAGCAGCTTTAAACAAACAGCAGGTGCAGATATGAAACTGCAACTGTAGCTTGGCCTTATATTCTATATTGGACTTCATATACAACTCTATAATAAAGTGTTGGCACTGTATTCCCAATTAAAATTTGCTTTTGTCTGAATGAGGAAACTTAATTACATTAAATGAGCTATCCTCTTCTATGAATCTGCAGAAGCTAAAAATAGCCTATAATAGCTCTCTTGCAGGGATTTCTTGAATTTATTGAAAAAGGCAAAACTGTGAAAAAGTTAATGAACAGATAAACATCCCCTCTTGTGAAGATGTTTGGAAATAGGTTTAGCAGTTATGTAATTAACAAAAAAAATTACCATATCCTGCCTAATCTTACATAATGTAATCACCCTTTCTGCTCATTCATTTTAGAATCTCTATAGTTTAAAATTGAGTTGGAGGAGAGGTCAGAAGTCTATGGGGGATATGCTGTTTAACACTCTCTTTTTCTCTGTCTTTCTCTCTTCTCTTCTCCTCTCTTTCTCTTCTCTCCTTTTCTTTCCTCTTTTCTCTCTTCTGTCTCTTCTTTGTCTTCTCTTGTCTCTCTCTCTTTTCTCCTCTCTCTCCTCTTTCCTTTTCACTTCTCTGTCTCTTCTCTCTCTCTTTCTCTCTTTCTCTCTCTTCTCTCTATAATTACTAGGTCTACTCTGCCAGCATAAATAAACAATAGTTAATTTTTTCAGAAACTTATGCCATTATTCAACCCAAATTACATGATTGTTGTCAGTTTATAGCACCTTAAGCCGTAAGATTAATATGGAAAGATTGTGGATCCAGCTCCTAACAAATAATGAGCCTCGGCATTTGTGGATCATAAGATTGGATATTCCTTGGTCGCAGAGTTATATAGTCCCCTGGCCTCCATCTGAAACACTTCCGTTCTTCATTCCCTAATGTGTACTCGCTAAGCTGCAGTTCAGGCGAAAATGCTGTTTGTAATCGGTTAATGTACCCATCCCATTGTCAGCTGGATAAAAATAGCCATGTGATTAGCTGCTTTGGTTTGAGAGGTGTGGACCCCATCCATAAGTGTCAGTACCTACATGTCTGTCCACCCCTTCCCTGTTGTTGTTTATTCTGTGTGCTAACTAACACCCATGATTTAGTGCTCAGCTGTGCGCCGCAAGCAGCCTGGTGTGTGGGCTTATGTGCAATGTGGAGAGAGCCCTGAGTCCAGCCTCTTCATGCAGAGTGGGTGGCTGTCGTGAGACCCCCTGCTATTCACGCTCCTCACCTCTGTCATTCTCACTGCTGTTTTCAAAGCAATCCTGTTATTACTGACAAATCTGCTTTTTACATCTGTTTCAAAACACAATTATCATCAGATTTTACTGCATGTTGTTCTACTGTTTAGTAAGCTACGCCAGTCACTTGACCACTGCATATACATACACTACATATTAAGAAAATTTCTAATTTTGTCCTCTTTGTGATTTTTTTTTCAGTATTGATATTTGCTCAAATGAGTATCTCATAAACTTTTGATATTAATTTAAATTTCAGTTTGTATTTGGGTATGCAGCTACTAGCAACCACTGCGAAAGCACTGTGAAATATGGCTGAAGAACTTCTCTAACCTCTAACTCTGTAGTTTAGCCCTCACCACAAACAAGTTCTGAAATTCAAGAGATTTCTTTAGTTTAACAGTTCATAGTCTCAAATGTTAATTCTTCTGGACTCTGGACTTCTAATTTGAAAGCATAAATCTCACTGATGTAGTGATAAACCTTCACATATCAGGTTGTTGTATCATTTACCTATAATTGCTCTCCATTAGTCTGCTCCTACTTTGTCATTAGTTCCTTGGTGTTTCCTCTGATACAAGGGGAGCGTGGGAACGGTGTAACAGCTTCATTAGTGTGTGAAGTGATGGAGGAGTAGGGCTATGAATAGACAGAGTTTTCAGATAAGAGTGGCTGCTAAAAAGCTTCAGCAAATATAGCTCTTCCATATGATGAATGTATCTGGAAAATAAACTATAATAGAAAATGTTTGTGTGGCTGCTTTTTTTATTGTAACAAAGGTGACTGAGGCTATGTTCACACCCATGGTGACTTGTTTTTGCACATTTACTCTCTTTGGAGGAAGTAATCAATATTAAACCTACCATTGGAACTAGATATTTATTTGAGCAGGAATCAATAAAGATAATAATTAAAAGTACAGAGTTGAACCTTTCCTGAATAGTTTACAGTTGTCTCTATTGAGTATTGAGCATTTTTCAAGTATCAAAACCAAGTCTGAATTTTTTATATTGTTACAACACAATTTGAAAGTATTTTATTAATGTTTGTAGTGTCTCTGAAACATCTTGGAATTAATAATGTTAACTAAATCTAAACTAAATACAAGTAACTATGGACTTTAGGCAGGATATAATTCCAGACAAGGCTGAGCAAAAATCATAAAGGCCCTTTTATATTCACCAATTATGTTTAGCTCTGCATATGACTGAAAGGTTTTTATTCTGCACTCTTCTCTTCTAATGTTAATTTTATGATGATTATTTATGATTATTTATGTTTTCATTTGTTGTGTTGTCATTTTAATGTATTTCTTATGTAAAGCACTTTGAATTACATTGTGTATAAATTATGCTATACAAATAAGCTTGCCTTACCAATTCACTACACTTTCAGGATTGCATGCCCTAGTTTCAAATAAATTGTCATAATTGCTTAGCTTTCATTTAAATAAGAATAAAGAAGGTTCACAGCACACTTTAACACAATGTGCTGAGTGTCATCCATTTGTTTCTGTTCGGCCACACTGGTGACAGCGCAGTGACCTACTTCTGCATTTTGAATGTTTGAAGCTTAAACATATATCTGTGTCTCCTCTGCATTGAAAGTGTCATGAAAAGAACATTATATAATTCTTTGAAGACTGTTTGACTCTTTTTGGCTGCTTTTCTCCTGGGGTCTGCTGATGACTCATCGCTGCTGAAGTCTCTTGACCAATCAGAGTCGTGATTTCTATGGATGCACAGTTTACATTTAGCTCAGTGCATAAGTGGAAAATTTGAAAAGAAAGTTGCCTCGAATGATATTTTAAATGTAGTCTAAATTTTTCCATGGAAAAGGAAGGTCTGCCACCTGTCTGATGAAGATGTTAATACTCTGCTTGGAATGTTCCACAGTATGGTATTTAACTTATCTGTCTTCATGGAGAAGACAAGCAGGTGATGCTTTTTTGAGCATTGAAAGCACCTGTAAATTTTATATATATATATATATATATATATATATATATATATATATATATATATATATATATATATATATATATATATATATATATATATATAAATTGAAGAAAAATGTGGTCTTATATATGTTGTATTTCCCTTCACATTCTGATGGCTTTTTGCTTGAAACTAAGATATACCTTACATTTTAATTTACTTTGTCTTTCCCTGTCTCTTTTGTTTCAGGAGTTTGTGGTTGTTGTGGGGCACTCAGGCCCAGATACAAACGACTCGTTGACAACATTTTCCCAGAAGACCCAGAAGTAAGATGCTTTCTCAGATAATGTTTGTGAAATATTAAGTGTTTTCTAAATAGTGGTCGTCAGTGGTTCTTGAGGGGTTTCTGTGCAGTACTGCAGTAACCTACTTTTCTCTTTGCATCTGTAGCCAATTGGCAGCTCAATGCAGAAAATCACTGTCTCTAATTTTTATATAAGATTGTAAACTCTCAGGGTGCTTTATGTATTGGGGCCTTGATCGCATGGTAATATGGGAATGAGTGCAGCTGTTTTCAGTGAAACAGTTTTTACTTTTTCAATTTGATTTATGAAATACAATTAAATTATTAAATTCATCCCTTATCTATAAAAAATGTGAATGCATTTTCGGGGGAAGCAAATAGAGTGCTTACATTTGAAAAAGGCAAAATATAATTATGAAGTCCGTTAGTTCAAACACCGCAGTCTTTCTCCATTGGCAGAAAGGGCTCTTTTCCTTTTCAGTCAAATGGTCTGTTAAGAGATGAACACTGATCTGTATAGTGATAGTCTTCTTTCAACACAGTTACTTCAGTATGCTCCTGTAATCTGATGGGGATAGTAATTCTAAAATACAGGTGTTACTAGGATCAGTAATAATTGTAAAAGTAAATATGTTATATTTATTATTTGGTAGTTGTAAATGTCTTCAAATGACACAGTTATTGTCAGTTTACTTTTGATAATACAACAACAAATAGGTTATTGTATAGAGGCTTTGCTGCTCCTGGCCACTCTATAGGTAGGGCAGCCAAGGCACACAAGGGGGTCATGTGCTCTACTTATAATGTGGGTTTTACCCTTCATTGTATCCTTCATATTTACCATTTTAGCTGTTTTACCCCATATAAGCCCAACTTTTCAAACCATTTTTCTTATTTTTTTCTTATTCCATTTCTGTCAGGACGGGTTAGTCAAAGCCAACATGGAGAAGCTGACATTCTACGCCCTGTCAGCTCCGGAGAAACTGGACCGTATCGGGGCGTACCTGTCCGAGAGACTGTCCAGGGACGTGGCCCGGCACAGATATGGGTGAGACATTGTCACTCACCTCTCAAAATAGACTCCCATTTAAAACACTGCACACATATTGAGTATTCAAACACTTTAATTAGCAGTACACCAAAGACCCTTTTCTCAATTGATTACAATGGACCAACAAGCCTGTTCTTGTCGGACCCAATAGGCCTGTGTGACTCATGGCCAGGCGACACTGAGATGCCCATCCACTGCAGATTACATTTACACTTGGCAGGCTCAGACCAAAGCTGTTCATTTATCAAATCTTCACATGCAAATGAAAGAAGAACCACCATTACCAAAACACCAAATGGCCTGTGTTATTAATTTACAATGTGCACTCAATGTTTTTCTGTTGTTTTGCTGTCTCTCAGATATGTGTGCATAGCCATGGAGGCTCTGGACCAGCTGCTAATGGCCTGTCACTGCCAGAGCATCAACTTGTTTGTGGAAAGTTTCCTCAAAATGGTTCGAAAGCTTTTAGAGTCAGACAAACCCAATCTGCAAATCCTGGGAACCAATTCAGTAAGTTTTGAGTTGGGTTCTTAACAGATTTAGAACATTAAATAACATTAAGTGCTTCAATTAATTGTTTGCTGCTATTAGATATTATAACTTAGCAGAACATTTAAAGGTCCTATATTACGCAAAATTGACTCATGTAAGCTTTTAGTCATGTTGGAATGTTTTTCCCACATCAAAAACATTCCTACATTCACATGTTTGAGTAATTCTGCATTATTGGACTATCATCAACTGGTAGTTTTAAAGCAATTTTTTAGCCTTAATTGAACTAAATTCCTCTACAATACACTTGAATAAGAATAACCATAAGTTGTTGCCTTAAAAATGATAAAAATATTTTACCCTCCACAGAAAGTCTACAAAATCTTCTGGTGCTTAAACAATAGATAAAGCTTAAAAATTTGCCAATTCCAGGGCAAAATGATTCAAATGATTTTAATGATATATGGAGTTTAACAACACACCGGATGATACGACGTTATAACATATCGCTAAGTATTATATCAAACATTTGCATAACATAGGCCCTTTAAAATCTATAATAAAATGTACACACTTTAAAGTTTTGCTCCTGGCTCAGCTCAAGAAGAGTAAAGACATCAGATTAAATACTGGGAGAACTGTGAAGTCATCGCTACAGATGGCCCAGATGCTCTGTCACTCCTAATCTCCCTGTTCTCATTCTTATACTCTCACAGCATCATGCTTTCAAACATATCACCCAATAGACAGTAGTCATTTAAAATGTGATCATCCTTTGCTCTCAGTCAGGCCTAAGTTTGCATATATAACATGCAGCAATACCATGTTGAACTCTGATAGAGCACTGTTACTGGCAGTAATGCCAGGCCTCTTCCGGATATGCTGCAGCAGTAAATTACTTTGGCTGAGGAGGAGCCTTATGGCTTTACTCAAAAGCATTTAATTTAATTTGAGAATCACTCCAAGTGCTGATAGGATATAGTTTTACCAAGACCTTCTGGAAGTTACTTAAAATGGGTACAGTACTATAATAAATCTGAATTAATTTACAGTTACGTAACTGAAATGATCTCTGAAGTTCATCTTCATCATTTATTAAAGTGACGTGCCACTAAATGTCACCCAGTTTAAATGGTGACATTTCTACCACAGCAGGACACCTCCTCATGTTCTTTTAATCTTAATGACATCGTATGGCATAGATTTAGAGTTTAGATTCTAGTTGGTTCAATTATGTCACCTGAGCTATTTACACACTACTTTCTAAATGTCATTGTTGTTGGGCTTATAATTTAATAATCTTTTTTGGTCAGTTTGTGAAGTTTGCCAACATAGAAGAGGACACACCTTCGTACCACCGCAGTTATGATTTCTTTGTGTCACGCTTCAGTGAAATGTGTCACTCCAGCTATGAGGACCCTGATATCCGCACAAAGTGAGTTTATTTATTCATCTGGCAGTGGCATTACTAAGCAAGATCTATTTCTGGCTTACACAAGTGCTCCTGTCATGAGCCCAAACGTTACAAAATAAAATCCCTTTTGAATCAAAAATAGGTATGAACATCTAAGCTTGGTTTAAAATAGTCTAAGTAGAAATGTCAAATGCTTAAAATAAAAAAGGTAATGTATTTTTACTTCCATTTTCCAAATGACATGTTTTTGTTTAAAGCATTCGAATGGCGGGTATCAGAGGTCTACAAGGCGTAGTGAGGAAGACGGTGAATGATGAACTTCAGGCTAATATCTGGGACCCACAGCACATGGACAAAATAGTGCCATCTCTTCTTTTCAACCTGCAGAGTGGAGAGCGCACAGAGAGGTGAGACTTCATAAACAAACAATCTTTTGTTGCACATCACTGGCCTTATTACAATGTGTTCAAATGGGGCCATGTTGCTTGCGGTGTGAACGGTGATGACCCATAAAAACTGTGTGGGCGCTGTGCCGTAGCTCTGGTCACACAGCCCACAGTCATAGAGCTGGTAGTGCTAGTTTTCTAAGCTATGATTGTCCTGACAATGTAACCAAGTGTCAGACACATCAGTCTTTACCTCATCATCAGAGGAAACATAACGATAACAGGATTTTTCAGCATTCGACGGTCCCCCCGCCAGCCCTAGGACAAATTTGACAATTTAAAAACAGACCATTCTTAAATTAGCATCTTTGAGTGTGACACCCATTCCAGACCAGTATCTGTTACAGCTTTCAACCCAACTTGCTCTGCTTTAAGAACACACACCACTGTCAAGCAAAAATGAAAAAGTAGAGTAAAGTTACCACCAAAAAAAACAAGAAATCATGGTTAGTTTAACAAATATACTGAAGTCTCTTGGGTCTCTAGGCTTTATTATACAGGAAAGTAAACAATAGGAAATGGGAGTGAAGAATGAGGAGAGACACTGAGCTAATTGTCAGAGCTAGGAATCTAAGTCCAAGACAATGAGCCTGGTATTATATGTCCTGCCACCAAAACCAAAGAGCAGTGCTCATGTTAATCTTTTTATAGTAATAATGTCAATTATGTAAACACTCCGAACATCGTCAGTCTCTCAACTTGAAAAATAGGAGGTGTGTCTGCATATTATAAATAAAGAAATGAAAACATGTAGTTGATGCATTTCGGAAGATATCGCTGTTTTTGTCAGAGCTGTACTCCTTGCTATACAACTTAAAGTAACAGAAAAATACATGAAGGAAATATTGATGTAAGTTGAAGTAAGTTTGTAAAAGCAATATATAGCATGAATTTGAGATTATTTCTTGGCTGTAGTCAACATACTGAGATTCACTTTGTCGTCATTGCTGGGATCTGAGGGTGCGGGTGAAGAAAGGGGGAGGGCACAGCACAGGACAGATTGGCTCAGGATGAGATAACAGAGAGGAGAGTGCTGGTAAATGGAGGATGTTAATAGGAAGAGGCAGTGAAAGACAGGCAAACCACAAAATGCACTTCAACCAATACATTCTCAGTGTACTTTTATTGAATTCATCCAAAATCAATACATCTGGATAAGATCTTAGGTTTCTCAAAATTTTTTGTTAAAGTTTGGGAATTTGAAAGACTTGCTGTTGTATTTATTTACTAGTAGTGACCGAGCAAAATCGTGTTGTTGTTGCACTGGCTCTTTTATTTGATTTTTGATATAGTTTTGAGTAATGCATATCTATCTAATATTACGGATTTTACAATGGTGTTTGTTCCTACGTTCATGTTCAATGCCAAGCTCTTTTGTCGCTTAAAAGTTTTTAAAAGTTCTTTTTAGATGAATGTGTTTCAATTGTGCGTTTTGTATTTTGAACCCACCAGTGCTCAAGGTCCGGAAAGGACCCATTAAGTCCAATCACTGTGAAGGCTGCTGATTTGCTTCCTACTCACCACTGTGTAATTGTGTCTACTTAAATGACACCTTTATAACAAACACTACTCCAAATTGTGGCTTTATACAATTTATTTGCTAGTTCAAAGAAATAAACTGGTTACTTATAAATAATTTGTTTTTATTAAAAGCTTAAGTGTCAGTAAATCTGTTAGTGCTGCTGTATTGTCACTAACATTCAAGGTGGAGGTGTGTTCGTAAATAATGCCATCATTGGAAGACCACCCGAGGCTAGTCCTGTCTGAGCAGGAGCAAGAAGTATTAACTATGTATGAGAACAAAGAAGACTACGGCTGCATGTGTATAACTGTGCAAATTCAAACTTAGCAGTCCACTTGTCCCCTACAGTGATAGCAGATGTGCAATAAGCTAGCTCTACCACCAGCATGTAATCTTCACTGCAGATTTTACAAGAGAAGGGCATTTCAAGAGCAAAGAAGTCAGTGGAGAATAGATTGAACAAGGATTTTGAAGTGTACAAATATTAAGTAGCGTGTGTGTGCGTGCGTGTGTGCGTGGACTCCCAGGTTCTTCAATGCATTGCCATCTTGTGTTCACTCTGGTATTAAAGTTGAGCTAGAATTGAAGGTTTAGCTTTTTCCTTATGTATCAAAACTGACTATAATTTTTCATATTGTGACACTAATCCATACTGAAATGAATATCCTCTGTCCATATCTGCAGAAAAAAAACATCTAAAATAATAAAAACAGCCAATACTGCACTATACATATCCAGAGTCAGATTCTAAGCTCTCCACTTTTCACAGTGCTGTATATTGACTTGTGTTGCCTCACCTCTCTCACCTCACCTTGCTTTGTTCTGCTGCGTTGGCTTACCTGCCCCTCTCCTCCCTCTCCTACCCTCTCTCCTCTCCTCTCCTCTCCAGCCGCTCCCCCTCTCCACTGCAGGCGTCCGAGAAGGAGAAGGAAAGCCCGGTGGAGCTTACAGAACGTTGCTTCAGAGAGTTACTGGGACGGGCTGCGTATGGCAACATCAAGAACGCTGTCAACCCTGTGCTCACGTGAGTCCAACCACCATTTTGTTTTATTTGTATATGAATTTGCTCTTGTTTTTTGTCTTTCCATATTCAGCAGAATAAATTGGTTTGATTTTGTTGGATCCATCCGTTTAGCTGGTGTGGGGTGTTTAAACAAGGTCGATAGCAAGGTCAGAAAGGCTACTAGTAATTTTCAGAGAACATAGTAATAGTTTAAATGATGCTGTATCTTGCTTGATCTGCTAATATTAGTCACAGAATTTTGGATGTCACTGGCTGTTGACCGGAGTCAGTGCTATATTGTTCTAGAAATATCCACATTTCAATAGATTCACTACAATTTAATACCATCTTCAAAGCAATAGCTGCGTATACTACTGGGGTAGTGGTAGTACTGAATCAGCAAATATACAAGCTGAAAAGAGAAATAAGTATTCCCACTGATCATATCTCTGCAATGATATTCTAATTTGGTCAGTATGTGATTCACCACTTCTCTGTTTGACATATCTATGACATACATATAAAGATACTAACTGCATGAACTGATGAAATCAAAAGTATGATTTTAACCTCTAACAAATCATTATTGGCATATTGGCCACCTCCTACTTTCTAAAAAAATACTTCTGCTTTGAATGTTTTGCAAACTTCTAAGAGTGTTGTTTGAATTTTCCTGTACTATTAGTGTTAGATTGCCCCTCATTCATCCATCACTGTCTGAGTTTCTATCTAGTTTGTGCTCTGGTCGTTTGTCTCACTCTGTCTCTGCTCTTACCTTTGTCGAAAGCAGAGGTACACCATTGAATAACAGCTCACAGAAACTAATGACCTTGATCCTGTTTGATTAATGCTGCATTGTGGGTCATTAGGGATGTGCATCAATATTCAGTGTACTGATACTCACACACACACAAAAGCAGGGCAGATGCATACACTTCACCAGAGTCCTTCCATACTAAACTTGAGTTATTTTGACATTCTGGTGCAGAATATTAAGAGTTAACTCAGATTTTTCTTTCCTCTTTATAGGCACTTGGATAATCACTGTCTATGGGAGGGGAAGACATTTGCAGTGCGCTGCTTTAAAATAATCATGTACTCTATCCAGGTAAATCATACTTAACTAAGGCTAATTTTGTAAAGACATATAACTGTCCTGAAGTTAGTATAAGTTTGTAAGTGTTAGAGAATTTCCATTTCTTTGCTGTACTTAGAGCACTCACTACTAGCTCAGTCCCTGTTTTCTTAGCCTACGTCATCAGAGGTATAATACTCCCTACAACAGAAGCATGGCCAGACTGGACTGTACTAGGCTGTAAAGGGCAACACTATCACAGTGTCTTGAAGGTTCAAGTCTCCGAGTGCTAGGTCCCGTACTGACGGTAAATAAACTTCTTGTAGTAGCCTGAGAGTTGAAGAGAAGAGGCATGACGCTGGAGATCTAACAGGAGAAGTTTATTTACCATCAGTACTGGGACCCAGCGCCTTAAAACATAAACTCTCAGAAAGTGAGTGCCCTCAGTACAGCACAGAAATGGAATTTCTCTAACAGTAAGTAAATAAGGACTGACCACTGAGATCAGCTCTCAATGTGCCACACAGATTACAAAATAGAGACAATATAAAACATTACACACACAATATATAAATGCAGAGTAAATGTAAACAACAATACTCATGAAACAATATATGAGCCCATTCAAGTAAAATTAGCTTTTATCTTCATTTCTTCCTCAGTTCTCTTCTGAATGCAAAACACACATTTTTCATCCATTAATTCACTTTAGCTATGAAAGTCTTGTATTCCTACTTATTAAATTTGATGTGTATTTACTTATTTTAACTTTCTTTTCAGTCACAGCATTCACACTTGGTCATTCAGCAGCTCCTGGGTCACCTGGACGCCAACAGTAAGAACTCTGCGACGGTGCGGGCTGGGATCGTGGAGGTTCTACTGGAGGCCGCTGCCATCGCTGCTAGTGGCTCTGTGGGTGAGTGGTGTCTTCCTCTCTCCTCTTTCTCTTCAGAGGAGGGACAGGGGAGAGAAAGACAGACCTCCCCAGTTTCTCCCCTCTCTCTCCTCTTTCTCCTTTCTCTCTCTTCTCTCCCTCTCTTCCCTCTACCGTCTTGCTGTACAATCTGACTGGTCAAACAGAAGCTCAGTTTTGATGTTGCTTTTTGTCCAGGGCCCACCGTGCTGGAAGTCTTTAACACCCTTCTGAGGCAGCTGCGTCTCAGTGTGGATTATGAACTGACCGGGACATATGACGGCAGCACCAACATCGGCACCAAGATCATCAAAGCTCACGAGGAGAGGCAGCTCCAGGAGGCAGTCATTCGGACCATTGGTGACTTTGCAGTTTATATCCCATCATAAATAAGAAACCTTAGTAAATCCTTTGACAGAAAATGTAAAAGAAAAATGTGTCCAAATACTGATATGTTGAAAAAAAACTTTGCTATTTCATGTTGTAGGGAAGACAATTAATTGCAATATCACACTTTATTTTATTGTATTTAATTGTATTTTATTTAAATACTGTAATACACATATTTAACATGAATCTTCCAAGTGAAAATAATTATTTTGTTTTATAAAATTTATTGATAACCCTGCCCATGTTTACAGGTTCTTTTGCCAATACATTACCAACTTACCAGAGGTCAGAGGTTATGCTCTTCATTTTGGGAAAGATTCCTGGACTTCACCCTACACTGCCCCCTTCTGGCTCTGGGTGAGTTCATAAGATAAAGTAAAAGAAGGTTACAAATTCTCAAAAATCTCTTCAAATTTAAATAATATTTCTGTTTTTGTTTTTTGTTTTTTATTTACAGACCCGATGGCACTAGAATGATTCAGGTTATGTTGCTCAAGTCTTTAGTGCAGGTAAATGTTATTGCTCTTATTCATTTCTAACAACCTACACACTGAAAAAAATGTTAAAAATAGGCACAATTTTCACACTTTGTAAAAGACCAGTTCAAGCACATTTTCTGCAGTATACACTTAACTCATCACATTTGCGCGTTCTGAAAATCACTTGTCTGCACTTTTTCTAATCAGGTAACAGCAGGTTATGAGACCACCAACATGCTAACCGCTATGCCCAGCTCGTTCCTGGAGCCACTGCTGTCCCTATCTCTCACTGAGGACCCTGAGGTACGTCTGTTGGTGCTGCAAATTCTGCTTAGCCTCATCGACAGGCACGATAACAGGCCCAAGTTCTCCAATGTCAGGTAAGTTAATGGTTTGTAATGTGAATGCAAAGTTTGAGTTATTTTTCACTGTTAATTTCATTTGTGCAGTATCATCTCTGACATCTCGGTGCTCAAACTCAAAGTGGACAAGTGTTCCCGACAGGACAACTTGTTCATGAAAAAGGTATAATTACTATTAAGGTCAACTAGACCCAGAATTTTTTTTATTTCTGTTTAGTCACACTTAAGAAAATATTTTGCTTCCATTGGATTTTGATTGCAATAATATTATCAAGAAAAAGGACTAGAAGAAAGGACTTCTTTTGAAAGGGTTTTGTTTTTGGTCCAAAAACAATGCCACATCTAACAAAAAATTAACCAGGAATAAACTAAATATCAAATTCAATCGACCCACATAGAGTACATGAGGAAGAAGCTTATCTACAGAAAACTGGACTAAACTAGATTATAAGCCCAATCACGATGCCATATTCAAACAGTATAATATTTTGCAGAGACATGTTGCTACATTGTGACTCATGATTGTTTGCTTGTTGCGGTGTCAGCATGGGCAGCAGCTTTACCGACACATCTACTTGGGCTGTAAAGAGCAGAGCAGCGGACGGGAGCATTACCAGACCCTCTTCACTCTGCTGGCTCTGCTTAGTGTGGAGCTGGCCAACGAGGAGGTCGTAGTGGACCTTATTCGCCTCTCACTCGCCTTACAGGTATCGACTTCATTTATTATATATTATATAACATATTATTTAAGAGGTTCTAGAGTTTTATTATGTCATCATTTTAGATGGGTCCTCCATCTGAAAGGTGCCTGTATAACTGTATGGGAGACTTACTGATATGATGAAATATCCAAACTTATGGTCCACAATTGCTGAATTTTACTATTGTTGGAGATTGAGTCCATATTAATCCTATGTCTTAAAATTCTTTCACCTGACAACAATCACATCTTTAATGTTAAACATTGGCACCTCATTCTGCAGCCAATGTGAAAAAATACTTTCACCATAGAACTGTGACCTGTCCTCCAGCTTAGTTTCAAACTATGTGCATCGTCTGTCTGTATCAAATCAAATCAAATCAAACTTTATTTATATAGCACTTTTTCATACAAAAAAAAGTAACACAAAGTGCTTTACAAAGCATTAAAATCAGTCCCACCCACCAAACCCACCCAGCCACCCGACAGCCCAACAACCCAACCCCAACACATCAATGATCATAACCAAACAACCCCCCACCCCAACACACACTCCCACCCCCCACCTCAACACATGTTAAAATACCTCAGTTTCATTTAAAATATGTTTAAGTGAAACAGGCTGGATAAAGATGAACCAGATGAGAGAGCGCCACCAGAGGAACCATCTGCACCAGGAACAGGGTCACCCACAGCCACAGGACACCAGCCCAGGGCCCAGAGAAGAGATGAGGTCAAGACCAAACCTCCAGGGCCCACGAGCCAGGGCCCAGCAGCCACAGCCAACCACAGCTCCCGGTGCAGAGGGCTCCTCAGAGGAAACACTGGCAAATCTAAAATGATTAAAAATAATAAAATAAGTCAAACCTAATAAATAAGTCAATAAATAATAAAATAAATAATAAAATAATCAATAAATAATAAAATAAATCAAAACTAAACAAGTAAATAAAACATAAGTAAAACATGAACACACTAGCCAGCCTAAATAAGACTAAATAAATAGAGAAGTAAACTAAAATGATAAATACTAATCAAAAGCTATGCTAAAAAGATGGGTCTTGAGCCTGCTTTTAAAAACCTGAATGTTCTCTGCGGCCCTGAGGTCCTCCGGCAGGCTGTTCCATAGACGGGGGCCATAAAACTGGAAAGAGGCCTCTCCATGCGTGTGTGTCCTGACTTTGGGAATGACTAGGAGCCTGCTGCCGGAGGAGCGCAGGGGCCGCGAGGGTTCATAGGATAAAAGCAGTTCTGTAAGATAAGAAGGCCCAAGACCATTAAGACATTTAAAAACCAGTAAAAGAACTTTAAAATCGATCCTGAAACACACAGGGAGCCAATGCAGGGATTCTAATACCGGTGTAATGTGGTCCCGCCCCCTGGTCTTAGTCAGGACACGTGCTGCTGAATTTTGTAATAATTGTAGACCTGAAATCGCCTTTTTGGGAAGACCAGAGAGCAGGGCATTACAGTAGTCTATACGACTGGTGATAAAAGCATGCATCAGCGTCTCTGTGTTGGCCCGAGAGAGAATGGGACGGACTCTGGCTATGTTTTTCAAATGGTAAAAACCAATTTTTGTGATGTTTTTAATGTGTGGAATAAAAGTCAGCTCAGAGTCAAAAATAACGCCCAGGTTTCTTACTTGTGATGATGGATTAAAAGACTGTGACTGTAATTTGGGTAAAAGTTTCTCTCTCTGGGCCTCAGGACCGATGATTAAAACCTCAGTTTTGTCCTGGTTAAGCTGGAGGAAGTTTTCTGCCATCCAGGATTTGATGTCTAAAATACAGTTAAAAAGAGCATCCACTGGGCTGGTGTCATCAGGAGACATGGAGATGTAAAGCTGTGTATCATCTGCATAGCTGTGGAAGCTGATTCCATGTCTCCTGATGACATCACCAAGAGGGAGCATGTACAGGTTAAAAAGTATAGGACCTAAAATGGAACCCTGGGGCACACCACATGTGATTTTATGAACCTGAGAGGAGTAGGTGTCTAAGCTTACCATAAATGTTCTGTCTGTGAGGTAGGAAGTAAACCATTTGTGTACAGTACCAGAGAGGCCGACCAGGTGTTTGAGTCTGTTTAAAAGAATAGTGTGGTCTACTGTATCAAAGGCAGCGCTTAGATCCAGTAGAACCAACACTGTCACCTGTTTAGAATCATAATTTAGTCTAAAATCATTTAAAATCTTTGTCAAGGCTGTCTCTGTACTGTGGTTTACTCTAAAACCAGACTGACATTCTTCAAGAATGTTCTGTGTGTTTAAAAAATAATTAAGCTGGGTAAAAACAAGTTTTTCTAAAATTTTGCTTAAAAATGGTAAGTTAGACACTGGTCTGTAATTGTTGAAGTCATTAAAATCTAAATTGCTCTTCTTCAGCAGGGGCCTCACCACTGCAGCTTTAAAGGCAGTGGGAAAGACCCCTGTCTGAAGAGAGTAGTTCATCATGTTTAAAAGCTCGTCTCTAAAAGATTCATAAAATGACTTGAAGAACCGTGTTGGAATGGGGTCAACAAGACATGTGGTGGGTCTCACTGAGGAGAAAACTTCATCAAGCCTCTCAGCATTAACCAGGACAAAGCTGTCCAGTGTTTCCTCTGGTAAAGACAAACAATCAGATGTGTTAAAAACAGTGGTTTGGTTAGATAAAATGTCACATCTGATTTTGTTTATCTTTCCCATGAAGTGCTCTGCAAACCGCTCACAAAGGGAGTCAGTGGGAGGGAGTTTGGAGTTGTTAAGAACAGGGTTAGTGAGATGGTCGATAGTGGAGAAAAGAATTTTGGGGTTGTTTTTATTGTTTGTGATTAGTTTGGAGAAATATGAGTTTCTATTGTTTCTGATGGCATTATTATATGTTTTTAGATGTTGGGTGTACATTTGAAAGTTAATTGTGATTTTGTTTTTCCTCCATTTTCTTTCTGCCCTTCTGCAGTTTCGTTTAAGTTGTTTTATTGATTCAGTTTTCCATGGTGCTGCAGGTTTGGGGGGGGCCTTGCTTAATTTAAGAGGAGCAACTGTATCTAAAGTGGATTGAAGTTTGCTGTTAAAATCATCAACAATAAAATCACAGGAGGCAGGTAAAACAATTGGAGGAGTGTTCTCTAAAATTTGAATAAAATTTGCAGCCACTTCAGGGGTAAGATGACGCTTCCTCACAGTTCTCACAGAGGTCTCCCGCTGAATAAAACCAGTGATATTAAAAAACACACAGAAATGATCTGACACAGCCAGGTCAACAACAGAGGACACACTCGCAGACAGGCCATGAGTGATGACCAAGTCCAGAGTGTGTCCTCTGTTGTGAGTTGGCTGTGTCACATGCTGGGTAAAATACATGTAATTAAGAACATTTAAAAATTCCCTTGCAACAGGGTCTAAAATATCTACATGTAAATTAAAATCACCGGTTAAAATAATCATATTGTAAGAATTATGTAGAATTGATAAAAATTCCGAAAATTCATTGATAAAAATACAGCACTTTTTTGGTGGTCTGTAAATTGTTACTGCTAAAATTTGTGGGTTATTAAAAACAACTGCGTGGTATTCGAAACTCTTAAAATTATTAAATAAAATAGGTTTGGTGGCCAGAGTATAGGTTTGGTGGCCAGAGTACAGAGTTGCTCATAAGTTACTAAATGAATGACATTTTTTTCCTTACAATTTTCTATTTAATATGTTTCTTAATATGATTTATGTGACTATAAACAAGACTCTCCAAGTCTTTGCTCCAAACCACATACTTTTACTAACAGAAGATTGGGTTAAGTTATGTTCAGTTCAGTTTTAATTTTGAAAGAGAAACAAAGGCCTTGACTCTCTTGAATCTCAAAACAGGCTTGTAAATGTGGAGCTTTTAATTACACCCATTGTATTTTGTGTTGTCAGACTGTAATTCAAAGCATTGCTCCCAACATCGAACATTGTAATCTTGTAAATGTAAATTATCTTACAATCTGGACATTGTGTACGTCTGTACCAGAAAATGTTTTTTAAATTTTCTCAGGACCTAGCTCTGTCCAATGACGAGGGGCTGCCTGTTTATAACCGCTGTGCTGTTCATGCCCTTGTGGCCGCCTACCTCAACCTCATCTGTCAGCTCACCACTGTTCCCACTTTCTGCCAACACATACATGAGGTCAGTACATTCAGTATTTCAGAATAACTTTATTTATTTGAAAAATGTCAACCATGTTTTAATCAACAGGTGATTGAGGTGAGGCAAAAGGAAAGCTCCCATCTCTTACCAGAGGACGTATTCATCGACAAGCCAAAGTATGTTTTCACATTAGACATTGGTTAATACCAGATGTACTGTTGATAGCTTCTCACTAGTCACTGTGTTTTTCAGACTGCCCTCTTCACTGGAGAAAGTGGAAGGCGATGTTTTGTTCCTTCAATCCAAAATCACTGAGGTCCTCGGAGGCAGTGGCTACAACACAGAGCGGCTGGGTACTCCTTATGTGCCGCAGTACACAGGTGAGAATGTATTTCACATGTGGTAAATCTGTTACCTAGCCAACAGAACCATACGTTTTGACTAAACTTTACAAAAATGAATGGATCTGGAACTGTACCCCTGAGTCCAGAAGGCGTGATTGAAAGTAGGATTAACCAACAAGAGAGATATATGCTCCATCACAGTAAAAACAAACATGACAGTTTAGGAGTAAAAAAGGTAAAAAATTACACAGATGACTGAGAAACAATCAAAGCACCAAACTCTTATTTATCTTAGGTAAAAAAGATATATATTTTGATCTGAATAGTACAAAAAATTCCGAGAAGAGACGTTGACCACATTGGGAAACGTGCTACAAATTAGTGGCTGTGGTTGGACCGTCCCACGGTACGACGGGGATTTTTCATGCTCAATGGTCCCATTCCAGACCCTGGATTCAAACAGAATATAGAAGGGACTTGCTGATCTCACGCAAAGAAAACAAGAATTTTTGGGTGTACTGGCATTCAGTTTCTACAATTTGGCATGGTCCCCTTAGATATAACCCTGTAAAGATCTTTTGGTTATTCAACACAAAATAAACTTAAAAATGAACAACAATTACAATAAAATCATACCAGATTATTAGAAAAGGATCCTATAATTTTTGGAATGTTGCCCAGCCTAGCTCATACTGTACCTAACTTCTTCATTACTTCCATGATACATAAACATTTTTCTTACCACAGATGAGGACCGTCTGTCAAAGAGGAAGAGTATTGGGGAAACCATCTCACTGCAGGTTGAAGTGGAGTCTCGAAATAGTCCAGAGAAAGAAGAGGTAATTCAGAAAATGTACTTCAAACTGCACATGTATCTGTAATAGAATTTGTATATCAATATTTCTGTTTTATGCAGAGAACACCAGCAGAAGAAATCACATTTGAAACACTCAAGAATGCTATTGGTATGTACACTTAAGTCTGTTGTTTTGTTTCTGGCATTATTATTATTCATATCAACCAGTCCAGAGTGTAAGATTGATGCAAAATGTATCAAAAACCTGTAAGTTCTGTATTAAAATTGTTTGTGTGTGGCTCCTCCTAGTGGACAGTGTTGGGATGGAAGAGCAGGAAAGGGAGCGCCGGAGGCAAGTTGTGGAGAAGTTTCAGAAAGCTCCTTTTGAAGAGATAGCGGCTCACTGCGGTGCCAGGGTATGTTATAAGTCATGTTAATTTATTATTTGTCACTCTTCTTTTTATTTTTTTAAGTCATTATTTGTCTTGTTGTTTTAGGCCATGATGCTGCAAAGCAAACTTAACCAGATCTTTGAGATTACAATCAGGTACACACTGTTCTCTTAGATGTTTCCATGAAAACTGCATAAATATTTAGTTTTGAGTGAGTTCTGACATGAAGATAACTGACTGTATTTATTGTGCTCTTTTGTCTAGACCACCTCCAAGTCCATCTGGAACCATTTCATCGGGTTATGGCCAAACACAGAGTCGTTCCATTCCCATATATGAAATGAAGTTCCCTGACCTTTGTGTGTACTAGACGAAAAAACATCCAAAGTATTTGATCTCCACGGCAAAGAGATAAGCCCAGGAAAACAATAGTGTCACCGAGACAGGGCAGTGGTTGTTACAACTGTATTTTGTTAATAATTTACTTAATCTAATTTTCTTAAATTCAGTTTTGTAATTGGTACACTGTGTAAAATATGTGAAGCATTTATTTATTTTAACTGCTATACGATTCGACTTGCTTTTAAAAAATATATATATATATATATCTTAAATTTCAAATGTTATCATCAATTTAACTCATTCTAATTTAAATAAATACATGCTTGAAATATTTTACCCTAATTATTAAATAAGTATTTTTAATAGTTTACCCTAATTATAAGTATTTTTAATAGTTTACCCTAATTATAAGTATTTTTAATAGTTTACCCTAATTATTAAATAA
Organism: Periophthalmus magnuspinnatus; assembly: GCF_009829125.3. Taxonomy (NCBI): domain Eukaryota; kingdom Metazoa; phylum Chordata; class Actinopteri; order Gobiiformes; family Gobiidae; genus Periophthalmus; species Periophthalmus magnuspinnatus. The sequence continues at coordinate 14,657,418 of NC_047149.1, forward strand.
CTTTTTTTTTACTACAACCATATTTTTTACAAAGTAAGTTTTACTAAAAAGCCAAAAGTAAAATCTATCAACTAACACAAAAAAGTTTAGCAGGAGCTGGTCATCCAAGCCGCTTCTTCAGTTCTGGTGTGATTGCACTGACACTGCTTTATATCTATCTGAAGGGAGGAGCTAACTACACTGAAACTGGAAACAGCTGTTGTTTACGGTTTCTGTCTGTAGGCTAGGTCTATTGTGCTACACTAATTGTGCACTGTGCTTCAGTCATATTTAGCATATTCATTCAACTCTTAATGGGTGCTTTCATACATATTGGCATCCTGGCTAGCTCTATTCTATTTGTTTGCTTTGGGACCTAAAGCAGCAAAACATCTTCACTCCTACAACTTTTTTGTCCAATTGACAGATTTTACTTTTAGCTTTTACTATGGATCGGACCTGGACGACTGAGGGTTTACACATACGACATAAACAACAAACCCTTTTAATACCTGAACATTTTAGGATTTACTTTTTTCATTTAATTTCTCTTTATCTTTTACCATTTTTAATTGACTGAAGACAGCATGCCCTGTAGACAGAAAGTATTGTAAGCACTGATCGTGTTTTTCTAGTATCTGAAAAGACGCCATACTATGTCTCAAATACCTTTTTATGTCGCAGTGTTTGTACTTTTTTACGTTTTTATATGTTTTGATGTGTTCATGTATTTCTCTGCACTGTGCATTAATTTCAAGCTCGGGCACCTGTTTTTAAGTCTTAACTTTATTATTTGCCTTTTAGACTCATTCAGAAGTGCTTTCATTAATATGTTTTTCTTTGCCTTCATAGTTACTACAAGTTACAGTTGAAAGTTACTTATTTTCCCATTTCCATATAAATGTGTATATACAAAGAAATATATGAATTTTAGAGCTGATGTACAGAGATGTTTTGCGTGTATATGCGTATTGTATATCAACTATAATTTTAGACTGCCACTGCATTAAGTTTTTTTAAATTTAAATTTATTGAAATCAAACCAGCAACCAATGACATGATCAAATTTAGACAAAGATAAGATTAGTTGTTTGAAAAGCACAGATCGACACGTCATCTCCTGCTTAAATGCTTGTTTTCTATAAAAGGCTATCTCCGTAGTGTGAGTTCAGGTCTATGCACTATCATTTTGACCTGTAGAGTTACGATTATTACACACTGGATTAACTTTGCACTCTCTCCTTCTTATGCCAAACTGCTGCTGCAGCTTCAGACAGTGCATTGTTCTGCAGATTCAGGCCTAAAGCCATTTATTTGTGTGTCTCATTCCACACACACACTCACACAGGTATGAAATCTAAGTATGATGGCAATAATTTAGCCTGTCTTTTGTATAGAAGTAGTGGACATTGTCTAAAATGTATCTTTTTTGTATGCTGGTCATGATCAAAGATTCTTCTGTGAAATACTGCTTTGGCTGTGACATTTGAAGTAAGTTAAATGATCTGGTGTGTCCCTGATATCATGTCCTTTATAACACTTTTGTTTTGTTTTGTTTTTTACATGTTTGTATTTGTCATGTGCGATGTCCTCTGTCAGTGCAGGTGTGTGTCCGATTGTGGATGGTTTGTCCAAATGTGTCAAAATCCAACTACACTTTAAAAATTGTTTTTCATGTGACCCAGGACCAAGTGAACAAAGAGCATTGTGCAACCTAACTTTGCAATCACTTATGTTTGCTCAAAAATCTAACAACTTGTCAATAAATCTGTGTTTCTGCCTGTTGTCATTGCATAGTGTAATGTAATGGTGAGAGGTTAATCCTTCCTTATTTTGTCATCACAAGTGCAAACTACAAACCAGTGTCTGTTATGTGATTTAGGTCATACTTCTGTGAAATTTGCACTTTAAAAGCTGGATACACTTCTGACAAAGGCAGCTTTGATGAGGAGAAAATGCCTTATGAGTGTCATACTTGACTGTGCATGCTCTGTTGCCCTGTTGAACAATAAATGGATAAGATTGATTCTTGTGTTGCGTTTATCCTCCCTGTGAGTCAAGTATTTTTCAGCTATCTCAATGATGTAACTAATGTAGCTGTGGGCTCAGGTCTTATTCAGGTCAAAAGATGCAGAATTAATTTTTTGGGGTAAAAAAAAAAGTGTATTTTCAACAGTAGCTAAGTTGGTAGAGGGTTTGTTCACTGATCTGAAGGTTGGTGGTTCAAATCCCGCTCTTGGTATAAACATCATTGATTAAGCTGTCAGATCCATAAACCCACAGGTAGATGGTGTGATTCCAGCTCCCACGATGAATGCTGTCATTGTGTCCTTGGGCAAGACACTTAAGCTCTTTGCCCCCACTAGCTGCGTATGAATGTGTGTGTGAATGTGTGAGTGCTTCCATGATGTAAAGCTCTTTGAGTACCTTGAAGATAGGAAAGCACTATACAAAAATGAGTGAGTTCACCTCTGTGCCCTTTTATTTGCTTTGGCCTGCCCACTTTACTCATAGATAAACAGTCTGGGATAAAAGGTTGTGCTGAAATGACCTTTCTTCCTGCAGAGGGTTAAAAAGACTCAGCGGGGGAAGGTGAGTGGAGGTATTTTCAATGGCCCAAAACCAGAAAGACTAAACTCTTCCTCTAGAGGAAATTGCAATGTCTCGTATAAAATGACAACTATTAAACTAAAGCTTGCCATATATTTCTTTTAATGCATCGATTTACAAAAAATAACACAGTAAGTAAACTGTATGTTTTTGATATGCTCTAAGTACATTTACAACTAGCTCAGCTTATTCCAATCTTCAGACTTTCCTGTAGATTCACGAGAAAAAAAAATATAACAAAGGCCTTTCAAGTCATGGGCACGGACAGAGTGGATGGTGGATGCGTGATTGCTTTATTGAGCTTGAAATTTCCCGTTATCTGGCCTCAGAGGTTCTGGATATGTTGTTGAGAATCTTTGGCCCAGAGGACATTGTACTAAGGAGAGTGACTTTTTTCAGATGTTCTGTAGACCTACTAACATGCAAAAGACACACCCCAACCCACGTGACGGACTTATCCCACCATCCTCGCCATATCTTTGGCCATAAAGTTCCTGAGGAGCTTGGTCAGTGGGCTCTGCGGCTTCTCCTCCTGCCACTGCTTCAGAAAGTTGCCGTTTCGTTTCGTTGCAGGTGGACTCCCCCATCTGAAGTGGCTCATGCGGTACGTGCCGTCCTTCCTCTCCTGTTGGCTGTACGGCGTGTAGGATGACTTTGCGCGCAGTCCTTGTTGCGCGTCTCCGTTGCGCTTCTCGTAGGCTCTGAGTTGCCTTCTCCGGGCATGCAACGGGGAGACGCCTTCGACAGAGCCTCCTCCTTCTAGGGAGGAGGCGAAGACTTTAACAGGCCTGCGTTTACGGCCGGACGGTTTGCCCCAGCGGAAGTGCTCCATGGAGTAGGAGCGCCTCTCGTTGCTGTGGCTGTCCGGTCTGACGGCCTTTAGGGTCCGGTCGTCGGATGTTAGGTCGTTCTGCACCAGACCGAGAGGCGCGTCTGCATCGTCAACATCTGTGCTCTGTGGGTTGTCATTGTGCATCTCAGACATGCACACCTGAATGCACTCCTGCGTGGGGACAAATATGGATTCATTGATAGGCAGCATGTTCATTTTCCCCATAGGCCATCATGATTCCTAGCCCACTTCTATTGATACTAGGCATTGCTGTTTACAATAATAACACAATAATAATACGCAAGGTCGTTGAAATGTCTTGCCTAGGGACTAGGGCCGGCCCAGCCTATAAACAGACTAATCAGCTGCTTAGGGCCCCAAGACCACCAAGGGTCCCCAAGAGCCCATACATTTATATTAAAAATAATATATTATATCAGGTTTTATTGGAAACAGGGCCTGTGTGTTTACAGCAGTCTGAATATCCCTCTCAAACAATTACATTTGTTTTATATCTATAGTAGCAAAATATCTACTGCTGCTTACGTTTGTTTTTGAACCAGGCATAGGTGAGCGCAGCTATGTGTTTACACTGGTGCAAGGACCCTTTATATTGCAAATTTAAGCCCACTGTCCCCAACTGGAACACATTAAAATCCACCAGAAACTTGCCTAGACTTTTAAAACTCTTGATCCCCCTTATATGTTTGTGTACTGTTCTTGTGACTGTGGTAGCTGTGACACACTGGATGTTTTTAGTCTGATGTTGGTCGTATAAATACAAATACAACTGGTCAAAGTGGTGAGAGCAGAGTCATAATGTTGTCAAATGTGAATCACCCATAGCTGAGCCAGAAGGCATCCGCTGTCGGGGGCCCCAGAGATAAAGTATGTACTAATTCAAGCCAAGTTGGTGGATGAGCGCATTAAGCACTGTTGCCCCAGTTTTACATATTTTGATTTGTAATTTGATTTGACATCTCTTGATATATGAAAAAGACACTATTAATAATTAAGAACACATGCACAAACATTGAGAACGGAACATGTTTATGAAATATTCATTAGTTTAGGTTTACTTTTTTTGTGTGTGAAGATTTCGAGAGCCACTGAATGAAAAGACTGACCTCTCAATGCATGAGCCTAACCAAATGAACCAAAGTGAAGTCATTGACTGCGCTGTGTCCGCTGCCCTCACTCACCAGGATGCGCTGCTTGTTACTCAGGTTGGCACAGACAGAGCTCTGCCAGCACTCGGAGCCCCCGGAGGAGTAGCACACGTGGGCTGTCACTGCCACGAGGAACCAGGACAAAGGCAACATCTTCAGCCCGGCCCGTCCTACAGTGCACAGGAGAGATTTAACACCAGAGCCCTCAGGAAGCCAGTCTTATGTAAGCTTCAACAACAGTAAACATGTGTTTTAACAAGCACTGCAATGAGTCAATGCAATAATCACATTGTATATTGGTTATATTATAAGGGTCAAATATGAACACAAAATGAATATAATCTTTCAAAAACAATGCTACATTCAACAATCTCAAGAACTTGAAATGTTTTCCATCAGCTTGTCACAAAAAGTAAGCCTATGGTATCTGTGGGTGGGAAAATGTCTGGAATATGAGATGTGTTATTAAATACATCTTGTAGATATTTTGAAAAGTATTCTAAAAGTCTCTAAAAGATACTCCAGTATCTGTGTTATGAATTGCTGCATGCAGTTGATCCCTGTTGGCATTCCTTTTAAATTGTGCAATTATTGTTGTTTTATTTCAATGAGTAAAAATGATCCTTTGTGAATTACATAATGTGATTGTGATGAGATCTAATTGTATCACATGACAGAACTAACCAGGATCCATGCATGACACACACACTGCAGCTACGCAAAGATGAAGCAATCTTCAAAATAATGAAGCATTGATTATTTTATTTTCTCATTGAGATTAACTGACTCCACTGGAGCTGAGAGTAGCCTCAAACTGTGATGTGGCTTGCAGCAAAATCAGCACAAATCTATTGTACTAAAGCAGACATGGGCAAGCTATGGCCCGTGGGCCACACACGGCCCTTTGGGCTTATTAATCTGGCCCGCAGAACGTGACCAAATGTTATTAAAATAGGTAGGTAAGGGTAAACCTTTTTCTGCTGTGTTTATTTAACTAAAATTTAATAAAGCAATCATTAATTTAATTAATGCATTTGGAAAATATTTTGTTTAATGAGCCTTGCATATTCATGCCTTGCTACATGTTACAGGCCAAATATCTAATGTAATATTGTGGCCCCTCTGTCAAAAAGTTTGCCCACCCCTGTACTAAAGTATACTAATCAACACCTTCAGTTGAAACCAGAAGTTTACTTACACTATATAAAAAGACACATATGCTTTTTTTCCTCACTGTCTGACATGAAATTAGACTATACTATATTGTTTTAGGTCAATTAGGATTACCAAAATTATTTCTATTCTACATAATAATGAGAGGATTTTTTTAGACAATTTTTTATTACTTTCTTCAAAGTCAGAAGTTTGAGAAGAAGATTACTTTGCCTTTAAACAGCTTGGGGAAAACCCAAATGATGATGTCATGTCTTTGGAAGCTTCTGATAGGTTTATTGACAACATTTAAGTTAATTAGAGACACATCTGTGGATGGATTTGAAACAGACCTAAAACACACACCTGAAACACACTGGGAAAGTCAAAAGAAATCAGCCAAGATATCAGGAAGAGACTTCCACAAGTCTGGTTTCTCCTTGGGTGCTATTTTCAGATGCTTGGAGGTGCCACGTTGGTCTGTTCAAACTATTATACACAAGTATAAAGACCAGCCATAATACTGCTCAGGAAGGAGACGGGTTCTGTGTTCCAGAGATAAATGTGTTTTGGTCCGAAATGTGCGTATCAACCCAAGAACCAAAGCAAAAGACTTGTGAAGATGCTGCTAAAGGTGGAAACAGTGTCATTTTCCGCAGTGAAATGAATGCTGTACCATCATCATCGTCATGGTCTGAAAGGCTAATCTGCCAGGAAGAAGCCATTACCCCAAAAGAAACATAAAAAAGCCAGATTACAGTTTACAAGTGCACACAGTAACAAAGACCCTGATCCATATTGAAAATTTATAGGACGTGAAAAGGCATGTGTAAGCAAGGCAGCCAACAAACTTGGCTCAGTTACACCGGTTCTGTCTGAAGGAAAGGGCCAAAATTCCTGCCAATTATTGTGAAAAACTTATGGAAGGATTTCCAAAACATTTGACCCAAGTCATACTGTTTAAAGGCAATGGTACCAAATACTATATGAAATATATGTAAACTTCTGACTTTGAAGGAAGTAATGAAAAATTATCTAACAAAAATCCTTCTCTCATTATTATGGCATTTAGCAAATAGAAAAAATAACGTACATAACATTTGTCTGTACATATACATTATGACTGGAAAGCCACCGCTTCCTCTGTGGTGGTATGAGTTTGTATGTTCCTATCCTAAGCATACAAAACCCTATAAGTGTTAATGAGCAACACACGACAACTGTGACATATGACCTCAGTGTATTGCTCTCTACTCTCCCAATACTTGTCCTTGTACATTTGTACATTCATGTGATTTATAAGCTTTTGCACCTCCAAATACAGTTTATCCACTTGTGAATCTCATCCTTTTGCTTGCTCCCAGCCTTTCCATCATTCTAAGATACGACTCCTCTGTGGGGTATCTTCTTTTGTACGTCTGGCAGGAGTCTCCTGCTCCAGTATGACTCACTGAGCACAGCAGTCCAAGCAAACATGATGAGTAAAATCTATGAGGTGCTGTTAAAACACACTCATAGCTCTCCAATGACAGGATTGTATGGAAAACACAGCTGATCTACCCACAGTTCGAAACAATAGATATACATCACCAAGAGAGCAATGATGAACCGTATCAACTAATCTAGGCATTTATGGTGTTACACAAAATGGAGCTCAAAGAGGAATCTTATGGTATGTTACATCGTATGGTATGATCGCTTTATGCAAATCATTGTTAATGTGCAGATTAAAAGGAAAACAATTGTATAAGACTATTGAAAAAATGAAAGAAAAAAGTTTATATTCCAAATAGAAAGCTCACACTATCTGTATATAATTCTCCAATCAGCCTCAAAAGTGAAATTAAAAATCACGGTGCTGCCTTTTTGTTAATGTATTAACAAAAAGACAGCACCTACATAAATGCCTTCAAGCCCATTTGCAACTAAACAGCCTCCCTTTTTAACCTTTGGAATCTTGCAAATAACCTTAAACACTGAGACAAAACAATCACCACTGTAGTACCTTTTAAGTTATGTTATAAAAGAAAATAGACTAAATAATTGTATTTAGCAAGTAGGAGAATAAAAACAAAAACAACTTTCTTCAAAAAATATTGTACAAAAGACACCACTATTAGAATGAGTAACAATTGTACGATTGTTAGAAAAAATCACTACAAAATGTTAAAAGAAATATTTTTACACCATTAAGCAAATCCAATTCATACTTTCTGAATGCTGTATACATTACAAAACAATGGAAGTCATGCATTTTTACCTTTTGGTCTGCTCTCCTCTCTTGTCTCCACAGATCTTTTCAGTGTTTGCTGCGCTCCCAAGTCTCTCTCTTCTGCTCCTCTATGAATGTGCTGTACACTGTAGGAGCGGTTCTGCTGTGAGGACGGCTCTCCCCTTTTATAGCTCACAGCTTTCGGAGCCCGGATGCTGGAACAGGGCCTTGAGTGTGTAATTGAGGTAAAGATATACTGAAGAGAGACTTTGTTTTCTTCATTAAAGGTAAAGCCACCTACGCATTCTTGTAATCAATGGCACCGCGCACGTCACCACACAACAGCCTTTGATACATACTTGTTAAGGCATTGCTCCTACTTACTCCGCCTACTCCCTCCTGGTTGGATAGTTTTTCTTTTTTATGCTATAGCCACCTCCATCATGTTCATTAGGTGACTTGTGTCAATCCCTACCCAAATCCTTCCCAAAGGTCACTGGCTCTCACCTCTCCAGTAGTGTGCAAATCAATTGGGCACTAGGTTTTATTTTAAGTCTGTCTAGTTTCCAACACCAGAAAAAAATATTTGGAAAATTACATTGAAACCCCAGGGTCACTTGGCCTTATGAAGTCTTTCTTACAGTAGTTATTATAATTTTTATGTGTATAATTCTGCAATTCAACATGGTGAAGATATAAAGACAAACTGAATTTTAAAAAGAAAAGGTTCAAATTTTTATTACAGTTAGCTGCAGGGACGTACTCATATGCAAGGACAAGCCAGAGAGAAAAGCACAAGGCTAGTGCTTGATGAGAATGTGTGGTCTCTGCACATAAAACTGATTATAGTGGTTCATTTTTATCTTATCTAATTAAAACACTTGCAAACACAAAGCTCTCTAATAGATATATTTAATTTTGCACAAAATTGACCCTCAATTCCATATATAAACCCATAACAGCCCAATGATCATCTACAGATTAGTAACTGTGTAGTTTCTATTTAAAAAAAAAAAAAAGACTAGATGGGAGCACATTGAAAATGCAAACTTTTTAAATGCTTTGCTATTTGATGAAACATAATTTTTATATTAAAGCAGTTACGAGTAGCACGCTTACCTTCAAAGTTATTATTATTCCAATAAGTTGTGAGTCACACTGAAGAGGAGTTTCAGAAGTAATGATATTTAAAGGTGCTCTATGCACCTACCTCTTCCATGGAGATGTTATTGCTTTGCTTAAAATATTACAGTATTTTTAAGCCATAAAACATAATTTTATTATCTTTTCAACTCCTTTAGCCTCTACTGTTACCAAGCACATTTATCATTTTTTCACCAGCAGTTTTTAGCCAGGAGTCAACCAGCTTTAGCCAGCTGGTTGACCATATATAAACTATAGGAGTGCTATTTGCATTCTGTGTTAGTTCTTGCACACTGTGCTAAGTGACACTTTTGTATTTTTATACACTAGTCCATCACTCAGTTCCTCTTCAAGCTCGTTGTTAAAAGATAAAATGTTGTTCTTGGACATCGTATATACAGAGAGGCTGGGACATATCTTGATGGGTATTTGATACACTTATTACCATGGTGACAACATAGGATCCTGTTTGGATTACTGCCCCATTTCACTACATCATTTTGAGTAATGGTTCCCCCTTTCTTGTCTAGCAAAACAAAGCTTCTAAGAGTGGTTGTAAATTAAGAGGATAATGTGTACTTAAAAGTAAAATCTAGGTCTTGTTTTCAATGCAATGGCAGATTTTCATGTGATTCTTATTATTACTGTGGTAAATACCTAACCTAAAGTTTTACATCAGTCAAGGTCAGTTTGTGGAAAAAGTTGAAAAGAAAAGCACAAAAATACAGGAAGTAGCAGTGAGTTTTAAAACAAAGTACATCTACCTATGTCGTCAACATGGAAAATTCCATCCAAAAAGCTGGGACAATTTATGAGCAAAGAAGACATTTTTCCGTGACTTTAAACAATGATTTAACAAAATAAAGGTATTGTCATTTATTTGAATTAGTCTAATCATAACTATTGTGTAATTTCGACACGTTTTGGCCATTGTTTACATTATATTTGCTGGGTAACAGTTATGGAGTTACCTCTCCATATGTTATATCTGCTGCCCATGTCCAACCAAGGAGTAAAATTATCTTAATAATGTGAACTATGTATGTAAATTAGTATTCTAATTTCTAACTTGATATATGCATTTTAATAAGGAATGGTATTATAATTTAGCATGTTTTGACTTTCTGATTGGATGTAATGTAATGTAATGGTATTTTGGTTTTACCTTAAAAATGTAATTATTCTTATACTGTAATGGTGGTTTTCTGTCTCTTGTGTCATGAGTTTGTCCATAAAGGGCAAAACAATGACACTACTGTTGTCTTTTATGTTTTAACAAACTATTATCACATGTTTGTCCCACTAATATTTGTGGTTTATTCTTCACATCAAGTGGGTATATTCAAACAAAAACCAAAATGACTTGTACTTGTTGGTGCTATTTGTGATACTATTTTCAGTAACTACTTTTACAACTAATTGACTACAAATTCTACTGTTCATTACCTGTTAACTGTTTCAAGACATATGAACATTTAAAATAAAATTGCTTCCATAATTACCAATATTTCAAGCTAATAATAAAGTGCCCACATGACAACATGATCTAGTCGAGAGTGGGGGCCCCCTCCACATTGTTGCAGCATCTGGCTCATTGTGAAGATATATGATGTATTTAAAGACAAGTGAATATTCGAGACATGGAGCTGTAAAACTTTCAAAGAAAATAGAAGAATGTTTGCCTTGTAAAAGCCAGTTATGCAACTCTTTTTTCACACAAAAGAGCTGCAGGTTTCAAGAATTTAGGACTTGTCCTTAATCTTTGAAGTGCTCCTCAAAACACCCAATAAAACAGTCCGCTCCAAAGTGAAGGGCTGTCCATTCACAACTTAGAAAAATCATAACAATAATCGGTTCCGTTCAAAATGATAACATGGGGCCAACCCAGTGTGTACACAGAACAGACCTCGCGGTTAAAGTCGTAACATGACTCCAAACCCATTACTAATCAGTAATGTTGTATCCTTGGGCAAGGCACACCGCTCAAATTGTGCATATGAATGTGCCAATGTGGCTGAGTGATTGGTGATGATTAAAAAAAAACAATGGCACAGATTTGCTGCTGAGGATGTTAAAGGAACTGTGTGTAGTGTCTGCTTTTAAAGTTTTACTAACCCTGGGTTGCGAGGCTCTTGACCTGCATATCCATGACTTTCAGAATGATGAAATTAGCACCACTGCCATAGTGATTAACAATTTAAACAAATCATTATATGTACTGAATGGGAAAGAGTCCCCAAAATGTTAACAGGAAGCCAAAACAATTGAGTAGAGGACACACAATTTTCTAATTCTCAGTATATGGACAGGACATGTTTCATGTGAAAGCTCAGAACCTCCAGAATTTACTCATTGAGCTGCAGAGGCTGCACTGGGGAAAGAGATATGGAATATAAAATAAAAAAAAAATCATACATACAGTTCCTTTAAAAGAGCTTGTAAACAGGATAGACTTAGATTTACAATAAAAACTTACACAAAAGGGAAATTAGTTGGACACAGTTGTTCAAATCACATTGTAATAACAAAGGGCTGAACTTCTAAACAATGGTGGAGAATGTAAAACACTAAAAAGACACTATTCTTTATTATTACAGCACAAATTTAAACACAGAGGCTTGTATTCCTATGACTTACATCATGTGAAGTTGTTAATGTGCACCCCCATAAAAAGGGAAATTATAATGACAATGAGTTATCTGAAGTCAACTTTTACTGTCTCACAAATCACATGCACTTGGGCCTCAAAGGTGCAGAACATCTATACATTGTGGAGTAAATTCGCTGTGTCAGAATGAAGGAAAAATTCCATCAACTTTCAACATTATTCGATCATTTCATCACACTACAAAATGTATAAACCAAATAAAGTACTGGAGTCTGCAGTCCCCTGATGGGGAAAAAAACAACCCACGAGCATTTGACAAAACACAGACAAGTGACAATGGGTTGAAACACAAAAAGTATACATGCATTAAAACTCACACACCATTCCACACACAGAGATAGACACACACAGTCATACATACAGAGCCAGAACTATCGCAGTGTAAAACCATAAGAGATTAATGGTTACAGTTTTGGGTGCTCTTTAAGTGTTTTTTTTAGTTCAATCTTAAAGCCTTTGACTTTATGAAGTCAGGCAGCATGTTCCACTATGTAGGGGCCTTCACTAAAAGAGCCAAAGGCAGAGTGGCAGGAAGGTAAGATATAGTCATGCAGAGAGGCTATTCTGGTAGATTGCACAGAGTTTGTAGGACCATATCTTACAAAGTCCATCAAAGCCAAACATTTAGAATCTTGAAACCCAGACACAGATTTAAAAAGAGTCTGTCATTTTCAAGACTCAAAAGATTATATTTTGTTAAGATGTTACAGTGATGGTGCATTAGAGGCTTTTTATCAAGGATCTTTAAGGCTTATTCATACACTGACTCCAAAATCTGGGAAAAAGTAAGAGCATGCATAGATGTCCTGGCTGCTTCCAAGGACAGACAGGGTCTAGTATGTCTGAAGTTATTCATGATATATTTGATGATTTTTGTCATGTTCTTGATTGTGTGTGTTTTTTTTTAATTTTTATTCAAACACATTAACCATCCTTTCATTTTTAATAAAAATGTCAGAGGTTGATTGTTTGTATTGGTTTTGGAAAAGAACATAGCTTTTGTTTTGCTAATGTTAAGCAAAGACAGGATCACTCAGGGCATTCACCAACTTCTCCCATAGCTTTGCAGAGTTTTTCAGCAGCCATGTGACTAGTTTTAGCATGAGTGTTTAGTAATGTGTCATCAGCAATAGTTGTACAATGCTCTGGCAGTGCTATCGAAGGTTGTTGATACAGAGGCTGAATAGTAGGGGGCCTAATACAGACCCCTGGGACACACCCATTGTGCATTCCAAGTAGCTTGAGCAGACATTCTTGACTTTAACACACTGCATCCTACTGGACAAATATGAAGACACCCAAGTGAGATTTTTTTCCAGACAAGCCAAATTTTAAAGGTTTTTGAAATAAGCATATCGTGATTCACCAAAACAAAAACTTTAGGCTAATCTAAAAAGACTGTCCCAATCACTCCTCTTCTGTCAAATGTTGATCTTATTTGCTCACTCAGGTACACAGTGGCACTTACGGTAGAATAGTTTTTCCTGAAACCAAACTTTAGAGGGTCTAGTCCATTGCTTTATGACTTATGTGTGGTCATTTTGATCATAAATATATGTGATTTGTGAAATTACTGGTAAAATGCTTATGGTGTCATTATCATTTTTGGCTTTATGAAATGGAATAATGACACCCGTTTCCAGTTTGCAGAAAAACATTGTGGGTGATGGGACAATTAATTATGTGAGTGATGGGAGAAACCAAAGTCAGAATATTTTTTGAATAATGCAGAATCAAGCTTGTAGACATCTTTACATTTTGAGTTTTTTTTAAGAAGCTCGTCGTTTTTTGTGCTTGAGTGCCACTAATAAGCTGCAAGACAGTCTTTAAAGCAGTTTAAGGCTAAACTGAAAAAACACCTCTTCTCCCTGGCATTTAACACTAGCTAGACAGGATATCTTGGTGTTTTATTGTTCTTTTCCTAGGTATTGTGTTATCTGTATATTTGCCTTGTCCATAATTTGGAGATAAAACTGTGATTTAGTCACATTTCATTAGTAACTTTAGTTCTAAGACTTTTATACATCAACCAATCTGTTTCTCTTTTGTACTTTACAGCTTTCTTTAAGTCTCTTGTCTTCATTTGTTGCCATGAGCCATCTTTAAACTACGTCATATACTGTAATTATTGCACTTTAAAATCTGAATGCAGAGACACATAGAGACATAGAGTAGTACAACAATAAACCAATGATTTACTGCCAGAGTGTGGAGGAAAGTGCTGGGCTTGAATAATGCCTTGTTTTTGCTCTTCGCCGAGTACAAAAATCTCCAAGGTTTTAGCCACGTAACCTCTGCATGCTGCCCTGATCAATATGGAACCTTTAACAAAGCAAAGTGTGGTTACGAGGCTACTGCTGGCTAGTGAATTTGACTCATTACAGTATTCTAAAAAAACAGGTCTCCTAATAGCAAATAGTGACGACATGGCATTTATGGCTTCTGTTTATGTTGCTTTCAGATTCAAATGGGTGAATCACTGCAGAAAAAAGCTCTGCCATTTAACCAGCTGGTGTTTGGTGAACTTGTGCATTTTGGTCTGTTATGAGGTATACGTGGTTTGTGATGTTAAGTGGACAGTTGGGGCAGTTAACAGGTCTGTGTCAGTGGTATGCAGTCTTTTTCACTTTGCCATTAGGTTAAAAAAGGCATCTGACACCAATATTTCCTATATGAGTAGTGTTGTTTAAGGTATTGATACCAGATACTAATTGATACTAAAAGTACCAAAACTAGATACTCACTTAAACAATATTAAAAATAGATAAATAGGCAAAACTGGACCTTTTCTGAATAGTTTTAGAACAGTCTTTGTCATCGTAACAGAAATAAAATGAAAAACTCTTATTTTTAGTTGAAAATGATATTTTGATGTGATATATTGTTTAATAAGACTGTGTATTTTATTCTCATTGTATCGTAATTGATGATGTTGTTTTTAATTGTACAGAGTAATATTGTGACTGATTCATACATATTTCATCATAACATGTGGTGGTACAAAGCTGTTATCTGAGTTTTAGCCACACAAATGCTACTGTTCTTAACATGATAAATTCTGTACCACTGTAGGATCCTTTCCAGATCCTACTGTCTGTGTCTTGAGACTGACAGATCTACCTTTCACAAAAACACTAATTGATTTCCAAAATCAGTGAGATTCTTATATGGCAGCTTTCTCCCTAATTATCAACTGTTGTCCTCTCATCCATTCACTTGTGACCTGTATTTAAAGGAGGTCATCCTCTAGAATGCTGTTGTTGCTCCCTTCCATGTTCCCATGTTCGCATGTGCCTCTTTGTGTCCCTCTGACATTTTGGATGCTGATTGAATTGACTCCAAGATGCTCCTGATGTCTCAGTCTCCTTAAAAATACAATGCTGTCTACATGCCCTGTCACGCTGTGCTTACAGTGTTTTTTTTTTGTTTTGTTTTTTTTACACATCTTTTAAATGACTTTTCAGTAAAATCCAAAGAAAATAAGCTATACCACAGTCTCGAGCCTTAAGAATAGCTAACACAGATTCTGGGTTTGATTCCCTGGCCAGGTTGAGTTCCCTTTATGTTTTCTTATCAAGCTAAAACACATGCAATAGGCTAATCTTCAATGTTACATTAATGAAAAATGACCACTCTTCATTGTGGTCAGCCTATAAACTTAACAACCTATGGTCCCTGGTGCATACCCTGCCCAGAGCTCGCTTTAGTGCATAGGCCCCACTAACATAGTGAGATTTATCTCCACATCTGACATAGGCTACATATATTTAAGAGTAACCAGTTTATCAACTCAGATGAGATCACAACTGCACAGTCCCTACACGAAAACATCCATAAATAAAAGATGATGACAGTGGTGCACATGCGGAGATCATGCACCTTGGCCATATTCTTTAGGTATTCCCAATGGATTTACATGGAAAGTAGTTTTAGTGCTGATGACTCACTAAATGCTTGTGGTTCGATATGACTTATTGTCTCTCCAATACCCCCTAAGATTGATACAGTGAGGTCCAATTATTTTGTCCCAGAGCAATGGTGCAAGGCTATTATGACCTCTCCGGGGCAGTCTGTAATAAGCACTGACTCACTGTACCTGTAACCTCACACAAACCAATTACAGCCTTGTGTGCGTTTGGAGCTCATTAGTAGCCTTTGTTATGGTTCAGTGAATTGGGAGTTTTTCACCTGTTGGAGGCAAACTGTCTGGCATATGTTTATCGATTATATAAGCAACTTAAAAATATATATGTTTTCAAAGCTGGTGAAAGGTCGTAAACAACATTTCTTTGGCCTTGTGAGATGGATGTTTTTGAATTGATTTGTAGGTGGGATATTTCTCTGCATGGTCAAATGCTTTTTGTGATTCACCAAGCTGTGACCCTGGACCTGGTCTTTGCAAAATGAGAGAAAAAAAAGCTATATACTGTATGACCCAGCACACATCCAAGCAGTGATGGGCCATGCATTTCACCCTTGGGCCTTCAGTGACGCCCCACTTACACATTACAACATTACCTCAGTAATGAGTACCTCAGTTACTTAATTTCAGGAGCATTTAGAACCAGTAAGCATGCATTGGATTCACAATTAAGAGTAGGAAACTAAGTTCACGGGTACTGTCAAAAATAAAAAAATAAAAATGTGATTTAAAGATGCCAAACAAAATTACACCAAAATTATGCTATGTGAGCTTAAACAAGTCTGTCCAATAAACTGTGCAATGTCACCGTTTCATATAAGACACCAACCAGACAATAACAAAACAAACTATTCCTTGGAAATAAAGTAAACAGATCATCACAGATCATCATCAATAGTCTATACAGCAGCAAATAACTGAAAATGTGGAGCAGCTGAGACTGAACAAACGTTAGTGCAATTTTAATTGAGGTGACTTCAATGCGGTACATTATTATTAACATTATAAACTCACGTTTTCATTGTGGAGCTCTGTCTCCCTGCGTGCCTGTGCGCTGAGCTGCAGGTCCTCTCAAGTGTCTCCAAATGTTTTTAAACACACCGTAGCTTCTAAGTGCCCAGCTGTCCAACAATAGTACAATTTGCAGCATTTCTCAGAAGCTCTGAGCCACTGTACAGTTCATAGTTGGTCATCTGGAAATGACGGACAAACCCTTTTCCTTGCTGTGACAGGTTAGCTAGGGCATGGGTTGACCGACCTTTTCTCATAATATCCAGTTTTTTGTGAAAGGCCCGTCTTGAAAATGGCGTGGAAAATATATCTGCAACCAGATCAATCTCTTCTCCTCCTTTGGCCATTATGGGGAAAAAAATACAGCAATAGCTGTTGGATCTACGGGTTTAGTTTGACATTCTGCAAACTACCGCCTTCACGCTGTATCCAATATGTATGCATATGCGTATCCAATCACAGGACACGTACATGTCCCGTTTGTGTAGGACCTTCTAGCTAGCCCTGAAATGCAGAATCGAGATCTGATTGGGTATTGAAACTGACTGTGTTTGTGTCCACTTACAGTGGATGTGGCCTGCGCTGTTTATTCTGAAGGCCTCAGGAAAATGAAATTGGTCTGACAACACAAGCTAGCTGGAATATAATTGGATGAAAACTCGACAACAGTAAACAACATTGGAAGTCACTCAATGAAGTGGGTATGATATAGCATAAAGAGAACAGAGAATGGAGAATATATTTGTTTACATATTTATGAAAATAAAATAAATTCACTTTTCTGGGCATGTTTAGGTCAGCGGAGAAGGCCTTACTGGCCCTGACGGCCCACCACTAACTTAACCCAAAACACTTAGATATATTTTAAAAGAAAATTGAAATGCCATATCAACAGTCTTTTAACTCTTTTGAACTAAATGCACAATATTTATTTAGATTTCCTCTGATCCAGTGGTTGACAGTTTTATCTGCCGACCATAACAAATCCATCCAAAGGTATTGGAAACAGCACAGTATTCTTTAAATATTCATATGGGTTTTATTGCACCAGACTCTTCAAAAGGAAACGTGTGGTTTAATTAATTTAGGAAAAGTGCAAACAAAAGCTCTCATTGTGTCAGAAGCAAAACTTAAGAATTTTTAAACAAAATTTTTGTTATTATATGTTTTTTTTAGGTTGCCACATGTAGGCATACATTTTAACTGAGGCTAACTAGAGTTTTCATAAAACACAACAAATACAGAGCAATAAAAAAGACAACCTACATCATATGTGTCAAACTAAAGGCCCCTGGGCCAAATGTGGCCCACCATGTCATTTTATGTGACCTGTGACAAGGTCAATTAAAAGGTATGACTGTCTTAAAATGTCAGTTTATCAGGAGAAATGCAGTCACGCAGCCATCATTTTCACATCTATGCAAATGCATATGCAGTATTTGTAACTTAATAAGTAATAAATACAGAAAGAGTTAAAAACTAGTTTAAAAAAGTAATCAATTTACATTACATTTGGTTACATTAAGTGGCATTTATACTGTCTTACAGTTACATCCATTTTGCTGATGTGGCACTCGGTGAAAATGAGTTTGACACCCCTGGCCTACATGATACACTGAAAAAGAGGTCAGAGCTGGTCACATGTTTGACCTCTGATTAGTCTGTGAGTTCATGCAATTAGAATGCACTTATTGGTTGTTTTGTTTTGTTTAACTAGGTATGACCTTAACAGCCAAGTGCATTGTTGTGTCTGCTGGTTGCATAGACATATCTTTGGTCTGCTGAGAACTGTGCTCTTGGGGAATCATAATGACCATCAACGTTTTCACTCCCACTGCGCCTCCAACTGAAGCTCAGAGGAAGTGCACCTACGGCTCTATGCCAGCTCTTGAAAAAAACTGTGCAAGAATAAACGCACACTCCAACACCAATATTTGACAAGACATCTCTATTTTGCATCCGTTTATAACGCGCAGGTTTGTTAATGAAGCATGCATATTTATTTGATTTTTAATTGTCTCATCTAATAAATAATACGAAATTTTGACTTTTAAAATACTACAAAATTGATTAGAACGAGACTGATTCTCCGTGACCCCACCGCCCTCCCATTCAAAGGCCCTGTTAAAGCGCAAACATGAACGGTTTATTTCTGTGTGATGTTCTTTGTTTCGTGATTGTAATTTTAAACAGCAGCATGGAATTATTCCAATGGTGAAATTGGTCTGTAGTTTACATGTTATCCACAAGGGGCTGCTATTTTGCAAGGCTAAGGGAGACTCTGTGTCCTGTTCAGACATGAGTCTTATTTATTATTAGGAGGAATCCCCTTTTTATGTTTTGGAGGGTGAAGATGCTTTCCAGGGTTTTTTCCAGCAACTTTGTTTTAGATTGCTAATCAATATAGGCCTAGTGCTAGATTGGAAAATTGTATGGTCCCTAAATCCTATAAATTGAAGTTTACATTTGAAAGTGGTGCAAAGACTAAATTGTACGTGACCAGTTACGTGTATCCTTCATATTTGTGCGAGCTAGCCCACGTAAGATATGCATGACTAATTGGCTGCCTATAACTAACGCCTCCACGCTGTAAAAATGTAGTTTATGCAAATAAATAATCCCGCTGTGGTTGTAACTCACACACGGACACAAAGCTGAGACGGAGGGGGGGACATAAATACGTGAGGGTCCTCCTTTGTTCTGCGTTTAGTCACCTCTGTGGCCCCTACAAAACCATTAAACCAAGAGGACTTCTCCCGGGAGCCGCATTCCTCACATTCCTCCTCTGTGATGTCAGAGCTGAGGGGCGGGGTTAGGTGGACAGAGGGGCGGGGCATCTGGAGCTGTGGCGCTTTCACAGACCACACACAGAGTGGGATTTTTGCCCATTAAACTGGAGAATGTATTAGGTTAAATGTTTAACACTTTATTTAAAAATATTTCTATCTTACTATATGCCTTTTAAAAAATAAAGAAGTAGTCTAAATTAAACTATCTGTAGACTAGAAGAGAAGGGTCTGTATTAGCAGTCAAAGTAATAGGCCTAGTTGTAATCAAAGTAGAATTATAATTATAGCTTACTATTTTATTAAAGTAGAGCTTGCAACGTTATTGTCGATAAGAAAGTCTATTTACATCAAGTAAATATTAATGCTCAATGCGCATTTTTTTTTCGCGCTTAAAAAAAAAAAATCTAATTCTACAGCCTAAGTGTGCAAATGGGCATAGGATTATAAATAATAGACTACATAAGGTGACATTTTTCATCATAGACATTGTAGGGCACAGAAGCCTTCATTCATATGTCTGTGACGAAATACGTCTCCAATACAGAATCTGGACTTGCCAGGCAACTGTGCCATGCCAGTGCTTAACCACGTTCATGTCCACGCCTCTTGGGACATTATGCGTAAAACGCATGATCCCTACACCTCTCGTAGTCCTTGAACGCAGCAGTAGCGCTCCTCTGCTCTGCCCTGACTCTTCCATTGGACTACTATAAACATATCCCACAAGAGAAGAAGTACGCGTCCACGGTAAAGTTGGACAGATCTTACTTTCTTGCCCCATTGACTGTTTTTGGAGTTTCGTGCGTCTTCGTGCTCAACTGCACAGTTCAACTTGGAATTATGTTTCTGCGGGAAGTTTGAGACTGCGACAGTTCTGCAACCTTTTTGTTCAAGAAGATTTTGATATGATAGTCTAAGTGAAATGGCCCTTATTCGCTCACGGTGAACACATTTGACGCCAAGCCCGAGACTTTATGAGGATAATCGATCTTCTCTGAGCCTCACCCACCGAGTAAAACTTTTTTTCAGCAAGAAGAAACAGAGCTCGGCATGTAGCGCTGTAGACCTGGGTGAGTTAGGAACTACGTCTCAGTCTTTAGGATCAATGTAACGGTGCAGTTTGTTGCATACACTAGTTTGTAGTCAGACATTTTGATTCACATGGAAAAGTTTCCTATTAGTCTCAATGAGCAGAGCTCAATGTAGGCCAAATGCCTTGGCCACGTAGGGCAGTCAGGGGATCCCAAATATTTTAATGCCAAGCCCCCACCCCCTCACGCAGCAGCATATAAAACATGATTCAAAACAGTCTGCTCCTATAAGTGCTTGTGCTGATTTATTACTTATGGGGTAATAGAAACGTTTTCTGTTGGAATTCCTCCAAAAAGTGCACACAGTTGGCTATTAATACCTTAACTTATGCCTATCCTTTGAGAGCTCATGCTTGTTGTTGATCTGGAAATTAGATCATTTATACAAAGTATTTGCAACTTCATAGAAGCTGTGATTGTGCACACATGCCTTCCCTTAACCCTTAGACACTGGGATCAGGCTTCTGCATCTTTTGTCTTAAAAAATATTAGGTTTTTTCCATGTAATATTTAGTAGTATGTAAAAAAACAAAACAAAAAAACAACAACAAAACAGTTACACATTTCCCCTCAATTAAGTTCTACATTATACTCTTTTTGTTTTGATTTAGCTGGTTATAATAGTATTGCATATGTCATAAGGACATATCCAAGTAACTACATTACTGCAATGTTATATGGCCTATTTGTTTATGTATTTATTTGATAGGGACAATGCATATTCATTGATATCTAACAGTATGTGTCAATTATTTCTATTATATTTTCTTGTTATAATGATATTCATGTCCAAAACACTCCAAAACATTCTCAAGAATATTAATTTATTATAAAAAACGAATATTTTAATTTGAATTCTTCAATTTCACTTTCTTCTTTTTTAATACGAAACCAACCCATGTATCCTTCAGTACCTAAGGCTTCCTGCTGCTGCCCTCACAAGTCTCACACTGTGAAGCACTGCTTTATGTCATCATGTTTTTAATCTGAACATTTGACTATAGTAACACAGTTCTTCTTTAGACAGTTCCACCACAACCTTTTCTCCAGTACTGGTGACATTACACTACATTCCCACTTGGTTGCTGACTTGTTTGTCCCAATCACACCCTGGCTCCATGTTGTGCGTACATGTTTGTTAAGATGTGTTTGGACATGCAGCTCCGGACTTGCACTGCGTTACTGTAAAAATAGGGAGAGTTTTGTAAAGGGTAAATATAGCATAGCTGTAGGAGGCGTATCCCTACACTCGCACACACTCAAGTACACATCTGGCTGTCTTTATAAGCTACAGGCATGCTGTGAAAATTATATGGTGCCAGAGTCAGTGGCTCTGGAAGTACACTACAAGTTTTTAAAGCAATGTGGGACAGTTTAGGGAGCAAAAGATACAAGTTGTATAGTAGCATGAATGTTTATAGACCTTTGCTTCATAGAAAGTCGGTGCTTTTATCAACTCATTTTATTTGCAATAGCATTAAACAACAAACACCTATACTGTTTTAAAACTGACATGTAGAAAGCCCATTTTGAATGTGGGGATCATTAATGCACTAGTGTTACACCAATTTGTGTATTGCAAAACAATTGAATCTGCCTTCCCCAGCCATCGTTCTTTAAACATGATCTTACTGCATTTAAGTCAAAAACTCCCAGTTTGTGATACCTTTTTTATAGGCCTGCCACTTTAACAAATTTTGAACACAGTATCCAGTATATTACTAAAGAGAATATAGACAATAAAAGAAAATATTGAAAATAATATATGCCACTGATGCAATAATCCAACAGTAAAATTTCCCCCAAAACTATGCTAAATGTGTAATATGGTTAAAAACACAAACTGCAATTAACAAACAGCAGAATGAAACACTTTAGTAGCAATTTTGGATCTGTAATGAGTCACAGAAGTTATTTATTCACCCCCCTGCAGCTCAAATCTAATCGCAGTGCAGAAAAATAACCAAAAGTTCCCTGCTAGTACAAAGAAAAAGTACAATGATTAATATTGACTCCCAAACCGTATTGTTCCATCTGTCATGTATTGAACGATAAGTCGATGTAATAATTATCGTGACAGGCTGATTGTTTTGTCATGAGTCAAAAAGTTAGATTTATAGTAGGTGTTTACGACATAATAGTGGGCTGTCTGTAAAAAGAAAAGTGCCTATTGTTTGTGGAGCAGTGACCGGTCCAGTCCTAAAGGCCATTTGATTACAATGTGGGCCACACATACCTGTAATTTTGGTCAAGTGCTCCAGCTATAGCACAGGAAGAGAGGCAGAAAAATATAGAAGCAGATTGTTATTGTTGTAGCCGTCCAAGAAACAGACAGAAAAGCCTCGGAGTTTATTTGTGGCATTCAGTGGAAAAGAGTGCAGTGTAAGTAAATAGGCCAGTGACCTCAAAAACCAATCAGGGGTATGCCATTTTTACTTTACTTGTATTGTGTGTTTTTTGGTAATGAATGGAGATGTGTAGTGTAGTGGTTTATTTATGTTTCATTAGAAGATTGTTACTTGTTTAATATTAAAAATAATAAAACATTCCCACAATAACTTTAGCATGGCCTTGATATCAGAACTTGTATAAGAGCATTTGGTAACATTTACGATGGTAACTATTTTATTGAGTCCAAAATGACGTGCTTTTGTATAAAAAGGAGTGTATTTTAGTATCAAACCTTTCCCATAGGATCAAATTGAGTTTGCATCATGACAACTCTACTTCACATAATACATGTTCAAATGAGTGTCTGGTTTAAGTATTAGTTTTGATCTGGTGTTGGTGTCGTTGTATTATTGGTAGTTCTAGAGTACATTGTAGTTTTGACTTCTTTGTATGCTTGCTCATATAATGGGTTCTGATGCCTATTCGTTGCTTTACTAACTGCACACTGATTGTCCTAACATAATCTTTACTGTAAGATTAAGTCTTTGGGAATGCGAGGCGAAGTCCGACCCAATGCTTGTGCAGTGAGTGTTAAGTGGTTTTCGTCAGTGTTGTTGTGTAATCGTTGTATGCTCTCTCACAGACAACAACAGTGCCAAGGACGTGCTGCAGCCTGCCCTCTTACCCACACACTACTTACAGGCCTATCCAGGTGCTGCAGGTGAACTGTCAATCATGAAAAGACACTGCCCACTCAGCCAACATATACATCTGGTGCTTCTGATCCCAAGAATGTGCTCATGTGTTTTTTTATGCACATGGACATTTAAAGATGGTGTTTGTATAATAGATTCTGTTGGTTAAAGACCCAAAGTTAGAAGTAGGGCTGGGACAAGTTCTCAGGAGATAATTGGATTATGTTCACATGTGTAAAATGATGTTTATGTTTGGTTTGGACAAACATTAAAAAAAGGGTTAACCTTGTTGAGGTACACCACTTGAGAAGCTGTAGTTCAGAACAATATATATACAGTATAGCAATAACAATAAAAATACAGTGTTGCAATGAAACCCAAATTGCAGACTGAACAACAAAATGTATTTATTTTAAACTATGCCAAAATCCTGTGTTTTGTCTTGTTTGAATTTGATCTCATAATTAGAAGAGCACAGGTGGAGTTAGTTCTATTAATTCAAGTACATTTACATGAGCCCTAATTGAAAATACACTATCATGAAGGATGTATTTATACTCTAAGAAACTTCTCAAATGAGAAAATGTTTTTGACCCATATTTCTAAGTTATAACTGTGAACTTATTACTTGTAATTGCACAAATACTTCTTGCAACCTAGTCAAAAGTAATCATTACCATCACCTTGTAAGTATATAAATATAATGCAGAAAAATATATAGGCAGATGATATGCCAGTGTTCATGGAGGTAATACTAGAAGCAGTGAGTTTGTTAGAGACAGCCGGATGTAAACAGTAGCAGACCAAATGTGTCGTAGCTTTGATTGGCCCGTAAATCTACTGAAGAGAGTGCCTCGGGTTAGAGCTCTGATGCACTGTACTCGAATGATGTGGTTTCCAAAAAGAAGAGAAGCACCAGGAGCAGGAGAACATGGGGGAGGAAGAGGGGGTTGTGGAAAAAGTGAACAGTCTTGTGGTTTGGTTCTCAGATGCTTGATGGCCCCATGTTTTTGTTGTTAAGGTGTAGAGATTCCACTATCAGCTGTATCCCGTCTGCTCTGTCCCCTGCTCCAGAGCATCCTGACCAACTGTACCAGCACGATAAGAGCCTGAGAATCACCGCTATCACATCCACTGTCCCCTGGTTATCTGTAGGCTTTATTTTCACATCAGGATCCTGGAAAAGAAAACCCTGAGTAAGGCTTTATGCTCCCACACTCGTCTCTTCACAAACCTGTGTTGTGATGGGTCTCTATTTGATATGCTGTTTGTGCTTTTGAACTTTTACAGCCATATTGTTGAGATTTATACTCTTCTAGTAGAACATAGACAGGCCAATCAACACTTTTTGATGGTTTTGAGACAGGGTAAATGTAAGGACTTGTGTCAGGAAGGGCACCTAATATAAAAAGTCAATTGCTTTGCCTGGAATATCCCACTGTATGACATTAAGTGTAGCTGTCTTGCTTTTTTATGAAATTACAGATGTTTTTATACCATAAACAGGGAAAGTTACGTATAACTCTCAGTATTTTTCAATTATCTCCAATCTGACGTAAACAAAACATTAATGCCATTTGTTATATATTTTACAGCTATTCGAATCAGTCTTTAAATGCACAAATTATTATTATCTCTTATCGTCCTTGGCTTGCCAGTTCTCCAGGCTGTACCCCTCATAAGACCCAAGGTTGCATGCATAAATGGGTATAGGATATAGCAGAAGAGGTTGAGTGATGGATCTCTGTAATCTGATTCAATACATGAAAAAGTGGACTTGTTGAGTATGATAGGGACACAATTGGCTGCTGGTTATGTGTGAATAGTGCTCTGTTTATCACTTGGGCAGCACAATGAGAGCGTCTTTGTACCACAGATTGAGCTGAAGGAAAAAACGCAGAGCTCAGAGTGAAGCAGCAGATGTAGTGAGTGTCTGCCTCCGAGAGCTACCATCTGTTTGCAGCTGCTCCTGTGGCAGACTATGGGCTTTCTCTGTCTGCAAGTCTAGCATCTTAAAGAACATGGTCATCTTTTCTGCAAAAATATAGTGTTTATCTTATAATAAATCTCATCTATTTATCAATGTATGTTTTTATAATTTGTTATTATAAGTTGCAAGTTATTATAAGTACCAACATGGCACTAGTACTAGCAAGTATAAGTGTTAAACATTTCTTGAAGAGATAAAGGATTTTGATTTGTGACAGTGTTAGTTAGGTTATTCTAGTGTACTTGTGGTAGCGACGCGTATAGTTTATTCAGTTACAATTGTGTTTATTGCTTGAAAAAAACTCTACATAGTTCAGACTTGTAACATGGCCTGGTGCTTCCCACCCCCCTGCTTGTCTCCATGGAGATAGATATGTTTAATGCCATACTTTGAAACATCTAGAAAAGCATTAACATCCCTGAGAAGACAAGTAAGTGAAAGTTCCACCAAGTAATAGTTAGGCCTGCCATGATAAATACTATATCGACTTATTGTTCAATATATGTTAAATGGGGGACATTATTTATTGTGATACTTTTTCTTAGTACTAGTCAGGAACTTTTTTATATTTTTCCTGTTTTAAGATTAGATTTGAGCTGTGAAGGATTGAATTAATAACTTCTATGACTCATTATAGATACAAACTAACTCCCGAAGTGTTTCATTCTGCTATTTATTTATTCTGTGGTGATATACTTAAAAAATACATCTGTATTTTTTAACCATATCGTAATTTTGGGGGGGATTCTACTTTGGAGTTATTGTGCCAGTAGCATAAATTAGTTTCAGTATTATATTTTTTCTATATTTACTTCAGCAGTACATCATACTTTAAAATGTGTTATCGTTACAGGCCTAGTAATAGTACATCTGAAGTGCAACTGGCCTTACGTGTTGGGGACCGGATTTCGAAACCAAGAAAGTATGGTGTGAAGTTGTGTGGGCCCTCTGAGGTACTTTGAAACACTTAAACCATTTGTTGGCTTCAGCACTCATGTGTGACAGAGGAAGGGGCAGAGATGCGTTTGGATCAGATTGATTGAGTTACACACGTTACACTGGCCCTCTGCAGCCAGTCTCTAATGATCACAGCAGAGGGCTACAAAGTGTTGTTTTGTTTTGTCTTTGTGTGTGTGTGAATGGGAAGAGAGGCACATGAGAAAGGAGGAGCTGCCATGTTCATGTGCACTGATTTGCTTGTTTGTTCAGGGTTAGTTGTTAGTTGTGCTCCTGTGGTAAGATTGCATAGAGTCAAATTAAAAGTAAGCAGGTGTTTGTTATATAGATGTATAATATATTTACATGCAAGGGAGTGAGTGCTTGCCAAAAATATCTAGACATTATAAGTCTATGTGTACTGGATGAATAGAAACTTAGATAGGCGTATCAATGTGAAAAAAAAACAAAACAAAAAACTGCACATGCTGTGTTATTTGCTGTTGTCATCCATGAATCAAATGTGATAAAATATACAATAGCAAATCTTTGCCCCCTTTTGTATGATTGTCTTAGTTGTCTGTAAACTAAAAACAAATTTTCCTCTCTAATTTGTATTGCAAAAACAGCCACAGCTGCCACATTAAAGTAATAGAATGAAATATGGTGACTGTGTAATGTTGCCACCATGACTGGACAGTTGTGTGTGGGTGCTGACTTCCAAGGCATGCTGTGTGTACATGTTTTGTTTATTCTAAAAAAAAAAAGGTTACCTTATCCATTTGTTTATAGTTAGTCTCATAGTCTTTTGATGACTTATCTGAAACAGTGACATTTTCATATCAAGACACATTCTTTACAATACATGATTACACTAAAACATCATCTTTGTTTAAATAGGTCATAATGACATAATGATGTTGAAGTGCAAATATGCTAGACGTACACAATACTAGATTAGACAGAACTTTATAACCATCTTTTACATGACTCCTTTTTGTGGGTGGGACAGGCAGGCATTATGAGAACATTATTCCTTTAAAGTTGATGTGTCAGTGGTTACAGTGCATCTCCTAAACTTCGGCTCTTGGAGCTGTTGCACATGGGTAGTGTGAGCTACTCTGAAAATCCAGTGCTCAACACAAATGAGATGTTGCTTATCTATTACTGCCAAATGTTTGGTTAGGTGTATAATAGCTGTTTTTCTTAGCAATTATAACGGCAAAATATCAGTGCTAATGCTAAATTACTAGATGCGCCTGAACGTTTATTAGCCCCCTGTTCTCACTATAGACTGTATAAAGAAGTGGACTAAGGGAGTGTGACGTCACCCAGAGCTTTTGGCTCCAGCCAAATGAAGCTCATCGAAGCTAGCAGATATACGGGTGAATTTGGAGCTGAATTCCATATTTGGAATTCCAACCGCGACTATCATAGCAACCAAAGACCCAATCTGGAGTGAGGCTGATGAAAGTAACGTCCCCTCTGGCCCGCACCTCTGGTTAAGCACAGAGCGCGTGCTTAGCAATGCTGTCAATCAAACCTGTTGCTAATGCTAGCTGGAGTGACCTTGGGGAAAAAAGGCCTCTGATTTGTCTGTTATTGATGTTCATATCTTGATTTACGATTTACAATAACAAAATAAAAGTACCATGATCGTGTCACATGTGGGTTAATACAAACATTTTAAGACCAAAATGACTAGATTCACTGCAGCAGTTTTTAAATTTTTCAATGTAAAGTGAATTGGAGCCAGTTGATGGAGCTGGAAGCACGCGCATGACCGTCCTATTTGGAATGCAGCGACTAGCAGGTTAGCTACGTCAATTTATATATGCAGTCTATGGTTCCCGTCTATTTGGTTCTTTGACCTTGGCATGTAGACTGGGACAAGAGTGGTCAAATGTGGTTGTTTAGCACACTGAGAGTTCTCTATGCATGTAAGCTTAGTGACTCGCTATGGTTAGCTAAAATGACTAATGCTAATGCTAGTGCATTGTGGTCTGTGGGACAGGCTACCTCATGCAGGTGGTAATAAGTAAGGCTGAAACTCATAATAAACCATCAAGTGCAGGTGATCATAATGTTATGACTGATGTTGTAATGTTGGACATTTCCTGAAACAATAACATCTCACATTTAACCTTAACCTTTTGCCGCGCCAAGCTGGGAATGTTTTTCATATATTTTTATCCTACAATTGCTGAATGAAAAACAACCCTTTCCCTCATTTTTTTTTCCCTTTCACTCTTTCTGCACCACAAAATTACAACTTGCAAAATCATAAACCTATATGGCGTTTTTTTTCACATGCTGGAAATAAACATAGTAAAAAATGTTGCTGGATGCCTCGTAGTATTTGGTCCTAGCTCATTGTGTGTCCGTCTGACTTTTAACTCTAACCACACTCTCTCAAAGCGCTGCGCTGATTGCCGGTTACTGTCACACTAAATGCTGTTTGGTCCTTTGGCTAACCTCGGCGAAAAACCCGGGTGGGTGTGTGTTTGTGGTGCACCCTGTTCATGCATGTCTAAGTTTGTACATTATGTAGAGAAAGTATGCAGCTTTTATTTGTGTTTTTGTGTGTTTCTTTTTAAATAGCCGCCCGTTTACCGTCAACATGTTATGGCACTTCCCTTAAACTTGGAGCTCCTAGTCACTTTTACCACAAATCGTATAGAAAATTAGACTGACTCATCCATTGTGGCATGAGTAGCGTGGCTCATTAAACCTGTTAAATATGCCGATTTCATTGTGTTGTTGGCATTCACAAACAAGAGGCCTGCTCCAAAACAGTGACACAAGTCTGACTCAATCACTGCTGGTTCTTCTTGCCTTTTCATTGACAAATGAGTGGAGTAGCCAAGTAGTACTGTTACTATAATGCATTTAAAACTAAAATGTGATGGCCAGAATAATTACGTAAGTGTCTAACTCAAGTACAGTGTAACTGTTTGGAGTAATATTTAATGAATGATTTAATGTGATTGGACAGAGTAAATAATGCATATAAAAACATACCACAATCATTTGAAAATCTATATCCATGTATCCAAGAAACGTAGGTAATCATGAAAAAAATGAAACTGAAATATGTCAATTCTGTTTCTCTAGACTTAAAAATAAGAAACATGTATTGCAAGTTTTGTCACTACCCACACTGCGAAAAAATACCACTTAAACTACTTAAAAAACCCCACACAATTTAAGTAGAAGAGAAAGTATGAAAAAGGAGTCTCCCAAAAAGAGTAAAAGTACCTCATTACTAGTATGACCCACCCCTAGTTTACATCATTACTAGTACTACCCACGCCTAGTTCAGCCCCATGTATTTTTCACCACTCCACGCTCCCTGTCAGTGCACACACTTTTCTTTCTCCTTGTGGTGCATATTTGTGTCAGGTGTGCTCTGTTTTTCCAGTCGGAGTTACACAGGAATGTGGGCTCCAGTCCAAGCTGACTATCAACAGCAGGACAAGAAGCAACACATCCACGCTGTATTTATTCCACCTTCTTCCTCCCCGTTTTCACCCTTTCTTATCGCTACTCGAGCACTTGGGAGCTTTTTTCCAACCTATACTTTACTTTTAAACCAAACTGGGAAAAGCCTGGTAGGTACACAGGATATAGTTATCTCAACATTGAAGTCCACATGTTTTGAGAAAAGAACAGATGCTAGATTTAGAGACATTTTGTGCACTGGGATCTCAGAGCTGCTTTAGCCTTACAAACATACGTTTGCAGAGTATTCTTTGTGTACTAGGAAAAAAATGCTTTTTTTTGCCCTGTATGACAAACTATCTTCAGTTACCCATGCTTTGGACTGACAGTCTAAGGCAAGTTTATTTTTATAGAACACTTTGTACACAAAGTAATTCAAAGTTCAGACTGGTGTATAGCTATATATAGCTTTTATATAACTTACATTGCATGGGAATAAGAGGGTAAGAGATTGTACATTTAAATAGTTTACATTACACAATTTGTAATCTTGTGACTTGTGAATATCTAACCCAGAGTCTCATGTTGTGTGGTATGTTGTGAAAGTAATATATTTAATAGTAATATATTAAATTATTTAATTAAATAAAGGCAGAAGAAGGCTTGAGATTAAAAACATAATTAGCATACTGTATATTTGCAATGCTGATAATTTCCAACAGAGGCATGTTGCTAACAAGCTGCATTTGAAGTGTCTAGTGTTTATGTGTGATCTTACAGACTGGTCTTGATCCTCACATTAAGGCAGATAAAAGGCCTCCCGCACAAACCAATATGAGGCTTTAGCTCCTCCATTAGCCCCTTAAGCCCGCTGCTGTGTTCAGAAGGACATGCGTTTGATGTCCACTCAGCCATAGATTTTACATGTCTGCATTCAGTGTCTGACTCTAGGCCTCCTGAGAGCAGAGACACCACAGCTGCACCAGGACGAAGGAATAAAGCTGCCTACTGCGGCTGGGATAGTCCAACAGGCACCAATGCTGTCTGTCAACCACGTATATACTGTGGAAGTCACAATGTCAAATCTTAGTGTTACGATTAATGTGAGAAGTAAAAATCATGATTTTAGGATTTAGATTTAGAAATATTGACACCATGATAAGGCCTGTCACAATAACACCCTTTGAAGTAGTAAAAGAGGACTAGTAATAGTTGTAAAAGCTTCTTCAGTTCAGGGGGGGGGGGGGGTTCAGTTCTCCAGAACTGAAGAGGAGGCTTAGATGAGCAGCGAAACGTCTTACTCCTTTAACTTTTTTGTCCAGTTGACAGATTTTAATTTTTCTTTTACTATGGACAACTGAGGGATTACACAGACAAATATTAGATGATAAATGATAATACAGAAACAAATTTATGCCAGTGTGTTACGACCCAGCTTGTCTAGGGTCAGGGAAGAAACAAAAACCAAGATGTAAAAATGGTAAAATAAGAAGTAATTTAATGAACAGGGATGTAAAAAGTAAACTAAATAAAAGGGGTCTAAAATATTCAAACAAAAGGTAACATGCAAGGATTTAAACAAAAGAGTAACAAAGGTTTAGTTTAACTAAGAAACAAATTCTACAAATACATTACAAACAAACACAGAGTCAGTACTGATAATCAAGTGTCTCAGGAACAGAGTCACTTCCACATTAGTGGCATAACAAATGAGACACATACAAAATGGCATACAGACCAGCAGCCCCGAACAGGTGCGCTGAATCTCCTTAAATGGGGGGAGGTGGCTGCAGGTGAGCCACAGAATTGGCTAGGTGGGAAAATGGTCCTCCAATCCGCAGTGAGGACTCACAGAGCCAGAATTAAATGGGGAAAGGAGAGAGATTCAAACACACTAACATAACAGGCAAATAATAACAAAAAAAAGAACTTAAAGCCTAGGGCTGTATCACATTGACACAATAACCATAAAGTAAAATTATCTCTAAAAAACTGTTCTACATGTACGATATGGTTAAAAAGCATGAACTGCAATGAATGAATAAACAGCAGAATGAAACACTATGGTAGTTAGTTTGTTGGGCCATAGTAGTTATTTATTCAACCCTCCACAGCTCAAATCTAATCATACAACAGGAAAAACAACAAAAAATTCCTGACTAGAAGTAAGAAAAAGTACCCACGATAAATATTGACCCCTAAAATCATTGTTCCATCTAATATATTTTGAACGATAAGTCAGTATAGTATTTATCATGACAGGAGTAACCATGACCAAACAACACTCAGATCACTCATTCACACTGTCTCTTTAATACATCACTATTCTTCTAATGTGTGACCAGCTTTATGAAATGAAACTTTGTCCAGTTAGTGTAACAGACAGCCAGACAAAAGCGCACTTTACATTTAAGTTCACTTAGATTGAATTGAAATGTCTTATTTTTGCTTGCTTTATTTTTAGTGACATGTTTGGTGACATGAAAAATCACAATTATCGATTAACCGAATAATCGAATAAAGGCAGTAATGATGTGGAATAGTTAATAATTGTAGTACCTAAATAGTAGAACCCTGGACTAATCTCTATGCGTTTTTTCCTTTCCAGCTCCACTTCATCAAGACCCACTCCACAGTCTGCTTCTCCTCTCTGGACACCTTTGGGAATGGGCCAGCACATTGCCAGGGTGCCTGTCTCCGCCCGGTGGTGTGGCTGGCGTCGTGCGAGAGTGAGGAGGGCAGCGGTCACCCTATAGACCCTCCTCAGACTCTCTCTCTTTCACTTTTTCTTTTGACTTCTTCACCTCTGACCTTTGACCTTTTGACCCGGCCCATCGTGACTCTGTAGTAACCCCCGCTCCTTTCCCTGGCGTGGCGCTCAGCCATGCCCTTCCGGCTGAAGCTACGGCGCACGCGTCGCTACAATGTCCTGAGCAAGAACTACTTTGTGACGCGGATCCAACTCCTAGACAACACAGTGATCGAGTGCACGCTGTCAGTGGAGAGCACGGGGCAGGAATGTCTGGAGGCTGTGGCACAAAGGCTGGAGCTGAGAGAGGTGAGGCCTGTCCACTGGGCATCACCTACATTATTATAGATACTCAAACACGAAAGGAAGTTAGAAAGTTGAGTATTGTTTATTGACTGAAATAATAAACACTCAACAGTTCGTATTGATTGAGTGTCTGGACAATGCACATCAATGAACGTACATGAGATACATATAACATGCTACAGTCTCATTCATACACCACCGTACATGGACACTGGAGGCAATGTGGCTGAAGTGTCTTGTCCAATGACCCAACAACAGTCCGCAGTAGAGCCACTACTACCCTGTTACAGAACCTGGTATTCCCAGTAGTCACCCATCCAAGTACTATAGTACAAATTCCAGTATATTGCATCCCATGACTCAAAACTCAACTCTATAGGTACCACGAGAGTAAACACATGCAATAGATTGACCAACTAGTGAACTCTTTCGTTCAATGTATTGGTCTGCTGAGGTAAAGTCTTTGCTACTAAGAGCTCTACTATTACAGCATACATATCAATAAACAGGCAGCACAATCTCCCTGAATACTATTACAAATATTCAAGTAAAATTGAGCTTTTATAACCTAACCATCAAATATTCACCATTCTCCACTTACCAGTTAAATGCATCAGATCGTTATTATAAACTGTTTTTATGTGCAAGACAAATTTCAGATCTCTGATCTGACAATAAAGTATTATCTAATCTAATTATCTAATCTAATAAATGAAACAAATAAAACAAACATATGTTGCCTGCTGGTATGTCCAATGTCAGTGTCACGTGTCCCTTGCACTGGTGTCCTTTTGGCCTTTGCTCTTTACTTCAGGGTCACTGCAGAAGAAAAGGACAGGACTTGTCACAATTGTTCCACTTAATGCCATCTTCCTCTTTTATGGCTCCCACACTTGTCGTCTTCACTTTTACATGTACATAATATGAATCTTGATTGGGTCTACCTGATTGTGGAAAAAAATATTTTTTTATTGAAATCACCCTTTTTTGAAGTTAAAAAGTGAACTTGCACAGAAAGAATTAACCAAATACCATTTATTAATTTAACATTTGAAGATTTATTAATGTAATTCCTTTTACAATAAGTAGGACCTATATCACTTAGAACAAAATTGCAATTGTAAAATGATTAATTGCTTTGTTACACACTAATCCAAGGCCCATTTTTTCCATATAATTACATAACAGTGGTGTATGTCTATAGAGTTTGTGTGTGGAGGTAATTAGTGCTGAGATCAGAAGGCGGCTGGAGTTTTATGTGACTTTATGTCTGTCTGGGTGTCTCTAACGCAGCAGCAGATCCTCAGTGCGTACTTGCATGGTGTTGTGGTATTTCCCATCTGTCAGTCAAGTCATAAATAACTGGATGTGACGCCTCCTCTGTCCCAACTCCTGTCTGCTGTTGGAGTGTGTGTGTCTTTGTCTTTTTGTAGTTCTTTAAATTTTATTTCTCACCTGCAGCGCTTAGTGTGTCAGAAGCAGCTTTACGACTTTTATTACTTTTATTGCAGTCAAACCATATGAATTAAACAGGTGTGGGATGATGCTATCGCTATGATGCTATTTCAAGCTAGCTATCTTGTCCTAGCATGTTGGATATTAAAAAGTCTATCATTGTAATTTGCTATTTTCTGTTGATTGTAATTTTATTTTGACATCATTCCAACAAAATGTTAACCCAATTGTTATCTGCCATGATTTAACTTTCATAGTACAAAAGCTATCCAAAACATACTATTTTTTACCGTTACATTTGGGGTTAAGGTACACTTAATTTAACCAAATAATATATATAAAGCTACATAAATTCAGCAGATTTGATTTACAGGTATTTACTAACAAATTTCTTGCACCATTTTCTAAAGTGAGTTAGATTTCTCTTATTGTGTCACCTTCTTAGAAAAATACAGAACATTCAGTTACAATTTGTGCATGGCTTAAAAAGAAGCTTTATGTTTTATTTGTAAAAAAATGAAAAATATATAATGATTAAAAATTCAGAGCTATTATTATGAGGTAAGTTATTACCCCAAATAAACAATAAACTCCTAACTTTTCACATATAGACTTCATTAAAGCAGTAGGCTAATATTGTAAGCATTTCAAAGAATCTGTTTTATTTAGCAAATTAATACAAAAAATTGTAACATCAAATTCCTAATTGTTACACTGACACAAATGAAAGATCTCTATGTCTCATCACCCATCCCAAGTCTCATTCTCTCTGTCTCTGTCCCGTCTTAGACCCACTACTTCGGGCTTTGGTTCCAAGGAAAGACCCATGCCCCGAACCATCGCTGGGTGGAGCTGGAGAAACCACTCAAGAAGCAACTGGACAAATATGGCAACGAGCCGCTCCTCTTCTTTGGAGTGATGTTCTATGTTCCCAATGTGTCTCTGCTGGAGCAAGAAGTCACCAGGTACGCATTACATAACATTACATATGGAATCCACTGCACACATGGTATGTGAAAATGAAAGACATTAAGGTGCTATGTTTCTGGTCTGGTTAGATGTGCCTTCATGAAACTGCGCCAATGTCTGGTAAATGTGGAATAAAACAAATGCTGCTTCACATGATTCAAATGTATACATCTCACCATGTGTCCTTATTATTTTGGTTTATTTAAATGTATGTTGGAAACTCAATTAGTGTTATTATAACTTACAGGTGTACTATGTAACTTTGCTAATGGAGGGTCCGCACACTGCTTGTCTCCACAGTATGGCATGTAAAGTATCTGCCCTGAACTTGAATAATTGCAGGTGTTTTACAGCTGAAAATTCTACATACTGTAAATGTGGTCACCTATCCACAGATTTATGCCAAGTAATTACATCTAGATGGAGATGTAAACATAGCACGCCTTTGAATATGGAAATAGTCTATTATTTTCAGGGTCAGATACAGTAACAGTATAAGGCAAGGTTCATGGTAACTGAATTAACTTAAATATGGAATACTGTTTCTTTTTGACCATATTTGAAATATACATGAAAAAAACAAACAAATTTTGGACTTTCTTTTGTTTGCTTCTTTGGCTGATCATAGCGCTCATATATTCCCGTCTGTGCCAGCCAATGCGAGTGTGAAAAGTATGTATCTATGTATACAGAGGACATCCAGGGGTCATTGTGCAGTGGCAGTCCCATAGACACCTTCTGCTCAGGTCCGTTTAGCATTGCTCTGGTGAATCTGTGGCTTCTGCATGACTGCGTGTGGGAAAGGTCAAACGCTGGTCACGGCTTGACTTTGTGATGCTAGAGTTACTTCGCATTGTGGGGCTGCCGTGTTAACTATTGACTTTAAAGCAGAGATTCTCAAGCTTCTCACAACAAGAAATACCGCTGAAAAATATTTTACAGAATCAGCTGGAATTAGCCAGATCTAAAGAAAGGGACAGTAGAAGGACAGAACTAGAGCAGAAATTGTTAAAGTATTAATCCTGGACTGAACCTGGTCTGAAATAAGACTCAGCAATGACTCAACAATGACTATCATGACCATGGAAATAATTAGTGGTCTACATTTTTTATTTTAATCATGGAAAAAAATCCTAATTTTGTCTAATTTCTTCTCCAGAGGCAAATCATTCCTCCTTTCCAACTTAAACAAGGCTGTATAGATATAGAGCCCCATACCAGTTTGAGAACCATTGCATTAAAAATCTAAATTAGATCATTATGTTTAGGTAATGCATTGGATAAAATGGTTTGTGAGACATTGTCAGCAGCATTGATAGTGAAAGTGCAGGTTGGTAACAGAGGAGCATGGGTCTGCCTGGATAAGGGGATGGTATTTCAGGAATCCCCAGGAGGCTTTTATGGTCCTGGTGTGTGTGTGTATGTGTGTGTATGGGGTTATAGGGTTGAAGGGTTATGATGGGGCCTAAGGGGCAATTAAGCGAACAATAGCCCCTCTCTTTTACCTCCAATTTCTCCAAAGTCTCATCCAATTCCTGGACATAGTGTCATCCATACAGCCTTTTTTCTTCCATTATTTTATTATTCGTCACCTTCTTCCTGTTCTTTCACTCCCTTTCTTTTCTTTTTTTCCTTCTTTTTGGTTAGGAATGTTGGCTCAGAGGTGCAGTATAGGAGGCGATTATGCATTCCTTGGGGCAGAAGTGCTGGGGGTAAAAAAAGGGGGTGAACAGGGGGTGCTACTTGTACAGGGCATCTGCTGTAAAACACATACATACACACACAGTCACTTTTTTATTAATATTTTGTTTAATGTAATTTTAGGGTATGGTTTCTGTCTTTCAAATAATATGCAGTGAAATACAGAATTTGTGATATTGGAAATCTAATAAGCTGCAATGAACGAACATGCTAGTAAACTGGTTTGTCTGTGTACATACAACTTTTAATAATATTCCTTTAATTAACAAGCTATGGAAAGTTATAGTTGACTTTGGGTTATGTTGTGATGAAAGGATATCTGGTATGAAACATATTGCTGTTGCTGCTATTATTTATCATTTTAAAATTTAATTGTGATTTATGCAAATTCAACGTTGTTCTTGAAAATGTATTGTCAGAGGAATAGGACAAGTGCTATAACCAGCCCCTGGGCCTAACCTGCACATGTCTGCTCTGTAAGTAAAAAAAAAAGAGGGATTTTGGACAAAAAGATGAGTGGAGTATCACGTTACAGCTTTGTAGTCTAGGAGGCAAGTGGGGATTACTGTCTGAGTTCAAATGCTGTGCCACGAATGAATCACAAAGACAACTTTTCACACAAGTTTGAGTGAGTCTTCCACTACGCCCATCTCACACAAATGATTAGGCCTTTTCCTCTTTACAAACCAAAGCACTCTGTATCCGTGGAGAAACTCAGAATGCATTACTGTGAATGTTTACATCAGCGAAATAAAGAGATATTCTGCCAAAAGTTGCACCAAACATTTATAAATTTCCTTTGTAATTTGTTTTAAAAAGTTAATTATTAATGTCAAACTCTGGCATAAAGCGCTTATGGTATGGGCAAATAGAGCATTAGAGCAGCAGAGATTTTGGCCACCAACATTGTTGAATTTTCACAGCTGCAGCAGAAGGAGCACTTGAATGGATGGATCAGGTTACACACTTCACTTCAAAGAGTCCACAACAATACACAGCTCTCATCGTTTTGAAAAGACAGTGATGAGCACATTTTAGAGTTTCTTAAAATTATAACACCACCCCACATAATCAGTACAAGTAATGACCCTTATTTGAATCTATCCCAGGCAGAAGCCTTTTTTGGATATTAACAATGCAAAAACACAATTAATGAAGGTTAGAAGGTTTAGGCCTAGGACATGCCCCAAGCATATTTAACCCACACAAAAAAACAAAACAAAAAACTAAACAGTAAGTTAAGTGCTTTCACTGTAGACTTGTTACAAGATTCTATATGCACACAGTCAAGTTTAAATGGCTTTCCCATTGAAAAACACAACGCCAGTTCTATGCGCTGATGTCCTGCTTACTTCACTCATGTGCGTATATACTGTAAACTAGTCTGATGCATCTGGCCTCAACAAACCCACCAAGGACAAAAACAGTTGAAAAAGCCTTGAAACCCTTGCTTTGTCAAACTGTAGTTATCAGTAGCACACATACAGCTGTACACTGTTGTGGGGTCTGCTGATCCAACACATTTCAAAGTGCCTCCCACACAGCTCGTCTGGAGTCTGAACCCGTCCCGAGGCGAGGAGGGGAGGGGGCCGCTCAGGGTCATATGGCTGGGCTGGGGGTGCATGAATGCCCATATGCTGGAGGCTTGTTGTCCAGGCTGCTCGGACATCTGGCGCTCTGTCTTGAACATGCGTGGGCACATAAGGGCTTCTTTGTGCTGGTGTGGCTGCCCGAAGTGCCCGCGAACACTCTCTGCTCCTGTCCAAGTCGCCTGTCGCTCCTTGTATGGGAGAATGTGGCTTTGTGAATGGAGGATGGCTCTGTGTTCACCTGTTGTCACACTCTGGTGGTACATAGGTTACTTGTTGCCACATGGTGATGGTATGCAGACAAGTGCTAGGCAGCTGACGGGTGACAATGAATTATTTAGTTGGTTACTACAAAGTACCACTATATGTTATGATATTTACAGTAGTTGTATTTTTTATTGCTGTGGTGCATGACTACCATTATGAAACTCCATTTTTATCCATCAGACATACATCTAGGGAGTATTATGAAATCTTGCGCTATATAGCAGAGAATAACTCGGTGTCCTTCATTTGTTAATTTGGCAAAACTTGTAACTGAGGCTTTGGCCATCAACAAACTGATTTTAGAATTTAAGTATTCACTTACAAGTTTAGTGTCAGCAGAACACTTTTCTGTATTAGCCTAATAACCTCTGCCTATCGAGAAATAGATCTCAAAACAATACTGATTTGAGTCTGGGTTTGTTTAGCATTAGAAAAAGTTTGAACTGTTAAACCAAGCCAGATAAACATGTACACTTGTAGATGCAGACTTTTCTGGCTTAGCCTCTTTCTACAAGGACTAATGTGATTTCTCAAATAGCCTAGCATAGCCTCTTCCAAATACAACACATACTTTTGCAAATTAAACTGATACATATGATTGAGCCTCTTACATAATTGCTTCTCTTGACATAGCCACCGTGCACTACTAAATGCAGCCTTGAATAAATAACTGCATCAATATTTTTATACATTTTTGTGAGGTCTGTCATCTAGACTTTAATTAGACAGCTTATCTCATTAAGTTTGTTTTATTTTGCAAAATGTTTCCCTTCTGTGGTTGTCATTTTTTACACTAAGAATCCCTATCTCCCTCGACTCAATCATAGCCGCTCTAATGTTCAACTCAGTATCAGAAATGAAGACACTCCACAATGTTGTTTTCACTGAACCTCAAAACTATAGCACCAACCACGGGCGACCACATACCGAGAGGCTGGGAAATATACAGCGTTTGTCAAATCCACAATCATTTCAAGGTTTTGTGCTCCTTGTTAGGACCCTCCTCCTGCCCACAACAAACCCCGCCTCCTCGAGGTTGG
This sequence comes from Periophthalmus magnuspinnatus, assembly GCF_009829125.3. Taxonomy (NCBI): domain Eukaryota; kingdom Metazoa; phylum Chordata; class Actinopteri; order Gobiiformes; family Gobiidae; genus Periophthalmus; species Periophthalmus magnuspinnatus. Next base: position 14,697,525 of record NC_047149.1, read on the forward strand.
AGTTGGCTAATTAGAGGGTGAGTGGCAGCTTAGCCGACTGGTGTAATGACAGGGTGAGGGAGGAGGGCGGCGTCAGATTATAGGGAGTTTGGGGAATGCAGCTCAAAAAAGAGAGAGCATGAAGTGGGGATAAAAATGTGCAAAAGGATATGAACTTGAAACTTGTGGGTAGACGGGAAGTATAAAAAAGGCATCGGCCCTGTCTAACAATGGCACAGTTAACGGTGCAGTGAGTAACTTTTTTGGAGGGGGATTTGCTTGTTTACACTGAAGTAATATTGTTTTCGACAATTAAAGTTACGTTGTGCACCAATTTGCATTGTAATGGGTTAAATCAATAGGCCTCCCAAATTTATGCATTCAGTGACTCATTGATTTTTCTTCTTAATGAATGTCTATGTCTAATTAATTTCTAATTTGGCTAGGGCAAAAATGCTTCATGTGACAGCAAAGGTGGGTGGTTGTAGTTACCATGGTAATAAACAGGAAGCAGTAGTGGACAGCAGAATCCAGTCCAGACCATAGCCTATCCCCCTGCTCCTCCTGTGTGGCCGCTCCATTCTTCACAAGACAAATATCCGCTGCAGTCACAGCTAAAAGTGAACAGAAAGAGCTTAGGAAAAGTGCAGGCAAATTTAGCTTTTGAGTTACTGTGGACAAGCTATTTTGTTGAATTTTCAAATGCGTTGTAAAACCAACACTGACCAAATCTATTGTGTTGTGAGACCTTGTGTTTGCCTTGTAGTTATAATATTTATCTAATTGGCCACTGTAGTCTATTTTAATATCATGTCAGTTGTTCTTAGATGTGTAAGCATTAGCGTGTGTTCAGCATTCATCTCAAGTTAGCGATGAGTCACAAGTATTTTAAATAGTGATTCACTCGTTCCCCACATATGCCACATTTCCTTGGAGTTAACATCAAGAGTACTGCTCTCATGAGGCAAGTGTTCAGTTACCAAAACCAAGGCAAGAGAAAAGATCTGTGTCACACTGTTTGAAATCTCAAGGTTTGCTTGTATGTTGACAACTTTAGCTTAAAGGTATTGTGTAGCTTTTTAAATGGAAGGATGTTTCTGCTTTGCCTGGAATGTTCCACAGTATGATCAAGCTACAGTTCAAATCTGTGGAGAGTAGGAATGTTGTAATTGAATGTATGCATGATAAGTTTAAGGCCAAACATTCATACACTATACAGTCTGTGGGAAGAACAAACCAGCGAAAGCAATAACCTATCCATGGGGACAAGCAGGTTACTTGTCATTTGGAATTACCAATAGTCTACTCAAGTTAGAAATTTGAGAAGGTACATTTTCAGGTACATAATATAACATTTTAGTCATTACTATATGAACAATAAAAACCTACAATTATTACTACAAAGCAGATGGTCCGTTCCTTTTAGCCTACGTGTATCTCAATATTGTAGAATATCTTGAGATATTTTATTTATTATTTTTGTAGTTGTGTCATTTAATTTAAACGTTCCTAACTTTACCTGTCTTCTGTACTTGCAGGTATCAGTATTACCTTCAGCTGAAGAAGGAGGTGCTGGATGGTCGTCTCCACTGCACAGTTGAGCAGGGCATCAGACTAGCGGGACTAGCAGTACAAGGTACACATACTCACCCACATACATGCTAACATTTCATGTGACTAATTGACCAAGTAAGTATGAGCTGAAGAGGGGATAAGAGAGCAGTTCTTTCACTGGTCATCTCGTCTCCACTCCTAATATGGCCACATACCACAGGAAGAACCAGTCCACTTGAGTTCCTGTGGTATCAGTCCCAGCACACATCTCTGGGTCGTGTTCTTGGGTGCTGTCTGTTTCTCTGGGGAATGTAAATAGTTAGCTTATCGCTAGCTCCAAGGTTAGTCTTAGAAAGGTTTTATCTGCCAGGAACAAAGAGCTTGAGCTTCTTTAGCATACAGCAAAAGGATGTGCTAAATTTGAAGGCATGAGCTATATGACACCACTATAAATAGGTTCAATGCTATTCAAATAAAGTGTTCGCATACTTCATTGTCTGAGTATTTGTGATATGCAAATTTTGATGATTATGATATGTATGTATAAGATTTTGTGTTTTTATAGCTGACTTCGGAGACTACACTCTCTTCAAGTCTCAGGACTTCCTCAGGGAATACGTGCTGTTCCCTGTGGTAAGTTTCACACAATGCAGAGTAAATATGGTTTTGTTAGTTTGAGCAGCCTGCAGGCACACATTCTTACTTGCTCTTGTACAGCCTCTCAGCATACCTGAATGACAGGTACATAGCACCGAGAGAAGGATAAGTACATGCAGCCAAAATATATTGAATACTAATACTAATGGTTTAGCTAATTAGAAGAGCCAGATAAAGGTACAATTATGTGGCCTTTAATCATACCTGTAACAACAACATTTAATCTTGATTTATATTTTGTAGAATTGGCCAAATGGAGATGAAGTCTTGGAGGAGTGGACGCAGAAAGTCGCTGAAGAGCATAAGAGTCATTGGTACTGTTCTTTTATCACTCACTTTTAATTCATGATTGTTCCTTCTATTAAATGTATTGTGAAAAGCATTTTATGTATTTATGTTTGATGCATTATTTACTGCATAATTGTTTTTTACCAATATCTTTAATTTCCTTTTTCTGTGTTCCTTTTCCATACAGTCAAATGCAGATTCCAGAGGCAGAGCTGAGGTACATCAGGGAAGTGGAGAAACTGGATGGATTTGGTCAGGAGAGCTTCCCCGCTAAGGTAACATGCTACAATGGGAATGAATCTCCACACCCCATTTCCCAAGTTCACCATTTGATAATGAACCTAACTAACTGTTATTTGTTTGTAGGACAACTACACAAATGACATTTTCATCGGTGTGTCTTTTATTGGAGTGTTTGTCAAACACAGAAATGGGAGATCGATCATGCTTCACAGGCGAGTCTTGGCTCAAACACAAAAAAATGCCACCATAGATTGGTTTCTGCATTACTGTACAGAGTTTTAAGATGTACATTTTATGCATAACAGATGGAAAGACATTGGGACTATAGCACACAACAAATCAGCCATCACAGTGGAGATAACGAGTCGAGACGACACTATAATTTTTCACATGGTGAGTTGTGTCTGCAAATGCCCCCCCCCCCCACTCACCCCGGGGATGTACTTGGAAGTGTGGTTATACAAATCATGTCAAAATCCTTGCACTTTTGAAACAGTTATTGAAATACCTATCTTATCTTTGTCTTTGCAGGAGGATATGGAAATGGCAAAGTACATTTCTCGCCTTTTCACGTCCCGACATAAGTTCTACAAACAAAACAAGATCTGTGCAGAGTAAGTCTGGAGGACACCCGTAGATCAGCTGAAGGCTATTAGGACAGGGACACAAAATAATTATTATATACTGACTTACTGTATTTTTAAAGTAAAGCTATAATCTTTGAATAATACAATTCTTTTTTTAATAGATTGTTATAGGTTGATATTTTAAGTCTATGTTATATAGTGGACAGAGCTAACCCAAATTTCCCTGCTAGTCCCAAACTTGCATCAGTGGTTATCAATGTCATTGAAAAGTAGTTATGTAAAACCTATGAAGGAGATTATTTTCTATGGTTCCAGAGGAGGGAGTCTATAGGGAAAAGGATATAAAAATGCTTGAACAGTTAAGCAGTTGTATCCCTTGATTAGTAAAATTATTTAAGCAATTAATCAACCTATGCTAAATGTTTAGGCCCACTCACTCCCCTGCACCAATTCGAAGGCGCTCCACCTGGACACATCGCCTTTCTCTGGTAATGTCAGTTCTACTTTTACTTTACCAATATTTACTGTCTTCTGGTTTAGAGTAACATTGTGTGTTTATACATCTTAAAATAAAACAGATGCTACTAATCAGAGAGTGTGAATGGAAAGAAAGAATTGGCGACCTAGTTTTGTCAGTCAGGGCAGCCCATACTGGATAACTTCAGTGGCATGGTGGGCGTTGTTGGAAACTTTGTCACTAGGTCTGATTTCCGGTTGCAACAATGAAACCAATGATTTGAGAGTTTCCCTCCCTGCTGCCCAGACAATGACCAAACTAAATATGGCACAATAGTTTATATAAATTGGATCACATATGCTAGTGGGGAAAACCACGCATACTGTCAACAACTTTATTATTATATTGCATTATAGTGCATAAACACGAATTATCATGTTTTATATATATATATGTATATGTGTATATATATGTATATATGTATGTATATATATATATATATATATATATGTATATATGTATGTGTATATATATATGTATATATGTATGTGTATATATATATGTATATATATATGTATGTGTATATATATATGTATATATATATGTATGTGTATATATATATGTATATATGTATGTGTATATATATGTATATGTGTATGTGTATATATATGTGTATATGTATGTATGTGTATATATATGTATATATGTGTATATATATGTATATATGTATGTATATATATATATATATATATGTATGTGTATATATATATATGTATATATATATGTATGTGTATATATATATGGTTATGTTATTGTTTTGGTGTGTTTTTCTTTACAATAAGCCGCGGCCACAGTCCTGCAATTTCCAGTCGATGCGCTCACAATATGGAGAGCACTATCAAGACACACAAAGCTCACAAGGTAAGAACAAGAAGGAATGCATTTCACACTTGTATTTTTTTTTTTTTTTTTATATCCAAACCATAATCTTCCAGTTAAAAAGAAAAACATTTTAACAGAGCTAATTGTGTTTCTCCACAAAGCATCTGACGGTCTCCATTTATATTTTAACAGTCTCCCAGCCAATTAAATGCAATGTGTAGGTCTGAAAATGGTGACCTCATATGTGCTTTAGTCTTTCATTGACTTGTTCTCACACTGATGGTGCCTTATAATCCAGGGCTGGAGTGGTGCTCATGTCCGCAGTAAAACAGAAAGTGTGGAAAAACATTCTGGGTGTGCTTTTATGTGTGGGCTAAGATCGCTCCACAGGGTGACCTCAGGCATCTCTCCATTTGTCTGGACACAGATTAAGTTTGGGTGTGCAGTAGTTTCACAGGAGGTAAATATAGAGCAAAAATATAGATGCTAGCCTGCCGTAACTTATATTGTGACAATACAGTGAGAGAATTGTGATGCTATTTATTAGACAAATCTATGAGAGAAAACTTCTTTACATTCATTTCCTGGAGACTGATCCTAACTTTCCTAACTTTTATTGTCACTATACCCTAAACCCAAACCATAGCATATTTTACCCATATCTTAACTTTAAATCATGTTGTTGTTCTAATAGTTAAGGAATTACATAACAGGGATGTGATTTTTGTCCCCATAAGGGAAGCAGGTCGTAACGAATTGAGTGTGTATGCAGATTTTAGTCCTCACAATGAGAAATACCCGCATAGTGATTGTTTGCTTTGGTAACATTTATCTCCTTTTTTCCATATGTAGACAGTATATTTCCTGATGACCCCTACTACAAATCAGAAACCAGCCTTGACATTTGCCAAATGGACTTCCCCTACCGCAATGGCACAGTTCCCAATGGGAGCATGTATAGCAGTCCCAGCCTAAGCTCCCTGAACCACTCACAGACATTCATCCCCCCATCGCCCATGTCCTCCAACTTAAGCATCCCGGGAAGTGAGCTGATGCGGCCCGACTACCTCCCCAGCCACCGCCACAGTGCCATCATCGCCCCATCGTACAGACCCACACCTGAATATGAAGCTGTGATCAGACAGAAGAGGCGCATGCTACCAGCCCATCAAGACCTGCACAGCCAATCACTGCGCAGCCTCAACATCAGTAATGCATGTGCTTACAGACAGCCCGAGGTTCTGGTGTACAGTCAACCGGAGATGAGGGAGAGGGGGCCGTATCCTGGTTGTCCCGGACCCTACACAGCACAGGTAGAGACTGCTAGAGTATCAGATGAATACTAAATAATATGACTGGATATCGCATTTTTTCTTTTTAAAATATTTTTCATTAGTCTGTCTCATTGTCAATCTTTAGTTCTTATTTACTTATTTTTTAACAAATAGACAATTTTATTTCAGAGTCATTTTTAATCTTAATAGTATTCACACAACATATGTACTCCAAATCACACAACATATGTACTCCAAACTGCAGCTTTTTTGTTGCTTCTCAGTTGATTCACATTTAACTCTTTGCTTTGTTTCAGATCAGCTACAGTAAACCGGTGTCCCACGGGCCTCATCAGGGAGGCCCTGCCAACTCACCAAGCCCTGCTGCGGTCTGCGTCAACGGAGGAGGCGTCAGCGGCAACGGAGGGGGAGTTGCAAGTGCAATCTCCCACACTGTCAGCACACCTGAGCTAGCTAACACCAAACAAGGACCTAATACACAAAGCTACGCTGCTACAGCTAACATGCTAAGGAACCACTTGTCGCGGCCCCCTCCTCCGTACCCCTCTAACTCTTTCAGGCCTGCTACCAGCACCCCAGACCTGGCCAGCCACAGACTCAGGTGCATTGGAGGTAGCAGTCCTGAATTAGTCACCCGCATGGTTCAGCTATCGGTCAAGACTTTTCAACCTGATAGCTCGGCCGTAGTACACCAGTCTCTGCAGGAGGCCAGTGAACCGCTAACGGCAGCAGCTAAGCACCGCTCCACTCTGGGAAAAAGACACAGCATGGAGGTGATAAGCAGCATGAGGGCAGGAGGCATGGAGGGAATGGTCATGAAGAGTATGAACGCTCCATTGCTGCGACGAAATACTCTCCGAGAACATGTTATACCACCTCAGTCCCAAGCCATACCCCAGCCTCCCCCTCCCCAGCCACCTTCCTCACAGCAGATAAAGGATGTCCCAAAACAGATTCCTGTCCAGAAATCCCCTGAAACTCCTGCCACTGCTCCTGTCACCTACCAGCATCAAAAGACCCTCTCCAACGCCACAATGCTCATTCATAGCAGTGAGAGTGAGGAGGAGGAGGAAGAGGAGAGGCCTGAGCTGGACGTTCAAATCCCAGGTTTGAATGAAGACATCAGCATCAGCGCTCAGCTACAGGCTGCTCTGGCTAAGTTACCAAACAAACCTCCACCGGAGTATCCAGGTCCCCCAAGGCCACCCAGCACAGCCCAAATGCGCCCTTCCAACCACCACCACAACCACAATCAGGCCAACCAGACCCCCGTGGACCTTAATCAAGTCCAAAGTAGAGCACTTAAAGGTGGGCCGAGCCATAACTCGGTGCCTAATGGAGATGACGGTAGAGAGGGTGCAGGTGGGACACTGACACGGGGCGACCAAAGTGGAGTAAACGGGGGTGTTTTGGGACCCTCCATTTCGGAACCGGACCTGACCTGCGTGAAGGAGCGAGTGAGGAAGGAGCCGGTGAAAGAGAGGCCCGTTTCGGAGATGTTCTCCCTGGAGGACAGTATTGTGGAGAGGGAGATTGCGCAGAGGGTAAGGAGAATTTTACATTTTGTGCTAGTGTCAAACTAATATTGTAAAAAGGTAGAACCAGCCAATCATTTATAACAGATTGATATTGGAGTGATGGTATACTAGGTTATTATTTGGTACAGAAATAAGTAATCATTTGAAGTTGACATGCCGCTGGATAGGCACACATTAATAATAATAAAAATATGTTCTGCCATTTACTTACGCCTTTCTCCCAATTGACAGTAATCCTGTGTTGAGAGGGTAGCACTAGGCTCTGCGTTCCCCTTGGCTGGTAAAACCCTCCAAATCCCATAGATTATTTCTTTGGATTGCACGTGTCGATGTGGTTGGTTCAGCATTTTTTTCACACACACTCCTAATCTTTTTATTTCAGTATTTATTTGTCCCAGAGTAAAATTGTTATTTGATGCTATTATTTGTATTGTTTGCTTATTTCTTTATAATTCACTAATAATGGTTAGTTCAATTGTTTCTATGGAACTTTGGTGTCCCCTAAGCATGGCTGTTGTGATATTTAGTAGAGATAAGCAATATTTTTATTGGCTCAGCATTGGCGCAGTATTGTGTGTACCTATTTAACTACAGCATCTTATGTTTTGTTTACAATGTACTGTTGATTTAGAGAAGAGTTTACTGGGATTATCATCGTAATTCAATTTCATGCTGTAGGGTTGTTTTGTCAGTAAAAGTTCAATATTACTTTATTCAAATTTTTTCCGTAGCAATATATTACACTTCCAAATGTATTGTCGTGACAGGCTCACTCCCAAACTGTTGTTTTGACCATCCTATTGGAGTTTAAGACCTGGGAAAAGGTGGAGCTGTCCACAAGGTTTACGGGTATCAGAGATTATTAGCTTTAATCCTTTTGGGAAGAGGAGATTGTGGGACAAAGTGCACAAAGACCGGCCAGTGGTAAAAATGTGGTGTTACCCTCTTTTGAGAAAGGATAGAGAAGCAGAAGTAGGAGGAAGACTGAATAGCAGAAAGAGTGGCAAATATGTGAAGGAGTATGCTAGGATGAAGGCAATATGAGGCAGATTAAAAGATACTAGACTACCCTTAACCAGCTTTTTGGTGGGGCTGTTTAGCTCACATATTTGAACAAACTCAGCAGAGAGCAACAAATACTTGCTCATTCTTCAAATTCACTCCTCCTTCACTTTTTTTCTAACTCACAGCATGCACACACTGTTTTGAGGATTTCTTGTGTGTTGCGATGCTCCCTGTAAAACTAACCCTTGGATCTTCTCTGCTGAAGACGCTGGAGAGGCAGAAGATGTCTGTGGACTCCGTAAAGAGGCCTCTGATGATGGCTGGTCTGAATGGGCTATGTGTGGCCCGGATGCCTGTCCCTGAGAACCCTGCGGAGGACAGCACCAAATCTGCAACTGATGAGAGGGTGAGATTTTCAGATGTAACTAAATATTTAAGAAATCAATAGTTCATAATCATGAGTGAGATTGCACTCAGTAGATAAGTAGATGGGAAGGTTAGCACAAATAATAATAGCATTCTATAATGTAAATAAATTGCAAATAGATGCCATGTTTCTTGTCAATGCCATTATCTACATCCTGGCACATAGTGAGTCAACAATGTGTTAACTTCTTTAATATAGGTCAGTATTAAATGTGCTATTCAGAACTCTTGGTTTTCTAATGAAACACTAGTGTAATTTGAAATGGGCTTTTGTCTGGAGTGCTGCTAAGCTAATGGGGGCGAGTCCTAAGTGGGCTGTGGAATGTGTGGCATGGTGCTGCTTATCGCCTTTGGGCCCACTGGTATGTTAAGAATGTGACCTGGGAACGAGGCAGAGGACCACAGTAAAAAGGGATAGAAAGAGCTGATGCCCTTTCAAAAATGGCCTCACTGTAAACAGATTCAGTAAGGATGAAAAGATGAACACAGCATCATCTTTGATCTGATCTCACTGAAGTGAAGGGAGTTCCTTGGTATTTAAATGTTTGGTATGAACGGCACATTAATAAAGTGGAGTGGTAAAAACAATAATTATTTGTTTTGTAGTGTAAGACTTTGGAACTGAAGCTGGAGGACGACCAGGTCTTCACTGAGTATGAGCAGGTGCCCAAGAAGAGGTCCGACTGTATTGTAACTACGGCGACTCTCCCTGAAAATACTGAACGTAACCGATTTCGGGATGTTGTTCCCTATGAAGACAACCGAGTGGAGCTGGTTCCAAACAAAGAGAATAATGCGGGTTATATCAATGCCTCACATATAAAGGTATACCAGCCTGTGGTGTAGTGGTTTAAGGCATTGCACATATGTGTGTTGTAAGTTTGCTTCAGACCTTTACTGTTTGCCGAATATCTCTCCTTCCTCCCCCTTTCAAAAAGTAATACTACAAAATAAGTTGATACAGACTATATTTTGTCAGTAGAGGCATCAGCAGTTTGAAAAGGAACTATTGAAGTCTATTTATGCATTAAAGCTTTTGGAGAATCCCCAAGAATGTAGTGCAAACTCCAAGCTCACTTAAATCAACCTGAGCTGCTCTCACTAACAGTCTATCTGACCATGAACATGCAACTTCAACATTTCAAAACAGGATTGAAGTACTTTTTTAAAAATCATATATTAATATTCCTCTGTTGAGAATTTATTGCTGTCTTTCATTTTTCCATAAATTTCTCTTTCATTTATAGCCTGTGCTTATTCTTTTCTAATGCTGTTTCCAGATGGTGATCAGAGGGGAAGAGTGGCACTACATTGCCACCCAGGGCCCACTGGCCAACACCTGTGCAGACTTCTGGCAGATGGTCTGGGAGCAGGGGGTCAACGTTATTGCCATGGTTACCGCTGAGGAGGTACGCACACATGGGCCCCACAGATGTTCAGTATGTGTCTGTGGTTGGCAGCTGCCATCTGTGTCTCCTCTCACACTTTGGTATGTAGTACTCTCTATATCCTAAAACATTATGGCGCTTTCTTTCAGGAGGGTGGTCGCTCCAAGAGCCATCGCTACTGGCCCAAACTGGGCTCCAAGCACAACTCTGCCACTCACGGCAAATTCAAGGTGACCACCAAATTCCGAACTGACTCCGGCTGCTATGCCACCACAGGGTTAAAGGTCAAACACCTGTTATCAGGACAGGAGAGGACTGTATGGCACCTACAGTACACAGACTGGCCTGAGCAGGGCTGTCCCGAATACGTCCAGGGATTTATCTGTGAGTTGAATTTTCAGTTGCCTGTTTTGCATCATACTACTGTCTGTAGACTATTGTTGATTGGATTTTTGGCATCACTTGTTGGGCAGCTTATTTGGAGGAGATTCAGTCTGTAAGGAGACACACCAACTCTATGCTGGACACGTCCAAGAGTCTTAACCCCCCAGTGGTGGTGCACTGTAGTGCTGGAGTGGGCCGCACCGGAGTGGTGATCCTCACTGAACTCATGATCAGCTGCCTGGAGCACAATGAGGTTAGTGCATTCTCCATTTATGTTTTTAATAGAATGAATGAAAGTGTTTTTAAACATACTTGTTGTATCTGTTCTACTTCAGCCCATGGAGGTCCCAGTTATGCTGGCTAAACTGAGGCAGCAGAGGATGCTTATGGTGCAGACAATCTCCCAGTACAAATTTGTCTACCAAGTCCTTATTCATTTCCTCAAGAATTCCCGTCTCATCTGAGAGTGGCCATCTGAGATTCATCCAAATGTGGTACTTGATTTACTGTAAAACAGACTTATTGTATGTGTAATACATCATTGAATAGAGGAAAATTTAATTAGTTCTAATCAGAAATTATTCTGCCTGTGTTCACACTGGTTTGGTGAATAAGCAGGGTGTTTTGCCAGGAGATACAAGTGTGTGTGTGTGTGTGTGTGTGTGTGTGTGTGTGTGTGTGTGTTTTTTATATTTCCAATGTTTTGACTGGCGCAGAATGGTAGTAAGTTACATGGACAGTAGGTGGCAGCAGTATTACTGCTATAATTTGTTGTATGTACATACACTCTACAAGAGTCAACTAAAGTGTTATAATACACAATACAATACCATTTATCTCTATTTGGTATTAATCCATATATTTTTGCCAGTAAAACATGTTTTTTTGTTTTATTTATTTCTGCTCTCTCCCCATAACATGACTGTCAAATTGTCTATTTAAATCCTATAAGCTTTTCAACTTTAAGTCTTAATAATTATTCTACTCTTCTTTTCTGTGTATGTGGGTGCATACACTCTGTACATAATAAGTACCCAAATAATCATGTTGTGTCCAGTTTCTCATGACCTTCTGTTCTGCTACAATTAAGTTTTTTGTTTGAAAACATTGTATAGAAATTCAATGTTTACATTTGCAGCCTGCATAGAAAGATGCAGTCATAGCATATATGCATATGTGCATATGTACACCATATATGCACCATATATGATGTGTTGTACCTTATGAATCTGAAGAGGCTGCAATGATGTCCCAGCTCTGTGAGTTTGGAGAGAGAGGTCCATCTTTTTACCTCCAAAGTTGAAACATTTTTTTCAGTGTTTAAGAATTTGTGTAAACAACAGCTTAATGTAGCTGTGTTTATTATGTTTTTGTTTTTTTAAATGAGAAAGAAACATTTTTTAATAAGGCCATGCCATTTGATTTGATGGCAATCCCAACCTTTAACATTTTTATGTTGTGAAATGTTCAGCAAAACTAGTCATGTCCAAAGTAACTTTGTAAATATTAGGCACAGGACAAAAAAGATTTCTAAATGTTTTATATAAATATATATTTTCTTTTGACTTGGTACCATAAATACTGCAAAATAATAAACTATGCATGCCTTTTTATTTCACTGTATATAATCTTGTTTGTTAGCCTTATGAGCCCAGGGCTCCCTTGACATTAAAGTGTTGTTGCACTTCTATTGTTGACAGTATTTTCTCACAGCATTCCACTGCTTGTTTTTAATTTATCCCTTATCTTTTTCTATTTTGGCAAAACAAAATATTTTCAGACTATATGTAAATATGTTTTGTATATTCTATTTCATTGCGTAACTCTTCCTTGCCCAAATACTGAATGTATGAAGCTGTTTTACCTGCTTATTATGCAATAAATCCCTATTTTCTTTAATAAAGGGTGGCCTTATTTTGTAACTATAAACTGTTTTGGACATGTAATATATTCTTTTTGCAGCTGTAGAGTGGTCTGAAGGTGCGCATCTAAATGTTATTTGGTCTCTGAGACATTCCTCTGACATCCCACTGCTGGTGCAGCTGCTGCCATTGTGTTGCATTGACCCTCACACTAAAATGTAAACTACTTGACACTAACGGAGGACAGGAACAGCTGATCTGTCAGTCATGAGCCACTAATTATAAAGAAAGCATGCTACTTATGTTACTTTAAGTTGTATTCACAAAAACAAAAGTATAACAAAAACATGATTTCTCTCTATCTTAATACAAATACAAAAATAGAAAGTGACTATAATTCTGTAATGCTCCAGTTTATGGAGTAAATGCAGTCCATAGGGGTGATACTTGCTTCTTCACTTTTGTGCTATCTCTTTGCGCAGCTCTTCCATGTAAAGGTGGTCTTTTCCGTGGGCTACCTCCATTATAGCCATTGCCTGGATCACGGAAAGAATGATTAAACTTTGTAGTCATTCTACACATCACTGTCACATAACCCAACTCCCAACTATGACACATGCTGATTTCACTTTAAACTTGACATTTTTACCTTTTTTAGCATTTTTACCCCAGCTGAGTGGCTGTCCATTGTCATGTACAGTCTGCCAAGCTTCAGGTAGATAGAGGACAAATTCAAGGAGAGAGGGGAGTAGAGCTGGCTGCAATGATCAGAAATCAGACATCATTATTATTAATTATTTCAAACTAATTTCAAAGTAATAGATTGCATTTGCGTTCTAGAAATTTGGGGAAGTTGTAGTTAGTGGGCAGGAGCCTATATAAATACACACACACACACACACACCCCCACACACACACACATACATATATACACATATGTATATATATATGCATGTGTGTGTATATATATATATATATATATATACACACATTCATTCATACATACACACATACACACACACACACACACACACGCACACACACACACACACACCCCACACACACACACATATATATGTATACGCATTCTAAACACCCAACCTATTGTATCTATTGACATTTTTTGGCAATTTAAATACCTGTATGGTTTAATTAACTTCTCTCCATACTTTATCGCTTCATCTATGTCTTGCATGTAAAGACATACGCCCATGGCCTGATACATCATGTGCAGCATGTACACATTGGAGTCCTCAAAAACGGAGCCCATCTTCTCCAGGCTCTGTTCACATATCTCCAGTAGCTCACTAGGGGGTGCTAAAAAGTCAAGGTATCACCATCAGTCAGGTCAGCACCCCAGCACATGTCAGAAACCCATAAAGTAAAATGCCTTGAAATGTCAGACAAGTAATTCTAAACTAGAGCTTTGTATTACAAACAGATAGCGAGTATAACGGCTAAAACATATATATGCTCTTTTATATATTGCAAATATTGGTATTCAAAGACATATTATGCTTTTTCAGGTATTTAGTATTAAACATACATAGATTATCATTGTCCCCTCCTTGAACCACCGAGCTATGTTGTCGGAGGCTTCATGCCCCTGGTAGGATTACCCATGGCGAACAGGTATTGGGGCATGGGTGAGAGTAGAGTGGCTCAAAAGCCTTTCATGACGAGTAGAAGAGCAAGGCCAGTTACATCACCCGGACTGGCGTTACTGGGGCCCCGCCCTGGAGCCAGGCCTGGGGTGGGTGCTCAACAGCACCTGGTGGCTGTTCCCCATGAGGCTTATACTGGGGAACGACAGCCACACTAGAGGGGGATGATCGGAAAGAACGGCCTCCCTGATATGAACTCAAGTGGTGTTCTGTTATTGGACTTCTGTGCACAGTTTGTACATGACGAATGCCATGTGCAAGCACAAGGGTGTCCATCAGTGCACATGGCACCAGAGGTCGATGATCAACTTTGTTGTGTCATCTGACCTCCAGTGGCATGTCTTGGACACTCGGGTGTAGAGAGGGGCAACTGATCGTCACCTGGTGGTGAGGTGGATCTGTTGGCGGCAGTCCTCCCCGGACTTCGGGGAGGCCATAGAGGAGGACTATCGGACAGCCTTAAAGAAATTTTGGCACACCTCAGGAGGGGTAAGAAGTGCTTTGCCAATAGGGCAGGCGGAGAGCTGCTGACCTCAACTGGAGATGTTGTCAGATGGTGGAAGGAATACTTTGCCAGCCACCTCAGTGACATCACCCTGGCTGGAGTCACTGAGGTGGCTGGCAAGCTCCTCGATTGCAAGGCGGGGGTGGAAGAGAACTGTCCTGAGTACCTTAGGTCTCTGGATGTTGTGGGGCTCTCTTGGCTGACACGTCTCTGCAACATCGCATGGCAGTCGGGGACAGTACTGCTAGACTGGCAGAGTGGGTGGGGGTGGTCCCTCTGTTTAAAAAGGGGGACCAGAGGGTGTGTTTCAATTACAGGGGAATCACACTCCTCAGCCTTCCCGGTAAGGTCTATTCCAGGGTACTGAAGAGGATAATCTGACCAGCAATCGAACCTCAGATTCAGTAGGAGCAGTGCGGTTTTCACCCTGGTCGCAGAACACCGGACCAGCTCTATGCTCTCCATCGAGTCCTCAAGGGTCCTGGGAGTTTGCCCAACCAAACCACATATGTTTTGTGGATCTGGAGAAAGCATTCAACCATGTCCTTTGTGGTGTCCTTTGGTGCTCCAGGAGTGTGGGGTCTGGGGCCCCTTGCTAAGGGCTGTCCGGTCCCTGTATGACTGAAGCAGGAGCTGTGTTCACATTCCTGGAAGTAAGGCAGACCTGTTCCCAGTGCTTGTCACCGGTTCTGTTCATTGTATTTATGGACAGAATTTCTAGATGCAGCCAGGGTCTGGAGGGGGTTCGGTTCAGGAGCCACAGGATATCGTCTCTGCTGTTTGCAGATGATGTTGTCCTGATGGCTTCATCAGGCCAGGACCTGTAGCAGGCACTGGGGTGGTTTGCAGCCGAGTGTAAAGCGGTTGGAATGAGAATCAGCTCCTCCAAATCCGAGGCAATGGACTGACTGGAAAAAGGTGGCTTGGCCTTTCCGGATCGGTGGTGAGTCCTTGCCTAAAGTGAAGGAGTTAAAGTATCTCGGGGTTTTGTTCACAAGTGAGGGAAGGATGGAGAGTAAGATTGACAGATGGATCGGTGCTTACTGCAGACATTGTATCAGACTGTTGTGGTAAAGAAGGAGCTGAGTCAAAAGGCAAAGCTCTCGATTCAATCTACATTCCAACCCTCACGTATGGTCATGAGCTTTGAGTAATGACTGAAAGGACAAGATCGCAGATACAAGTGGCTGAAATGAGTTTCCTCCGCACGGTGCCTGGGCACTGCCTTAGAGATAGGGTGAGGAGCTCGGTCACACGGGAGGAATTCTGACTATAGCTGCTTCTCCTCCACGTTGAGAGGAGCCAGCTGAGGTGGCTCAGGCATCTGTTCAGGATGCCCCCTGGACGCCTCCCTAGAGAGATGTTCCGGGCATGTCCCACTGAAAGGATGGCCCGGGGTAGATCCAAGACACACTGGAGGGATTAAGTCTCAACCCGACCTGGATAAGCGGAAGGAAATGGCTGGAATGAGTGGAATATTATTGTATATTGTGTTCATTGTGAACAGTAATATTGATTTAAATTGGCCTAATAATATAAACAGGTCAGTTGACCTTCTGCTCAAAACTGTTGGAAAAGAGCCACGTGACACTTTTTTAACTCTACACGCATGATCCAGAATCAGAATCTTTGGAATAATCACAAGTAATGACAGAGCATTGGGTGGAGATAGAGGGTAGGTGAAAATAGAGAACAATATACGATTAGTCAAACATGCATGAATCAACTGAAATACAACTTGAGGGAAAACCAACTTACTACAATTTGTATTTGCTGGCTGAAATGTTATATCAAATATTACAAAAGGATATTTCTGTAGTGTTTTGAAGCTCTGAATTCTTTGATGGCTTTCCTGGCGTAGCGTTCCATGTTGTTCACAACCTCCTCCTCAATGGGATCGCTGCGCTTACGGACTTTTAATTTCACCTTGTCCTGAAGAAAACATCAAACTTAACCAGTAAAACATTTATTCATTTTACTTTCATTATCCTTAAAGATTTTTCTTACTTGGGACCTGCTTTGACATTCCTGGCATTGACAGGTAAAGTAATAGGATTCCCTTAGCCTGTTGTTGCGGTCATCTGTTGGATACAAAAGGTCTATGTAGCTGATGAAGACCTAAGGACACATGCGTAGCAGGGCAAACATGAGAAGACTAAATCATATTGTAATTATGCTCACTGGCAGAAATCAGGGAGTCAGAGGCCAGTTCTGAAAATAACCACACCACAAGCCTTTAAAATCAGCTGCTGCATCCCATAAAGCTCCCACACTCATATTTAGAACCTACTTGTATGGACAGAAATTCATAATTGAACTAGGTACTTATATAAAAGCAATGTTTTGACATGTTTTTGTTGTCAAAATGTATGTAATGTAGTGAATATCTGATGTCCATGTATAGAAAGTAGTTAGCTTTAGTTAGATAACAACATTAGCTTTTACTACTACTATTACTACTACTATTATTAATTGCATTAGAATTCCATAAAACAAGTAGTAGTAGTTAAATTGGCCTTCTTGTTTAATTATAGCTTTGCCCTAAAACATAACAATAGAGTATATTCTACATTTACATATATAGATGGGTTAACAGGTGCCCCCACTGCTTACCTCATCTCCAGGTTTTATGTCTTTTACAGCCCTGATTTCTGCTGATGTCCCATTAAAAGTGATGATAGTGTTGGGAAGACAGCTGTGGTTTATAAGAGCCACACTGCACACAAACAGAAGAAAAATCACTGAGTTTCTCTCACAATTCAGGTGGCAACTAAATGAAAAACAAATAAAGCCCCATTTATCAATAACTATCAAGTGGCCCTGAGACATGTTAGGGACCTTGTTGTTACCTGGGTGGAAACAACTCAAAAAGAGACTGAGGGGGTAAACTCACCTTCGAATAGCCAATTTTAAAACTAAACTGCTCTGGTAACAGCGGGAGACCAAGTTTAACCACTAAATGACCAACTGGGGAGAAGACCATGGGCTATTTAGGGTCTGGTCAATGTGAAAAACAAAGACAGCACAAAAAGCTTATATAAATGTCATGCTTACTCCGGGTAGACTGCAGTTCCCAAATGGGACAGTTCTTCGTCCTCTATAGTGAAACCATTGCAGCTAACCTGTAATGTTGATTGTAATATATGTTTAAAAGAAAATACTAACAGTTTTATATTGCATTGAGGGTAAATTGTGTCATACCTGAGAGAAAAGACTTAGCAGCTCTTGGTGGTCAGGGAAGTCTAAATGCTTGGAGTAAAATTGATGCAGTTGTGCAATGTCTGACTCACTTATCTCTCTCCTCTTGTTGTCCATATCTTCCAGATCTATAATAAAAATACTATAATAAATACATTTTGCTGTATTTTTGAGGAATTATAAAATTACTGTGATATTGATTGTTGATCTTGACACGCAACACTACACTAAGTTCATTTTCACTAACCAGCTAAAAGACTCATGGCCAGCTAAACTAGTTGGTGCTATATTCAAGTTCAACGTAATATAAATCTGGTAAGCAGCTCTCTTAGAATTATTTAAACTCTATAAAGCTCGTTGCACATATTGTCACAGTACAGGGAATTCCAGAGGATATAGTTTAATCTATGCAGTCACTTGTAATCAGGCCTGTGTGTCAGCCTGAAGAGTTGCTGCTTCTCTTTAAGTTGTTACACTTGTTATGTTGTCTCCATCCTATTTGCTCCACTTCTACTGGATATATATAGATAGCAATGGGGCCTTCCCTTAGTGCAATCTCAATGGCCTGTGCTTTTTAAAGCCGAACATGCAGTGACCCTACAGTGTACTTACAGCGCATATAGGTGAACAACAGCTATAAGTAAGAGATGTGTGAGTATTGAAAGTGCAATTACCCACGTGATTGCATCTCTCCTACTTGCATCATCTTCTCTGATGAACTTATTTCTTTCTGTGACTTCTACAAAATCAGAAATATCAAATCTATTAACAACACAATTATAATCACTATATATTATACAACTTATATTATTAGTGTGAAATCTCCTTAACGATTACACTAACCTTTTTAACAAGGATCCTAGCTACCAGCCGGCAAATCTCAGATGGACACCATTTCTCTCCAAAAGCAATCATTGCAGAGCATTCCAGCTTGTGCATGGGCCAGTCTGCTTTCTGCTTAAGAATTATAGTTTTAGTAATTGTAGTAAAACTTCAACTTGGAAACTAACACAATTACATCATGTCTTATTATACCTGACATTTGGCATTGCAGTAGGATGCTTTCTTGCATTTGCCACATCTTGCTAGACCTTGTTTCCTGTGTATGCACAAATCAGTGATATATAAGAATATAGGTCAACTAATACATGACTACACACATAAAATAAAGGGTTAATCAGCAGAAACTTAAGTCAACTGCTTAAGACCACTGCGTACTCTGTGCTTTAAGACTGACTGTGTTGGTGGCCTGCTGGTGGAGCGTTTACTGGCATCACTCTTATTACTGTGGGACAAGAAGGAGCAGTTGGTAGTGCTTCATCGTAAGTGATAGCAATGAAGGGCTTTAAAACATTCTGGTGTATTAATAGAGCCGCTCTGTGGCAGCTGTTTCTTCCCAATGGCAATAAAAAATTTGACACTATGTGATATTAAGTAGCATATTGATGGGATAGAAAATGTATACATACAAGTCATTAATTAATTGACATCCATCTGTAATATTCCCATTTCATTGTTGTAGACTACATAGTTTTGCCTATCATCCTGTTGTATTGCTTTATTGCTTTTCAAGAACTCCATTAAAATCTGCATTTCAAATATAAAATTCTCATAACAAAATAAACAAATAAATAAATACATAAATAAATATTGTGTCTACGCCAACCTCTTACTTACAGTGATAAAAATATACCAAAATAGACACTGATTCATAACATGTGTGTGATGCTGGTTGCAAAAGATTAAGCTCTCTTGTTTCACAAAGAACAATTTAACTCAGTTTACAATATGAAGTGAATTTATTGAACAAGTCTAAGAAGGTAAGTAGAGATCGTACCATGCAGTAGTCTACGTGCACTTCACGTTACCTGTTGAAGCAGAATTCGCAGAAGCTGCCTCTTTCCTCCACTGCTAACACAGAGGAGTACGCGGGGCAGGAGAAAAGCAACTCCCCGACTTTAAACGCTTTGGTTACCCGGAGACCACGTCCTTTTCCTGGGCTGTCAAACCTCTCCAGTCCCTTGATGCTGCCCATCACGATGATCTGTCTGTCTCCCAGGCTCTTCAAATGACCATTCACAGGAGGGTCCTGCTCTGCTGCTCTGCACTGTACGACACCCCAAACATGTGGTCAGCAGCTGCAGGTTCCACATTTTAAGGCTACAGCAGGTGCCTCATCCCCTAAATAAGGGCTAATAAAATAAAATGGAGATTTAAACGTCACAAGATTAAACACTATGGGATTGCACACTATCAGAAATGACTAGGCTACAAATACAAGCTGTGAAGATTTTCATTTTTTGTAACCATTCCTAATTATTATTTTTAATTAAAACAGCGCCAAGGTCAATTTAAGTGGTCGTTTTTGGTAGTGCACTATTAGCTACCGATGCAAGTAAAACGTCAAAAAAAACATGGACCAGGTAATGAAGTTAGAAGAATGTGGTGAGTTATTGTGAAGTTTATGGTTTTACCCACTTAATGCACCAACATATTACCAAATGGTTGAATTCTAGGTTTTAAATTAGGTAATTTTGCGTTTGAAAACGGATCGCTTCAAATATAGTGATTGTTGACCCCCAATTCTTCCTGCTGGCCTCTCACACTCACAGGAGAGGTCTTGGCTGGTCAGGGTGGTGTAGAATGGGAGCAGTGGTGTCGAATGGGAGCAGTGGTGTCATGTTTACAAAATGGCACGAACTTACTTCTCTGTGGAGTCATTCCCAACGTGAAAGCCCTTTAAGACGGAGGGGACCTTTTGGCCCGGTTGTACAGAGTGCAGACTGCCCCAGACAGCACACGACCTAAGAGATTCACTACAGTAAAGTGGACCATTTCTGCTGCACATTAGCATGAATGTGCTTGGATCCTCTACTATTTCCTAACTTTTTATGTTTGTACGCAGCAGATGGCATTACCATGAATTCATACTGAGAGTAGTATGAACAGGGTTATATTTTGCAGCCTCCTTTTGGATCAGATTAAATCACATTTAAGAAGGCTTTCTTGGCTAGTTTTATGTTACATTGTAAGTGCCTCACAACAAGTGTAGCCTATGAAAAGACATTTGGATGTCTCTAACCTGCATTACAATGTCTTTTTAAGCTGCTTGAACCACAGCTCTGATGCACTGCTCCATGAGCTGGTGAAAAGACTGAATCGCATGTTCCTTACCACGGTCAACTCCTGAGCAGCTGAGCTGAAATCATGGCAAGTATAGACAATATGGGCTTTAAGTATACTTAAAGAGAGACATAATTTTGGACTGTAGGCAACTGTTCATTATGTTTCTGATATTAAAGGGACAGTATGTAGCACTGCTGTGCCATATCCTGCATATTGATGCTGATTGATTGAAGTTTTTCTCATTCTCAGTATATGGACAGGCCATGTCTCATGTGAAAGCTCAGAACCTCCAGAATTCACTCTCTGAGCTGCAGAGGCTGCACTGTCACTGATTAATGACTGGCTGCAGATGCTGGGGCAGATGGAGGACCATGTGAGTCCTATTCTGCTTTCTGATTGGATAATCATCTTGAGACCCAAAACACTAAATGATAACCTGGACAACTTGATCATTATGTCCAATGTGTTTTTTTTATAACTGTAACTGTAATTTGCAGTTTTGTAATAAATCAACATTGCAGTTGTCAGTAAAATCGGTAAAAAGTAAAATTTCATTTGAACATATTTACCTATGGGGACATACATAGGTCATGTTAATGAAATTTGAACTACAATTCCTACATACCCTCCTTTTAAGGCAAACATGCCTCGGTCGTGCAGTTCAGTAAGGCCATCTGCTGGTGATTCAAGAAACACACAAGCTTCTATTGATGCCTCTTTCAATATAAGCCAGTGTTTCATGAAACAAATGTTCGTTCACACCACATTCATAGATCCAAATTCTATATTAGATGAATTGTTTGTTATCAAAACAGTAATTAGGAGTCACCAATCATAATATAATACTTGAATGAATGAATGCTTGAATGTCCTATCTGGTCATATTGCGCCCTCATGTGGATGGTAAATGTAAACACATCTAATTTCGTACTTTTATGATTATGAGTTATTGTATCAGCAATTTTAACACATAAGTAGAAGATGAAAAGCTCACGACAGGTGCAATTATGTAACTTGTATCGGCCCTCATCATGAATAAATATATAAAAAAAATATTCTGAGCAAGATTTACCCCTCATCTCTGTCCGGAGCCTTTATCCAACCTTGCCCTAGTTTGGCTTTGATTTATTATAATTCCATTTTCCTGTCTTTTCAATCTAAAGATTTGTTTCTCTTCATTTTTAATAACACAGAAGCGCAGGGAGGCATGTCGCCGGGAGATTATGGCCTTCGTCTTTGGCGTCTCGTCTTGATTACATCACAGGAAGCTGATTTGATTTGGAAGAAACCCTCTTGTCCTGGTATGCGATCTCTTTAGACCTCCCCACTGTGCTGATTTTCTTGCATTGTCACAGAGGGATCATCTTGATGAATATGATCTGAGGCATGGGGAGGGAGTGGACGGATTAGGTCAACAGATTATAATTTTTCAATGATGAGAAATAATAAGAAACAATAAATCCTAAGTAGATTTAGTTCTCAAGGAAACCCTGTTAGAGTAAATCATGGGTACAAGGCAGCAGAATTAAATGGATAAAGTAGGGCTGACCTGTGTGGCCCATGGGAGACTGAGGTTATATATACAGAATATTTATTATTTAAGTGTTATAATTAATTTTGAAATTATAATTATGACAAGATATAGAAATGTGCAGGTTGTTAATACTTACTCACATGTGATTTTATTTTGTAGGCACCCTTGTGTATTTTTATACTGACAATTACTTTAAATGCCTCAGATATACATAAAATGTATTTATAGTACCGTTGGTTTGACATTTGTACTTGTAAAGTGAGACAGGGGCTTCTCTGAGCTTTGCACTAATCTAGAAACACAATATGAAAATTAACTTGATACCCTGTAATGTTTTACACTTATAAACTTTAGAGGCACATACGTTCTAGAGTATAACACTCTACTGTCAAACTTATTTTGGGCTGGTGGGGAGCATTGTATGAAGCTCGTCCCTTGATACGGCTACTATATATCGAGTGCTTGATGTGTTATGTAGATGATGGAGATATGAAGTGTATAGTGACACTGGGCGCTCGTAAAATGCCAGTGGATAATCCTCCTCTGCTGCCAGGTGACAGAACAGTGTGCGTGTGAATGTGTGCAGGACCTTAGCTACTCTTGTTCTTGCAGTACTTGTCCTCAGCTTGTACTTGTGACCTTGCCATGAGGCCTGTCCCACCCGCACCACTAAGCAGGGGTCAGCAGCAGGGCACTGGGTGAGATGGATGAGGCGATGTGGTGAGAGAGGAGGGTGCATTGTCCCAGTGCATACCAAGACTGTGTGAAGCCCCTGATATTCCCTTCAGCTAAATATGGCCACAATACAGTAAATCAACATTCCTTGTTGACTGAGACATGTCTGTGAGCCTTGTCTACTGTCGACTGCTAGAGAGCCCAGCCTTAGACCTAACCCTCACTGTCTCCACTATAGTCACTATAGTATAGGGACTGGGGCCTAATGACGCCTGGCTGGATGCTCCGCCGGCTGTCCGTCTTAGCCCCATCTACCACTGTTTATCCATGTGTCTTTGCTTTGGCTCAGACCTGCGCTGGAGGCCACTGCTCTGAGTGCAGTGCGCTGCCCCATGTCACCCACCTAAGCTCTGCTTTCACTGGGCGGCTTAGCGCCTCACCCTCCGCCTGCTTTATGAGCAGACAGCTGAGCTAATCTAGTGCTCGTCTTTCTCCTTCGCTGTTGCCTTATCACTTTAATCACCTCCTCGTCAGATTCTCTTTAGGCCACCCTTTATTATAGCTTATACACAATAAACTATTCTTCATACAAATGACATCAAACTTAAATTAAGCCTCTGGCCTAAGGTCCATTAAGGTCAGTAGGTGTGAAAGGAAATAGTGATGAAACAGTTTGGTGTTTATTTTCAAGGTTTAATGGACTTGCATTAGGCTAAGTGTGGTGCACATTACATTAACCTCCACTCTTCCTCTGTGTCCTCCACCTCCTTCTCCTGCTCCTGTCCTCTTCAGGCGTCCAGCTAAACTTAGAAGTGACAACAGTTGCAGGGTGACACCGCGGGCCAAATCAGAGCAGAACAATAGCCTGTGCAGCACAGTCACTCCATCCTCCCCTTTAATAGACTGCCATTGTTCTCTCTTTGCCGATGCTCTTTGGGACAGTTTGTTAGCTATGCTAATGAAGGCTGGGCTTGTGTGGATTTAGTGAGTGGGGATTTGATGCTCTTTAACTGGGCACTTTTAGAAAGGGGAGGCGGTCATAAGTGTTGCCAGTCGGTTATTTACCAACAGTTAAATGTCAGAGCTGTGGAACGGAAACAAGACGGCACTACCTAACAGATCTATTACACTTCTCATGCTTCTATATCTGCACATCATCAGGACAGTCAGCGAAATGTAGAAAAGAGGCCTTATAGAGAATATGGTTCAGTGTGCAGCCTGTACTGTATGTGTCAGCATGTCAGAGTCCTTGTGAAAAACAGTTGAGTAAGACAAGATGCGCAGACTACAGTAAGTATAGTGCAGCAGTCATCCAATCATCAGTAAGTCTGCAAATAGCCTGGCCATGGCTCCTTTGAGCTTTCGTCTGAGAGGAATTCTCTTTCTCCTTGGTGTATTAATAGTTCTGTGCATTGTTTCCTATTGCACTGCTGCTGCAATCAAAGGAAGTTGGCCGCTCAAGTTTACAAATATTTTCCTTTGTACCTAAGTTTAGCCCATGCTAAAGTTGCCCGTAGTGTTCCTGCTGGATGAGGAGCATGCTTGTGCGTATTATGTCAGTTGTATATTTATTTATGTGTGTAATCCTATATATACAGGCATTCAGGCTTTAATTGTTAAGTGTGTAAGCCACGTGTGGACTATGTGACCTTAGTGTGACAGTTCACTGTTTCGACAGGTTGTTGGCAGGAAGCTATGGTGTTTATTTAAATGCACGTTTATAGTGATGACCAGTTAACAGAAGGGTAGCTCCATTAGGTCTACAACATGTAAACATTTCATTCCATTATTCTTTCTTAATACAGAGTTAGTCTCATGATACGAATGCCTTACTTCTGGCAGTGCAGAAGTCATTCATTTTGACGATACAAGTGTTAGATTTTTGTCTTTATTTGATAATCTCAGATTTTCCACTTGTGTATGAGTACATGTACAGCACTGATGCACAGTGATGTGTGAAGGTGCTGTGGCCAAGTGGTGGCGTTGAGGCATCATCGGTCACTTGACTCTGACAGTGACTCACCAAGGGCACAATGGTATTAGTGAGATTCTCCGCAATGTGACAGCTTGCTCTGGCTAAATGGTGTAATAATCTACCCCCCTCTCGCCGCCGTCCACACACACATACACACACATATACATACACACACACACACACACACAACCATTCCCGTGTATTCTGCCCTCCCCACACCAACTGGCACAGATAACATTGTCTTAAGCTATAAAAAAGATGTTTTTCCCCTCTCTCCATTGCGGTAATTATTGAATTAATGCAGATGGAGAGAGACATCTGCATGTTAAAGTGTTGGCCTCTCTCTTATGCACAGCAGATGTTCCCCTGTCATTTACTCAAATTACGCTGCTTAGATACACGCAGCAGAACGGCAGCGCGCGAGGCGAGCACACAAAGTTACTGGCCAAGGCGACATTGTCTTACAGCCCCGTGTCACTCACTAAATTCTACATCTGTCCTTCAAGTCAAACACACCATGTCCCCTCTCGTAATGAAAGAAAATAGACTTTATAGCATGATTGGGCTATTTACTTGTAAGGACACCTCATAAATGGGACAGTAGACAAACCCACAAGCAGGATCTGTCACTCTTCAACTCTGTGCGTTTTTAAATTGACCTCTATTGTACAACATCCTCTTGAGGATTAGCAGCCGTAATTTAAAGTAAGGCCTACTGTAAAAGTGTGTGTCTAATACACTGCACGATAAAAGATAAACAGGGTACCTTCTCCTTGGGATTATAATGCAGGTTGAGTCAACCTCATCTCGCTGGATTATGTTGATAAAAAAGTCTTATTATATTTGCAGACAGTACTTATTGTATTAACCCCAAAGTAATCTTCTTTCTCTTAGCATTTAAATATTTCTGGCAGTAACTAAAGTATAATGTACAAAACAGCAGTTAATTTAAGTACTTGTTTATTGGACCGACACAAACCATTCGAAATATTTATGTTATTATACTTATAGTTGTGTCTCCTGAGTGAGGGTATGGTAATTGAGTAAAAAATGACAAACTGTAATTGAAATGTATTAATTAAATTTCTGTGTTTAAAAAAAAACAACAAAAAAAAACAATAAAAACATGACATGTTGTATGAAGTGTGACCCACCATGTATACACATTTGTTTTTTGTTTTTTTTGTGGAGCACACACAAACTCTACACACAAACCCCCACAATCCCAGGGAATCTCTTCCTTCTGTTGTACGCCCAAAAGCCTCACAGCCACCACATGCTTTCTCGCTAACACTGCCAGTTAGCACTCTTAACTCCCTCTGATAAGACTTTACTTTCTGACCCACATGTTAAGAAGTTCAATTCATCTGATGCACCACGAGCGCGGACCAGAACGCAGGCAATAGAAAGACCTACAGGCAGAGAGAGGAGGCATGATATGTTGGATACTATTTATTTTTTTCTTTTTGGGTGGTGTTGTTTGAGAGGTAGTGTTAGTGCAGTAAGGAGCTCAGCAGTCTAAAGAGGCTTTGGTTCAGAGGGAAAGATGGGCCGTTTTACAGTGAGGCCAGAAGCCTGCTTGATTAATGGGCCAGGATAATCACCTCATCAAATCACTCTCACTTATTAAATCTTGTTTAATATCGTAATGAGGGCCCTTCTGAGCAGCTTTGCTAAATTCTCATCTCTCCTGGGTTCTCCGCGGCTTTTCCTCTTCCTAATCATTCTCTATATCCAAACATTGCACTTCTCACACATTCATAGGGACCAGAGGTGGGTCATGTAGTCAAAAAAGACTCTTGGCAGTGTCGTTAGTAAAGTGAAAGTAAAGCATTTATGGAAAAAATATATTCCAGTACTGAATAACTGATTGTTTGTAACATCTAACATATAGGCAGTGAAAGAATAAATGAACCCAAAGAATGCTTTTTTCAAAGATAAATATTGTAAGGTAAGAGAAACACAAATATTTAAACCCCTCATATTCTCAAGATTAAGCTTGTGTCACTTAATGGGCCTATTCCTAAACCTTTACACAATGGAATCAGTAACTAAAATCCTTTACCTTTAAGTTCTGCTATTTCAAATGAATATTACTGAAGTAATTAGTAAAGTATGGTAAAACTACTCTCAAAAGTATTTCTTTGTCAAGTACATTTGATACTTTTCTTCTACCCTCCCTACTCATATTGTCAAAATATAAAGTCATAATTTTGTGTATTGAAACCTTTCATTCCCTTGTTTCTGATGGATGTTTTATGAAATAGCCTTACCATAAATCTATGTATGCAAAGGTCGGAGCATTGCCACTACCCGCGTCTTGTATTAGAGTTTATGGAAACACTTGAGGTGAGTTAATATCTGGGCTGTCTCCCTGTTTGTGATTTGTGATCTCTGATATCACAACAAAACCAGTGTCTCGGAGGGAGCACTCGTGTGCATGTGAGGTTATAGAAGGATACAGTCTATATCTCCTTCACATGACCTCCTGTGGGGTGTGTAATTGGCTTGAAAATATCAATAAAACAACTAAGTTCAATCAAGGAATATGCATGTTATGAGCCAAGGTCCTGTAGTGTAGTTTATTTTATAAATTTCACAATGAGCATTAGTCAAAAGTAATAATACAAATACATTTCTTAATTTTTCTCATGAATTTTGTGTATTTATTTTTATTTGCTCAAAGCCAAAGTTTGAACTTGAGAACTTTAGTCAGGATGTTACCATGAACATGGTAAAAAAATAACCTACTCAAATCATGTGAAAAGTACTTTTTAACTTTTCAGTCCAGTTAAAAATGTAGTGTAGTAGAAAGTATGGATACCTGCTGTCAAATGTAGTGAAAAGTAAAAATTATCCACTGTAAAATTTGTGCTTAAGTACAGTACTTTAGTACTTGTACTTCGTTACGTTCCACCATTGATAATGAGCAAAGTAGAACCTACATATGTCCAATGTCTGTTACATTTGTTTTGCAGCAATTGAAAGTGCACTATGTAATTTTTATGGTGATTCTACCACCTGCTTGTCTCCATGGAGAACACATTTTTTACTTTTATCTCCATGTAGAGAAGCGGGACAAGACATATATGACATGACAACATTAACGGACACATTAGCAGACGGACATTTGCACATTGGCTCATAGTTTACAACAATGTCGGAATAAAACTGAGCATCATGACTTAAAAGATAGAAAAGATCATTTCAGTGTAATTTATCGGAACAGTGCATGTTAATATAAAGATGAGTACATTAGAACATCATACATAACATACTAAATGGGTATATTGGATTGAAGTAGTTCTGTAGTGTCAACATGAGAGATCTTGGCCATAAGTAGCTGCTTCTGGCATGTAATTTTGCAAAATGTCAAATGCTGAATCATGTTTTCGTTTGCTCTATTGTCTCTGTTACTATTATCTCTCTAAGTGTGGCTTTGTCCTCATCCCAGAGATCGCCCAGAGCCTTCTTATCTCTGAGGGCAGATCAGGCAACAACTGGCTGAAGGTGACCAGCCCAGGCTTGAGAGGGAGGTTAGGGCTCCATCTTCCCCCCGAGTGCCTCTCATTTTTCGCCTTTATTGTTGGGGAGCAGCTGTTGTGTACCTGGCCCTCATAAGCGGCGCCTGTTCCTGGGATCTTGGCACCCGAGCTCCGTAGGCTTTGAATACCAGAGTGAATCAATTCTTAAAGATGGGTGTCTGCATTGGGCTGTCACATGGGCAGCCCCGACCAGTGTGGGGCTTAGGGTGGCTCTGAGGCTGGAATGCTCTTTGATGGAAGAGGCAGAAGTATGAGGAGGGAGGGGTGCAAAGGAAAATATGGCGACTGGTTGGACCATTGTTATGCCAAGGAATGCCCTTGACGGATATGGAAGGATGTCTTTTGCCCCTGAACTCTGCTGCACAAGGACACTATAGGAGTACATGGCAAAGTGGCGAGACACATCTTAGCATCTCCTCATGAATGCCACCAGAAGCATGGCTACATGCTGCTTCCTCCTCTGTCCCGTTAACTATGTGTTGAAAGTGGCTCTAAGACATGGCATGTGCGGGCGGCTTAGTGTTGAGTCACTATTTCAGCGTGTAAAGGTTGGCCAATTATTGCAGGGATGCTATAGGGCCCTAGTCATAATACCCATCGCAGCAAAGACAGAGATTGACAACAGCTGAGCACAGACAGTGATGGGCGACCTGGCTTACGGGCCTAACCTGCCTCGTGTCCACTGAAGTAACCCGAGAGAGGCCAGATCACAGGCAGCGCAAGAAACAGATTGACACAAAAGATAACCTTCGCTCATTCTCACTTTTGTCTTTTCTTCCTCCTCCCCTTCAGAAAACAATACCCTCCAGACCACCCCTCCCTGTAGCTCCTATCTTGAAAAAAACAGGTTTATTAATAGTTCAGAGCAGGGTGCTTGGGGCGAGCTACACTAGAAGGTTAAGGATGAGGGGAGCGGTGAGCAATCTCGGCTCGCAGCAGTCATAGCCACAGTGGTTGTAGCGGTGTCTTTTTAGAGAAAGATCCTCGTGCTTCGTATCCATTTCATGACAAATAAATACCAGAGGCTCTGGACAGAAACAATGGTTTGGCTTGTGGGTGGTGATGGTGGCTGTGGGAGGTGGTGGGACTGGCTGTTTGCCCCTGCAGCTGTCCTGGTTGTCACTCCTTGTCTTAAGGCTCTCTTCTGGCTCAGAGCAGCAGCCCGTTGGATCAAGGGGATGTGTCATGGTGCATGTGTGTACGTGCATGGCCTAGCCCCGAGAGATACTGTGAGGTAATTCTTGGTACTCGGCAACGTCTGAAAAAAAAGGTCCCAGACACAAAAGGCGGGCTGAACAGTGTTAAGACCCCTTCGGTATGGAGCAGACCCCAGGCATGAGGTCATCTGCCTTGCTTTAGCAGCCTTTGTCCCCTATGGTGATTAACGGGAGGGGTGGCTATCAAAGACAATTGTGGGATCTGTTACAGCCATGGATGTCAGTCATGATATTGCACCATGGATAAAACATGTTTAAAGTTTAAAGACACGATTCTTCTCTAACTGCAAATTAAGTGCCTCAGGAATAGGTTTGGGATTTGCATGTTTATGGCCCTATACCCTATTTTTTGTGGAGTGAAGTAAAAACATTTTGCTCGAGTACAGATACATTGTAAAAGCAGCTCTCATGATTAAAATACCTATTTTACAGATTGTGAACATAATGGTGGATTGTTAGCATGCTAGTTGTTGTTAGCAGTGGCTGGATGGTCAAACTCCACTTTGGCTAGTGAAAGATTTGAAACACGCTCATCAAGTCAACACAGTGGAAAATTGGGATGCTAGGAATGCAATAAAGAAGAGAACAATGAGTTTGAACAGCTGCTAAAAGTTTTGAAATGAACTAGTTATATTTTTCAGAATTTTTTACAGTAAAAATCTGCATTTAATTTTCCATATATTTTGAATTGTGTTCCTTTTCTGATGTAACCCACTATTTATCCAGATTTGGGACCAGCACCATCGATACATTGGCTTGGGTATCAATGCTTTGTAATCGCATTGCACTCTCGCCCTCTGTTCATCACCTAAATAAGAAACATGGCGTCTGTGAATCTTTTAATCTGGACTGATAACAGCTGATAAAATTTAATGCACTGCTAATATTGAGCCAATAAGCCGGTGAGAGCACTACAAAGGAGTAAACCAAATCTCTTATCCCGCCTCTCTCACTCTGTATGTGGCCCTTATGTCTCAGAGATTAGCCCTTGCTCAAACACCTCCTGTTCATCTAAGTAATTAAAACATCTGAATTATGGGATTATAAACTGCTTTCCGTTTAATCCAGCCCTCCATGCACTCATGAATTTGCCAAATGGGGGAGTAGGAAAGTACAGTATATTGCAACTGTGTGATTTCTGATTCATGGATTGACAAAAGGCAAAGGATGCCAATAATGGCTATTAAAAGAGTTGGTGTGTGTTTGAGAGAGAGGGATGGAGAGATCAGGGGAAGGATGGAAAGAGACACACAGAGGCCAGAGCAGCTTTGCCCCGATGCCATCTGTCTTGGACCCACTAGACCCAGTTTAGACTGGAAGAAGCCAAACCAGTTCAGTTCAGTCAGTTGCTAATACTCAGCTATGTGGATACAAATGCATGTGTGCGGAGGTTAACCGGGTCACAGTGACACAATACAGAATATATTTTATACAATATTTATGGAGATAAGCAATTAAAATCAGTCAATGCAGACAAATGTTTGAAATTATAGTTGAAACCAGAAGTTTAAGTACACTAAATAAAAATACTTTTTTTTTTTTTTGCTAAATACCATAGATACCATACCATAGATACCATAGATAGAAGGATTTTTTAAAGACAATTTTTCATTACTTTCTTCAAAGTCAGATGTTTACATACATTTCATTAGCATTTGGTACCATTGCCTTTAAAATGTATGACTTGGGTCAAACGTTGGATATCCTTCTCACAATTCGCATGAATTTTGGCCCATTCCTCCAGACAGAAGTGGTGTTATTGAGCCAAGTTTATAGGCCTCCTTGCTCACACATGCCTTTTCAAGTCTACCCATACATTTTCAATAAGATTGAAATCAGAGCTTTGTGATGGCCACTTCAAAACACTGACTTTGTTATCCTTAAACCACTTTGTAACCAATTTGGCAGTATGCTTTGGGTCATTGTCCATTTGGTCCCTTTGGAAGACACTTTTACACTCAAGCTTTAACTTCCTGGCTAATGTCTTGAAATGTTGCCTCAGTATTTTCACATAATGTTCTTTCCTCATGATGGTATCTATTTGGTGAAGTTCACCAGTCCCTCCTGCAGCAAAACAACCCCACAACATGATGCTGCCATCCCCATATTTCACAGTTGGGATGGTGTTCTCAGGCTTACAAGTATCCCCCTTTTTCCCCAAACAAAAGGTTGATCATTATGGCCAAACAATTCCATTACTCCAAAAAAATAAGGTCTTTGTCATTGTGTGCATTTGTAAAGTATAATCTGGCTTTTTTAATGTTTTCTTTTGGAGTAATGGCTTCTTCCTGGCAGAGCAGCCTTTCAGCCCATAGTACAGTACTCATTTCACTGTGGGTAATGGCACACTCTTACTAGCTTCAGCCATCATCTTCACAAGGTCTTTTGCTTTTGTTCTTGAGTTGATATACACATTGAGGACCAAAGCATATTCATCTCTGGGACATAGAACCAATCTTGTTCTTGAGCAGTATGATGGCTGGACATTCCCATGGTGTCTATACTTGTGTACAATAATTTGAACAGATGAACGTGGCACCTTCAGGCATCTGGAAATTGTACCCATGGATGAACCAGACTTGTGCAAGTCCACAATTCTCTTCCTGATATCTTGGATGATTTCTTTTTACTTTGCCATGATGTTACACAAAGTGTTTCAGGTGAGTCTTCAAATACATTCACAGGTGTGTCTCTAATTAACTTAAATGTTGTCAATAAACCTCTCAGAAAGTTCCAAAGACATGACATCATCATCATAAACTTCTGATTTTGAAGAACATAATTAAAAATAGTCTTTAGCATTTAGCAAATAGAAATAATTTTGCTAATCCTAATTAAAAAGCATAAAACAGGAGAAGTTTAGTCTGATTTGATGCCAAACAGTGAGAAAAAAGTGCAGGTTTCTTTATATTTAGTAAGTATAAACTTGTGGTTTCAAGTGTGTTTTACTGATGTGACAGTAAAATAAACAGTTGACTTCAGGGGTAGCCACAAGCCATTACCTGGTTGAAAATCTATGTGTCTTGTGATGTGATGAGTTGACTTTTTCATTCCTTGTGGATGTGGTTCAGAAGGTCCCTCAACAGGTGTTTGGCTGGAGGGGCTGACTGTGTGGCAGGGCAGTTTGAGAAAGTCTGATTTGTACTCTCTGATTCAATGTTTTGTAGATTGTTGCTTACAGAAAAAGCAGTGATGGATGGAACAGTAAATGAAAAATAGAGTGAGAGCCAGATTTGAAGTCAGCTGAGGTATGCGTCATACTGCTTTATTTGCGTGAATGAAATGCATAGCATAAGGACTTTTTGGCCTGTAGGTTTTACTAGACTGGAGTGGGGATGAATAGTTGAGAGAGAGACATTCTGCAAACTCTGAAGGAAGAAACAAAACAAGTACAGCTCTAACGATTAATCGATTAATTGGATTACTACTCGATTCTTATTTTGTTGCCTCGATAATTAAATCAATTATTATAATTCGTTAAAACCACGTGAAACTGAATCTTGCACGGAACCTTTGCGGTGAATGTTTCCGCACGGAATATGTTTTTCGCGCGCCGCCTGCACAGCACCGACTGCACAACAGAGAACAGAGCGGTGCATTTTAGGTGCACGAGTCAGTTTAGGGAGCGCAGTTTCTTTACGTGCGACAGCATTGAGGACGTGTTGAAAACAAAACCCTCGTTTTATTGAACTATATAAGACATGGAGGCTAAAGTGAACGTTACGCTGCAAAATGACTCGACCTCAGGGCAGTAGACAGCGCAAAGAGCAAAATACAGCAGGACTAACTCATGTAGATGTTTAACTCTTACCGTATCTAAACTGACACGGGACATAAAACTTTATTTTCTATGAAATTGTGTGTGTGTGTGTGTGTGTGTATATATGTATGTATATATATATATATATATATATATATATATATATATATATATATATATATATATATATATATATATATATAGACATTTTGATCTATTCTATCAAATGAAACGTTTCTGTTTTGGGGTGCAATAAAAATAAATGTGTTATTTCAAGCAGAAAAACTACTTATTATAACTATGAACCATAACTCAAAAAAACAAACAAACAAAAAACAAAAAAAAACTAATATGCTTTTAAGGATATTTTATGGAGGTTAAAAAATGTATAGCTTACTCTATTAAGCAAAGTAAATAATCGATAGATTACTTGATTACTAAAATAATCGATAGCTGCAGCCCCCAAAAAAGTGTAGCATGTGTGTTGTGACCTAACGCAGCACTGAACTGAGTCATTGTGTTGGATATGTCTTCAGTTTACTCAGATGCTCTGCACTTGTGCTTTTCAACAATGGCGGCTGACGAAAAGCGTCATGACATGGGAGTAAGAATGATGTGTTGAGTGTAGTGTCCAGTCTCTTCTTCACGATAGAGTGGGCAGAAGTTATGTTTCCCATGTGCATGTCCGTTAGCCCGCACATACAGTAGGCTCTGTTTGTGGCTCTGTATGTGCATGTGGGCTGTGGATGTGTTCATTATGCCGCTTGTGCTGGCTACAATAAGGCCTCCAAGTTGACACTGTGACAGAGGGGGCCCTGCCGTCCAACAACGGAGGCTTTGTCGTGGAGCTTCTCTTGGCTTGTTATGGACTTCCTTCTCTCCCTCTTTCTCTCTTTTCTACTGAGCCCATTTTCTTGTCTGAAGTCTTAATTTGGGGCGAGCGGCCAGTGGGCAGAGAGCATAGGAGAGAGAGAGAGAGAAAAGGGAGAGAGAGGAGGTGCAGAGTGGAGCGAGGCTTTGTTCCTCCTTTCCCAGGCTCCTCTCTTGAGTCTCTGAGGCTCCAGTTGCATCGCGGCTTTCCAGAGAGAGACAGTAAGAGAGACAGAGAGAGAGAGAGAAAGAGAGATACAGAAAGAAAGAGTGAGTGAGAAGGACGATGGGGAGATGGAAAAAGCAAATAAGGATACAGACACAAGATTTCCTCAAATGTCCAAAACAAAAGAAGAAAGTAACAAGAGCAATTTTTCAATGTGCAAATTAAACTTTCCTAATTTTAACCACTAGATGTCTCTATGCTTGGTCGAGACTGACAATTTATTCAGAATCTGAATATATTCTATACTTTATAATATGTAATTACCCCATCACATATAGTTAAAACATGTATAGTTATACAACCGCATTACATGTTACAATCAGTAAAACAAAACAACACTTTTTTGGTTTATGTTCGTGCATAGGTACTTTTTTATAAATATACAATTATTATGCCACAAGAGCCTAAATGTCCAACTCATTTCTTATTCCTTGTATTACTAATATTGAACATTGAACATCCTGAAAAGTAAAAATACAGTTCTGTATCATCTGTGATGCTGATGAAGACAGTCATTTTGAAAGAGTGGGTGTCTAAATGAAGTGAAGTGCTTTATTTGGCTGCTTGTAGGTGGACTGTGCAGGAAGAAATCAAAACAAAGTCCTCATGTTGTTCGTCACACAGGTGCTGAAAATGAGTTGTTATATCACTTTAACCAATACTGCCTGGACTTAAAATGACACTATAAAATAATTTTTGTGTTGTACCTTTATATTCAGACTTGAACTAACTAACCTGTTGCAGAAAAAAACAAATTAGTTCTAAAAACATATACATTGAATTTACCTTTCCTGCTGAATAATCAAATGATCAAATGTTGCATAAATACATACATACAACTTAGTTATATGGGACAAATAATCATATTTTCTGGTCTATGTTATAATGTTTCTTTCTCAAAAGCATACACAGAGTTGTGTTTTGTTTCATTCACACATGTTTAACACATGAGAGCTTTTCTCAAACAGAAAACACTTTTGTGATCTCATGTGGTAATAGAGGAAACTCTATACACCTTCACTAGAATCATTTGGATAATTTTAGCTCTGGAATTTCCAATCTTTACTAAACAAAAGGTAACTGTTAACTTGAAAACTACCTCTTCATAACATCACAAGAACACAAAGTGGAACCGAGCATTTTGAGTTTTGGCCATGTAGGCAGACTAATAATAAGGAATTACTCAGATATTTATAAATGAAACATAACAGAATTCCGGGTATGTTTTGATGAGGTAACAACATTATAACATGGCTTAAAGAGTAAATTTTGCCTAAATTGGACCTAGCACCCTGCCTTTTTGGGGACTACAGCTGTTGTCAAAGCATACAGTCTTATAAAAACATCCAGTGGAAAATGTTCTTGAACCTGGCGTTTGCGATAACAAGTGACCACAAGTGACTGGAGGAGGGGCCCCTGCTCCCACAGAGGGACCTTGGGGACCGTGTCAACGTTTTCTGTGCTAGAGCGGGGACAAACATTGGGCAAACATTGGGAAAGTCTGGCAGCAGCCTTTGAGATAGGGGGCCGTTGATCTAAGACTGAGAAGCTAAAGTCCACTATCTACTGTGTGTGTGTGCCTATATCCCAGCCAAGGTCCTGCTGACACAAAGCAAACATGGATACCTGAAGACAATGACCTTTGAACCCGCTGGGAGCAAAAACAGGAAGTGGTGAAAGTGACTTCCTCCCTGCAGGGCCAAGAATGATTCAGGTGGAATAATTGTACGTACATTACACGGGTCGCTGTAGACAGAAACACTGGCACATGGGGAGCGCAGATGTGGGCAGAGCTAGAGGAAGAGAGTGAGTCTTCAGATGTAGCGACAGATGGTATTTGATTACAGAGCAGACGGTCGGTGTTGTACAAAGATGCTGCCTCAGCCCAACCTAAGGAGCTGTAGCCCCCGGTGAAGGCGAGAGGAGATACAGGAGAGAGAGAGGAGAGAGAAAAGGGAGAGAGAGGAGGGGTCTGCCGAGGGGAAAGCAACACGGGACTAAAAGAATAAAAGCAAAGCATGCAAGAAGCAAGAACACAAAAGGAGCAACTCCAAAAAAATGAGCATCAAAGTGAGAGGGAGATTGAAAAGCGAGTGAGGCATCAGAACAAAAGGAGCGGAGCGACGGGCAGGCCTGGTGGAAAGTACAACAGAGGTCATGATAAGAAACGCTGAGATGACGCACACAACACAGGAGGCCTTTTCAAATACTGCCTTCTTCTTTAAAGACTCATAAACTTGCCAACAAAACGGAATGATACCGTATGTCAGCACGCACCGGGAATACCGGGAACACTTCTAACATGATTCTGTTCAGCACTTTTGGGCTTCACAAGTTGTACTTGTGTGTTTTAAATTCATATAGGCCCAAAGGCAGCATAGCAATATTAACATGTAATTTATAGCGAAATACATTTTTATAATTTATATTCTACTATTTTCCCAGACTGATACCAGCTGGTATGAATGCAACTACATTAGTACTGTTGGCCCAAAGTGTCACACACCGAGGTTGCACATGTCACATTTATTGGAACACTTACTGTAAAGTGTCATGGACAAAGCCAGTTGTGCAAAACATTATCTGAACTCAAATCCATAATAAACCAAAAATAATAATATTTTAAATTATAGCATGGTAAGCTGTTTAATATCTCTCAAGTAAAAAGTGTTTCTTTTAATGTTTGGCTTGATTTTATAACCTTAGCGGTTACTGTACGAGAGACAGTTCCTCCACTTGTTGATTTTGGGACAGAGCAATACAAGAGTCCCAAATCAAAACCTCCAGAAAGGACAAAAAGAAACACAATATTGATGTATTTAATTAAATACTATATTGATAATATATTAATATAGACTCCCAATTCATTATACAGTTGCTTTTAAACTATTATATTCTTTAATTATAGTTGTGTGATGGTGAGTATGTAAGAATATAATAAGAAACTTTACAAATATTTGATACAAGCCGTTATAATCAAACCAGCAAATTCTTTCAGGAGGAAATGGACATAAATGGCATTGCTTAATGATAATGATTTACATGTCAGGGTGGGTCTCCCATGGGTGGGGGAGGGGCCACAATGTTGAGAATTGTGTCACTCAGTGGTTCACAGGTTCTCATAATCGGTCTTTTCACACACAACATGTACACAACCACATACACAATGAATTTCAGCAGACCACTCCAGCCCGCCGCTATAAAAGAAAACACTTTACTGTATGGCATCTCAGCCTCATCTGCCCTGCTTTTAATGCCAGCTCATTATATAGCAATAATAACGAGGACAAATAGATACGGTAAATAAAATATAATATGCTGGTGTAGTAAAGTAGTAAGTAAACTTGAGAAGTTCCAGTCTGTATGTCATACACTGTACACACATGGCTGACTCTATTCACAATTGTATCTATTTTTAAAAACTACATCAGATATAAATCCTTTTTTTTTCTTCTTTTTAAATCCCAATCAATAATATCCTCTAGTAGAAATGAACATTGTACAGCAATAATGTAGGTATATAAAAGTAAGTTTTAGTAGAGTGTATAATGATTTATCTAAAATGGTGCCATATTTGCAACCCTTTTGTGTACAGTGAAATCTTCAAAAGGCTATTCACAACAAAAATATTAACCGCTCCTTCTTTTAAGTGTTGGGGCGTGGAAGCCGGAAAGGAGTCTGCTTGAGAGGGGTATAGGTGGGGCGATAATCAGCTGCACATCAGATAAAACTCTTGTGCTCTGTCTCTTCTTCTTTGTCACTTTAACAGAACCATTTGCAAGGTCCGGGCCAATTCTTCAGTGAGAACCTCCTGCTTTGGGCTCTCTCAGGACTGGCGATCTTAAGAAGAGAGAACTGCTCCCATAATGAAGGGAGTATCTCTCTTTTTTCTCTTGCCTTTCTTTTGTCACATGCTTTGTCTGTCAGCATAAGTCAGCAGGTTAAGCAACTCTCTCCCCCTTTGATCTCTTTGTAACGGACTCTGCACTGTTTAAGTTGCCCAAGACGGGATCAGCGCTTCATAAACGTACCTCATCAAAGCACATGTAAGAATATAACAGCTTAAAAGTCCGATTGTACGCAGACTTCAGCTTGGTTACAGGTGCGTGTTTCTTGTTGCTTTTGTGCCTGGTCTTTGTAGTCCTGAGTGTCTCCCATCTTGCCTCGGGCTGAGTGCTGACCTTTGACCCTGTATTGTGGCGTGATTATTCAGAAGCAGGTGAATGTAAGCGGTAAAGAAGGGCTGTGCATGTGTGAGAATGGGGGTATCCACTTCTGATAAAATTAATGAGATTGCCGTTCACAGCTGCAAGGGGCTCTTTAAATCATCTATATCATGACTCATTGTGGACCAGGGACTACAGTAATGATATATAGTCAAGTATGCAAGTTACTCAGACAACTTTCATTTGTACTATTCACTTTCTGCGGCTCATTTATATATATAAAAGACAGCTTTGGAAAGATCTTCAGACACTACACAAGTTTTAGGATAACCTGAATTTATAATGCTTTTCACTGTGTATGTACTGCTCAGTAATGTACTCCACCTATGAAGTGTAGACTGGATCCATTCAGTTGTCTGAATATAAAGGCCTTTGGTGTGGTACGTACGTCTTGAGAGAATGATGGTATATTTTTCACTTTTGTGTTGATTGTTCATTAGCAAAATAACTTAATCGAAGACTAAATAGATTTATTTTTTTATGTATATATTTTTTGTTTTTCCATTTTTGAACTTTCTCAGGACAAGTAGTGTTGCTGTAGCTTCTAACCTCATAAAAATATATAAACCATTTTAACCAACCATATACATGTTCTCAAAGCTTATGGTCAAAAACAAGCTTTATCTAAGCCAAGAAGAAAAGTCAAAGTGGAAAGACACACCAAAAGATGTAAAATAATAATAATAGTAATAATTTATTTTGTTTCTGCAGTGGCAATAAGGGACAAACAAAATCTCCAAGTGCCAATCCTCAGCAAGCATTGTTGACAAATAATCATAAACAACAACAATGTAACAATAATAATAATCATCAAAATATTGTACACCCCTTTAACACAGTGCCAGAGTTGCACACTTCAAAACATGGTCAAGTTCAGCAATCGAAATCTCACAGACCAGTGCAGACCACTCATGTCCAGTCAAAGATCCCAGAAGTCCAGTGTCAGTGGCTTCAAAATCAGTTCATTTGAGTAAAATCTATGTTCATAACAGTGTAATACAAGTGCCCCATTCACACATTCACAACTAAAGTTAGTTTTCATACAACAAGCCAAACAGATGAGGGATCACACAGTCCATAAAAGAAAAAAAACACCCAATAACATTAAAGTCTCTTCATTTCAGTAGATTCATAAAAAATAAACAAATAATAATAATAATAATAATAGTAATAATTATATAAGAACAACAACACAATAGCTAGGTTCATTCAGGAATCGCCGCAGTGGCCTTCAAATCGGGAATGCTACTTCATAACTTCCATACATTCAAAAATAAACAAAATCAAAAGGAAAAATTGGAACTCTTCAAAAATCAGATAAATAATATTAGGATGTTCAGAAGTAGAAAGAGGAGCAGGAATGGTGGTTTACTCGTGTAGGAGCTCTTGGAGACAGTTGGGGGATTTGAAAATCTCGGGCACCTCGCTGTCCAGTTTACAGATGACTTTGTAGATGGCCTTCTTCCAGGAGGGGTCCACGTCTTTACCGGCCACTATGGCGTTAAAAAACTCTCTGAGCGTGACCTCTGCCACCTCCAGGAACCGGTCGGGCACCTGCACACAGGCAAGAGAGAGAGTACATATTAAAATCTGTACAACAGTGTGGATGCGCAGACTTGGTTAAAATAAATCACCTTTTCCACTTTTTTTAAGTGAAGTAAACAGAATTCTCTAAAGAGTCAACGTAAAGTGCGAAAGGTAATGTAAACAAGAGCCAATAGTTAGATTAATAAAAATAAATGACATAATCTTTATTTTGTTAAATGAAGGTGTAAACTGACATAAAAATGTCTTCCTTGCCTGTAAATTTTTCTTGCATTTTGGTGTTGATGACATAGGTAGAGGTGTTTGTGGTTTTAGAAATCATTGCTACTTCCTGTATTTTGTACTTAATTCCTTCTTAATATTTTTGCCACTCAACTCATGTAAAACTGACAAATGTTTACCACAAGTACTGTCCCACCAAACCAAGTTATAATTAGAAAAAACTTAAAACCTGTCACTTTGAACATAAACAGTAGTACAAAGGCTTGGTGTTGCAGAGACAGATAACGAAACATTTAAAAGCAATAAAGTAGAAATAGAAGCTACTATGTCCATAATTTATTGAGACTATACACGTATTGTCTCATTGGTAACTTCCTTAAAATCTTATCAAGTTAGTGCCTACTTCTTCTAAAATCCTCAGGTTTTCTCACACATTACGCACACGTCTCCCACTTCCCCTGTGGCACTCTGAAGTATGTGACAGCTTTATGGACACCCTGTAAATCTGCATGTAGCGTAACGAGGAGCAGTGAAGGAGCGGGGCAGACCAAAGAGGAAGTACTAAACGTTTTGGGAGTACGGAGACACGCTGCCTCTTTAGTACTCCTGACAGTTGTGCTCACTAACACTATGGAGATGATTAGTCTGGCAAAGATCTGTGACACCTTCCCCCAAGCCAGCACTCTGTCAGATGCACACATGCTCATACACACATACGCACACACACCTCCAAGAGAGAAATATACAACAGCACACACAGCCGCCCAGGTTTGGCCCAGTCTCCCAGCCTTCAGGGGTCACCTGGCTGGATAGTGCTGACTCCCTCCCCCCCGCTCTCTCCTGGTGCCCAAACGCCTGACAGTGCTCCTCCATGCAGCGTCCTGCGGATACTCATCAGGAGTGTCAGGACGCGCCAAGGTTAGTGGCCACTGTAACGCGCACATAGACAGTCCAACACACACGCACTCAAGGGACAGCCAGCCGCCCCCCTCCAGGTGATGAATGGAGATGCCCTGTGCTCTGGCGCTGTCCAAAAGGTGAGGCGTGAATAAGAAGCTTGGCCAAGTAGAACCCCAAATATTAAACTCCCCATTGGGGCCATGCAAGTGATATAACTCATTGTTTGGGTTACTGTCACACATGGAACACTGGCCCAATGACCCTGAAGTGAGGGCATTTCTGTGTCTAAGTATACACCAGCTTTTCCCATAAGACTCCACAAAATGAGTCGTTCTGCATAGAACCATGTAGATGCAGGGAGTACCGCATTACTAAGAATATTCCTGCATGGAATTTCTCCTGACGTTTTGACTATAAAAGGACAGCAAAACGCTGACTGCAAGGAGAAAGCAATGTCAAGGAGAAAAGGGTATTGGTATTTCAGATCCTCTTGACTGAGAGAGCACGAGAGTGAGACTGTGAGGGAGGAGGGAGCAGGGAAGGAGGGGCCCACCAGGGTCTAAGGAGATGGACAGTGTGACATATGCTGATGCAGAGAATGGAGAAAAAGTGAAAGACAAAATAACAATTTTCAGACATGCATGTGACATCTTTGGTCCTTTTCCAGTGTCATATATATTACAAAATATTACCCAATATAATGAATGCCTAGCCAGAAATGAAAACACTCTATGTCAAGGTTTTACAGCCAGCCCAGCTAGGCTATGGTCACAATGTGATCATAATTGTTTTAAAAATGTAAACATTTTTCTTTTGCTTAAACTCATCAACAGTTGGACAAAACGTACAGTTATTTCCTGTGTACAATCCTTTGTTTTTGAGTATGAGCTGTCTTAACTGTCCGCGACCCCTCCCTCATCCCACCCGCCCCCTCCCTCCTGCCCTGTACTTTATCTCTCCCTCTCTCTGGGGTCAGCTG
This sequence comes from Periophthalmus magnuspinnatus, assembly GCF_009829125.3. NCBI lineage: Eukaryota > Metazoa > Chordata > Actinopteri > Gobiiformes > Gobiidae > Periophthalmus > Periophthalmus magnuspinnatus. The sequence goes on from NC_047149.1 coordinate 14,740,237, forward strand.
TTGGGCCTTTGTTCCAGGGGCATTGTGGGGGATTATCCGGTGTGGGCTCTCATTCACCCGGGCTGTCCGGTAAATGGGGCCAATCGCGTGGCTCACAATCCTTCATACATATTTCATAGGGCTTTTGAACAACTTCTCAGCAGAGCCCAAAATTAAAGGACAGATGTACAGAGAGGTGAGGAAGGAGGTGCCAATGGCAGAACAAGTAGTCAGATCAAGGGATGGAACAAGTATGATGGGAAGGTATTATTAGTCTACTTATTAATGCGTGTCATATGTTTGCTACTTTCAAAGGTATGCCCTGTTCGTTTGGAAGAAATCACTAATGACTAATAAAAAGTTTGACAGCCTGAAATGAAGTGAATAGTGGAGATTGTGACTGAGCTTCATGAGTGAAAATAATCTAAACTTTTACCATTGACAAATGCATTATAACTATTCTTTTCTGCCATGTAAAGGAAACACTGTGCTACAAAAGGAGTAACATGGAAGTTGACTTGGAAGCGGTCGCTCTGAGGTTGTTAATCACTCCCAGTCCATTTCTCTCCATCGGCCTCTCTTGTGACAGGTTGCTTTGAGACTGAAGGATAAGCTCTTTTTCAGAGAGAGGGAATCGGATTTCCTGCTTTTTTGATGAGATAATAAAATATGACGGAGGACAATGGAAGGCTGTGGACGGCTTGCTGGGAGCTATTCATTCTGCGCAGCAACCCCCCTGTCTTAAGACTGCTTAGACAAATGTTTAAAAAGGTAGCCAAGGGGCCCCTCCACTGAAGGCTACTGTTACACACTTGCTCTCATGTATGTATGTGTGTGTGTGTGTGGGTGTGGGTGTGTGTGTGTGTGTGTGTGTGCGTGCATGTACTGGTAAAGCCTGCAAAATCTCTTGTCTCCCGGTGACTCAGGGTTAGCTGTTTGTTTGGCCAGCATGTGTTTTCGCCCCTTCGCTTTTGGGAACTGTCAGGAGATGTATTGCACCTTCTATTTGCATAGCGTTGGCCAAACAAGACGAGACCCTGGAAGATAAGGCTATACAAGCGTCATGTGTGCGACTGGTGGCAAGCTGCAGCCTTGAAGGATGAAATGCAGGGACACACACTGCCAACCGGGTTAATTCCTAACTTGGGATGAGCCTGGGAATGCCGCACTTCCCATGTGTTTGGGCATACGAGGGCAGTCAGCAGGCCAAGTTCATGATACCTAAATATACACAACCTGAATTTACTTTTTTACTCTCCAAAAACTTTGTCCTTCTAATCAGTAATACAGCAGTTAACAGCCATTGTATTATTATCTGTCTTGTCTCAGTGATGTTATTGCTTTGGTTAGAATATTCCATGGTTTGGCATTAAACTTATCTGTACTGCATTTATTCTGTTACAGGTGTTTTATAGCTCAAAAATACAGTATTTCTACTGTGAATGAGGTCATGTCTCCACAGATCTGCCATATTGTGGAACGTTATAGGCAATACATTTCTCTATGAAGACAAGAAAAGTTACACCATGGACCTTTAAAATATTTCATTAGACCGATTTGTTGTTGTTGCACTTTCCCTTTTTTGGTATGTCTCTTTTTACAGTGTAAAAAACATACTAGATATTGAAATTGTTTACTTAAATATAACAGTTTTCCAATGATGATTCCACGGCATTGAAAAACCCAGTAATTTCCGTGGTTAACAAGTATGCTGGCTAACTTGTATGCTAACTTAAATTATTCTTAAGTTGGAAAAATGTGTAGTTGTTATTTGTATTCCTCAAAAACAAGAACAAAGAAGCTTTCCACTTGATACTGACCTGAAGTGACCTCTTTCAGAAATGACTCTAGTTTGTCACTGTGAAACATTTGAATAAAAACTGAAGTTGAGTGGGACTGTGACGTTTGACTGACTCGAGCCAGAACTTCCCAAACCTTGAACACGGCATGCATATCCAGAGCACGGCGTGTATCTGCTTGGATCAATAATCTACAAAGGCCTTGATAAGCCCTTGGCCCACACTGTCACTTTGGGCAAACACAACCCATGTTCTTCCTACCCCCTTTTTCTCTGCACTCGTCCCCAAGCCCCTGTGACTGATAAGACCGTGCCATGGCTGAGGTGGAGAGTCCAAAACAAGATACAAGATACTGGGACATATTGAACAGATTGTGAAACTTTGAATTCCCTCTATCTCAAGTATATAAGGCTAACGTTCCACACAAATAATCAATACTAGTAAGTCTTGTTAAAGTGTATAGTTTATAATGAATAAAGGCAGGAAACAGACGGCAAAGCTGAGCAAATAACGACTGCAGACTTTGCTGATAGCCTTGAGAACATGAAGCCTTGAAGTGCAGCGTGTCTTGTTGTGTGTATGTGTGTGTGTGGGTGTGTGCGCGCGTATGTGGTTTGTGTAATGTGTGCGTGTCTCTTAGCGTCACATGGGTTTTTCTCAAGGTGCAACTTCATCTTAAGAGTCAAGGACGGGGTCAAAAGCACTGATCAAATTGTACTGTCAGATGTTCTTCCATAGTGGAAAGTGTGTGTAAAGGGGCAGGTCTACAATCCAAAATTGCCTGTAGTTTATAAATAATGTTTTGAAAATGATTTGTGTTTAATGTAATGATTTTTATTAATATTTTGTGCTAGACGCGACCCTCAATCAAGACATGTACAGGCACTTTAGCACATTGTTAAAATATCGCCTGAATACTGTTATTGAGATAATGAAAAAACTATTGAGATATTCATTTTGTCAGACTGCCTGTGGTAACCCAGCAGTTATTTAAGAAAAAACGTTACGCTTAGAGATTGTATTGTGTATATAATAGCTATTGACTATGACGCTTACGATTCATAGCCATTGTAAACAGTAGGGGGACTCAAACATTGAAGCTTGGGTCTTTATGTCGACTTATGAATTCATGCAGAAGTCGCAAGCTGAGAAAGAGCAGGGAGGGGGGTCTCGAAGTGTTGTAGCAGGGCCTCTGGGGGTCACAAAGTCAGTGCGGCTGTGGGACACGGAGAAGCAGGAGGCAGAAGGCAAAGAGAAAGGCCAGGGCGTCTGGAAGATAGGCGCGGGACATCTGGAGAGGAGGAGATGGAGACCCAGGAAGAATAGCAGGCTCCAGGGGTATAGGAGGGGCGTGCGGGGAAACAATAAACGCATAGTGAGTGAAGGCAGAATGGAGCGTGGATGGAGGGAATGACATGTAACGACGATTTGCCAAAGATATGATAATGTAAATATAAAATGGGACGGTTCACATTCATGACTTTTTGACAGTTGGTTTCACTTTAAAGTTTGGATGTGCGTATTTTTCTTGCTTCAATTATAACTTTTTCTTATCTTTATGCAAAATATGACAGCAGCTTTGAAAATTTTGCAGCAGTTTCATACGATTTAATGACCCGTAACCAGACTTTCTTCACTATTGTCTCAACTTTTGCATTTCTTACCTCAAATCCAAATGATCTGCTATTGACATATTTCATGTATTAATTTTAACAGCACAAAATACATGGATGTATTTGGTCAAAAGCATAAGGGCACGGGAAGAAAGTACAAGATTCACTGGAGAGGTTATAGCTGACTGATCAGTTCTGTTACTAGGTGGCAATAAGAAGAGGACAGAGTAGACAGAGGCTCTTTGACACATCTGATGCACACCCTGGTCATTTTGGCATGAGTCCACTTCGCCACGCTTCATTAGTTCCACACACACACCCCAAAACAGCCCCGAAATAATGACATAATCAGCAGCTGTGCCACCGAGCCGGCTGGCCCTCACAAGGTGACCAGGGAACAGAGCAGGGAGGAGGGGGCACCAATCAAAATACGTTTCTCTATATGTAACAAAATCAAAACTACAGGGAAAATTTGTTTTATTTATTTTGGAGTTATTTCTAAATTTTGATTTTAGAATTTGGTGATTTAATCTGCTAAATCTTTGGTATTTTCATTATACATGGTGAGAAGAAAAGAGCTGTCAGGATACGTCAAAGCCTCGATCGCCGGAGGCCATTCACAGCAGCTGATCTCGCTTTCACCGCCTTTCTTGCACTAATTCTTCCTGGTAATTGTAACACCATTCAGCAATCATATCCTCAGATTAGCTTTCTACCATAATCTTTATCTATCCCTGCTCTTTTGTTATTAGATACTAGCGGGCCGTAGTGTCAAATGCCAAATGTAATTGATTTCTTGAGATTTATTTCATTTAGTGCATTTGATTATGTGATCAGTTATTCAGAGTTGCTGGTTATATTTGTCATCATTTCGTTTTTAGTATTGACCTTTTGAGTTGTGGTCACAACTTATTTCAATTGTCATTCCAACCCCATGAAAAATTATGACCACAGCTATAGCAATGAACTAAAATTATATGTTTTAAATTGGAAAAGCTCCTCAAATGTTGCATATAACAGAATCCATGAATGCCCCCTTTTTATGAAGAATACTTGCTATGATAATTAAACTTGTAGACAAAACAGTAACAGCTGTTTGTTCCATGTTATTCTATGTACTGTACGGCACTCAAATACATTTGAATAGTCCCTTTGCTTTACTTGAGACTGCAGGGATTTGAAGAGATAGAAGGATGAGCAGAAAGTATGTGTGCGTGCCTTGTTTGTGACCCGCTGTCAAATCGTATTGGATTTATTTTTGGCAGCTTTGATCCTGAATCTATACCGCAACTATTTCATCTTATTCCGGATCTTGTGCTTTATTCTTGTTTCAAATCTGTCCTCAAAGTGAGAGTGAGAGAGAATGCCGTAAGCGGTGCGTCTCTACACATAGTATCTTCATAGGCAAGTTTCTATATCTTTTCCTTCACACCACAAGCATGTCGATGACCTGTTGACCCCGAAACCCTAGAGGTCAAAATCAGGTCATGCAAACGTCTAAACTCATCCAAATGGGACCTCCCCTGTTCCAATAAGGAGACAAGGAAGGAGGAGGAGGAGAGAGGAGACATTAGCGATGCCGGGACGGAGAATACAAATGGATCCCCGAGTGGGACGTGAAGAGGAGGGCCGAGGGAGACAAGGGGGAAGGAGAGGTGAAGCGCACAATACAACGGGGCAAGGCAGTTGGACAGACAGCATCTGCTCTCAGCTCTCTGTGGCTCTTCTAATGGATGGAGAGAATTTGGGAGACAGAGGGAAGGAGCGATAGAGAGAGAGAGAGAAAGAAAGAACATGTGATTGAAAGAAGAGCTGAGTGAGAGAAAAGTGAACAATGACTTGGATCAGATAAGTGCGACTTCAAAGGGAAAGACGCCTAGTGTTTGGTATCACAACACAAGTACATGGGGGTACAGTTGGACCAGCAACTATTCAGGAAAAACGTGAATGTGGCTTCCAATTTTTCTTGGATGTTTGTCTTAAAAGCTTTTAAATGGTTATAATGAGTTATTGGGTATTCCCGTTCCCATTGACTGGTTCAGTGTAGCCTTGTCTTTGTAATATATTATACCTCTATTATTAGTTGGCTCCAAATTTGAAATGTTATGACTGACTGACTGGCTGAAATCTTTCACAGTATGGCATATGGCATTTAACGTCTCTTACTGGCATAGAAACTGGCAGGTGATACCATCAGGCCATGTTACAGGCTTCACAGGTCTCACATGTTTTTCAATGTATTTTTGAGCAATAAAAATACCTATTATTTATAAATATAAGATAAATTGATTTATTGCCATACTGTGGAATATTACAGGTAAAGCAATAACACTTTTTTTCTTTTTAAGTGTTCTTGATTTTTGAGCAAAAATAAAATTCAAAAATACTGTTTTATAGTCACTGAGGAACTTTGAACAAAATTAAATTATGCTTGCGGCCACATTTAACACCTGCATGTCCAAGCGCTGTTTCAAAGACCATTGAAGCTTCTACTTTGGGGAGGAGTGAAAACTTTGCCTTATTGAAATCGGAGAGTTTCCCAGAGCCATCATCATCATCGCGCCCCACCTCTTTTTGTGTGCGTGTATGTATGTGTGTGTGTGCGTGTGTATGTCCCAAACTATTAGCGAGGTCGCACACATTCTTGTCTTATGAAAGATGATGAGTGTGTTGTCATTGCAGGGCTTCAAAGACACAGGACACACTGAAGCCAGATTTTTCACTTGAGTCCTCACATGAAAGCGGGCGCTCGCTCAAAGTCAAGGCTGCTTTTTAGCTGAAGACTTTGATGAGCAGAAAAGATAGAAGAAGAGAAGGGTAGAAAACCAGGAGGGGGGCTTGAGAAACAGAGGAACGTAGGAACGCCGGGGTCTAGGTAATTAACGCCCGGCTCTTTAATTACCGATGGTGTTCATTCTGCCAGAAGCAATGTGACAATTAAGCCGTTAAAACTTCCTAATGGAGAGGATGGAAGACATGCAAAAGAGGAGGATGAAAGCGCGAAAGAGGCGACAGAAGGAAAAACGAAAAAACGGAAAAAAAAGTTGAGAACAATTGCCACAAAAGAGGAGCCGGAGTTCGTATTAGGCCAGCACAGTGACAGGGCAGATTAGCATCAAACAAGAAAGGCCATAGACGTGAATACAGAGGACATATTCTTTCCAAGCAAGTAACCAAGGTGGATGGGACTTTGATGACGCAGAAATCTGGCAAAGGGAAAACTCACTGTCGGGTTTATGTGCGCGCTTGCTGAATATGCGTAGGCTCGTGTTTCAAGTGGTGGTGCAGGAGGCAGGTAGAGGAGGAAGAGGAGGAGGAGGAGGGCTACCAAAAAATAAGGCCTAAGGGGCATCCTGATACACATTACCTCTATGATTCACCCGCGCAAACAGAAGAAATGTAACAAACGTCTCCGCGCACCTTCACAAGACTTTGCTAAATTCCCACACAAACATCTCGGTGGTTCAGAGCCCACGCACACACCCGGGCCAACGCTAATAACTCCTACATTAACTCCACAGACAGGAGCAGAATAGTGGAATCATTACAGGAGGTGTCACTAATGTACACTGGGACCCAGAGGAGCAGGGATTTGGAGAAAAAAGTGTGACGTCTAAAAGCTATAGTGAGAGATGTAATCATAGTCGTAGCTTTAAAATAGCTACCAACACAATGGCTATGTATTACATTACATTATAACTGTTCAGACTTATGATAGTCAGAATAAATTTGACCTTTTTTAGTCAGTATGGTAATATTAAAGATAATACTGTTATTTTGAGCTGAAGGTTACATTGTATTGTCAAGAACACCGTTTTTTTTTATCATAGTGGTGGTATTGGAAGTGTTGAGCCTATTGCTAAGAATCTAAATTAGATTTTAGTATTGTGACAGCATTATTCAGAATGTTTTTGAATTGTTCTAAACTAATTTTTTAATTACAGTATTTACTTAATGCTTTGAATCAATTTAGAAATGTACTGGACGGTTGTTGGACTTGGCATCTCTTTGTTTTGTTGATATTACACTGTATTGTAGATGAGAGAATGTATTACAAACTAGTTTGTCAGGGCTCTTACTTCCTCTTAAACTTATTTTTCTCTTATGTCAAGCACACTTCTCGCTCACAAGGCAGTTAGTTTGTCAAGGGGAGTTAAAATTTGCATGGCTGGGCAAATTTTCCTTGTGGTAATCAGCTCCTGTATCTCACAGACACCTGCCCGGCAAAAAAAACCTTAATATGCAAAACGCCCTCCACCTCCCTCCTCTGGTTTCTCTCCTCCACAGCCAACAGAAGACTTATTCACCCAGCCACGCACTCTTTTCCTCTCTGCCTGTCTTCTTGCAAATTTTCACATTTATGTATGCAAATAAGCTGTTCCCCTTAAGCCTGGTTCAACAGTACCTTCCTGGTACAAGCAAGACTGATGGTCCTGCCTGGAGGGTGAAGCCTGGAGTTTTATGGCTTATACAAAGAAGATTGCTGCATAAGTTATTTGCTTTTAAATGTACTTGAGGTATCTGACAAGCTAGAACGACTACGTGAACAGTTTAGTGCAGCTGAAAGAGGGATTAAGGTTGTTTTATTAAGGGGGTTATGCTATATCCCATTTGAGTCCTATGCAAATAGATGCGCTTGTTATTGCAAGAGATTTAAAACATACTTTGATGTCAGACAAAGAACTTAGACAGTTTGAAATGTTTACTTTGCACATATGGATATCACAAAGCATAATTTAATATGAAAAGAGAAGCTGATTCCAGGATTATGAAAAATGAATCCTAAAGGAGAGAACAAGTTTCCCGACCGTCGGATCTCCTTATAATAAGCAAAGACTGCAACACTATACAAGAATTCAAATCCCTATTCTTCTATAATTAATGTTGTCATATTAACACGTGTTTGTACAGAAATGCTCTTTACCTCAGATCACAACCAAGTGTTTAGGTGCATGGTCTTTCACAGCCTCCCCAAGGAGAGGTGGAGATGGATTGGAGGAGTGTACATGAGACCAGCCCCAGTGGACAAATAAAGCAGGAGAGGCAGATCCTAAACCACAGCCAACAGAAGCGCACCACTTTAAATGTGAGTGCTACAACAGTCCCAGCGCTCACAAGGGCACTTCCTTTTCTCCTCTGCTTCTTTACCCACAATTCCCTCTTCCTCCCTCCCTGCCCCACCGTCATCCCTTTGTCTCCGAGCTCTCACCCTCTTTCCCCTATCTATCCATCTATTCCTCCCCCCTTTCCTCTCAGTAAAACAGTAGGACGCTTAACCTTGATAACAGTGAGATCCCCCCCTCAAAGTGACACACACACACTCACACACACACACTCACACACGCAATGGAGAAATGCTTTGCCAGCATGCCAGGCCGGTCCAAGGGACGACTGTACCCTTCGAGGTGAACAGGACACAGGGAAATGCAGCAACAACAAAACACCCACGAGCACTCACTTACAGTATACGGACAAAGTGTTTCTTCAAAATAAAACCCAGGACGATTGTTCCCCGACTTTGACAAAGTAAAAGAGAAGTGTGACAAACGACATATGGTAAAGGTGAGGGTGTCTACTGAGAATTAGCAATATACTGTGTACTGTACTGGAAGATGCAGAGCCATACAGACCATATAACAGAAAAATGAGGACAGGGAAGTTAAATACGGTTCTCAAAAACACCTTTGCGTGCAGGCTGTAAACCACTAAAAGGAATTAAACATTAGGGAAGACAACTGGTTTCTTCCTCTTTGGACTTAAGTTCCTGTCCTTTCTTTGAGACTAATTAACAAAAATGAATTTCTTCTTTACATTGATGTCATGCCATTATTTGTGCATGAGGCTCACACAAAAAGGTTTCACACTTTTTTAAGTAGCCAACATTCCTAATACATCTGTAGCAGCCAATAAATTAGGCACTTTAAGATATTGTTATGGTTATTTTTACATTATGTGCTATTCATAGTAATGTGATGACATTCAGACAAAACTGTAATGTTGTTAAAAACTTGCTTTTATAATTTTGTCTATTCTTCCATGAAAGACAAAGCTCTTTTGCCACACAGTACATTGTGTCAAGCATTGCAGCATCTATAGGCGATGTGAACTTGACTGAGAAAGGACACAGAGAGATGTCATCCTACCCTCTCTGCACCTTCAAGTATCAGGTGTAATCCAAGCCTTCCCATAAGGACTACATTATTTCAGCACTGTTTGTCACGAAGCGAACACAGTTTGTATAGTCTAATATCTTTTGTGTACCTCAAAGTCGTTGGCCTTGTTGTAGTGCATGTTGAGGGCTCTGAAGAGTTCGCAGTCGCGGCTGACTCCGAGCTCATCCGCCCCTGTCACCCCGTCGTTGATGGCCTGTCTCGCAAACTTCTCCATCTGAATGTAGTAGAATTCTCGGAAGTTACTGAACCACTTGATCAGCTGGGACGTGATGCAGCGGTTGAACTGAAATTAAAGAGAAACAAGGTGTGAAATCGGATCAAAGAAATTGGATATAGTGAAGTTTGAGTTACAAGGTGTCTTCATAAGTCGTGATGAGGTGAAAAAGATGGCTGCAGTAAAGAGATGAATGATGAATGTGCTATACAGACAAACTTGGATTGGAACTTTACTTATATTTGCAATACTTATATGTGAGTGACTTTCAAAGCTTATTTATGTATAAATCTATTATACAGGATTAAATTAGGATCTTTTTGTTTACATAAAACATTGGAGAAAGTTAAAAGGATACAGGAAAAAGAGCAACAGAGTGAGTGAGGATAATAGAGACATTAATTTGGACAGCTCAGAAGGAGGAGGTGCCCCCGCTGGGACCAGACCTCCCCCTATCATAACCCCACCACAGAGACAGAGGTGGAGGGGCGCACCACAAACACATAATTGACCAGGACAACGATTAAGTCATCATCTGAAGCTGTCCTGGCCTGTGGGGGGCTCTAACATGTACTTAACCCCATTCAACAATTACACTCTTTTTATTTTTCCTCACTGCCAGGAACAAGTCCAAAGGAGAGGAAAAGAAAGGACCAAGAGACAGAGGATATGTGATCTGCGCCGCTCCGCTGGACTCAATAGGGCGAGGTAAACCTATTAAGAGTCCAGTGCTTTTTTCCGCCTGGTCTAAGTAGTGAAAACAAACTGTCTAAACATCCAGACCACTAGATAAGGCCCTCGGGGGGCACTGATAACTGCCTGCGCTAGTCACTGTAAAATACACCACTCACACTCATCCTTGAATATAAAAAATGCATGGCTGACATATAGGAGAGTGACCAAATATTGATTACAGAGTATTTAAGTTCACTGTTGAGCTGATCTGATAAAAAAGATCCCTGTGTTTATATTTAATGACATTTTACTTTATATATATATATATATATATATATATATATATATATATATGTGTGTGTGTATGTGTATATATATATATATATATATATATATGTGTATATATATATATATATATATATATATGTGTGTATATATATAATTATAAAAAATTCTAGCATAGCCAATAAGTTAAATACAATCCAAAATACACCGTCAAAACATGTAATGTAATAACATATTATGCTAACATAAAACTTCCCATTAAAATTTTTTTAAATAAAAATAAAAATCTCAATTTCACACTAATCTTCATAACCTCAAAATCTTTTATTAGCTCAGTGCTATAGACACCTCCTAATAGAGGCGTTCTCTTTCCTCCCCTCTGCTCTCTTTGTGGCGAAGAATGGGGGACAAAACACTACTAAACGCTGAGCGGACGGCTCACTAGGGAGGCCGAGTGGTTTTGACATGGAGATTAGGCTCTGGCTATTGTTCAGGACGTACATACACACACAATATATGCAGTTCACAATCTGGCGCGGCAGTGGAAAACAAACACAAGTGCACAAAGATGAATATGCATACAACACAGAGGAGACAGAGGATAGAGAAGTTGGGAATAGTTGGTTCAAGGTGGGATGAGGTAGAGGAGAGAGAGAGAGGGATCACTGCCATTTTGGGGATGACATAATGGTGAAAGCATAAGTCTCCCTGACATTGTTTGGCGGGACATGTGTGTGTATGGGATAGAGGATAGGTCCTAAAGTGCATGGTGAGCATAAATGTGAAAATGAGGAGAGGGAGGAGGACGGCGCAGGTCAGCCCCGATGGACAATGGCGTTTTGATGCTCGGGGGGGAGGAAGGGGTGTGATGGAGGGGTGATGAGGGGAGCAAGGGGGGTCCGGAACGTGAGTAGTCAGCAAGCCGGGGTCGTGACATGGGCGAGTCGAACAAACAAACTACTGACACTTACAAATACTACATCAGCTGCGGCGCGGGCTATTCTTAAACACACACAATGTATCAGACAGTACGACGTGATGGAGCGCAAACGCTTTTCACTCGCTAAGCCTTGCCTATTGAAAACTAGCCTAGTTGAGTGAATTGGCCGAGGTACGTGTTAGCATAGCATCTGTCTCATAGTAAGATTAAAGTCGGCGAAAGTGTTGCCATCCCTCAATCTTTAGACCTTAAGTGTCACCTTTGCTAGTGACACATACATTTTTCACTTCACAAGGATTACTTTATTATACTGACAGGCTGTTTGAGAAGAAGCCTCCTCTCAGCCAGGATTTCTTGACTGAAGCGCAACAAAAGCTACAATATTTACCGTAGATGCCGCTAAACAAGCTAAATTACGCTGTACTCCCAAATGAGGCGCCCCAGGGAATTTGTTTTTTGGCAAATGCCCCCGTCGCTTCCAGCAGTCTTGGTTCATTAAGTTGCTGGTGGGGTACAAAAGACCCCCTGATCGTGGCTGAGGACAAGAGAGCTCAGTGTAAAAAGGGGAGGTAATCGGTTCAAAGGCGCACATCACTGCAGCTCCTTAATCAGGGCTGGCAGGGGTCAGCCGGCAACGACACTATGGGAAATACATGTGTGTGGATATCCAAGTGTGTGTGTTAGGGCCAGGCGACCGAGGGGCAGATGAGAGAGACACGGAGAGTGCATTTCTCACACTCACACTCAAGAGGCTGTGAAAGGTCAGCACTTAGAGACAGCAGTGTAAGATATAGACCCCGGTCCTGTACATGCTGCGGACCACACTTAAGTCCAGAATAGGAAAACTGTCATGTAGACTTCAGTAACTCAGTATGTTGGTGTTGGTTGGTGTTTGTGGTCTGTCAGTTTGATGTAAAATAGCTGTTACCTTATTTCAATTTGACTTTTTACATGTCTTCTAGTAATCAATATAATAATTAGATATAATCTTTTCTGTGTTGGCCTGTGGCATCTGGTGTTAAAACCTATATGAGTCAGTCAGTACACAATCATGGAGGAGGTAGCTGATTTGGTGTTTTCTTTGAATATAAAAAAAAAATCTCTTGTATTGTAGTACAATCTGTTGATATAATAGCTCAATATAGGTGGCTAATTGTATTGATATATCTTTCTTAATTAGTTATTTTAAATTAAATACAAAGTCTACCAATGAGCTCAGAGTTTTGAGCTACACAACAAGTGCAGAGATGGACAGAATGACACACTATCATAAGCCCCTTCACAGTCATCAGGGCTTTCCACCTCTTCCTGTTTTTGCAGGAGTGAATTGTGGGAGATAATCTCTGGCTGCCTATTGGCTGACCACACACAAAAAGTGGCCCTGGAAAGTGAGCTTTTGTTACTGCAGCGACTCAAATCCAGAGGCTGGCTTTTCTTTCTCTCACACACTCGGCCCGACGAGGCGCACATACCACACCACAACATCAGCGAAAAAAAGACAAGAGAAGGAATGGCATTTAGAAAGAAGGGAAACCCTACTGACCTCTGTTATTCCACAGCACAGGGCTGGTTCAAATGAAGAGTTAGGGCTATTAGAGTCAAACTTTTAGCGAGGTGTGAAAAATGCATTTCACTAAATACAAAATGTTTTGGAGGTTCACTGTTTAGTCCTAAGAATATGTTTAATATTATATGCTTAAATTAAGATTAAATTTTATTGATAAGTTCATTAAAACATAAAATAATTATTTTTGGAATAATGCATTTAAATTACATGGATTTTCTTCTTTGACCTGCGCTCTATCTCGTGATTTCATTTTTTAAAATTATATGTGTGCATATATATATATATATATATATATATATATATATATATATATATATATATATATATATATATATATATATATAATTGGAAAAAAAAAGTATTTATTTATTTAGTTGTATTCACTATTTTTGTGCCATTTTGAGCAGTTATGTAAATTGCCTTGTTGATAGGGCTACATGCCATTAAAAGTAAGGCAAACCAAGTCATAGGTCTCTCATAGACATAGCTCACATTACAAAGGAAAATATTTTTAATTTGATTTGAATGATCTAATGTGTTCTAATTAATTACATCGCATCAACACAATGAATATTATTGTGACCTAAAATGTAAGCTATCATTGAGACACATGTCAAAACACCAAAAGTCAACAAAGTCACAATAGTCTTAAAAAGAGCTTAATGAGGGAGAAAGTGAGTGGTGGCGTCCCGCAGTTGTCGAGAGCAACCCACTTCCCACGTTCATTAGGTTCCTTACAACCCAAGCCTGATTAGTGCAGACTTAGGCTTCAAGACTTTTGTGTGAAGCTAAGAGGCCACACTAGCTGCATCTAATTAGATAGTCAGTCTCATTCCCATACATGTCTGCTAATGTACAGCTTGAGCTCATTGTCTTCACTGAAAACAAAAACAAACTGATATGTCTCATAATCCCCTTAACTATCTTGACCTTGTTTAATTATCTGATGAGACCATTCAGGAAGAGGCCACTTTCTTGTAACTAGTCAATCAACTAATGGTAGTCAGAACCTGTGGTAAAAATAAAAATTATTTTTAAAAAAATCTACACTACATTTGTTTTCTAATTACACAATAGCAAACTTATGAGCAACTTATATTTGCCTTTATGAACATTGCTTATAGATTTGGACCAATCATTTGAGAGATAGTCACATGACAAGGTTGGTGGCACTGGTTTCCAAGTGGGGGCAGCTGGGAGTAAAGAGAACCTTTATCTTCTGATTTGAATAAGATGGCCTGGATCTGTCACTGTGTTTACCCCTCTGTATGGTCCAAGAGGGGTGTGCAAACAACAACAAAATGTGCAAAAACTCGGTCAGACACAACAACGCCCATTGTGTAACTATTTGTGCTACGTCGACATTGTTAGCTAGTCTTAATATTCTGTAGGTCTCAGTTGGGCTAATGCTATGCCCTCTATCCACTGTGCACTTTGTAGGTAACCACTCCTGTCGCTAAGCTCCATCCTCCCATCTGCCCTGCCCACAGAGCCATTACTCATCTGTGCCTGGTCGCTTCATGTAAACTTCCTCTTCTTACATCTTTTGCATAAAACCATAACTTAACAAATGGGAGAAGGACTTTTTTTTCCGAGATCAACAAGCCACCATTGTCTACAGTAACTGAAGCTGATTGTTAAATTTAAACACTTCCTCTGTGTTAAGGCAGTTGCATTTACAGAAAATGAGTATAAGAAAAAGAAGTGATGGAAGACTGTGATAAGCAATAGTTTATAGATTGAAACTCACCTTCACATCAGAGAAGTACATCTTTAGCATGTTGGAGCTGGGATAGCGAGTGTAGAAAAACATGAGCTTGGCCTTCTTCAGGTGATTGGGTGAAAGACCCTCCTGGATCTGAAATAGCTGCTATTAAGGACACATAAAAGGAGAAGGAGAAATATGTATTTGTTTAGGTTTATTTAATCTGCGAATGATTAGCTGCTGAATTCACAAGAAAATGTAACTCACATGAGAGCTAACCAAATTTCTTTCAAGCCTCGATGCTGACGGGAGTATGAAGACAGTGCACCAAGGCAGAAGCTTTTGCATGTGATTAGAATAGTTTATATCAGGTGTAAGTGTCACGGTAAATAAAAACGCTGGCTAGCTCTGCTCTGCTTTTTACATAAGGAGACTCATTTCACAGTCAAAGTAAGTCTTTGCCTACACTCCGCGCTCACCTCCACCCAAAAAGGGAAGAAGAAAAAAACGAGACATTTGCATATCACAGACAAAGACAGCAGTTAACGCCAGTGACGGGCAAGAATGCCTAATGGCTTGGCGACAACACGTGCCAACCCTGAATATGACAGTGTGTTGTTGGCTTAATATCAATAGCCAAACATTATCTGTATGAGGAGTGATGTGCACAACCTTCTCAGGCCATCTCCAAATACATGTCAGAGGCCTCGTCTTCTTAATGGATAGCTTGGATTGAAGACGATGAAGATGGGCTGTAGGGGCACCTTGAGGGAGAGCATGGTTCCAACCTTCAATTACACCCCTCCTCCTCCCCGTGCTCCACCCCTGCCCCCCAGGCGTTCTGCCTCTGCCAAAGCCTTGGAGGAGCACACGAAGGAGGAGGAGAAGGAGAAAGGGGCTTCTGTGAGCCTTTGGACGGAGCCGGAGATTGGGGGGACCGGAGCACATCTGCGCCACTGAACGGCCCAAGCCATTTCCATGGTGAATTAACAGCCGTATAATGCATCTGATAATATCAATCTGGAGAAGAAGACATTGAAAGGAGCTCGGGATGGGGGGGCGGGACGCATATGAAAACCTCAGGCTGTTTCAACAAGGGTTTTCATCAACTAGGCAATACAGGGCTTTAAATTATACACTAGGTACAGCCCTAAGTTTTTATGAAGACTGTTTACACTTGACTGGACAAAATACATTGGGTGACGTTATTTATGATCTAACAGGGGTGGCTCTGATCGTTAAAGTCAGTCAAGTGTCCAGATGTAGCTGTAACTATAGAGTCGGAAGGAGGCATCAGCTGGGAGATTGGATTGCCCTTGGCCCCAGGGTTACATGGCAAAGCCACACCGGGCTGGCTCCTTAAAGAGCCTGTCTACTTTGTCTGATTCACCGAGCACAGGGAGAGAGACAGGGAGGCTGTGTGCGCAGCGAGGGTCTTGTGGGGGAAACCCTGGCAGACTGGTGTTACTCTGTCAGGCCTGGCCAAAAGAGCAGCACTCCACTCTCCACACCACACCATCTGCTGCAAGTGGACCAACACAATGGCTGCTCACACAGACTGAGAGCACAGGAAAAGGCGCCCTTTCAACCAGACTATAGCTGGATTTGTTTGTGTGAAAGCTTTGCGTTTGCACTAAGAATTATTTGTTTTTGCAAATTTAATTAGGATTATAATTTTTCTTCACTGCTAAATTACAAATGATTTTAAAACAAAGCGAGTTTGGTTTTACCCCTGAATGTGATATCAGTCCCTTTCAGATGACAATTAAGACGCTTCATATCACCTAATGAGGCATTTTCATTTTCAATTCACTCACAGCTTGCAAATGTAATTGTGATTGGACTTAGGGGTGGCGTGCAGGGCTATTATTTTGTCATGATGGTGCACTCACACCAGCTGGCCCACTGTTCGCATGCCACATCTGACAAGACATCATCATTCTCACAACACTTCCCCGTAGCACAAAGTCATGAGGGGGAAAATAGCTGCTCCTCTTCCTAATTTCAGGTGTAAGGACAAGAATATTTGGAGTCGAGTGGAGAACAAATGTGGAAATTGATAGCAGCCATCTGCTCCTCAAATCGCTCGAGCTGCTGAACTTGAACGCACCCCATAAAATGTCAAACTGTCCCTGACTTCTAAAACTCAAAGATGAAACTTACAAAAGTTCAACCAATGGTCAACTTTGTCAAATCAAATAGACTATAAATAGTTTCCTAATTTTTAACTGGACATGTACACCTGGAAAGAGTCTGCAATTTCTAATGCAACAATAAAGCCACAACATCTGGCATATGTGCTTACTGGTTGATTGTTGTCTACTTTCTCTCAGTGAGTGTATGTCTATCTCCCTCTTTTCATCCCTCCATCGGGAACCAGTAGAAGCAAAGGATTATGGATCTCTGGAAAGCGTTCACCCTTGGGTCAGAAGACAAGACAAGGCGAGGTAATGAAAGATAAACAGCTCGCTGCAAACACCTGTTAACGTCCGCTTCAAAGAAAGAACAGGGAGGAGGGGGGCGGTGGTTGTACAGGGAGAGAAAACAAAAAAAGAAGTATTCGGCTGCCAAGCAACAGCCGAAGGGCCCCCCAGGCTGTTGACAGATCTTTATGAAATGAAAAAAAGAGAAGAGAGACGACAATGATAGTGGGCCTTTTACAACAGCGATAGGTGATAAGGAAGAGGGAAAACACAAGCACTCATAAATATACATCTTTACTGAGTCCTCAGGCGAACCTTTAGTGAGAAACAACACACTACACAGATGTAAAATAAAATGACATATTCTCCTGGTCATTACTTACAGAATTAGTTAAGCACGAAAAGCAATAACTGGAAACACAATGGCAAGGCCAAGGTGGTATCGCAGAAACAGAGAAGGACTGAATGTGTCTATTAGCCTTGAGTCTCCAGGGGGGTCAATTTGAGCCTCCCACTGGGCATAGCCTCTTTATCCGCAGGCCACTGTTGGGGCACTCTGGGGTTAACTATAAGGGACACTATACAAGACCATTGTTTGCCAAGTTTCATTACGCTATCTCCTTCCTTCCCTGTGACCATTTTTATAAAAGGAATTGGGGCAGTAAATGTCGTAGGGAACTAATCTTTGTAAGTAAGTGATATGTGACTGGAGAGCTTTGAAAGCACTCGAGGTTGAAGATGGAAGAAAAGATTATCTGGTGTTGTGGGAATGAAGATGTATCGGTGTAAAAATGAATAAACAGATATATTAAAATGTGTAAGAGAGAACAACAGTCAGATTAGTCAATATTTTGACTAGAAAACTTGAAAACTTTACTAGATTCATCTGTTAATGCTGTGGTTACTACTGTATAAAAGGATACATTGCTGCCGGAGTAGGGCGAGATGTCGGCCATGTCTTGGAGGTCGCTGCACTCAGATTTGATGAGGGACAGAGACAGAGATTCGGCTGTGCTGCCGGGGTGTGCTGGTGAAAGAGAGCGATGGTGGTGGTGGTGACTTAGGTGGTGACCGGCCATCTTGGTCCTCAAACTGGTAGTTTCTCGGGACAGGTCCATGGAATCAGGTGAGGACCGGTCTTTCCCTCCATAACCACCTGTGGGTGCTCCCAGAGGGCTCTGAAAAGGGTAACCTAAGAGTGGAATGGGAAAAGGGTGCCTGAAAGATGGGGGGCTGAAGCCCATAGAGGCAGACAGTGAGGAGGGGTGGAGGGCTGGGTGGTGGTGCCCACCATGGGCCCCTACAGCTGAGGACTGGTGGTGATGTTCACTGGGAGTCTTCCTCACCACTAGAGGCAGAGCCTCTGTTTGGTCGTTGGCTGGCCCTGGCAGGCCTGGCATACTGGCAAAAGAGTCCAGAGGGTTGGGAATGATGACATCACCAAAGCACTGCAGGCGTTGGTTGGCTGTGTGGAAGTTAGGATTGTCTCCGTTCACTGTGGGGGGAAACCTTTCAGGAGGGAGGGAGAGTGGGGGGAAGGCTTGTTGAGGTGTGGGACGTGGAGGCTTGGCAAAAACTTTGACCACCGTGTCCACCACTTGGGTCATGGCTGAGTTGAGTTCCTGCTTCAGTGTTTCAGCCAGCTGTTTTCCTTCAGGATGCATTGGGCCCTTGCGTCCCAGCCCCTCTCTCCGTGGCTTGTCTCCATCCAGCAGAGCTTGTTCCTGAAGTAGTGCTCTGGCCCGGTCCAGGAAATGGCCTGGGTCCAGGTCAGACATCTCATTGTCAGAGCGCAGGTCCTCTCCACTTCTTTCATCAGCACCATTGTCGGAGCGGGCCGGGCTGTCCTCAGACATGTTTCCTATATCATTATGAAGGTCGTTGTGGAGCTCATTGTGTTCAGAGTCATCTGTTGAGTCATAGATCTGAAAGAACTTCTCCTGGAGCTGCCGCAGCTGCTTCTGCATGTCCTCCAGTTGGAGCTTGAGTTGCCTGCGCTCCTCTATCTTCTGCTCCTTCCTTTGACACACCAGCTGGGTGAAGCTCTGCTGCTGCTGCTGAGGCAGGCGCTGCTTGCGCTTGTTCTCTCGGTTGCTGCTGCACACCTCCCCACCCCGGGGGCTGCTGGGGGCCTGCTGCTGGGAGTTGGGGGGAGGGCAGTCTAACTCCATGTCCCGATCTGCGTCAATGTCGTGGTCACGCTCATGTCGAGACGAAGCAGGTACGACCACACTGGGTGAGTGGCTCATGCCGCGAATAATGTTCTCTACGCGGGCTCGCTTGGCACGCAGATGTTCATCATTGAGACGCTCAATGTCAAAGTTGGCCAGGCCAGGAGGACGGCCAAAGGGAGACAAGCACTCCTGAGGTGTGCTGTCCTGGGACGAGTTACTGCATGCATCTTCTTGAGGTGCTTCTGAACTTGTATTGGAAAGCCCTGAGTTAGAGAAGCCCATATCCCTTTCACCTCTGTCCCCTCGCTCATGCCCTCCTCCATTCTTCGCAATGTTATTTTTGAGAAGCTGAGAGATGATAGTGGTGCCAGGGAAGGGCATCATGGCATCCTCATATGAGTTAGCCCTCTTCAGTAGCTTTCGCAGAACATTCGATTTGGACTCACTGTCACTAGCTGACACTACGCCAGGCCCACCGTGTGGCTGCACTACAGAGCAATCCATGGAGTCTGTGTCTGATCCGTGGTGAGAGTGGGAGCTCAGAGAGTTCATGGCACTGAAAATGGCTGCTTTGGCGCGAGCAATGCTATCTGCAGTGGTGGCTCCTGAGGCTATGCTGCCCACTGTCCTCTTCACACCAATGTCCACACGTCTGCGTTTGGTCTGTCTGTTCAGAAGGGAGTCGCTGTCATGGTCCGGCATCACGTGCTGCGGCTATTGGGCCATATCCCGCAGGTCACTCCTCTTAGCCAAAGCCTTTTGTGTATCTGAGGACAGAGTTTATAGACATGCGTTATCACAGGACAAATCATATTTAATGTATAAAACATTTTACCTAAACCTGTGAATACAGGGTTTGAATCAGGAGAGATATAAGTAGGCTACTATATAAACACATAAACATGATTAGATTTGATGAACTTCAGAGATTTGTGTGGTTAGAATTAGGCCTTTGCTCAACATTCCAGGGCAAAGTCCTACATTTTATCCTTTCCCCTGATACACGCCACGAGACACTGAACCAGTTCCCACGGAGCACAAAGCTGCATAAAATTATGATAATTACTTAAGTAGTTGTCCTCATTTACATATACGAGCCCTATGAGCCCACACAGGGACAATTAACAAAATAGATAAATAAAATCTGAAACTGAGAAATGTAGAACTTGTACTTGTTTCAAATTTCTGTTAATTCTATTGTTATTCACCTCTAAAAGCGGCACAAACTCACACAAGCTTAAATTTTATGTTTTTAAGTTTGGTGTAATAAGGCTGGAATATTATTTTGTACCCATACTTTTTTTTTTTCTCTTAATTGCAGTTGTGAGTTGACATTAATCAATATGGCCATCATATCAGAGGAAAAGGAGAGAGTGACACATAAAAGAAACACAAAACAGGCCTATTGATTTTGGTGCCAGCGTGAGCTCACTTCTGTGTTTTTTGTTTGTCTTTTCATCTGGCAAGGGCAGTTAATTCTGCTTAAATGAATAGGTCAAGGGGGTCAACTCTGGCAAGGAACAACCTAAAGTGTTCTTACAAAAACCCTAATGCCCCTCTGAAAGCAAAACGTTTTGTCAGTACAGGCCTGCATCGATAATGGTGTGAGCAGCAGTTAGCAACAAGGTAAGTCCGATCTCCAGAAAACCAAGACCAAAAACTAAAAATTCCTTATATTTTACGTGTAAAACTATTATTCTACTTTTCTCTTCTATGATATATGAAAATTAAAACACTGATGTGAGAAAAACTGTTCCAAAAAAGAACATAAACAGATTTTAAGACTTTTAAACACATCCTGAAATATGCATATTCTATTTAATTGCGATTGTAATTTTAGTATTTAACTACACATTTGACTAACTTTTATCACATATGACAAAATACTATTTAAACTACTTAGCTGACCTAGTTTATGAATTTGATGCACATATTGCCATAAGGAATCTGTACTGCTCACAAAGTCATTCTAATTTTGTTGTGTGTAACAACAATAAAATCTCATGAATGTAAAATAAAACACAAAACAAATAAAACATATTTGAAGCTCATAAAACAGTCCATGTAACTCCAACTTGACAATGAGCTTCAAATAGTCTTTAGCACCTGTCTTTTCTGACGGAGCACCTGTCTTCTGTTGCCCATGCGCACTCACACTCTTTGTCACTCACAGAGACGCTTTAAACTATTACTTTACAATTAATTAGGCTACACCTGTTTTATCAACTTGTCAACTTCCACTTCCTCTATATCAGGGAAATTCATATCTCAGCAGTACAAGTTCACATCATATTTTTATCAAAACTTAAAAAAAAAAGTTTTATTTTCTGCGCGCGATTTTTACATATAAAATGACCAGAATATAAAGACAGAGCGAAACACATCTGTTCACAAGCGCAGCGATCGTCCTTGATCATTAAATGTCATAGAACAACCAATACATTCAAACCACAAACTGGAGTAAAATGGGATTGTGGCGCAAATCAAATTCATCTAAAGTACAAAGTTTCTTTCTGTTTTTAAGTCCCTGAAGCGCGCTCTTTACAAACTTACTTCTATAAGTGTGAACCAACTCTCCAATCTGCGCTGTGATGAAGAAGGCTGGGCTACGCGTATCATCCTTGCAATAAAAAACCCACTGTACCGCTGCTCACTCAACTCTCCACCAGGACCAGAGCGGAACGGCACAGAGCAAATACAACCACGTACATGGACACATAATTGGATGTTGATGAGAAGAATGGATTTATTAGTTTGTTTTACGCACAGCACGGCGAGGCACACATAGGAGACACAGCGCGAGGACAAGGTTACTCACCCTTTAGACGAACAGAGGACTGTTTCAAACTCCCAAAGGCGTCAAAAGGGAAGTTTCTCTGAGGAGGGATGAATATTTTTCAAAGAGCTGGACAAAGAGTCGCGACAAAGTGGATTGAAACGGGTGTCACGGGTCCGTCGTCCGTCTATCCTCAGATACGGACGCGTGGGATGCAAGAGGCACTGTGATGCAGGAGCGCTCCTCGGCCACTAAAAAGATTCACTTTAAGACGCGGCAGAAGGAAACAGGAAGACGTGCGCGTCACGAAACGTCCCGGTGATGTAAGAGGGGCGAGCGAACCAATAAGAAGCCTTCTCTCGGTACGGGGCCGGAGGATGATGTACAGAACTTGACCACACAACGGGACTTGAGTGAAAGAGAGAGAGAGAGAGAGAAGAGGGATTGACAGAACAGGAGAGAGGGCGAGAGAGGGGGGAAGGAAACGGGCACTCTACGGGTGTCTTCTCAAAGCTCCGGTGTGAAATGAATAACGCGTGTGCCGTTATAAAATACTGACTGTGGCTGTACAGTTTTAATATTAGATATTTTTCTCCTCAAAAGATAATGTAAGTTACATTTTAGAGACAATTTATTTAATATCACACTTTTAAAGTCAAATCAAATAAAACCAAATATCATATTTAAAGCCTCTTCATATCAAATAGTCCAATGTGGACATTTACTCAGGTGACAATAATAACCCAGTTGGAATAATGCATGTTAATTATTACTTCAAGCCTTGATTCCGTATGAAAAAGAATGTTTTAATGCGCACACCTCCCAATGTTCACTTTTACAGACTCGATAAGGAGTCAGTGTAATACAAATCACAAATATAAACGTGTTGGCAATGGCTTTATAGACTGTTGAATTACTAAATTACAACGTGTGTTTTTCTAGCCCGTTATTTTTATTCTTTGTTCCTGTGGCATTGTGTAAAAATGCTTAGTTAAGTCTGGTGTGGTTGAAGCGTTACTTGGGCATTTTGGGTTCACTCTGGCATGCTGGACTCATATTTGACGCACCGTATTTTATGTCACGTTGTGATTTATGGACAAACTCCACGCGCGTTGTCCGTGTCTGCTGTGGAATTCACATGATCCGGGACAAGCCAAAATATAAGCGGAGATAAGCGCCTCAAACGGCCGAGACACGACACGCAGGTATCTCACTGGACCTGTTGAAATTTTGCGCAAAAATTCATTTGGACTGTTAATTAACGTAAGAGAAATAAATTTCAATATATCTAAGCCCTGTTCCTCCAAGAAAAATACATTTATGTTATCGTGTTAATTTGACGTCTAATAATTTCCCGTGGATTTTTGATGCCCACTTTTCACGCGTAAACACATGATGTTTTACAAATGTATTCCCTAGAGATTATTCCCTATCCAGTTCACATTTTAGAAGGCTCTGAAATGCTTTTTAACGACTGTCTCAAAGGGATAATATTTTTGACTTTCACATTTTCCCTCTGTCGTCACTCCTGTCTTTTTATATCGCTTGAATAAATACGGGGTCATAGCTGAGCTCTCATAAAGCCTTTCCACTGCGCGCTGCGTCAGGTGCCAGAAAGATGCCAGGAAATAGGCGCGTCTACTTTCCACTTTGCCAGGCGTGCTGTGATATTTAAGAGCAATCAAATTGGGCAAAGTTTGCGATCTGAAGAGCTGTTTTCCAAAGCAGATGTCGTCGGCCTGTTGCGCGCTTGGCCTCGACTCCCTCGGGTGCCTCCGGTGCGCGCACACGGGTTGAGAACACACATACACAAGTCCGGTGTTTAGAGGGAGGCAGACAGCGCTGTTTGGAAACGGAAACTCGGAAACGGGTGTCTCTTAAACGGCCCGGTCCAGGTGGCTTAATTGCGCCTTACTGCTATTTTTGTAGGGTTTAGACGCAGGCCCAAAAAGAAAAAAAAGTTAAAGAGCTGTTGAAAGTAAAGCTGTCCCTCGGGTGCTGTAAAAGGTGCGTGGTTTGATCGCTTTCTGACCGCTGTTAAGTACCCTGGTGCGTATTAGACAAAAGCCAGTCATGTGAACGACTCATCCTTATTATTCTTTTTTTTATGCTTTTGTTAATGTCAATACTAAATGGTGGGATTATAAAACATAACAACATAAACAAAATCAACTAACCATGGCTTAATAAAAGTTTGTATTAAATAATTAATTGTTAAAACACTGTACAATTTTCCTAATAAAATTAAACTTGATAATATTGCAGTTTTTTCACGTGCATTTTAAGAATAAAAGGAGTGCATATTTTTCAGCTGGAGACGATGGGAGTGCGCTAAAAGCTGTTTTGTTCCGCGGAGGTCTCGGGGTGTCTGAATAAAAAGGGTTAGGAGAGTTGGTGATGGAGAGAAGGGCGCATACATAAGACTTTGTCCGCATGTATTAATGAATGCGTAGGCGTGTGACAGTCTCTTAAGTCCTCGTCGGGGCCTTGTTCAAAAATGTTCTAAAAACCCAGGATAAACTACTGTAATTGATCTAATAAAGAAAGTGTCCTTATTCTGTGCACGATGGGGCCATTCTGGCTCGGCCTGGCCCCCGTGACCCACATCCCTCTTTTTAGGCTACAAGTGCTGATGATGGAGGCGGGCGCACCGTGTTTATGTGACACAGACAGAGGGAGAAATAGCCCAGATAGAGAGAGGCACAGAAAGTTGGGTTTGTCCTCTGTGGCCTGGCTCATTCAGTGAAAGACCGACACACACTCATGCAAAAAGCCTTTATTTGCATGCCCGCACTGATGTTAAAACGTAACGAGCACATACACTATTTATTAATAAAGCAACAATATAACGTGATTTTGCCAAATTGTACTAAATTGTGTATATGTCTGCAAACAAAATACATCTCTAATTCCAGCTGTAGTTGCTTGTCCAAAAGAGGTCATGTCCCACTGCAACGATGCGCATCGCTGCCAATAACGCACACCAAACAATCCACTCAAACACATGACCCTCTGTTATAGGGTTGTGTTACTGATTTCAGAAGTTAGCTAACATTTGGAGAAGATGTTTATTCAGTGGATTCCCAGTAAGCAAGTCCAAGGTGAAAGCCACATGCGCACGGTCCAGACTGCAGGGTCAAAGTCCGGGGGAATAGCCTCTTGTTCCCTGCCATATTATAGGCTTAGAGAACGCACTTTTAGCATTCTTGAACTTGAGAAATCAAATAGTGATTTATTGCATAGTTTGCATAGAACTCTCTTTGCCTTAATGCATGAATAGCCTTAAGGTAGCCTGCAGGATTAGCACAGTTTACCGTCTGCTCACAAACCACCGTTGTTACTGTTCTAATAATAGAAAAATAATAAACACCTAAAACCAAGACATCTCTTTCGTTTTTGTTTCAAGCAAATAGACTATTGAGAACTGAACATATTTGTTTTGCAGCAGAGATTTAAAGAGCTTCTTCTTTGCACGAACCATAAGTCTACGAAAGTACATAAACCTTGAAATTTGTGTCTGTCCTATGAGTTGGGCTAAAGTCAAAGAGAATGAAGGGCGTGCGCGCTTCTCACTCGTGCGCCCACACGAGCGGAGCCTTGGAGGTGCGGCGCGCAGAGACGCGCAGTGGGAAATCGCCTGGAACTGTATTAAGGCTGACGTCCTTAAAACAAACAATGGCAGCATGAAATAAGGGCTTAGTGCTCAAAGTCAAAGAGCCCCCCCAGCCACTGAGCCCTGTTTATCTCTCCGTCTGACACACGCGCGTGTTTCTTGGGGGTTACACGCTCGCAGCTCCGTTGGGAGGGGACCAACTTTGCTTTTGTGAACTCTCACCTGTCAACACACAGAGAGGACTTTACTTTGTAAACACGAAAGGACTTTTGTGTTTACTTCTGGCGGTGACTTAGTCTAATTTACTGTGGAAAGAACACAGTGATAGACTAGTCAAATTTCATCAAAATCTATAAAGATGACTGGTTGTTGTTTTCTGACTTAATTTTGTCTACCAATGTGACCAATACATTTCTTCACTTTTTTACTTCTAGCTCATGGTTGTTTTTTTTTTTTTTTTTTTTTTTTTTTTTGGTGAGTTTGAACAATTATTTCTGTTTTGTTAAGCTAAATGTATCACTTCACCTTCATACAGTTTTAAGTCCAAGACTTTTGTCCAGTTATATTTAGTTTTTGGGGGGTGGCCTATCGGTTTTCAAAAAACATTACCTGCTATGACATAGAACTAAAAAATTGAAAAGAAAAAAAAAAACCTGTCTGTTACAGATAAGAGATGCTCTGTTTTGCCTTTTCTGATCGGCTATAATCACATTACTCAGTGGAGGTAAGTGGTGCTCCCTGGGGGGCTTATTGTGCAGCACTAAATCCTGGTCATAAAAATATGAGAAGAAAAAAGAGTAGATATACAGCCCCAACACAGGCGTATAGTCGTAAAATCAAAAGAGCAATTAGATCTAAAGAGGGAGGAAGCAAAAGCCTTACGGAAAATACATTAACGCTGTGACGGACAAGGGCAGGGGGCTTCTAATAAAATGCAGGTTAATGAGCTTTTAATAGCTCCTGAATATATGCTTGGTTAACGGCCACACACACGCTCTCTCTCTCAGTGCTTTCTCTAGGTGACTGATGCAATTAGGAGTAATTAGCCAGCGGTTACCTGTAACTCTGTCTTTGTGTTGGCTATAAAGACTAGAAAGGCTGTGAAGTGACCTATTCAGGGTTTAAGTAGCTCCTGTCAACACATGCATTACTTATATGTTTAGCGGTGTGCTATGCTGTGTACCTGTTGGCACCCTCTTGTTCACTATAACCTTTGACCCCTCTGGATTTTTGCTGGTGGCTCCATCTTTGTGATGACCTATAACCCCAGAAAAGCCCAGGATGTCCCGGGGGGAGGTCAGAACTAGGGTAATGTTGTTTTTGCTGTTGTAATAGACTTGCAATCTCAGATGGATAATTACACATGTTATTTGTGCACTGATCTGTAACACAGGAAAACATTACCTTTTTTACCTTACAATTATTGATTCATTTTCAGTTAAAACAAAGAAACATCTCTGACAGTGAACTTAAAACCTCACATCCTATTTCTGACACTTAACTTGTTTCTTTTTTTGAACCTTCTGAAATGTCTTTTATTATGGAGCTTTTATTTGTATTGACTTGTGAGAACATTCACACTTAATCCTGGTTTAATCCTGGTTTGGTCCTGGTTTAAACCCTGTTGACAGAGTAATGTAAGTGTGACTGCTGTAGTTTTGGAACAAGTTGTTTTGTATTACAGTAGTACAGTAAAAGCTCTTCTTGTACCTTTACATACCTAAGCTGAGAGTTTTCCACAGGTGGTGCCCTTTTGTACAATTCTCTTTATTCCGCCCCATAATTACTATAGTAGTTTGTTCTATAATGTAAGCCTCTAATGCATACATGCGTGTGGTAATTAATCAGAGTGTCTTGACCACATATCCTCAGTTGGACTGTGCCTGAACACTCACCAGACACAGGTCAAAACACAGCAGCCTATAATGGCACCCCTTGTACACTGGAGTCAGCGTACATTTACCCACGCTCTACCTACATCCAGTCAGACACACACACCTGGATCCGCGTGCACAAGCTGGGATCCTGCCGTTTTCAAAGACTTTCCCTGTGGACAGAGCCGTGTGCCAGCGCTGCTATAAATCACAGGGAGGCTGGTGCTGAGGGCATGGTGCACCTTGTCCACGCTGCCCCCACTCCTGAGCTGAATAAACCAGAACATCCTGCCTCTCGTGCTGCTCCACGGCCTCAGAGCACGACCCCTGGGAAGACCCCCCACGCCCCAGTCTGCCTCTCCTCCTCTTCCTCCTCCTCTTCACCATCATCATCTCTGCTCCCCCTCTATCTTTAGGATTTTCATATTTTGCATTACCTGAAAAAAAATCAACTTGTTTTTGAAACAATTGTATTTCTTAGACTTCACCATTACAATGTGATTATAATGTAATTGAAAGAAATGACATCTACTACATTTCCCGTTGGCTTTAAATTCTATAGGACTGCACTATAGAAAATCCTAGGTTTATGTTCTTGTTCAGTCTTATGTGCCACCCTTTTGTTCTTATTTTGCTATGATTGTCTGGGCTGATCATTGTATGAAGTGACAAACAAAAATAGACTTTATAGATATATTCCACAGGCTACAATAAAGGAGAAAGGGAAAATATCAGGAAACAAGTGTTTAACATGTGGATATTGCATCCTATTTCCGGTCGTGTGCCACTCTTTGGACCATTCAGATCCCTCCTCTGGCATCATCACATATGCTCAAAAACAGGCAATGAAGATGTACTGTTCCCCTCTGTATTCTCCAGAGGAAGTATGTTGTTTCTGCATTCCAAAACAGAAATTTAATATAGGTCTGTGTTCACACAGTAAAACCAAATGACTGTCAGATCCTCTTCATTTTTAAGGCAGTTTAAGACTAGACTGAAAACCCACCACCTCCTCCTGGCATTTAATTCTACCTATAGGCAGGATATATTATGGTGTTTTATTGTTTTATTGTACTTTGCCTATGTGTTGTATTATTTGTATATTTGTGTTTTGTTGATTTTTACAAGAAGCACTTTGGGCAGCTGAAGTTGTATTTAAATATGCTATATAAATACAATTGAATTGAAAATCAGTAAACAATTCATCGAAGATTGTGCTAAGAGCTCTTATATGATTATTTTTTTTACAATCAAGCCAGAGAATCAGCTCACATTACTGCAATAAAAAGTGTGTTTGTTCCTTGGCACCTAACCATACACGTGATTACTTCCTCCAAATTACAATTTTGGAGAAGTCAAATGCCAGTAGATTTACTGAATTGCAACAGTGTCTTTTAATTTTACTAATTTCAGAAAAAAACAAAAAACAAACAAACTTGAGTTTCATCCACATGCATTACTGATGTGGCAAGTGTCATATATGTTAATAATATTTCAGTCTGAAGAATAAAAAAATAAGAAATTACATAATCTGTCAATGTGATCTGTTAGCACTGTAAAGATTAATATAAACAGTACTGAAATAACAATTGGGCTTGTGGCAGATAGTTGAAGTAACATTATGATGGAGGGGAGAGAGAGCATATTTATTTGAACGACTTGAGATGAGAGAAACAAATAGAAATTGTTGTCTTGTTTCATGACCACAGCCCTGGCAATAGAACCTTCTGTTGACTCTTTTTTCCCTTGTGTTTTTTAGGCACATACAAAACCAGCGCAGTCTTAAAGGACCAGATTAGCCTAAGATTAGCTGGGCATGTGTCTATTTGTGGCTTCATTGTCACAGAGATAAAAGATCTACTTACACATGCATGAGCTACCATCATATGCATTCAAGGGGTTATTTTGGTTGTAATGAGGGGGAATGCGATGGCCAATGCACTTATATATTTGAGAGCCACAGAATTCTTAGATGAGATGGTGGGATTATCTCCTCATTTTTCAGCATAAGCAGTCTTTTTCTTTCTCTCTATAGTGTGGTGCCTTGACCATGCTCTAACCTGGTTTATATGTACCTTAGTGGCCAGGTACCGGACTGTCGTCTCTTTTGTTCTGTCTGAATAACAGCTCTAAGAATAATGTGTAATGCTCCTATCTCTGTCCTCCTCTCTGAGACTCACGGCAGCAGGAGCACGTTTTCATTCATTTACTGAGAAGAATGCAGGTTTGGAAAAAGAGACGACACTTAAACGTCCTTGTGTAAAACAGCTGTACCCAAAAATAATTGTCTTTATTATTAGTGAATGTTGAAAGATAATATGTGAGAGCATTTCTGTAGCAAACAAATTCTTTAACTATCTGTGACATACCAAGCGCTTACAGAATGTCCAGAACACTGCAGCTCGTCTGCTCACAAAAGAGACAAGAGCACCTCACACCTGTGCTGTTCAACCTACACTGGATCCTTATCACGTGCAATTCAAAATGTTATTGATTGTATTTACATGTCTGCACTCTAAGGGTTCTGTATATTTGAGGGAGTTACTGCAGCAGTATACTCCACCCAGAGCCCTGAGGTTAGCTGAACAGCTCCTGCTGGCTGTGCCCAAAGACCAGAGGTGACAAAGCCTTTTCTGTGGAAGCGCCCAAACTATGGAACCGCCTCTCTCTGCCTGTCAGATCCTCTCAGTCTGTAGCACAAGTTTAAGACTAGACTAAAAACCAACCTCTTATCCCTGGTATTTAGTACTAGGATATCTGGGTGTTTTATTGTTCTTTGACTATGCATCACATTATCTGTATATTTGTATATTGTTGACTTTCATGTGAAACATTTTGGGCAGCTGAAGTTGTTTTTAAACGCGCTGTATAAATAAAATAAAATTGAATACCTATAGCATTCTACACCTGTATAAAGTGGTAGTGTGTAATGACTTTTTAGCTCTGATTAAAAATCATTGAAAGTGAAATTCAGTTAATTGATATCACATTTTGTAGTAGTCATAGTAGTAGTAGTATTACAGTACAGTGTTAGCTGTAAACACAGTTACAATTATTTAAAGTTGTAGAAGCAGCATCAATACATTTCCACATTACACTGTCCCTTTTAATGACACTTTGTTCAGTGTCTTTAGCAGAGCTAGAGCAGCTGATGCCCCGGGCTGTTCCTGGTGTTCCTGGCCTTTTCCTTGCAGGAATCTCTGCTTCCCGTTCGGAAGTTTGTGGAGTTGGGACAGACTGTCAGTGAGGCCTCCTGGACCAAAGTGACAGGGCTTTATCCACCCATGACCCGTGACGAGGACAGAGGAACTCAAAGACCGAACATAACCCTACCAAGAACTCTGCATTATATTTGGCATTATATTTGAGAAGCGCAGTCTGAAGTATTTTAGTCATTTATAAACACATTTAAAACATATATCTGTGTCCAAATTTAAGCTTTAAGTATTCTATTTCTTTCATACTAAACTCCGAATAATTTGTGTGTGTACTTTGGAGTAGGTTTATTCTTGATTCCCCTCTTCACTCATCTTAATCTCAATCTATAAAGTTCAGGCCACAGATTAGAGGCCGCTCTCTTAAGAGATACAAAGACAGTGAGTGAAGCAGTTTGCACTTAGCTGCAGATTATCCGTTAAAAGGAGTGGGAGAAGGAAAAGAGGACGCACTTAAGAGATAGACACAGGCCGGATAGAGATAAGACTGGTGCAAATGGAAATAAAGTGCCACAGGGTTTTCAAAAGTGATGCATCTGAGTGAACAAGGGGAGAAGAGAGGAGGTGACAGAGCAGAGGAAAGAGGACAGAGATGGACAGATAGAGAGGAGGAGGAGGAAGCAGGAAGTATGAGCACAACAGCAGGATTAGGCAATAAACACAGTGCATCAAGTGTGAATAAGTGGCACTGTGAGGCTGGATCTGCTGAGGGAGGCAGGGTCATCTTTGGCTAATCTGAAACAAATGCTGAAAGAGTAACAGGTTTATTTAATGGTCCAAAGTTAGTTGTAGTTGGCAGTTTTGGGGTGTCAGTTGTTCACTGTTGGTCCACCAACCCAAAGTTTGTGCAGACTGTCGAAGTATATTCTTGGACAAGAAACTCACCTTCAATAAGTGTGTGAGTAACCTTTGATGTCCGAAAGACTGTTGTTGCAGATTGGCAACCAAGTTTCCATTAGTCAGCCTCATGGCAGCTGTGGCTACTAAAGTAGCTTTATCACTAACAGATGTGAGGAAATAATGGATCATGCCAGGGGACTGTAATTATTTACATACAGACCATTCTCTTCTCCAAATAGTTCAAGCTACATCTATTTCTGAGTGTAATAAATTCCCAAGGATGAAATGGAGCAAGGTAAAAGGGGTGAGAGTAGGAGACGAGGCAGAGGCTGCCCATGTTAATCTCCTCATTTTCATTTCTCTTACCATGTGGGATTAGAATGATTTTATTTAAAGTGTCAGCTTGAGCTCCTAGATTGAGAAATCTGGATTTCACAGGGATTATTTTGCACACATGGAGAGACACACACACACTTCCCTTCACTCTCTAATGATCTGCTTGAACAATAAATGGCATCTATGCCAAGGCACAACAGAGGGATACCAACATTTCACCAGATCTAGTAGAAAACACGTCCAGGTTGGTCGAAATGCATATTACATGTAACTATTTGATGCATACAGACTCTCTTTATAGCCTATTCTGTACCTAAAATGTATTAATTAATTTTTTGCAGTAAACCTGCAAATATTCTCATGTTACTTTAGTATAGGTTTAACTTTTGTTCAATGCATCTTTTGTAGAGGGTTGGTAACAAGGCAAATAGCTTCTTGGGGTTTCCAAAACATCTTTCTGCATTATTACATGTCCCAAGTGAAATGAGGTGAACACAACCAGTGCACGCCCCTTCTATGTGGGAGATTTACCATGTAATCTACATTAGGATAAGTCTGTCCGCAGCACTCAGCTCTCAAAGGAAGAATAAAACCACAGTCACCTTTCTATCCTCTGCCCTGTAGTCTGCCTCCTCTCATTACATTAAAGGATGAAGCAACGGTATTTAAAGATACCCTCATCTGTTTAATTTCTGCTTATTTAAGAGAATCTATCCCCTAACCCTCGTTTAATTTCTCTTTAACTACAAACTGTGCTTTCATCTGCCTGATTGGTCTTGCTGTAAATAAAATGAGAGAGTTTGTCATGGCAGGGCCTTAATCCTACCTCTGAGCTGCGGTTGCTCTGACTGAGGAGCGGCTACTCGTCAACGCAAAAACACTCTTCAGAAAATGCAATGGCAGTTTATTTATGTATTGTGTGTGTGTGTGATGGAGACAGTCTCATAACGTTTTTCTCAGATCATCCCACAGCCTTAGAGCTTGTCTAGTTTGATTGTATACATCTTTGAGCTTTTACAGTATACATTTGAAAGAACATTAATATGTAGGTTTAATCTTTGTTTTTATAGGTGTGTTGAAGCAAATTAGGGTCAATGCCTTTTAGAGAGCACATATCCTCAGACTCCCCTTTTCCACACACATTTCCTCCAACTCTTCTGGGGAATCCTGAGGCATTCCAAGGCCAGCCGAAACTCCCTCCAATGTGTCCTGGATCTTCCCCAGGGCTTCCTCCCAGTGGGACAGGCACCACAACAGTCTGATACTCACTCATACTTGGACTCCTTGAAGCAGAGACTCTCCACCCACCTGGAGAGGGAAAGCCACCTTTTTTGGTTCAAAAACTATGACCTTGGATTTGGAGGTGCGTCACATTCGTAAACTGCCAGCAGGACAACAGCATCTACGAACAGCAGAGATGAGATCCTGTGGTCCCCAAAGCTGACAGCCTCTGATTTCTGACTGCTCCTAGAAATACTGTCCATAAAAACAATGAACAGAACCCATGACAAAGGGTAGCCCTGCCAGAGCCCAACACACATTGGCAACCGGTCTGACTTACTGCCGCAATGTGAACGCAGATCCTGCTCTGATCATACAGCGACCAGACAGCCCTTAGCAAAGGGCCCCAGACCCATACTCCAGTAATATCCCCTAAAGGACAACGAGAGGGACACAGTCAAATGCCTTTTCCAGATTCACAAAGCACATGTGGACTAGGAAAACTCTCTTGAACCCTCAAGCTCCTGATGAAGGCTATAGAGCTGGTCCAGTGTTCCACAAAAAACACACACTGCTCCTCCTGACCAAATGATGTAAGTGTATAGTGGCATCTTTCGTTTTGTTCTGGGCATTATATATGATATTTTTGCACATAGGGCCATTGTCCTCGAAAAGGTTTCCTTAAGTGCCTATATATATTGGTCATCAAAAGCAGATGTTAATGTTGTATATATTTCCTTCTTCAAACCATTTGGTTGAAGATTATGAAAAGAAGGATATGTCTTGTTTGTCTAATATGTATAGTGCTAATGGTTCCATCCTAACAATGTTATTATGTGCAGCGATGTGTAAACACACACAAACACATGTTATGATCCAGGTCTTGGGAAGTAGGTTAAGCAGGCTGGAAGCATCTCTCGCTGCTTGGTCCCAGCTTAGGAGGAGCACTTAGGGCATGGGACAGGGGGACAGTGGTTGAGGTGAGGGGTGAGGGGAGGGGGGCAGAGATCTTCTACAGGACATCTGTCACAAGGACGCTGCTATTTTCCAGCCATGAACCACAGACTCTCATACACCACTGCTTTGGCACCAAGATGATGTTGGATGTAATAATCTGTGACCCCCTCATAAAGGTGAATTGGGAGGAACCAGGGAGGAAAACATTTACTGAAAAAATAATCAAAACCTACCCAATGGAAAATGCAATAAATGAATACATTAATCCTGAATTTAAGCAGCAATACATTATTCAAATTTTATAGTCATTTCTAGCTTTTGAAGAGTGGTGACATTAGCAGCAACCTGTCTCAAATACGTTTAGATGGGACAATCTGTAGAAGCTTTATAGAACTTGATGATCCTGTACTATCCAACATTTCATCTTACTGAAAAATTGACAGCAACAATCAGTTATTTGTTGTTCAAGATTTGTTGTTGTTGTTGTTGAAGTGGGGGTAAATGATGGCCCCTCTTGTCAAAAACACTGAAACAGTTGATGACAGTCTTAACTAGCATGTATTCATGAATGTGCCGTTAGCGCTGAATGGACAAATCTGCCCAATGCCATCTCTGAGAACGTTGGTGCTCCTCTTGCAGGTGTCCAAGTCCAACCCACAAACAATAACACTGACACACAAATCATGAATACACACTAACACAAAAGACTCATTGTGCGCTCATGTGTGTCAGATAGCCCATTCTTTTTAATCTGGGATTAGAATATTCCCGTCCTGAGAGCCACACAGGAAACAATGGTTCGCTTTATGAGAGGAAGTATGCAATAATGTTGTTAACACCTCAATCTGCCCAAGTTACCCCCTACATATGGTCTTCTTTTTCACTTTCACTTTTTAAAAAACTGTATGTACCATATTGTTCTATTCAGAAACATACTTAATGGAAAGTGCTAATGCTTTCAGTTGAGCTTTACATAAAACTAAAAAGGCTGGTGGAGGGTCCATTACCTGCATTTCTCAAAAAATGTTTTTACTTTGCCTATAATGTTCCACAGAATGTATAATCATATTTTTTATTGCCAAAAATACTTGTTTTTCTCCACAGAGATTGCATGTTATGTGATTTTGTGGAAAATTCCAAGCAAAACCACTTCTCCACTGAAAATAAAGGTGCTACATTGTGCCCTTTTAATGAATGATGATGTAAACACTGTAATGACTGATTATATAATTTCCTGATTTAGAGATCTCCAGACCATTTTACAAAATACAAGACTAGTGTTGATAAGTAAGTGTATATTTGCTTGAGAGGTTGATGTGTCCATACAGTGTGAGCTGTAGTGGTCCTCTGGGGTGTAATCTGACACGGAGATTGTCCATTAACACACGATCAAATCTATTATTCTGCGTAGTGTCACACTTCTATGGGCCAATTGTGTCTTCAGCACTTCAGGGTCAGTTTGGCGCAACATGATACCATCTTTATTATCTGACTCATATAGAGATCGGGTTGTCACTTCACACAGAGGATTTTAAGTTAGCCTAATCTTAAACCAATGTACATTTTAAGATGCTACATGCTAAATTTAGCATTCAGAACTATTCAGATATTATTGACCTAATTCTGGAAGTTAGGCGCCTCCATTACCGAAAGTGCAGGTTAGTAGCAGTCAGTAGCAAAAGTGGGCAGGACTGTGCTCGATAGAGTGATAAATGTATTTACCAGTTGTCACCCAGCAATTTATTGGGTTGTTCCATGGCTCCTTGTTTACTTTTTTGTTTTGGTTAATGCATGCTAACATGGCAGATTTTTTTTTATTTAACTTTTTTTTACATTCAATCTATTTGGAAGTTTAGTGATGCTGTTATTCTGGGACAAGGGGCAAGAAAGGGCACACTACAGTGTGTCTGCTGGTGCGTGTGAGGTCTATGAAAGAAGGTCAGCTGTGATTATATTTTCTGGCTTTCTCAAACTTAATCCTGTCTTTATAATATCAATCTAATCTATAGGCCCTTTCTTTCTATAGGGCTTATTTGGGTGATGAGTGGTTTCTAATACTCCTTAATACTAAGTAATTCCAGGGTATACCTAGTTCTTAAAGTAAAGTATTAAAGGGGATTAAAAGTGATTGCATCCAAATAAGTTCATGTAACTATTATGACTGACAGGTCAGATACTATTTTCTGTTCATCTTGGTTATATCTGAATATCTGAAAATGTAAATAGTGTGACATACTTTAGCTTGAAGCCTTGAAATTCTTATTAAATTTAAAAATGAGCGATGCACATTTTATCATGAAGAAGCATTTGTATGCTCTGCTTTGATCTGGTCATATAAACTGAGGACACGTTAATTGCGGGTGCATTTAATTACGGTAATAGTTTGGCCGTATATCTCCTACATATGCATGGGGCAGCTGTGTGATCACTAATCAGTTAGCAGCGGGCTAATGCTGCCTCCTTAACCCAGGGGCCTCATAAGACTGACACTGGCCCTGCCCCTCTCTGAGCCAGGGACAAATCTATTACACCAAACAAGGGCGTCAAATGTCAACAAACAAACAGCCACAGATTGTATGGACTGCTCTGAAGATTATGGGGCCGATGTCAGAAAAGAAAGGTCTTATAGGAGAGTGTGTGAGGCAGACACTGGATAATCAGGTCATTTAGCTTGTTTGGATTCAAGATGTTCAACTCTTTGGACAATTGAACACAGAATAAAAATATTTTGGACTTAAGACATCTATCTAGTGTGGAATGATTGGTACAGATTGGCATTGAGTTTCATGTCTAGTAGCCATGATCTTTGAAGCCACTAATGATTTTATGGTTTGATCCAATAAGGAAATTGGCTAAATTTATAGACAAGATTAAGCACTTGTGGTTTATTCCTTATCTCCTTATACTTTTTGTTATGTTATGTCTCTTTTTATATATAGACAAAATATATAGAAATATATGTAAAAATGTGTCTTCTGCTTATGGGAATGCCAGAGTTCTTCAAAGTGAATGCCATCCCCATGTAAAATGCCTCAGTTGTGACTTGAGAGTGCAGCTTGTGACATGGTCCTTCAAATGAAAGTCTTACCAATAATCATGAGGGAATATTGTGTGCAGACAGGGGATGCAACCTTTATTGATTACAAAGGAAACATGTCTAGAGAGATTCTGGGCATTTAGTCAAGGGCTGTGTGACCAGTGCCTCTTCTACAAAGGCAGCACCAAAATAGCACCCCCTACTAGCCCCCCACGGAAACCCCTGGAGTCTAATGGTTTGTGTTTTTACATAGGAGCTAGCCTTTAACATGTACAAGGATCTGGAAGGTTGGAAAGCTTTGATGCGTCGTCACCCAGCCGGTCGGGTGCGTGAATCCCTGGGGCACGCCATGGGTGACTATGGTCCCCCCCTCCCTGACTCTTCTGTGGAGGTCTCCCAGTGCCCCTAACCCAGCAGATGGGCTCAAAGAGGAGGCTAGAGACGCAGGGCCAACCTCCAGTGCTCAAACAGGGGAGCAGGGGAGCAAATGGCCCGTTAATATTTCATACACTCTCGCTCATCTCCAAACAGGGAAATGGACGACACTGAAAGCACAGAATGGAGTGCATTGAATCTAAGATATTATAATAAAGAAGCATTTAAACACAAGCAACATAACTGCTCTGGAAGTAGAATTATTTTTAATCTCAGAGGGTTACATATCAGTGATGCCTGGATTATTGACAAATTTATGACTTAAAAGTGTTCAATAACAACTATGTATTGATTGATTTTGCTACACTGAAATTAAGCCAATCATTGTGTCTTTTATCTCAGAAAACAAGATCACAATTGATATATTGTGAAATAATATTTTTGAGAAACTTTTGATATTACAATATCATTAGTATTGTTATAGTTTGAACCTAATTAGCAGAAAAGAAATGTGGATATACTGAATCTGAGTACTTCATGTCAAATTGCTTCTAAGAAGACAAATCAGTTCATTTGAATAATAATAAATCTTCCATTTAGCAGTTCATTGTCACTCACCTCCCATTACAGAGGGTGTAGCTCATTCCTTGAGCGCGCTGTATCTGGTGAGCTAACCTGGGCACTAACAGGCTTGACCTGTGTGCAGGCGAGCGGAGGTGAGGCAGTTTGCTGCTGGGTAATTGCCCCGGGGTCCTCCTCATGTCATTAATGTGTGATTAGGGCCGGTGGGGAGCAGCAGTTAGGATGTTCAAAAGCCTCTGACAGGCCTCATCATGAGCGAGGAAAAGCCTGAGACTGATGCAGCAGGCACACAGATGGGCCAGAGACAACGCTGCCAAAACACTAACTTGTTATTCCTCCTCACCTCCAGAAATCAAGCAGCGCTAATAAATGGCCAGCACGGGTATGCTGATGCAGGTGTCTGCAGACAAGAGAATTCCACAAAAGATCCAGTGCTAAGGCACTAATAGTTTCTCACAATTGTCAACCAAATCATAATTCAAAACCTGTAGAATCGACTTAAATTGACAATTTGGTCTTTAGTGAGTGAAGCTAGTAATACAGTATATGCAATACAAAACCTTTAACAACCAACTACATCGTGGTCGTGAAACTGCCTGTAGACTAGCCTTAACTTGCAGAGGGGCAAAACATTTATCAGAACTAAATGTGCTTAGGTTTTTTTGTAACTTTGTGACACTGATTGGACTTGAAGGGATGTGTTGTCTCGGGAGCTGCTTGCTGACAAGTTAAAGTTGACGCAAGCAGTCCCAGGTACAAGCTGAAGTTTCTGCCTCACGCTCCATCATGTGAGGGTTTTTGGAAGCCTTTAAGTTGTCATCTTTAATACATGAGAGGTGCGGCTGTGTAATGAAGTCATTAGACTGGGAGCAAAGATGAAATATAAATCAGATGTCCCTCTCGGCCCCTCCCCGGTGAACAGGTGGCAGAGTTGAATGAGAGGGTGCGCTAACTTGGCTGTCACCGTGTTTTCCAACAGAACCGCTGCCTTCTAAAGCCAAAGCACCGTGAATTATACATCTATGGCACTAATTCTCTGGGCGGAGGGGGAGACGGTGAGAAGGGGCAGAGAGAGTTAGGGAGATTAATGGCTGGAGCGGTTGGTTTTGACGCTGCGATCTTTGGCGCAGCTTCCTACTCGCAGCTTATTGGCTTTTCAGACCACATTTATTTATTTCGTTAACAAGAGAGAACGGTGCACGTCGCTGTCACTTTTTTGGCTCGCGGTGGGCCGGGGCAGACTTGTCATCTCCTACTCCATGGCGCGCGCCTTTGAACCCTGCCATGGACTGCAGAGCGGGAATATTAATAGTGCAACAAATAAGACTTTAAAAATAGCTGGATTCTGTCAGAGGCCAAGTGCCAGTGACACTTTTTGTCAAGCTGACATACCTGCAGTGGAAAACAGTGGCTGCTGGAAAAAAGGGTTGTCACATGCTTTGTAGTTGGAAAATATGAAAACTCATTAGCACATATTTGTAGTTGAACACATTGTTATTTTAGTCCTCATTATGGAGTCATATACTGAATGAGTGCTTTTTTACTCAGTCCAGAAGGTGTGAGCGCAGAATGTAATTGGTTAAGAACAACAGGTGGCATCACTACACATACAGTTATAGATATGTTGTGGAATGTTTTAGAATAGCAAATGCTTGAAGAGAAACAAAGTGGTATAGTTGTTAAAACTCTTCCTCACACCAACGAGGTCCTGAGTTTTATGCCACTCTGAATGTTACTTTCCTGTGTGAAGCTTCTGTGTGTTTCCTCCAACTTCACAGAATGCCTCATAGTGGCAGTGTGCACAAGACTTAAACCTAGCCCTCTGTCTACAGAATTGTGTTTGACTTGTTAATAAAATGACAAATAAAGTATTTGACCTGGACATTGAAAATCCTCCTGGATATGAACTGTAGGATAGTTAAAGCCTTCTCTGCACTATAAATTCCTCAGTAGGTAGTGCATGCTGATATGAATCAATCAACCCATAGCCTAATCTGTGTCTAGCCTCCCTAGAGAGTCCTCACAAAGGCTGTGGGCAGCTAAGCCAATAAACGTATTCAATCCCGTTTTTACCCAGCGCGTCATGCAGCAGGTGAATGTGTGTGGGAGGTCGTGACCCTCTCATCCCCCCACCTGTGGGATGACAGCAGAAGTCTTCCAAGGAGTTCATGTTACCAATGTCATAAAAACAAGAAGCCACTGTTCCCCCGCTGGGCTCCTTCTCCCTTTGTCTTGGAGGGACTCTGCACCGGGCCAGGCAGGACGTGCTGGCAGAGCTGAAACTGAATATTATCATTGGGGGGAATCTTGTTTCATGTTACTGGGCAGCAATAGGTGAAGCCCTCTGCTCTTGAGCTAACAGGAAACAACTGTAGACATAACACAAAAGAACAGGAGTGACAACACAAGCACGTTTTTACAAACTCTTTTGCCTTAGTTTCCTTGAACAACCCTTAGCCTGACACATTTCATACTGATGTACATTCAGCTCATGTGGTGACCGCTTAACTCTCCCTCCACCGCGACCCAGGTCAATATCTCACTTTACCAACAGCTACACTTTCCTCTGTCACTCAGGGCTCCGGTCCATTCATACAACAGGTTAGTCCAACAAAGGAGGCCGCGGGGGAGCTGCCTGAGCCTTCTGCCTGCACACAAACAGTAGCTCACAGAGAAAGGCCTGACTGTAAGCTCCGCTGTGACGGCTGCTTTGTGCTCGTCCGTCAGCCCGGCCCTGGCTCCTGAAGATACCTTCAGTCAGCGCGCCTGGCTCCCTGAAAGGAGGGATTCACACAGCCCTGAAATATTCATGTCCGGAGGGCACCTGCAGCACAGCCACCTTTTGACCCTGTGCTATAGTCTTGGAGAAGGCAGAGGATGAAAGGCAGAAGCGGAAACTGCCACTGAAGGCGGGGTCAGGTTAGAGAGGTGTGGAAAAGCTCTTTGATGTTTTGTTATGGAATACAACTATAAAACATCCCTTCCACCTTCTGAAGTGGCCACAATTATTGGATTTGAAAAGTATAAAAGGTTAAAGAAATTCTATTCCTGACAATCAATCAATTTACTGCATCCAGGTTCTCTGTCTTCATTACAACCATCATTTCTCTCATTTGTGAAGTCACTTATGTATTTAATGATTCCTGTGGCTCAATATATATATGTATGTGGATGTGTGTATATATATATATATATATATATATATATATATATATATATATATATATATATATATATATATATATATATATATATATTTTTAAATCTTCTTTAATCTTAAGAAAACAATCTACTAAAATATTTGACCTGTATTTATGCAACTCGATTCAACTGCCTAATATTTATCTTCCATCTCAAAGGTTGAACATACATAAAACGCCTGTTTATTATAAAGTGTTTCAGAATAAGACCAACTGCTCTCTAAATTAGGACACTGAAAGGGATTGATGCATTCGAGAGATGGGACGAGTTGAAAATAGGAGGGGAGAGAAAGAGAAAGCGAGGGGGAATGGATCGGAAGTTTGACATTCCTTTGGGCGATGTGTGTCTCGTCACCAAACGTCCGTGTATTCTTTTAACGAGAGTCAATACCCCTTTCCGCTTCCCAAGCACTCAGCGTGAGCTGGGCTGGGGCAATGCCATTGAACGGGGACAATGGGGCCCTCTTTAAAGCCAGCTTTTAACTAGGCGTGTGCACATGGATATCAATATGACACACAGTTTTATATGTGGGGAGATCTAATGCAAAGACAATTGATGAATTCTCAGTGAAGACCCAGATAAATAAATGACTAGAGGCAATTAATTGTGATGTGTTTTGTTATGGTACAATATAAACACTTTTCCCCTGTTCCACGTACTGCATAGGCACACATGCTTTAGCTCTTAAAGTTTAAAGC
This sequence comes from Periophthalmus magnuspinnatus, assembly GCF_009829125.3. Classification (NCBI taxonomy): domain Eukaryota; kingdom Metazoa; phylum Chordata; class Actinopteri; order Gobiiformes; family Gobiidae; genus Periophthalmus; species Periophthalmus magnuspinnatus. The sequence continues at coordinate 14,782,509 of NC_047149.1, forward strand.
TTTCATTTCAAAGGTGCTCAGGACCTGGTATCACTGCGGCACAAAGCATTGGCTCGGAGGAGAAAGTGAGGACATCTGAGGGGAGGACAAGAAGGGGACACCGAAGCACAAAAATATAAAAGTCAAACGAGTAGAGGGGACAAGGGAGGCAGACGGAGGGACGAGGCCCGGCAGGGAGGAGCGGGGAAGGAGCGAGCGATAGAGCCCAGGGAGGGGTGCAATGCTACGCTTTCAACTGCCTTTTGTGGGCCTCTCTGCAGATGTCACCAGCTGTTCCCCCGCACGCACTGCTCCAAAGCGCGGAACATCGCCCGCGGCCCCCTTCTCGGGCCACCTTTCAAGTGTCAATCAGAAGGGGAGGGGTCACGGGTGTGTGTGTGTATGGAGAGTGGGGTGAGGTGGGGGTGGAGGGAATGATTTCGGTCACTGTCCTGAGAACGATGCCAGAGATTCGCCATTGATTAAGCCCCCTCCCTCCCCTCGCTCAATAACAGAGAGGGGATAGAGCCAGGCGTGTGCAGCGTGCAGACAAAAGAGACCCGTGGGCAAGGTTAGCTGGAGATCATCCGGGCTAGCGATTCAACCATTAGCCACTGTGTTAGAGACCGGCTCCTCCATAACAGCGTTGCTCCTTGGTTCAAAGCGTGAGGGTGACCTACCATTAAGAGAGGTGAACGGGGAAAGTTGTTCGACATAAAATAGGCTGACATATGGTGACACATAGACAAACACTGTCTAACAAGGTGTGCTTAACAGTGCTTAACCTTGGAGCGTCAAGCCGACAGACATAACTTCAAGACATGTTTATCGACTACATCAATATCAAATAGCAGTGGAGTCGCTAACCTTCTGATCCAACGGCGGTGATGCCACTAAACCCGCTCAGAGCCATTTAATCATTGAGACAGGGTCAGTTGCAGAAAGCCTTACACAGGAAGTTGAACAATTCTTCTTCACGTTTACACTGGCAGTCAAGTTGTACGCTGTCATACTGGCGTAATCCTAAAAAAACACAGATTTTATTGGTGTGAGACTACATGCATCTTATCTGGCGGTTTGTGCAGGCCCATTATACACTCTATTGCCATTGCCCCGTTGATAACCTCTCTGCTGAGGCCTGAAAACAAAGGCCTTTGAAGAAGAGAGGAACCGGTGCATTTTGTGTGATTTATGTCTTCCAAAAACAAGATAGCAGAGTGGAGGGTCCCCAACATGGCTGACCCCGGGGCTTCCTGTCACCTCTTAATGTGTCCGCTGCTCCATAGGGAATAGCCGCGGTCTAAAACACAAATATGATTTACTGTCTTTCAACTAGTGGTGAGCTACTATGTCCCAGACTGAAAACTGAAGTCGGCATTTCACCTGTACAATGAGGTGTTATTAAGTTTTGAATTTTGAGTTTCCCGGTTGTTTACCCAATGCCTCACTTTGAGCTAAGCCTGAATGAAAGGAAACAGCATACTGTATATAGAGACAGTAGTTTATATTTAGACTGTTTTTGTGCATTTAGGGAAATTCAATGACTTGTTCTGCACTTAAGAAGGGACTTTTTAGGAACACACAATAGTGGGAAAATGCATGATTTCAGTTTGACCATAGCACATTCAAACTGAGAGACTGGAAACCCTAACTCTGCCATATCTCACAATACTTTCACTAAATGGATTTGTGACATTTTTAAGTTTAGCATCCTAAAGGCACTTTCTCTTCTGTCCACATGTCCACATTAACTGAACAGTCATATACACATATCTTGTCTTATTACTCAAACAACTGTAGCTTGTTGACCAATTTTAATTCAGTCTATGTTGCTGGGTACCAAAAACTGTACTCAAGTAAGTTCTGTTACTGCAAAATATGCTTTCTCTAGTAGAAGTGCAAAGTAAACTCTGAGTAGCCATGTATGCATTTATGAATACACCCAAAAGATACATGCAAGATTGATACAGACTTAATTGTTCTTCTCATGGGCATCATTCAAATTTAATGACATAATCTGACTTCAGTTCACTTACCACGTTACTAAATCATTACTTCAAACTACACTGTCTGTGAGGACCACTTATGCTCTTTTTTCTGTTGTTGTTTAATTCAGTGCCTTTGGCTGTAATCCTTCACTTGTTATTTGCAAGTATCTTCATCAAATTTAAAATAATGTTTCATATTAAATCAAATGGATGTCATTAAACTGCTCCTTAGGTGTTTGCCCATTAGAAATACATCACACAGATATTTCCTGCTTTGTGGAAAAAGCACTGACCCCTCTTCAGACTGCGTCATAAAACTAAAGGGGGCCAAATCGCTCTGGTCTGTCAGACATGTAGCAAAACACAACTTCAGGGGCCAACACTTTCCAAGGACTAATATCCTCAAGCATTAATCACCCTAGTGAAAATATCAAAATGTTCTTCAACCATCCCTCCTTCCTCCCTGCTGGGCTGTACACACCTCGCATTTCACAGTTGCACAAAGTTGAAAATTCATTAATCAAAAGCACAACCTTTTTTTTTGTCTTTTCTGCCACACGCCACCACTGTCACCCCTGCCCCGTCCTGCCCCGTCCTGCCTCTGTCCTCCTCGACCTCTCACCCAAAAAAGTTCATCAAACGCGTCAGAAATCACGCGTGGCTTCCTCAATGCTTCCTGGTCATCCTCCACCATTTGTCTTTGGGATTTTTGACCATCAAATTTGGCTTTCACCCCAGCCCACCTCCAGGGTCACCCAAGGGTCTTATCATGTCTTTTTTGTCTGGCTAACTTTGGGAGATTACCCATAATGCTTCAGCCATGTTTTCGGACCCCCTCCCTTACTCTTGTGCACAAGTGAAAAATAGCAGGAAACGTATATCTGTCATTGTCCATTCAGGAGATCACCTGTAAGGAAACGGAGCGGGCCCAACAAGTGCTGACACAATCATCCCTGTGCCTAGCAACACATCCTGGTTCCGGCCCAGACGCGAGGGACCGTACAGTACGTCTGAGCTCCTGATCCACTTCCTGTCCCCCCCTATACCCCCGCCCCCACCCAAATGGCAAAGAGGGGACAGTGGACAGGTTATCACATGCTGAAAGAAGGGGAATTCTGCAGAGGAAAAGAAGAAATTTGGTGCCAGGGGTGACATCCAGGACCGACAATCATTGCTTTGTATTTGATCAGGATAAAGCATTGCTATTGGCAACTGAAAAATTAAACTGTACATTTTTTTCCCATATATTTAAGCAAAATGTGTCTTGCCCCAGTACATATATAATGTATATGCTCCTGAGGTCAAAATACATCAACTGTGTCCTGTCTGCATCTAATTATAAACTGCTTTATTGTCCGATAATCAATAAATGTGAAAGACTGTTAGCATGCCAGTTGTTGGATTTACCACAATGGGAAAACTCACTACTGGTGTCTGAGAGTTGTCAAAAGTGCTTATAAACTTGCAGTGAATAATTAAGATGGTTGGAATGTATAAGGTAAGTGGAGAATAACTTTAGACCACTGCAAAACCTCTAAAATGAACTAGGTCTGTTTCTTGCGTTTTTAAGACAGTACAAATCAGGTAGAGTGATTTATACATTTTGTTTGTTTTTTTTTAATTAAAAAGTAATAAATTAAGATGTACTTTAAATCACCTTTGCCACTCTCAAAAGTCTTGGCCAAGCCCCAATCCCACCAATGCATTCACGCAGGCAAGGTGCATGGGTAAAGTGTCATAAAGTGTTATAAACTAGCAGCAGAAGGTGATGAGGGCCTACAAATTAAAATACTAATGTACTATTCTTGCACACATCTATCTCAGGAATTCTCAACGATAGTAAATTCACTGGTAAAATACTTTCAGATTCATACAGATTTGTGACATTTTAATTCAGCATGACTCAAAGTGCAACTCAAATCACATTGTATAATCAAACTTTATGCATTTGTAATATCTTAACATTTGGACTGAATAAAGTTGTTAAATATCATTTCTGCTACACATTAACCTATGACCCCTGTAGTGCACCTCCTGTTTTTGTGGTCCATTGATTTTCAAGTTGCAGTCAGGCATGTTTTCAGGTCGCCCGCTGGTCTGTCTCTGCCCTGACTCAGCGAAGCGCCACTGTTTGATCTCTGTGTTGCTGTTGTCATTCAGTGATGTCTCTTCCTATTACACAGAGTACCAGGAAGTGCAGGTCCCTGGAGAGAGGGGAGGTAAACCCTGTTTATCCTGAGCACAACCCATACAACACATGATTACAGCCCAGCCCTGCACCTGGACACCACCACACTGCCAAGTACACACACACACACACACACACACCCCCACACACCCACACACACACACACACACACACATCGCAACAGCATCACTTCCAATATTGGAGTATAACATTCTTTTTTTTTTTTTTTTTTGTACAAAACACACACAACTGAATTTAAATTTAATTTAATGTAAATGTTCATTAAAAATGCTTTTGATCAACATGAAATTATTGCAAAGTTCAGACAAAGCTGGTTGTGTTTACTTTTCCTTCTGCTGCCAAATCCTATGTGTGTGTCTGCCATTGACATCATTTTCTACTGTGAGGATTCAACAAATATTCAGAACATTTTAATCATTGTGAAAGAAAAACTGATGGGGTTGTCAAGTGATTATGATATTCATCCAAACATCTGGAGAATGTAGCACATATTTTATACCTTTTATAACCAAATTTGTAGCATTACCACAGGCTGAGTCAAGACTTGTATGATTCATTAGAGTTTGGAAAAGATTCAAAAAGGAACAAACTTGGCAAGGGGTACTACCTTTGGAACGGTAAAAAGAAATTGCAATTTGGCACTGAGAATAACGCTTTGTCTTGAATTGATTTTTAAAAATACCCTGGCTTTAAAAATACCCATCACCTTTGGGTGTTTTCCAGGTGAATGCTATTAGCACTGACCTCATGTTAGGTTGCTTTCTAAAACATGCTGGAGCTTTTTTAGATGAAATTGACATCATCTAATATTTCAAGACTGTCTATTCACAGCTCTTGTCTCAATAAATAGACGGTACCAAGAAAACAACAAAGATATTTATAATGCAGCTTGGATGCCAGAAATGAATTTTACACTGTGCTGACAGACTAAGGGGCAATTCTGTCTGTGTTCTGTCTCACCTAGGAAACATACATTACACTATTAACACAAATATCCTACTCCAGTCCCTCATGTTGAACTGCAGCCATACTGGCAGAAAACGTTTCTGTTGTGCATTCAAAAAAGTGCTTTGACATCTTGTTTTTGCAATCACAAGGAGAGTTTTTATTTTATTTCACAGTATGGCAGCAACAATGGCAGTATGTCTTTGGGAAAATATTATGATTTTTCTGTCACATATCGCAAGATTTGTGATTTTTATTTTAAAATCAAGATTCAATTCATGGTGCACATTTAACTCATCCAGGAGCATTAACATTTGAGATAGGGTTGATATAGAAACTGCATATGAACAAGACATGCTAACAATGTGAGCTGGTTTCCTGTTTCATAGAGGAAATTATATATCCAATCTGTTGCTAATTCCACCCATTCAAATTGCAATTTCAGTTCACACATTTCAGTTAGTTGGCGAGAGGTAATCACATTTACAGGAAAATGTTTACCTCTGTCACGGCACTAAGATAGCCCGGACTTGAACTCCATGATCTATCTCTCCATCTACACAACACCATCTCACAATGGTTTAAGTAGCTGCAGTATTTCCAGGGGACACTCTGAATTAAGCTCAAACATGTGATTGAGAGCCGCTCTCTCACCAGTCGTCTTTTCTTTAGCTGGCTCCTGGCTACTGCTATTGTTCCTGCCGCACCTGTCACCACAGAGTTAAAACATAGAGTGGAGTATGGAGTAGGCTACTCTAGTTATCAAGCACATGCCCGCGTACATAGTGGCACATACCTCCTTGTTACATTTGGGAGGTGCAGCGGAGGTCGGGCAAGTTGTATGGATGTCATTGTTGGAGGGTCTGATTAATCCTGTGAGCGAAGGCATAAACAGCTGAGCGTCCAGGGCTTTTATCAGAGCGAGTGGCGCCGACACATAAAGTAAAGGCATACACGCTCATTTAGAAGCTTGCAAATTCACACGGTCGCCCAGCGTCTTAGCATAGCGCATCTACACATTCCTCTAGAGTATGGTAAAAGGATCCGCATGTAATTTATATCGAATGCTAAAGAGTTATATTGATTTAGCCAAAGACGCTTCAGGGGGCTCACACATTGTCGCGCGGCCTGTCTGAAGCCAGCTGTTGGTACTTCTCACTTTCAGGCGACATGACAAGAGCATGTGATTAGAACACTCAGCAGCCCAGCATGTGCACCCATGGGCATCTGTCAACACCATCACTACTGTAGGCTGGCCACTGGACACACCATTATGGAGATTTGATTATAGCTGGATTGTGTGGCTTACTTGGTTGTCAAAACTTATTGTCTTTTATTTTTCAGTGGCAAATTTTAATCTAATAATCATGTAGTTCTTATCATAATGGCCACCACTGAACGTCTGTTTCAAAGTCAGTCGTCATATAATAAAAAATGTAAAAACTAAAAAATGTTCACACTGAGGTCAGAATAATTTTTCGGCTTGGCCCCTTAGAAAGGACAGAATTAAAAGCTAGAACTCAAACTGGTTACCTTTTTATTATGTTGTTACTATGCCATCATGCTGCCCAGCTGTTGTTAAAGTGTTGTCTTGATGCTAAACAATCTTGTTCTACTGTATTTTGACACCAGCATCACCAGCCTTTATTCAAGAAGACGTCTTTCAAGCCACCATTTCATAAAACTTTCCTTGTCAAAATTGCTGTGACTAAATAAGAACTGAAGAACTGAAGCAAAGTGATATTTTACTCATTCAACCCTTATAATTTACACCCCCTGATCCCCAGTATAACCTACATCTTAATCTAAACAAAGGATTATGATGCTATTGCCGTGGCATTTACTTCCATATCCCTCCTCCTCCTCTGCCCCTCTTAATGCCATGTGGTCCTTCTGACTGTGCATTTGCAGCTCTGGAGTCTCTTCCACTGGGCCATTATCTGCTCTTATCTCCTCCTAAGTCCCTGTCGCCCCTTTGTAGCTTCAGATGAGTTAAGACGCTCTGAAATACTCCCAACAGATGTTTCACAATGTTGCCGTGCATTTTATTGCTTGGGCTTTCTTGCTCTGGGAGGGCTAAAGAATAGAGATGAGATTTCCAACATTAGAAGGCCAACAGCTGGTCATGGCTCCTTCCCCGGGTGCATTAACCTCGCTGGCCCTATCGCAGCAGTGCCAGTACAAGGAGCCTCTCAGCAGCATCTGTAGGGCTTAAGTAGACCGCAAAAATATCTCTGTCGCCACGGCAAACAGAGAGAGGGAGAGGGGACCGTCAGCAGCAAATCCAGGAAAAATGCTGTAAGATGGAAGAGCAGGTCATGGCACCACACCGTTAAGGGGCACAGCAGGATTATGTGTTTGTCTTTGGCACAGGAAGATTACACAAAAAGCATGGGCCCAAACAACAGTTATGAAACCTGCTTACTCATATCACTCTCTACTTAAAAAAAAGCTGGCTTTTCTTGCTGCTCGACAGTGAAATACTATGTGAACTATTGTGATACATAAACTATATTTTTGCATGCTTAATGATTAATCTAAGCAGTGATTACATTAAAGGTGCACTACGTAACTTCTAACCTGTTTGTCTCCATGGAGATATCACTGTGTTGCAGGGTGTAGTTCATTCAACTTTTCATTCTAACATGTAATCAGTTAAGGCAGGGGTGTCCAAACTTTTTCCACCGAGGGCCGCAAACTGAAACATATTTGAAGCGGAGGGCCACAAACCAGTGTCAATACAGGAGTCAAGTGATGCATTTAACACAGGTGAGACAGAGCCATTGTACCGTTAATAAGACTTGGAAGATTATTTGTAGGTCTGTGTCACAGTGCAATATAATATTATTCAGGTTAAAGAGGTAGAATCCCTTCAGTTTGGAGTAAAAAATACTTCCTGATTAATTGGGTCAGTTTAGGCATGAGGGCCAGCAAAAATTGGTCTGATGGGCAGCATTTGGCCCCTGGGCTGTAGTTTGGACAAACCTGAGTTAAGGTGTTTTTAGAAAAATGTGCATTCTTATTGTGAGTTATCTGTCCACAGACCTGACCTGTAACTTGACCTACTGGCATGACCTGCTGGCGTGATCTGCTTGTTTCCATGGAGATAGATATGTTTAATGCCATACAGTGGAACATGCCAAGTAAATCAATGGCATCTCCTTAGAGAGAAGCAGGTCACAGCCGCTACCAGAAAAGTTACATAGTGTACTTTTAATTTGCTCAATTATCATCTTGACTGTGGACTAAGTAGAGGCCAGGAATGGCTTAAAGCTATTGCAAGGAACTGTCAGGCGAGTACGGATGATGGCCTGGTATTTGCAGTAATACAGATAAGACAGATTCCTCTCACAAAGTCTGTGTGTTGAAGCTCACCACCACCAGTTGTTTAAGGTGCAGTTAGATATTTGCATTTTTAATCATTACCACTTCTGCAAAACAACTTCCCATTGGCTAGCAGCACATTGTCAGGCTCATAAACCTATTAATTGCTTTCCCTTCCGCACACACAAACACGAGTCAGTTACCATTCAGGATCACTTTAACCACTCAACGCGTACCTTTTCTTGAGTAAACATGGCGATTGTCTGCCACACTCTCGTCGCCCAGGGCAGCTGCTTCTCCTTAAGCCATCATCATCTCTGTCATCATTAGCAGCGCCATCATCGTCATTATAAGCACTGGGCCTGCTTAAACACAGGCCAACAAAGGTACCCGGGCACACAATGGACGCCTGTGCCTTTGAGGAACATATCAAGGCTTAGTGAAAGAAAAGACACGGCGCTGGTTGTCTGTATTTGAATAGGCTGTGTTGGGCTGGGTCCTTTCTTCATCTTTGCTCAGTATTGGATGTTGTGTGCTCAAGGGAAAGGTGTGTGAGTGTCAGTGGGTAGTCACGGGACAATAAGGACAGGTGCTGTAGAGTTTACCCAGTTTGTTAGCTTTGGTACAGGGACATGCACGCACCCACACAAGGTAAGGAGAAGAGCCCGCCCCCCCAACGCTGGTCTGTCATTGGACTCATTGTGGCGTCGCAGCTTTGAAAGATTAAATTAATATAGAGCAGATCACCTGTTTGCAAGTCAGCACCTCTGATCTCTGCAGATGACAAGTTTATAGTTCCTGCAATAGTCAGTCATTAAAAGGCAGTTATTATTGTTTTATACAGTCTGACAAATTGGATATACTTATTTCTTCTTCCACACTTTACCATTACTGGTTGCGGGTTGCTTTATTACAAACATCTTTTGTGCATTCTAGATAGATATTTTGTGACTTATGCATATTTTGTGAGTATCTGATTAACCAAATGCCACTTATTGTAAGATATTGATGGCCTAAAGTAAAATGGATAAAAAGAGAACATGTATTTGAGTGTTTTTATGGCGCAGAGGCACTGAGCTCTGGCTGACATGAGAGCAACGGTTGTCCTCTCTTGACTCTTACAGCAGCAGTAACACAGTCCTGACACAAATCCTTACTAAGGGTCCTTTCTGGTGCCCTCCCTCCCTTCCCTGAGCCCTTTCTCTTTGCCATCAGTAAATCCGGGTTTCACTACAACTTAAGCACTTAGCTGTAATCCCCATGAAGAGGCAGTACCCTGCACAAGTCACTTTTGCACCATTAAAGGCACACAATAGGGCCATGTAAGGGACTCACTTAAATGGATTGAGCACAAAGCCAGCGCTTGATAAGTTTTTAGCTGCAAGAATCCGCCATTTACACCCATCCTTTTGTGGATTCTCTTAGATGTACTTGTCTCAACAGTCTAAGCCGATTTGATCCTATTTTGTTTCATTCTTGCAACAGAGGAAAGCTTTAGATACAGTACGTAACAGAAGACGGAGAAGAGAATGGCCATCAAGGGACAATGGCCTCTTATTGATATTTACAAAGCTATGTCACTTTCTAATCTTTTAACAAGGCACTGAAGGAAGTTGTAGCCTGATAGACTGGTCTCTGAGGAACAGGAACTGGACTGCAGATTCCTCAGAAAAAAAACACTAATACCCAGCATCCTCTAGGGTGAGCAAGTACACATCCAACAGGCTTTATCAAGGCAAGAACAGTGGAACACAAGTGACCAAGACAAGAGGCCAGAGATACAGCACACATTGTAGAAAGTCACATTTGTGAAGAGGCCCAGCACAAGACAATTCACTCTGGTCATATATGAAATCAATTAGAAACAGAGGACATGACAACAAGAATATGCCGTTACACCAGGGCCTATGGCTGTACAATGTCTGTTTACAAGCAGAACATCCAGAGGACAAATGTAGAACCAAGGCCATCGGAACATTAGAGGTCATCATTCAAAAGTCACAAAGACTCCTGTCCCAAAACACAACACTTGGTTTTAGATACCTATGGACTTCATCTTCATTTTGTTATTAGACATTGAACTTGTACTTGTACTTGTATGTATGCAGAGAGACAATCATTTGCATTTGGGACATGTTTATGTTACACCAATTTTTTGTCTGACATTTAGTTATCCAAGTTTGCGACAGATGATCCCTACAACTAATTGCTTAGTTATAAAAAAAAAATCACACCTCAAGCTAAAAGTACAGAATGTGTTTCGGGCATTATTTTGTTTTGAAGTATATTGTTTCTGTTCTCCCTTTGTTCCCTTGTTTAGCAAAGCTTTCTTATGTCTTTGTGTGTGAAATGAAATGCGCTTCAGATAAATATTAAAACAATATCTAAATGTATGAAGATGACTCTAGTGCTAAGTCAGTGAGAAGAGAGTTTGAACACCCCCCTTTGCCCCATGTCCTCGGCGTTCTCAGTAGGAGGTGGAGAGGCTCTTCTGGACTCTGCACCCAAATGGTTAGCTTAAGCTCCTCCAGCCAGGCCTGCATTGCTCAGACTAAAGCCTGTATTTAAGGAAAGACAAAAGCGGGACCACAGGGACACATAAGAGTATTAAACATGGCTGCCAGGAGCTCCAGAATCCTCATGTAGTGGTGACAGTGGAGGCAGCTGACCCCGCTCAACACTGTTTGTCATCTGATACACTTGGATGTGTATCTTCAGTACATGTTCACCTTTATTGTGCATTTATTGATGAACGTGGGTGTTTTAATTTAACTGTGTACTGTGTAAGTGTACGAGTGCTTTCATTGTTTCAGATTTTGCCACAGAATAATCTTTGTCTCCAATGTGCAGTGATTTGTATAGAGATTTAGCACTGGATTGACAATAGATGCACTTCCTGATACAATACCTCCCATTTAGGCTTGAGATTGGCAAGAGTGTTAAGCTAATTTAACTGGCAATACTTTAGCAAAATGAATGGATCTTATACAATGACATTAAAGGAGCACCGTGTAACTGCTTGTCTCCACAGTATGACATAAAACCTTGCATTTGATCAATTGCTTCTCTTTTATCGCTCAAAAATACCTCTAAGACTATGCGTTTTTACTGTGAATGGGATTGCCTATCTACAGATCTGACATTTAACTTGGCCTGGCATCATCTCCTGCTTGTCTCCATGGATATAGATAAGGGGCAAACCATCCACCAGAAAAGTTATAGAGTGAATCTTTAACTGACATTATGTTGAAGTACTGAAGTGTTATTGTCCACTTCTGAGTCAAGATATTAAAGGGTTAAAAGTGAGACCTCTTTGACTTTGCCGAGCTGAAAAAGCCACTAAGCAGCATCTGTCTACCTGGCGAAGAAAGTGCCATGTCCACACACACGCGCGCACACACATGCACACACACACACACAACTGCAGACATGTTTAACCTCCTGAGAAGACGGGCTCAGAGTATTCTCCTCCTGTACACAGGTTTACACTGCACAGACACATGGGCTCTGTAGTTCTGTGGCGAAGTCGCGCAGATGGTCAGACAGGGACCCCGGCCAGTGTCACTCAGACCAGACACCGAATGAAAAGGGGAGAAAGTGAGAGATGAGCCATGCAGGACAGAGCAGACCATCAGATAGATAGATGGATAGATAGAAATAGAGACTGATACTATTGTAGCTACAGCTGCAGACTGATGGAAGCAAGGCTGCCTATTTGCACCATTGGCTCCTCTGACCACAACAAGTCGTGCACGCACCGCATTCATACTAGGCAAAGTGTGTAAAGTGTATTGCCTAAGGACCCAACAGAATTTGGTTTGAGGTGGAACTGATACTCTGACCTTGGTGGATGAGTGCTAAATCATATTATAGAGCCCAAACTTGATCAAAATGTAATCTCTGTAATTTTCACTCTTATAACTCACTTACCAGAAGCTGCTAGTTGGATGCAATCTGTTTTTACAACTGTGAATAATAAAACATTGTGGCTTTTACATATTGCACATTGTACAAAGACAGAAACAAGGACACAACAACACAAAGGCAACTCTGCAAGCGTGTTGTTTGGGGATGTGAGAGCCTTGGTCCAGATGGCCATATTTTCATTCATTTATTTCATGTCACAGTTGTGCTTTGATCGCTCCTCTCTAATAATTTATGTTTTTTTCTCTTGAAGTCATTGTTCCGCTCTGTGCTGTACCCAACACGAGCTGGCTTTGACTCCTGTACACCTGATGTACCTCCCTCCCTCCCTCCCTCCCTCTCTCTCTCTCCCCTCTTCCACCTCTGCTCTTTGAGGTATCTCCGAGGGCTGTCATACCACACTTTTGTACTTGTACTGCACTCACAAATCAGGCTAAAACTGTGAGTTGGATCTGTAGGGATTTTTGGAGACACTGGTTGGCATGTGTCACTCATGTATTATTGATCACATTCAGCTGCCCTCATCCACAGATCACTTAGACAACAGCGCGCAAATCCCAGGCTCAGTTCTCATGTGGGAGATTCACACTTGTATTGATTTGCTAAAGACTTAGTCCAACTGTTAGGAAGAGATACTCAAATTATATTTCAAAATATATTACATAAATTGGCATTACCTACATTATTAAATACTTCTGGATTCTAAAGGTTGGTGTTGTTGGTAGTAGTAGTAGTAGTAGTAGTAGTAGTGGCAGTAGCAGTAGAATTAGTAACAACGGTAGTAGTAGTTGTAGTAGTAGTAGGAGAAGGAGTAGTGGTAGTCCATTTTGTAACTTGTGCTTGTGACAACTGTGAGTGCCACTACTGCCACTGCTACTCCATTACTACTAATACCACAAATACTACCACCACTACCACCATCACCACTACTACTACCACCGCTACTACTTCAACCTCTACTAATAGCACTAGTATTTTCTGTAACTTTTTAAAGATAAAACTGGATGTTTATACAAGTATTGGAAAACAATAATTGGACAGATGCAAATCAAAGACTTGATGCTCCACATGTTTTTCTCTCCAGATGAGGAAATAAATGAACAGGTTTAATCTGTTTCTTGGATTAATTCAAACAACATCAGGTGAAAATGAAATGAAAGCGCTGCAGAGGAAATGCTTTGACGACTTGGAGTAAACGCAGAGAAAAAGTCTGTGTGTAAGAAGTGTCACACCAGCCAGCTGTTAGAAATGCAGTTTCATTATCATATTCACACAATATGTTTAAGTTTAATGTTCTAAGCAACCAAAAATATGAATATATTCTTTGTAAAATCAGAGTGGGCATTGGTCCAGGTAAAGCCAAAGTCCTACCTGCTGCTTATTTACATTATATTACATCAATGAGACATTCAGGGCTGAAATGTTTACTATCTCACCAGCCTCTATATTTATTAAAGGTCCTAGATTACACAAAATTGACTCTTGTGAGCTTTAAGCCATGTTATAATGTTTTTACCTCCTCAAAAACAGGTTGCCTCTTGTTTCATTCACCCATGTTTGAGTAACCCTTTATTATTAATATGTCTACATCTCCAAAGCTCTAAATGCTCTGTTCCACCTTGTAATGTCATGAAGCGGTAGTTTTTAAGTTAACAGCTACATTTTACCTTTAGTTCAGTGGAGATTCTCAATTCCAGGGCTGAAATTATCCAAATCATTCTAGTGAAGATGTACAGAGTTTAAAAACACTGTGGAGCACTTCTTGTATTACCACATGGCATGACAATTTGGAACAGAGTGTTTTCTGTTTGAGAAACAAATTCAGCCTAAATATGCAGGGTTTGTGTATTAAACATGTGTGAATGAAACAAAGCACAACTTCAGGCATGTTTGCAATGAGGAAATAAGAGTGTAACATAGATCAGACAATAGCCTAATATGGGCCCTTTAAGATTATAAGTTAGCCCAAATACACACACACAAAGAAATGTTGACTTTAAATGAATGTATCTTTTGTGTTATTTTAGACCAAATTGAGTAAATAATTAATACTATTTCAAATGTATAAGTTCAGTTAAGTTACATTTTGAATAAAAAATGCATAAGGATATTTTAATGGCATACACACACAGTATTACTTTAAATTATTAAATTATTACACAGAAAGTCCAATGGTGCATTTATTTTTGTTGTTTTGTAAACCCCAATCTGACCTTGACCTCAGACAGTCTAGCGTTGCCCACTTGTTTTAAGGTTTGGCGCTATAAGGAGAGCTAATGGGAGGAGGGAGGGGTGAATTAGTCTGCTCCATACCCACTCAGCCATGTCTGCTCTATCCCCCCCCCCAAAAGCTCCTGTTTGTCCCCCTCACCCCCACCCCGTTTTTTCCAAATGCAAGTCACCATGAAAAATGTGCTGGTCCAATATTTGCACAGAAGTGGTGCTGGGACAGGCAGATAACCTATCAGTATTTGAGTTTGGCTTCCCATGCTCCAAATAGCCATCCTCCGCCTGTTTAGCTTATTGATTGGCTTGGCAAGAAACTAGGTCCCCTCAGCAGTGACCAAGGTCGTACAACACATGGACTTTGTGCCACCCAGTCACCACAGCCTCCTCATGTCTGTCTCACATGGACTCAGCTAGAACAACTTGTGATATGGTGCAGGCTACACAGAAGAAGACAGAAACCAAAGCCTTGTCGGGTGTGATATTGTAACTTGTAAATTTTTATATGGTAATCTTGCAATCATCAGATTAAATTAAATCCTCAAGTTTTTGCTAATTATTAGTCAGTTTTGGGGTTGCTTGAAACATAAGTCAAGTCAGTAGCTGCCTTTCACAAATCATTTAAATATGTTAATGCTAATTAATGCTAAAGAATTGCTGATCTAATGTATTAGCAGAGTTATAATTTATGATAATTAACTTATTTGGCCTCAATAAAGCAACTTCATTCATAATGAATAATAGTTTATTTATGATTTATTGAGAATGATAAAGGGTTATTAGGTGTAGTTAAAGTGTTACCATTTTCATTTGCGTACAAAAATAAAATAGTTTGTTTATGCAATAAAATGTTGTGTGGGTAACCTAAGTACCCATTTGATCAGAGAATTCAAGCACATAATTCTTTTTTTTTTTTGCAAAAGAAAAAAACAAACATATCAGATGTCCCTACATAACTTCTGTTCTGCAGCAGATGCGCACACAGTGGTGTGGACATGGCATGTGTAAGAGCATGTGTGACTCAGGGTATAGAGCGGCTCTCGTCCTCCGCTCCTCTCAGAGAATCAATGAGATTGAATTCTGAAGGTTTTCTCAGGGGCATCAGCTCTGCCTGTCAATACTGTTCTATGTCACAAGTGCACTGTCCCGGGACCTCCCTCACCCCTCTTCTCCTCCCTCAACCCTCCTCTCTACCTCTCGCCTCTCCTCTCTGCCTCTCACCCATCCTCTTCTCCTCTCCTCCCTTCTCTTCTCCTTTCCTCCCTCCTCTTCTCTCCCCCTAGTGTTCCAGGACCTTCCTTACTTCTTCTCTCCTCCGCTCACTCCTCCTCACACTCCTCCTCGCTCATCTCCCCTCATAGTGTCCCATGACCTCCCTTACCCCTCCTCTCCTCCTCTCACCCCCACGCATGTCCTGCTCACCCCGTCCTCAATTAAACTTGTCCCGCTTTCAAGCTTTTTCACAGGCCTTGATGTAAGCACGCCACTCTTGCATACAGTAAATTCACTGTCAGCCCACAAACTTTAAAGAGTGTGATTGAAAATGTATATTTGAACAAAAGAATAAAAACATAAATACTTTTTATGTGCTACTAATACTTTTACTGGCCCCTGGCAGCAGACTTAGCATATCTGCCTCTATTGCACAATGATTATCTTAGAAAATGTAGAAATCCAAAATATGTTCTCTAAATGTTACAAAGCAAAATCTAGCTATAAAAAAAATTATAAGAGAATTAATTAAAGGCTGGTCCAGATTTATGATACTTGACCTGCAGTTAGCTATTAGGAGGTGGAAAATTTAAACTCACTCAAATTCAAAATGCAAACTAAATATATAAGAAGAATATCATGTATGTTGTGTCTCTGCACATGGTATACATGGCACACTACATGCTCAAATGACACTACCAGATTGTCCCTTTTATCAGTGTAACCTGTAACAGTTTTGGGGCTTGGTACCTCAACTCAAGAGCACATCAACAATGTAAATGATAAGAAAATACACTGCAACTTCTATTTGAATGACCTATGGTCTGTGTATTGTCTTGTATCCTGCTCTTGATGTGTAGGTCGCAGTCAGACATTGTTATCGGACAATGATGAGTGACACAAGCTGTGTGATTTATGTCTGTACCTTTTGGTCTGCCACCCTCCTCTGTGACAGATACAGCTCATATACCCTACAGTACATCACAGAGCTCTAGGTTGGGACACCTCCTAAACCCACCTTCACCCCCTCTCCGTCCTACAGTGCACCACAGAGCTCTGGGTTTGGACACCTCCTAAACCCACCTTCACCCCCCTCTTCATCCTATGTGCGGCCCTTGGATACCTGCTGGGCTAAAAGTCACATCCAAGCGCACCCACACACTATTCATATCACATAATGGGGCTGCTCTTAAAGGGGCCTCTGGGGAGTTGGGTGTGATGGCCCAGAGCAGCACTTGCCCCTGGGCTTCAGCTGTGTTTGTGGAGCAGATCTGGGCTTCTGCCACACACAGGCTGGCCTCACCGCCTCAGGGCACACTGCAGGCTAGAGCCGGGCCTTAAAGGACACCAGCTACAAGGGATGAGGAGCTTTTTCTAAAGCGCATCCCCAAGCTTTTTACTTTAGATGTGTGATTTTTGACCACCTCATCTGCCACGGTTTGGTCGAGCCTTGTCTCTTTATTGTGAGAGTCACCAAAGACTGGTCAAGTTATTTATGGGGTTCAGCTTCCTGTTTATAGATTCAAAAGGGAAACAGTGCTGTAGTTGTTAATTGCTATGGTGCCGGTGGTAATATCTTATTATCTGGAAATGCATGGATCAACACTGGATGTCACACAAAAAAGTTTCACGTTGTCCCTTTAATGAAACGTAAATTTAACCAGGGAAACTGTATTCTACCTTCCTTCTATGCTTGTCTCTTGCTATCAGCCAGTCACGACCCAGACATTTCACGCAGTCGCTCTACAGATATTCTTTTTTTAATCCTCTTTGTTACTATTGTAAAATAGACCAATACACCCAAACCTGGCTATACTACTGTTCTTGTATAATAACCTCTAATGACGTTGGCCAGATAACTGAGCTAAAGGCATCCGTGGCACAGCAGTACAATTTACCTGTCACTTACCTGCCTTTGTCTTTATTTTTATCCAGCTCAGTAGAACGTGTTACCTCAGCCTTTCCATCTCTTCTTCCCCATTTCTACCTTCTAGGGTTGTCAAAAGTCAGATATTAATCAGTACTAAAACTAGTATCAAAACTAGATAATCATTTGAGCAAGTATCTATAAAGAATTAAAGAAAATCACATGAATAGGACAAAATTTTACCTTATTTTGAGTATTATCCGAGGTACTATAAGACCATACTGTAAGATGAAGAAAGTGCTTTTATTTTATGTAGAAAATTACTGTTTATTGTCTAAAAAGCATCATTGTGGTATAGAAAGCGCTAATGAGTATCAAGCCTATTCCTTAGTATTGAAATCAAGTTTGAAATTCTGGTATTGTGCCAACACCGCTACCTTCTACTACTCATCACGTAGCACTAGTCTCTGCTGGTTTAAGTACTTTTTTTTGACATAAATCACAAATGCACACACATTCAGAAACAAACATAGCCATAAGTACCCTGCCTTGTTCCCTCCTTGTCTATAAATATGCTTGTTCTTCACCTTTCTTGCAGCTCTGCCACCTTCACATATGCGTCCCCTCACGTGGTCCGCTGTTAGCCCCCGTCGCTAAACAGCTGTCTGAGATGTGGCGCCGTACTGTACCCGTCCTCCATCACTGTCACCTCCCCATCACCTGCTTCGTTTCTCCTCCTTCTCCTCATCCTCTCCTCACTTCCATCAATCAGCATTTTTCACACACAGGGCGATGACAAGGGCACACCCGTCCCCCGGCCATACATCACCTTTATTGGGGGGTGGAGGGGTGGAGGGGGTGATGGCTGCGACTGGTGGCGCTGCTGTTGTCCCAAACTCCTTCACAAGTTGGTATCAAGCCAAGTTTTATCTTCGTTGTCCATTCAGCCATTTTGTATCTGAGGAGAGTGTATCCTTTGTTGATAGGTTACAGATATGAAGCAACGGCCAATCAGAAAGACTCCTAGGTCAGGTTAGGTCAGTGGAAGTTCAAAGTGTCTATTCTAATACCGACAACTATGGGTCAATGCTATATTTCACAGTTGTAGTGCAAAGCAAAGAAATTCAGTGCATACTTATTTCAAAATGAATGTATATAGAGATAAATATGGCCTGTATCTTTTAGTTCAGAGGTAAATGGGTAATCTCTGTCAAGTTATGTCAAGCCGTATTCCAATTAATCTGTATTAAATGACATTACCTTATAAAAAAAACCTGTTAATACGGATTGATGGCTTAATATCAATTGTCCTCTTTGTAATATAGACGTTCACAATTATTTTTTCAACACTAATACAGCAAAAAATGCACATAAAAACATCAAGACATCAGCAAAAATACAAAATCACATTGCAATAATTTACTATGTTTATGGAATCTACACACTATTATCTCACGTACTGTTACTCTGCTCAAGCAAAGGATGTAATCTGGGATATTTTGCTTTCTATTCCACTGTAATCACACAAAAAGTTGAGTAAAAGTTGGGCTAAAGAACCTTGGGGAGGTGTTTTGGTCCAGTCCCATGTGATGCGCAGCTGTACACCTCCACCTTCTTCCCCCTGTCCTCCTCTGTCCTCGCCTGTCCTCCTCTGTCCTCCCGTGTCCTCTCCGTCCCTGTCTTTCCTGCACCACCTGTTTTTCTTCACTTCTCACACCTGGACTCTATTCTTGGCTTTTTTGTTTACTGCTTGTGTTTTTCCAAAGTCTGCCCCCTCCTCTTCTCTTTCTGTGCTGCTCCCACCATCTATCACTCACTCCCTCCTTCTCTCACCTCTCCACTGTCTGCCCTTGCTCTGGCTCTCCTCTGGCTCACCTCTCATTAAGCCCCTGTGCCTACTGCCACCATGCCCAGTGTCCACCCACTCGTCTCACACCTCTTTTTGTCTCTTATCAGTGTCCTCTGTCACAGACAACCTTCCAAAATTAGCCTTTGTCTTCCCTTTTACAAATTACATGTAGGTCATTATTAAGTTAATACAGTATGCAATTCCATAAAGAAGGATTATGTATATGGGAGAATGGGTGTTGTGTATTAGATTGTTTTTGTTTTGAGTGGTCAGTCTTGTCTTTCAGAAAACTGGTGAAGGAGAAGAAACTAAACATACCCCAGTCCTCCAGACATTGAAAGTAAAATTAGCAAAGTGCCATGCTCATAGGCACAAAACTAACCTCGGGACAGTTGAATCTACAACCTGTGATACTTCATAACCATAGGATCATTAATCCTTGTACCAAAGATACTACCAATATTCACTGTACATCACAAATGCAACCACCACAGAAGTGAAAATACATTACCAGTTAGACACTCTAAATATTTTTGTCCAAACCCAGTAACAGCTGTAACAATATAATCCTCAAACTATATACATAAATACTCAAATTAAAGTGGTATATTTGTTATAATGAAAAGTTGTGCACCATTCAGTGATGTTTAAACACACACACAAACACACACACATGTACAGGTCGGCCGGCAGCCTTACCTTGACCACAGTGCTCCTCCACTGATTACCGCCTGTACTTCTTTGCTCCCAAACACTGTGCATCACAAAGAGCGCACTGTCCGTGAAGGGCTAAAATAATTGTTTATAATAGCCCCTCCACTTGCGATGACGAGAGTGCGTTTTAGGCTGTACATGAGAGCCAAAGCTTTGTGCGCAGCTAATTTCCTTTCTCGCCGTAAGTGGTCAAGGTTCGGCGTTTTCAAATGTTTGTGCGAATGAGCCATTGTTTCAGGAGATGTGCCAGTGTCCGAGTAGAGAGCTCCTGCCCTTGTCTCTCCTCTTGAGGAACAATGGAATACACTTCAGAGATGCTGTGTATGAAGTATGTTTATGAGTGCTCTTCGACAATGTGCAAAAATGTTACACAATATGAAGAAATCAGCTAGGCGTTGGAGA
This sequence comes from Periophthalmus magnuspinnatus, assembly GCF_009829125.3. Lineage (NCBI taxonomy): Eukaryota > Metazoa > Chordata > Actinopteri > Gobiiformes > Gobiidae > Periophthalmus > Periophthalmus magnuspinnatus. The sequence continues at coordinate 14,803,148 of NC_047149.1, forward strand.
GAAGCGCTCGGGTCCTCGCGGATATCCTTGACATTCACAAATAATTACATGCGCCGAGGTGGGCCGGAGTCGTACGAGGTGGGAGAATGGGAGAGGGATAGAGAGGAAACACAATGTGATGTTGCTGTTTTGTTAGACATGAAAGCTTGCTAACAGCTACGGTAAACAGGAGCGGTGCCAAGGCTCACAGGTGTCATCTGGATCCTGGATGGGAGCCACGCACAGATGACTCCAGGCCGCTCTGAAGGCTGCTGCAAGACGCTACAGCAGAAGAAGAGGGCAAAGGTCAGCGCAGAGTGAGGAGGAGAAGAAGAGACCACCTGTGATCAAGGATTTGCATAAACCTGGCTGTCTACAGTAATGCGGAAGTGCATTACACTTAAAGCTTTTATTATAATACCTTATACCAGTTTTTCTTGTACTTTTGAACACCTTTATATTGGCTCTAGAGAAGGATGTCACACCATCGCTAGAATAAATAAAAAATGTTTAACGTTAAAAGGAGTTGAATAGTTGTTTTAAGGTAATACATTATCTTATAACATTTTTAATAAGTGCCTTTTACATATAAATATATAAAAAACACAGTAGCTGAGTTGGGTTTGTCCACTGATGTGAAGGTTGGCAGTTCGAATCTCGCTCTCAACATAAAAAACATCATCAGTCGGTCAGATCCACTGACCCACAGGTTGGCGGTGCAATTCCAGCTCCCACACATTAACCTACCTCACCCCCAGTGTCTTCATATACTGGTGTATGTGTGAAGAGGTGACTGGTTCCTTGATGTAAAGCGCTTGGAGTGCCTTGAAGGTGAAGAGTTGAAGGTTATTTTTATATATAAATATGTGACCATTTACCATTTACCAAATATACCAGACTTACTCCTGAATCCTGTCTCAAAGTTGCTTTACAAATACATTCATTTTTGTTTATTCACTTCATTCAGTGGTTACTTCTATAGCCATCGCTGTCCTGGAGTAGAGCCATGGTGCCAATCTGCACATATGGCCCTATATAGCATTCATACAAAGCAGCTGTAGTGTCTTATCCAAGGACTGAACAACAGATTTGCACTGGTCAAAGCAAACCATTTTGTTTGCGGGCGAATGCTATATTGAAATACCTTGCATTGACCTAATTTACTAAGTAACCTGCAACTGATCCCCCCAAGCAGATGCAAACTAAAACGGGAAAATAATGTGTGAAAAGACACCAACAGTTAACACTAAAGGACTACCACTATCTCCAAGGTATGAGCCAATACAATCCACAACAACTGCAAACTCCTGGTGACGGATAAACCTTGCCAAAGAAAATAGGTTACCTCTGTTTCTCCTGGTGGCCCTAGGGAGGCGCTCAGTGGAAGAGGGGTGCCCCAGTGTCACCCAGTAAACATTTAGCCACGAAAACTGCCCCGCAACACTACCGACAACATCCCTAAAACTGCACAGGGGGATGTGCTGTGGTAAATATGGATACACTGGGATTATCGTATGAGGGTGTTTCTATGTGAAAGAATGTATAGTTTTACAGATTCTGTTAATTACTTACTTGCTTCATGTACTTTGATGATGATTCCTACATTATTTAGCAAACATTTTTGGAATTTGTGAAACTAAATTGTTATGATTGGAATCATTTTTTATGTTTTATGTATATATCGATTTACATTAAAGGTGCTGTGTGTAACTTTTCTAGTGGGGGAGTATGCTACCTGCTTGGCCCCTCACAGATCTGACCTGTTACTCGGCCTGGAGTCATCACCAGTTTGTCTCCAGATACAAAAGTTTAATGCCAAACTGTGCAACGTTTCATACAAAGCAAGCAAAACATCTCCCAAGAAACAATCAGGTGGCCGACCCTCTAAGAGAAAAGTTCAATACCTCACCTTTAATAGTACTTTTTCCATTGTTGTTTTATATTCTTGATACATAGTTTGCATGTTTGAGCCTCTTGTATCTTATCTAATGACATTTCCCTTAATTAAAATCATCCTTGTCTTAACTGTGCACTCATCTATGGCCCTCTCCTTGCAGCCATTTGAGCGTGGCTAAAGCTTGTCTTAATCTCCCTCCTCCAGCATCACGGAACAAAGAGCAGAGCGCTGGCACATCCTTGTTTTTCTAACTAATGTCGATTACATATTTGATAAACAGCCCTTCGCATTAGCATTAGCATTTGCCTTAGCGAGGACAGGATTAGCAGTGCTCATCCTCAAACCACTCTGTGTCTATGCCTCATCTGTTTGTTCGTCCTTTTTGTTTCCTGCTTGTTTGTGGCCATCTGAAATCCTAAAGGACACGACTTCACACACAAATATTTGAAAGAGTGATTAAAAATCGGTTGGGAAAACAGATTATTGACGCTCTTTTTTGTTGATCTGTAAATAAAAGATGCTGCGAGGGTGGAAGTGGTGTTAAAGACAGTTAAATTCACTTTAGAGTCTTGCATAGCAGCATACAAAAGTTTGAGTAGGTGCAAATGAGATGTAGTTTGGCACCACTTAACTACACATTTTTAGCCTTTATGAAGCATGAATAAACGCTTATTCATAAGTCTTAAGTACATATCACTACTACATTCCATAAACGCCCAGTAGTGAGGAAGGATAAGGTAATACTTGACAATGAACTAAGTTGGTGGTTCAATTCCTGCAAAGACCAGTGGCATCACATTTAGATCCTACCAGTGCTAAATGTCTAAGACTTGGTTGTGTGTATTATAAATGTTTTACACACAGCATTACAAGTGCCAAGCATTAGGGATTGCAAGAATTAGCTCAATACGTTTGGAAAAAGTTTCAAGTGGCTTGAGTTGACCGCACACAAAGAGCCTGATCTGCTTAGCGTCCTTAAATCTCTCCCTCTGTTCTTTTTTCTTCTATTCATTCTTACATCGGACCCCTCCTAAAAAGCCTTGGTACAGCCCACACACTCCAACCCCTTCAGACCACTCCAAGAGCCTTCAAAGGGCCTGGCAGGATCACTATAGTCTTAGAAGAGGATCCTAAAGACCTCTCCTCGCACCTATTAAAATGCCTAAAGGTGTAGAACTGACAACCAGATGCCCTTCTGCAAAAAGGACTGTTGTAAAGGTTGGGTAATCCCGCCATTTTCAATCCTTTTCATTACTTGGGCAGTAATCGTTTGACATTAACACTAATCTGGTTTTTGTTTCTTCAAATCTGGCGGCTGTTGTTCTTGCTCATTTCTTCTGTGAATTACAAGACATTTTGAAATTTTGGACCATAATGATAAACAGTGGATTAAGGATTTGCCTTCTTGTTGACTTCCAATCAACTAGTATTGTGTTATTATTGTGTGTTTTTGGGTGGTCCAGTTGTTTCTAAGAGCCTTAACAAAAGAGATCTTATAGTGCATTTTGTTGTTGCGTCCTTAAGGAAGACACTGGGAGGAAGACACTTCACCCACTTTGTCATGTATGTGGTGGTGTGTAATTGGTAGTGGTGTCAGGGGCCAATGACGCTGATTGGCAGCCTTGCTTCTGTCGCTCTACCCCAGGGCAGATGCGGCTACTTGAATGAAAAGTACAATGTAAAGAGTTTTTGGTGTCTAGATAGGTGTACTTTAAATCCAATGCAGTATCATCATTATTACCTTTTTTCACCTGGCTTTATTTATTTAATTATTTATTTGATAGTGACAGTGCATATTAATGAACATCTGTAAACACAGTGTAAATATGCCAGATTATAGCAAAAAATTCTAATTTCCATCTGTTGTCCCTAGGCAGGTACACAGGCAACAAATACAACATAGACATTACAAAAGAGTGTGTGTGGATCACTTTAATTGCTGTTATGAAAAACTGGGCAACTTTATCTTTTGGCCTATACATGATGCTTTGCCAGAAGCAAAAATAAACTGCAAAATGGCTGCCTTTTATATACATTTTCTTCTTTAAGTTCATTTTAGTACAAACTGGCGATACTTCTTCTTCTTTACTACTAATTATAATAGGAATATTTATAGACTTTGTAATAGACAAAAGTCAAAGAGTCATCTGAGCATTGTTAATGCATTGTTAAAGTGGCCCTATTGTTCACTCATGGTTCACTAATGCAATGTAATAAACCAGAGAAAGATAGGGAATTCTATTTTAATTGGACTGATGCCTAAACAAGTGCTGTGGAATATCTTGCTTGCTACACTGAAGATAATTAAAAGGACATCTAAAGACCTATTACCCTTATTAGCAGATCCAAAAGAATACAAGATCGTTTTCGGTTGAATAAAGAAATATGCCACTAATCAATCTTTCTTGATTCATAATTGGAGATTTTTTTTTTTATCCAATGCCGGAAACAGCACTCGCCAGATACTTAACAATAATACATTTACATGAAGACAAGTACAGCATGTTATTTCGGTCACACTGGACTTAACCAAATAAAATCATTGGAGAGATTGCAATTGTTCAATTAGGATTCATTAAGGTTTTGTGGTTGGCTGAAAGCAAATGGGCCCTCACTTACTGTATCTCGGGGCACGGGGGTCAAGGATTTGTGGAGAACGTGATTGGTCGCTCGTAACTCCAAGAGTGGACCAATTGCAGGTCTATATGATGACCTTTGGCCTCCGCAGCCTCCTCATCCTCCCAACTCCACAGCTCCATTTAGCCAACATGAGCAGCTAAAGGACTGCTGAGTTGTACTTCAGAAGTCCTCCAGTCCAATCACTCATTTATCCTGAGAGATTTTATCACTCTCCAGAGAGAATTATCAAGAGGCATAAGCAAAGTGTGGGGCTTTGAACCGGCAACCAACAATTATCAAAGTTACAAGCCTTATTGGCTAACACGGTGTCCATGAAGTCATCTTTAATGGGAAACAATTGTGGTGGTTCAAAAAAAACCTGCACAATGCAATGGTCCATTAAAGGGTCCATACATTTATTTATCTTTATTTATACAGGGGAAATCAATGAGAGCACTTGGGCTCTCTTTTTTATGGGCATCCTGTTTAAAATACAATACAAACAGAAAAACAAACAAAACAAATACATTAACATGAAAAACAGGTGCAGATGTGTGTATAAAAGTTTGTTATCAGATTATTAAATTGTGTGTTACCAACATATCCAATTTTGCTTTTCGTTGGAATATATTTAATTTTTGTGAAACAAAACAGCTAAAAGCCTCTCCCGTCTCAGTTCTGGTGCAGCTTGTCCTTATACAGTCATGTGATTTGGTATTAAATGTTCTGGTATCAGTGATTAACAAACAGGTGAGGTTTTCTGTCAGGTTTTGAAGTCGTCCCTTATAGATACATTTTCCATGGTGCTGTTCTTCTAACACATAGTGATGGCCAAACCACCTTTTCATAGAGAACACAGTGATGGGTTGCAAATCCATCCCCTGAAATAAAACAAATGGCAGAATGAAACTGTGGATCCAAAGGTTTCAAAGCCTGAAGTCTGCATGTACAACACATCCCCATAATCCAGTATGGAGAGGAAGGCTGCTTGCACTATTTCTTTTCTGTAATTTATTGGGATACAATATTTGTTTTTGTAATAAAATGTTAATTTAAATTTTAAACAGTTACATAATTCTGAGATATGTTTTTTAAAGGATAAGTTTTCATCAAGCCAAAATCCAAAAGTGTCAACTCTTTCAATGAATGCACCATTTAGTGTATAAAGATTTGTAGCTTGTGTGTAACTTAAATGTTTTGGGGTTTTTGTTTTTTTTTTAAAAAAATCGTATACTTCGTTTTATTTGCATTCAAAGACAGTTTAAGATTTATGAGGGAATATTAGATTTCATTAAAATTTAGTTAATTAATTTTGCATAACAGAACTTTTAAACTATAGACTAGAATGTTTTTCTTTTTTGATTTATTAATTAGTTTAAAGGCATGTATTTATTTTAGGCCTCGCAACTCTCCTTTTTGGCAACCAGTAGTTGGCTCCATAAAGATGTTGCTTTGCCTGGAATATTCCATAGTATGATATTGCTCAAGAATACCATGCATTCTTACTGTGAGCAAAGTCTCTTGTTCACAGATTTGACCTGTAACGTGGCCTGGTGGCATCAGTTACTTGTCTCCATGGAGATAGATAGAGTTAGTGCTATTCTATGGAACAACATTCTTGGTAAAACAATAACAATAATAAATAAATCTTATTGTGTTTGACATGAGACAGATATACATTCAGTTCAGTCATTCAGTCATTAGTTTTGTCATCATGTTTTCTTACATTTTAAATCACTTCACATTTTACTACCAATAATAATTAATTTCCTTGAGAACTATTTTACTTTCCCCTCTAGAGACGATTTGAAGATACAGAGAGAGGGCGCATCCAGTGGCCCTTTTGGTCAGTGCAAAAATATTTTTCATTCTACAAGACCAGCTTTGCTGCGATCTGCTCTAATCCCTCCCACTTGAACCTTAGTCTACCGTGGTGCACATGCCAACAGATTAGCACAATGCGCCAAGATAATTCAGCCATCGCAGGCCGACTGTGATCTCTGTCAAATCTATGAAGATACCTACCCCCGCCAAGCCCAGATTAAGTCCACAGATCCACAGCCTTCGCCCCTCTTAGGCCTATATTAGCATTACTACTCAACGCTTTATTTATACATTTGTGTGATATGAAAAACAGATAAAGCTCAGTTTGAGTGTCACAAAATCTGCACTGGTTTAGATCGATGGATATCCAGATTGAGATGAGACCAAGAGAGCAGTGTAATCCATATTATATGCTGCAAAGAGGGAATTATTTAAGAGTGTCTTTGTCATACTCTTTCTGGCAGTGGGCATTTTGGGACATGATGACAGAAGCCAGACCCATTCTCCAGCAGATTATGTGATTTCAATTAAGAGGCTGAAGATTTGGGAATTATGATTTACATTTTCAAAAAAGATTGAGTGAGATTTGCCAAAAGAGAGAAGGCAATTGCTAAATCACATTTATGTGTTTGTGCTAATGGAGGGTTATTTGAATTTGTTTGATTTAGTCTACCAGTAAACTGACACGTAGTGATAATCTCACACAACCAAATGCAACTTTATTCTACCTCATGTAGAGGATTGTATTGTTTTACCTTATGTATATATTGTATATAATGTTTAATCAATAACATTTTCATCAAGTGCCTTTCATACATCAATATGCCAAATTTACAGATCTCCAAAAGCACGTGGAATAATTTATTCTCAGTTTAAAACTTTACACTTCAGGTTGGCTCTCAAGATTGGCAGCCCATGTGTAATTTACCATGTTTGGTTGCATTTCCTCAGGACTCTTGGCTGAAACAAACCCACAATCAGAATCACCTGTAGTAGACAAACACGAATAATCTGATCAGATCCATCCGGCCCAAGTCCACCCTCCTCTGATCGCAGAAGTTTGGGTTTGGGGGCCTTAAGTTGCCAGACTCTTGCCTGTGTTGTTCCCAATGCAGATAGTTGGAGAGTGAGCTGTTCCCGCGGCGACAGACTGTGGCCCCTCTCTGCTGTGCTCAAGGGCCCTTGAGGCGGCCATTATCTGGACGCCCGCCTCGCCGAGGCATATGGGTAATTACTGAGCTAATAGAGTGATGGAGGGAGAGGCACAGGCAGGAGCCTAGGCCAATTAGATGATGCATTAGTGTTCTGTCTTTTGTAAGCACCTAATGTGTGGGGAAAGGCTGGGCGAGATCGAGAAAACGTGTCATTTCTGAAGGGTCAGGATCCGTGTGCAAACGCAAACACTCTCTCTCCTTCTCTCCCTTTCTCTGCCTCTCTCTCCCTCTCTCTGTCTCTCTCTCTCTCTCTCTCTCTCTCTCACACACACACACACATACTGCTCAAACTGTCGCAGTGTGTAACAGTGTGTACTCAGACATGTGATCCACACACTCTCTGATTACAGCGCTTTGTTTTGCTCTTTTCTCTAAGTGTCTGAAGAGTGTGAAGTCCTAATTATGACACACTGGCTCACACACACACACACACGAAGCAAATGCAGATGAGTCCAAATAAACCAGGAGACCCTGCCCAGTCCATTGAGGTCCGCTATGAGAATCCACTCCATCAATTACATTAAAGAGGCTGCCTAATGACGGACACAGCTGTAATCACACTCAGCTGAAGCATTTCACACCCGCATCTTTGTTTGCAGCTATTATCATCAGCTATGAGGAGACAAGTCTGATCTGGAGTATCACCACATTGTTTTGTGTTAAGAACGTGCTTTTGTCATCGTCCCGTCTGTGCACATTGTTCAGTACATTTATCCAGTCCAGCTGCAGAGGAACAGGCCAAAGAAACTGCACCAACTTGGCAATTTGTTTGGGTTTCTTTCTTGTGTTTTTTTGGATTCAATTAATTAAGTCAAGTTAATTTTCAAACTTTTCTTTGCACAGAAGTGGATTTATTCTAATTGTTTTGTTTTCTCTAATGCAATCAAAAATGTTTTATTTGATTAGCAGTGTATACAATATTTGCGTTACATATTACCAGCATTGCAATTTAAACTTAATAGTACCGAGTCACCTCCAACATGTCATAATTAAATGCAAATTTCCCTATTCAGTTTCTCAATTATTACACCTCTGTGAAAATCTACATCTGTCCAGTGTCGCGAAAGGGCGTGCTGGACTAAAGCATATGATTAACCTGCTCGATGGCATCTTTGTTATCGGCATAATAACTCCAAGGACCTCTGTTTTATTCTGCGCTGCCCGCTTTAACCACAACCTCTGTACAGTGTTTCAGCGACACAAAGCATTCAATGCAGCCCCATAACCTGTAATAGCCGTTATTATTATTCCCAATTTCAAATAGCACAGCTTATTATCAAACAAAAGATGAGATTATTAGTGATATGATGAACACATTCTGAAGTACTGTATTTTCGGTTGCTGTTATTGGCCTAAAATTGGTCAGTTTTACATATTTTTGACCTTGCGATGATTAATTGCCCATAATTGTAGGTAATCTTTAATGAGATAAGTTGCGGTAAAACAAGGGAGATGCGTTTAGTCTGATCTTTGCTGCTTCAGAAAGAGGCATTGGTGAAGTTCAAAGATGTTCCCAGACTGCGTCACCTTGAGGAGTTAGCTGGAGGCGATCTTCATATGAGCAACGTTTTCACAAAAGCAACAAAGGAATAGAAGCTGGCATTGAAATATGTTTTTATATCACCCACGTGGAGTGATTATGACCCACAGGTGTAGGTCTTACATCAGAAATTACACTGCCTGGCCAAAAAAAAGTCGCCACCTGGATTTAGCTAAGCAAATAGGTACGAGCCTCCTATAGTTGGTCAGGTCTAGGTTCAGCAACAGCCTGTGCTCAAAGAATGAGGTCAGCTGACACCTGAATATACTGAATGACCAAGTTATTCCAGCAATGGATTTTTTCTTCCTTGATGGCACTTTCAAGATGAAAGATGAAATTGTGAAAGAGTGTTTCAGGGAGCATGAAACGTCATTTTCACACATGGATTGTCCACCACAGAGTCCAGACCTTAACCCCATTGAGAATCTATGGGATGTGCTGGAGAAGACTTTGTGCAGCAGTCAGACTCTACCATCATCAGTGCAAGATCTTGGAGAAAAATTAATGCAACACTGAATGGAAATAAATCTTGTGACATTGCAGAAGCGAAATTGAAACAATGCCACAATGAATGAGTGCCGTAATCAAAGTTAAAGGCGGAACAACCAAATATTAGACTGTGCAACTTTTTTTTGGCCAGGCAGTGTATGAAAAAAAGAATCAGCAATCACGGCAAGTAAGATGAGATACGAGAACCTTTATTTGTCTCACAATGGAGAAATTCCAGTGTTGCAATGTAAAGTTAAAGAACAGCAAAAACTAGAAATATGGTATCAAAAATAAAGATAAAATATATTAAAAATACACTAGAAGCTAACAAATGTAACTAGAATATCAGCGATACTTTGAACAGAGTTAGCTACCAAAGGGGCAAAGAGAATAAAATAAAATGCAATAGGGCCAGAAAACTATTATTTACAATAAGTGATAATGGATAAGTGGTTATAACTATGCATAGCAGCATCAACAGAAAAGAATGAAATCTATAGTATTGGCTAGAAGAAAGTGTCTCTCCCCTCCTCTAGATCTCTCTCCGGCAGTGAGCGATCCAAGTGAGGCTGGATTGTGGGAGCGTCGGAGACCCAGTAAAAACCAAACACATGCTAATGTGCGACCTGCCTCTCCAACATCACCTCCTGCCATAGAGACCTCGGGCTCTCAAGTACAGCCAACCTGGTCCTTACTCTATCAATGGGAGGCCCTTCTCTAGCAGCCATCCTTCACTTCTGCAGACAGAGAGCTCTCCTCTTCTTCCTCTGTGCTTCCCAATGACCCCATGACCTGTCCCCATCTCCTCTCCTGCGTTTGAGGGCTCTTCAGACGTCTACTGAGAAAGAGCAGAAGCCTGTGAACCAACCAAGACACTGGAGACGATGTGTCCGAAAACAGAAACCAGGGACACATTTGAAAAGCTTAAAGTAGGAGGTATGCTGGATATAGGCCCCAAAGGTTATGGCTATAGTTCTTGCATTAAAATGTGATGCCCTGGTATTCTCTGTAATGCTAATACTACGTCTTTGTGTTAGCCGCGGTATGCTAGCCCTCACCTCCTGTAGCCAGTGTGGAGTGGCCAATCAGGGGGCATAATAAGGGGGTAAACAGCGCTGTTGTCTAAAAGGATCACGTTTGAATACATTGTAAGCATTAGCATACATTAATTATGCAGCCCTGTTAAAGGTGCTAGCCATTTCCCAAATAAGCCTCTGTTGTTGTTTACAGATGGGGAACGCTTCCAGGAAGCTGGACACATGAAAGGAAAACTGTTAAAAGTGGTTTGCCATCGTCACGTCTGTAGACCCTGTGGCATTAACAATCAAAAATTCTGCTTTTCCGAGTGATTACTTTGTCATTTTGAAGTCTTGGATGGGGAAAAGGAATTGAGGCAGAGAGCTGAGCCAGAATTTCCTGGAGGTAGCATATCTCTCAAGTCTCCACAGGGGCTGGAGAGGGGCTGGAGAGGGGCTGGAGGAGGCGAGAGGGGTGCAGCTTCTCTTGCGTGTTTATCCACAGTAATCAGGAGTCGGTGGACCAGGAATGGGAGCTTGGCAGTGGGGGGACCCTGCCACATTAGAGAGGAATGAATAGCAACGCGCCAAGCCTGGCACACCAACCACTACACTGCACCCTTACTGATTTTGTCAAAACTTTTCAAAGTGGCAGATACGCTGAGACTGTTATAGAAGACAAACTGGAACACAGTGTTTTTTTCCTTGCTGAACTTTTATAGCAAAGTGATGTTGTAAAAACAAAAGAAACCGTTCGGGGTTGACAAAGAGGAGAATAGATGGTATGCGAACGACAAGCCACCATCTGCTCTGGAGAACGACCAAAATCTTGACACACTTCAGCAATCCCACAATCCCCTGCTCCAGGAGCGTTCCAGGCACCCCATTCATGCGCTACTCTCACTCTCAGAGTCTGTGCGATCCCCTTTTCTCTCTCCTCCTCAATTAAGTCATTAATTCTTTTCTTCGCCCCCTCTTAATGACCGCAGAGGCACAAACAAGCCCCAGTCGCTTCCTATTGAGGCCCTCTGATTGGGCATAATTGCTGTGAGTTCCCAAGTATAGGGAACCAGCCATGAGGATGGCATTGTTTTAGGCAGCGGTTAGAAGAAGGCCGAAGAAGAATATTCAGTTCATTAACACACAAGAGTATGTGGGGTGTGTGGAACAGGCCTATGAGGCGGGCCTGATTGTAACTGGACATTTGGATGACCTATAAAAGTCTATAGTGAGGGGGCATGAAAAAAAATATCATCACATTACAGTCCAACAGTAAAACAATGTGTGCAGCAGCTGCACATTGGGTTAAGTTTGTTAAAGCATCTTGGTTTTAGTGCTATCAGTGGGATTTGAACGTTCTTGCATTTTTAAAATTCTGAGAAGCAAACAGACAAAATGCTACATCCAACTCCAAACCCATGAAGCCAAGCCAAGCTTTAGTTACTCTAAATCCTAGCTTAGTTTAGCCTATCTCTATCTAGAATATTGTTTTGGTGATCTGGCATTGTTTATTTGCCCAGTGCAGCTTTGTTCAGTTCCACTGTTCTGGCATGTATGTGTTTAGTTTAAGGAAGCATCAGGATTTGAAGTGACTGGTGCTGGCTTCATGTGAAGAGCTAACACACAGTGACTTCTGGTAGCAGCATCCACCAAGAAAGCCCTCCAAGAGACAGGAGTCCAACATTCTCACAGAAATCAAACCGTCTTGTTTGGCTGATTGTGCATTATGTGCCCATCTGCAAAATCTGGGACTGTGTCTGAAAGAGTGTGTTTTGGGGACCTGATGAAGGGGGCAGGGCCAAAGAGTAGTGTAGATGAATGTACCAAGAATTAGTCCATCTTTAATACCACATTTACACATTTCAGCAATAAATGTATGTTTGAAATACTCACAGATCGCTCTGTTTTAGGGGAAGAGCAAACAGAGCAGGGGAGAAGGACAAACACTGAGCTGTGGACAGATAAAAGAGTAAATCTCCAGATTAGAGATTAGCCATAGTGGCAGATTTAAAGGGCTGTCTGGTCCGGTGCCAGCATGCTCCAGCATCTCTGTGTCTCATGATGTCCAGGATGGTCCAGTGGTCCGTCCCAGTGCATCCCAGTATCCTTACCCATGTTATCCATTAGCTTCAAGGCCATCTAAACAGAAAAAGGAGGGGGGAAAAGGTAATAATACACCTGTCTTCTTCATGTCTGATAACTTCTATCCAAAGACGTCTTATAATATGTCCATCCGAGAGCAGCCAAAGATGGCAAAAGGCTAACTTTGGACAGGGGTGTTGCTAATGCTAAAGTGGGCTGGTATCATGCTGTGATAATGTAGCCCTTGGCCTGATGTTTATCTTTGATGTTTTAGGCCCTCTAAGCACTTCTTATTGGGTACTAATTCCTGTTTTTACATGGGTGTAAGTAATCTGTCATAATCAGAGCATCCATCCTAATACTGTTAAATGTGTAAAATGTGTATGTAGGTAGTAGATCAAAAATTTCTGTTACACACTCTTGTGCTATAAATCCCATTGATCTGAAGCTTAAGTTGGACTAAGAGCAACTTTTAGTGCCATTTAAACCTTTATATCTTTTAAATCTGGTTGAAAATATGTTTGTTTATACAAATGTTTACATCACTAATTTCCAACACTCATTATTAACATCTGCTTTTGCAGCTTTTTCATAATACTGAAAAATGACAATTAATCATTGACTGTTGTTTGAACTAATGCATTATGTTATCAAACATAACATGACAATCTGGTTTTCCTGAAGACAAACAGGAATATTTTTGGTATAATATTGTGTTTGATATAATGAACTACATTTGCTTGGAAGGTTTCCCAGGTATAAATAAACCAAGCATCATATCCACAACATAGCGTTTATAGTGCCTACAGTTTGTTGTGATAAAAATGTAGGCTCAGATCACTGGTTTTCTTTCAGTTAAACGCTGATGCTGATTCACAGACATGTAACAGCACTATTACAGTAACATCTGTGTGTGCCAGCTCCTTTGTCAGTAGTCTTGTTACTTCTTTCTTCAGTGTGAATGTTCTCTATTATATATGTTTTTTTTTTATAAAATACTGTCTCCAGTTAAGACAGGGCCTTGAACAAAGACAGCTTCTGGTTGCTGTATAATTCTTGTGTAAGAGGCTTACAGACCAGTGGTGCTCTGATATGGGATGAGATCTTGGAGAGGCGTGTCTTTGGACCCAGGAAGCGGTGGCCACTGATTGGAGAATAGAGCACTTGGACGGAGCCGGTGCTCTGGGGCATCGCACACACCCCAAAAGACGCTGGGACACAATGAGAAATCACAGCTCTTTCACTCTTCGTCCATCTGCCCGCCACGGAGCGTGCTCAGTGTGTGCCACTTGGCCAAACTCTGTCCCATCAGCCACCACAAAAGCCCCCCGATCCAATCACAGGGAGCAGACCTACGCCAAGACCATGAAACGGAGAGCCAAGGAACAGAGCAGAATCAACAGCCCATTCTCCTAAGATCACACACACACAGCACCAACACACACAGCACCCACACGGCACACATGAACACACCAGGCCAAGAACACACAAAGACGGGCTGAAAATGGCAGATTTAAGGCTGGCCACAAATGCACCGTTTTCTCATCTTTGCCTCAGTCTAGCCCGGCTCTGTCTCCAAAGGTTCCAAAAGATACATGAAGTTAGCATGAGTTGAGGAGGACACAGCGACGCACAGTCTCTTGTTTGCTTAAAGCTTGCCGGGCCTCTCCCTGGCTGCCTGTTAATTGTGTGAGAGCAGGTCATCAGTTGCAGTGCATTAGAATAATGGAAATAGATGGCAGAGACCTGCGGATGGCAACACAAACCATCTTCCCTATTTGCATGGCTGCGTGCTCCGGGACAATTATGTCATTATCACAGACCTCTATGTGTCATGTGTGTGCGTGTGCGTGTGTGTGTATGTGTGTGTGCTGTAGCAGGTGGGCAAATGAACCGAAGTGCCAAAAAAACTTTATACTTTATTCATCATTCTTTAAAAAAAACAAAAAAAAAAAACAACTTTTATATATAAGTATTTAATGTAATAATAATTTGTTTATTTTTTTAAATAGCTTGAAACAGTATTTTTGTTGAGTAAGGGGCGTCACCTTATTACAGATCTGTAACCTGGCCTGATGGCGTCAGCAGCTTGTCTCCATGGAGATAGACAAGTTTAATGTCATACTATGAAACAATGTAGGCAAAGCAAAAACATGAAGGAAGCTACAGCTAATCAGTTACTTTTTAGCTACATTTTACATGCACAATGTACACTGAACTTGACTTTTGACATGGAAATTCCCACTTCCCCACTTTTCTTCTCCCAAAACTCCCTTTGCTCTTTAACTCCTAACCTGAGCCAAGACCCAGACAACCCAGACATGGCATTGTTACTCACTTGCATTGTAAGTGTCTTTCCTTCTCTAACTTGTTACATCAGATTTGAACCAGACTGTAGCATCAGGAGGACCTAAGAAAACATGCAAAAGAGCACAGTGAAATGACCTTTGACCTTCTGACACTTCCTGTTGCCGTCAGACAGGGGATGTGCTGCGAACTCTGCTACCACCCCTGTCATGCTGTCTAAGGGTTTAGTTAAAATGAGTAAAATTGTTATTTAACTTATTGTTTGTAATTGCCAAGTGAGGGTTTAAGCTTAACCATATAAAAACATATTGAAATTTGTAAGGTTACAGTTTTCTACTGACAGCATTTATGTGTTAGACTATTGTCTCAGCTTCATGTTTCAACATTCACTTTGATGACATTTTCAAATTCAAAAGATATATTTTGTTTTAAATTGCTAATCACTATGGCGATGGTCTTAATTTGTCATTATTCTGAAACCCATGAATAGTGTTATAGCTTTGTGATCATTACTCGTTACCTGGACACACAAATGATGTTTTATACTTATCAGAAACATGTTAATACACAGTGTTACAATAAGAAAACATGGGTATACTGCAGTAGAATAATGTCTTCTGACTCTCCCTAGGGTGGGGCATTAAAGACCACCTCCGCCCTGTCACCACAGTCGTTATAACCTCATGTGCCCGCTGCTCTTTTCCTCAATGCATTTGTTAAGTAATAGCCTTTTCAAACGGACACAAAGTACAGGGTTTGATAGCACCGGGCGGATCACTGTGCTACCTAAATGAAAAAGATTAGTATTGACATGACAAATGTGAGCAGTCGCACAACAAGAGCCCATTATATCCATCAACAGTCTTCAGGCCCGCGTCTCTGTGTTAGACAACATGCATTTAGCTCATAGCAGAGGCATTGTGGAGGAAAAGGTGTGAGGTGCTTTTTTTCTATGAAACCTCTTACTGTGCTGTAATCAGGAGTGATAATGCCGCTCATTCTATGCTAATGTGTGTGTTTTACAGCAATCAGGTGACAGGTGATGATAGCTCACGCGCCGAAAGAGAGAGAGAAGCAGGGACCCGAGTATCTGTGTGTGTCTGTACGTGTGTGTGCGTGAACCAAGTGTGGACGCAAGGCACCATTAGTGACTTCCCAGGTCCTCTTCAGGAATACAATGGGCGGCCAAATTGCTTTAATGGAAAAAGGCTAATGCGAGACACACACGCAGCTACACCAGCACAACGCCTTAGCAAATCACTCAAGCCGCTGAGAGGCAGAGAAAAACGGGGAGGATATTATCACTTACACTTGAAAAAATACAGATGGAGGAGAGAGAGGATATAGACAGCGAGGACGGAGCTGGTAGAGGCTCCTCATCCACTTACTTCCACCCACGAGAGGCAGTTTTCCAAAACACAGCTAGATCAGGGTCTCTGATGTCTCCTTGCTGAATCACAATAATAATTTACACTTATAAAACTGTGAAAAGATGTTTGTGGTTTTGTTCATATAATAATTGTATCTTATAATGTGTTAACACTAAATCTCAGATGGACAGACTCAAATTAATGAGTCTATATAAAAATAAATAGTTGCTATCGTTTCCCAATATTTTATGATTGTAAAGCTAGCACTATGGCTGGATTTCAAATGACATCCCAATATTCTATAGGCCAAATATATTTAATACAGATGGAGGGTAACGAAAATGAATATTGCAATTTTTTTTCATGTTTTTTATTTATTTATTTATTATTTTTTTTTTTTTTTATATAAAGCAAGCACTAAAGTTTAGTAACTGATTCCCTGTAATTAACATGGAAAACTGTCTCTTGTGCTCCATTTGGGAGTATGATGTCATCACATTCCATAGCCTGAAAACAACCAGTAGATGCCATTTTTCAACTGTTCAAGTGGTATAAGTTTAAATAAGGCATGAAAAATAATAACCTTCAACATTTAGATTAATTCTAATTAATATAATAGTGAGTGAATAACAATGTGTCATGTGTGTCTATTTAAGACAATTGTGTATTTTTTATAGTTTAATGCCTGGATGGTTTGGTTTAAAAGAAAATTGACATATTACAAATGAAAACAACCAAACAGAAGAAATGCCACTTTGTTTTAGTTTTGTGCTTACTTACATGTGACAATGAAAGACACACTTCTGTAACAGCTGGCATCCCAGGCATCAACATCTTCCACAAGACAAATAATGAGCATTAGCATAGCTTTAATACCCACCTCACGTGGCTCTTTTCTTTGAGAGGCAGGTCAGACAGACGCTCACAGGGTGCTCTGTAAGGAGAGGCACGTCCCCGCCGCTCCTCTGTGCCCTGCTCAAGGCGCCAGCATCTGTTTGACTGCAGGCCATGCCATAAGGTTCATAGCTCCAAGGATCCTGGGTGCTCCCGCAAGTGCCCCATAACACCACCCCTCACCTCCACAGCCCTCCACAGCCCTGCACAGCCCTGCACAGCCCTGCACAGCCCTGCACAGCCCTGCACAGCCCTGCACAGTCCTGCACAGCCCTGCACAGCCCTGCACAGCCCTGCACAGTCCTGCACAGCCCTGCACAGTCCTTCACCGCCCTGCACAGCCCTTTTTTGAAGGGGGGAAACATCTAACTAACATGACAAGTTGCAATAGTATTGAAAGATGCTATTGCAACTTGAATGCACAAATTGACCTATGGGGGATTATAAAATGTTCTTTAGATAAATAGATGGATAGGTTTTGTTCCAAATGTGTACTTAACTAAAATAACCTGATACCTCACTGTAGTTAAAAAATCGATAGGATTTTGTGTGTATATGGACATTTGTGTGTGGATTTATGTGTGTGTGTTTGTGTGTGAGAGTAGCAGAATGCACGACTTGGCCAAAAAGACTTTCCCTCAGAGGAACAGACAGATTAATGTAAGAGATCCCCCTCCCACTGTAATGTTCAAGGCGCAGTCTCCCAGGACCCTCTATCTGTCACAGTAGCCTACAGGTCGCCCACGGCAACCCCCACAATCCCCGGCGTGAGAGGAAAAGCAAAGTGATCTGATGGCACACACGCTGATGTCATTATCAGCTTTTCATTTTATTTTTGAGTGTATTCACATGTGTTAAAGGTGCACTATGTAATTGTTCTGGGGGAGAGTGGCATTATGGTATTAAACTTGTCTTTCTCTGTAGAGACAAGGTCAAGTTGTTTTAAGTCTGATTGGTTTTTCAAGGTATTTTTGAGCAATAAAACATGTTTGACTGAATAAATCTGATATAGATACATATAGATCCATATTGTGGACCCTTTACCAGAAAAGTCACATAATGTACCTATAAACATAAAGGGATATATCATATGCTCATTGTTGGATAGGATGCTCACATTCGTAATTGAACTTGAATCCTCTGGTTGTGTGGTCAGAGTCCTAACAGTCATGATGTCCATATAAAATTTGTCAAGACTTTTTTTTATTATTATTAAAGTGAAAGACAATAACATTTTTTGGATGAGTGGCAAAACCTTTTGAAATCGTTACCATGAAATTCTCTTTGAGTCTACAAGATATATGTAGTGCACAGTCTTTCAGCCTGTGAACATGAATGACTCTACAAACAGAGCCAGGTACTGAATCAGAGCCTTACAAGTTGTAGAGCCTCCCCATGTCCTCAAGGAGCATCAATAGCAGTTGTCATAATCTCCTGCTGAGGATGTTCATAACAATAGCCTCTAGGGGCAGCGAGGAGGATACCAGCCTGGAGGGAGAAGGGGGAAGAGGGGAGAGAAACAGAGAGGAGGAAGGGGGGGGTCCTTGGACAGGAGGGGGGGCTCGTCGGATAACAAGCAGCGCGCAGAAGGTGTGTGTATCAGAGCGTGAGAAAACAGTTGAGACAGCTCGGGCCCACTGAGATGAGGGGCGAGCTAATGCTATGTTAGTGAGCTGCTAACGGCATGCCTGGGTCTTGGCGCTCTGCCCTTGTGCACACACCCCGGTGGCCTGCAGCGAGACAGGGGGGAGGAGGAGGAGGGGAAGCGGCTCAGGTCGGGGGGGAGCGATTAGTAGTGACACGTCTTTTGGGCACCGGGTGGGACCTCTCTACCATCTGAGCTATATGAGATGGTGACTCACACAAGACTAGGCTGGGTTATATAAAGAGGGTTCAATCTAATGTGGCGGGGAAGGTGAGGTACAACAGTGCTCAGAGCAGGGGAGATAACTTCCAGGTGAGCTTCATGCAGCAAGGCATGCTGGGTAATTTGACTTGAAAGCTGCTGAGACATCTCCCCTCTATCCCCTCGTATTCACACAAATTTAGTGTATAGGCCTACAAGTGAGTTTGAAGTACCTAAGGGGTGATAATGTGCATTCTTTTGTATACCTATGACAATCAAATGTAATATTTACTGTATAAAGTTATATTTTAAACCAGGAAATGACAAAATAATGGTTAAAAGAATAGTCTATATTAAAAACTGATGTGGTCCTATGTTTCAAAGAGGTCAAATTACAAAAAATACTAATTCAATTTCAAATTCGAGGATGATCCCTTTTTTTCTTGCAGTGTAACCACAGCACATGGATCCTGGTGATTTGCATATTAACTGTTTTTATGCCAGATGCCCTTCATGATATGGTAATAGTCCTTTAGGGGAGATCAGCACAAGAAAAACAGTGACTTGTCATTGAATTTGATGTTTTGATCTCATTGAGCCTCTACCCTTGCTTAATTACTTTATCTGTTTTCCTCCCTGACCTTGTGGTGACCCCTTGTTGACCCCTCCACGACCCCCTGATGTTTGCTTCTGTATGTCAGAGCATCAGAGCAGAGCTGAGGCTAATGAAGTCTACTGCAGGTGGACAGATACAGGGACTCCACACAGGGTCCGTGACTACAGTTAATCCAGCCCTCGGGCCTGTTCCTCTGCTAATTGGAGGCTGTGCTTTACCATATATTGGATTTAGTTACAATTGCAGACAAAATTTTGTTGGAAGCTGCTTATCTTGACACATCTTAAGAGCCCTTTCATTTTTTTTCTCAAGTGACAAATGCTGATTTGACCGTATATTGCAACAGTGCCCAGATTTAACAGTTACAGCTCTAATTTCAATTGTATGATAAGGTCTTTAATTACTTTAGTGTGTACAGCTCTGGAAAGGCCTCACATTCATGAAACTAATATAGTCTGATTGCATTGTCTCTTTCCAGTTGCTTATGTCTTTAATATTTTTACTGTAATGTAAAAATGGCACATATGTAACCTTTCTGGGGAACAGGTCTATAACCTCTTTGCACCATATTCTGGCTCTGGCTGGAATGTTTCACAGTATGGCATTAAACTTGTACACCTTGCATTTATTCAATTACAGACATTTTCATTGCTAAACACATCAATTAAATTTTAACATGGGTGGGTGGAGTCACCTCACTCCACAGTTCTGACCTGTAACTAGAACTGGTGGCGTTATCTGCTTGTCTCCGTGGAGATAGATAAGTTTAATGCCATACCATGGAACATTCCAGGCAAAGCAACAACATCTCCATGGAAACAAACAGGTGTGGGATCTTCCACCTGAAAAGTTACATAGTGCATCTTGTTAATATTTGCTGGATCCAGACTGATGCTTTGTTTGGTCATTTGAAAACAAGCTTAAAAATAATGGCACTTCATAGTATATGATTTTTTTTTCATATTAACTTAACCTGTATAACCTTCATATTTTTCCTGCACTTTTCTTAGTGTGTTTACTGGGCTGTACTAAAGCAGCATTGTCTCCTCTTAATGACATCATGGCTCTGACAGAAGCTGTAGAAGACGCCCCAGGTCTGAGAGCAAAACTCTTCAGCTTGGCTCTAGTTTGTCCTTCCCTGGGCAATAGCAGTCCTCATGGGGCATTGTGAACAAAAGTCACAGAACAAAAACAAGCCCTGACCACCAGCCACATGAGGGTACATATATGGTACAGAGGCCATTTGGCTGTTCACTTCTGCTAGAGTGTGAAAACGATAGTGAGACAAGATCGTAACAGCGCAGGGAAGGGAAGGGGGGAAAGACACGGAGGTCCGGGAAGTTGGAGGGGAGTTCAAAGGTCAATTTAGCCTCCAGGGTCGCGTGATGCTCTGAGGGCGCACTGTGAAGGGTGTGTGCAGTGCATCATGGGAGTCCTTGGCATGTCCTCTTAATCTCGCCTAGGAGAAGACAGTTACTTCCCCTTAGCTAGCTCTGTGCACAAAAAGTCGCAAAGGGTTGGGGCATAGATGACAAAAAGTGTGCTTAGAAATTAAGTAGGTATTACCAGCAGCAGCAAAAAGAAACTACATCTGAATGAGTTGAACTAAAGCAGGAAATACTTTGTTCCTATATTTTATTATTAGGCATTAACCTTTCATCTTATTTATTAAACATGTAGTCAATGATTTTAGGACTCAAACCAGTCCATTTCACTCGTATTCATAATCTAGTAGTAAACCAAAGACTCATTCAGACTCATCTATTTTAACACAAAGTGAAAAACCAAAAGTTTACAAAAGCCTGGAAAATATAGAACTTTTGTTATGGCAATATTGAGACACAGATTTAAAAATTACAAAACCCAAACATGTATTAGTACTGAATAATATTATAATATCAATATTGTTGTGGCCCTACATTGTCATGTCATAGAGCATAACAGTGCAATGGGACTAACCTCTTTATCCACTCTGAGTAAGATTGACAGTGCTCCTCCCTGTGCTGCTGAAACCTCTGGCCCTCAAAGTGTGTGTAATGAGACAGGTCCCAAGTCAAGCTCTAATCAACTAGAGTTTATGGCTCCTGAAGCAGAGAGGCCAGCAGCAGAGGATACAGGCAGCGCTGCTAACTGCTGCCCTATGACCTGCACGGTTACTCTTCAGTAATGCACAAAGTTCACATCAAATATTTACTTTGATTCTGAAACTAAATGGCACGTTCTGTGAGCAACAAAGCTACGTCGTGTTCTTTGTTTTTACCATTTTAGTCCAAGTATGTGTTTTTCAGATGTATTCTGCTTATGGTTTATATGCATTATTAAAATATATTCATGGGTTTCAGAAAGATGAGAAGTTAGGATTGTTGCTATAGCAATTAATTCAAAGCAATATCTATATTGTGAATGGTCTTCAAAATGAGACCATATAATAAAAAGCTGAAACCTGTAGAACAGGGCTTCACATTTTTTGAGAGAAAGGCTCTTGTTAGTATTGTATTTTCATTTGTTATTTTATTTTTTAAGATCACAGTCCACATCTGATACTTTCAAAAGCATCACCATTGGTGATTTGAGACTGAAAATCTTAACTGCTAAACTAAAACATTAATGGCTTTTCCAAACAGGGTTGGCAGTTTTATATAAATAAGACCCATTTTAATTTCCCAATCAAACAATCAGTTTTTCATTTAACTGCAATCTAAAGTGAACTTAATTTTAAATCAATTTCTTATCTCTTTTCAGCTAGACAAAGTACAGCTGGATTTACCTTCAGTGTCTGTGTCAGCTTGTATGATGGTTCCAGTGACACTCATTAAGAGCGATAGCAGCTTTCTAGAGCCATCATTGATGCTTCAGGTGGTCCCCTGACAAAAAACACCTCCAGCTACTTCCACATCTTTAGTCAGAGTAACAGACAAGACACTGCCCTCAGCTCTCATCCAGGTTAGTTTATTGGTCTCAGTTCATCCATAGATGAAAGACAGGCACCACATACATGAGCAAAGAAATAAATATAAATGTGGTATAATTGAGCGCACAATATGTATATGCAGTGTTATAGCACTTTACATAAACTGGAGTTGTAAAGTAATTATTATAATATTATTCAGTCATTGTTGGCAAGAAACATGATTGTTAAGACATTTGTGGCATAATTAAAGAAAAAAGAATTATGTATAACAGATAGTGTTTTATTTCTTGGCTAGGCGCACCACAATATATATTTATTATTGTTGTTGTTGTTGTTGTTAGCGTTGTCTTTGTAATACATAGATTTCATTACACAATTATATTCTCGCATGCACATGATTTTGTGTTACAGAAAAAGTACCATTCATAAAAAAATGAAAAAAGGGCTGGTTTAAAACAGGTTGTCATTATCCTTGGCTTTTTGTCACATAGTGTCCCTAACTGCAATCACAATATATTAAACATTTATCCCTCTAACACTATTACGACATATTCAATACACGATCATTGACTGCCACACACTGATACACACAGTTCATCTCATCATTTTGGCTTGCATAGAGTCCATTATGGTGGCACTTACAATGGGCTCAATTTGATGTTTATAATGCCATTTTTAAACAATATACAAAGATATTAAGTGAGATATTGGGAATTGAAAGAAGAAAAATGCAATCACTTTAATCAACAAACAGCCTACAGTGAGTTTATAAAATGTTCCTTTTGGCTGTGAGATGCTACATGGAGTGTTAAATTAAATAAAAGTCTATGAAAACACCATGTAAATACACAAATTATTGCACAAACAGTAAGATAATCCCTGCATCAAAGTTGTGAAATAAAAAATAGGCGACAACTTCATCAAAAATGTTCAAATATAGTGTACATCCGGGCATTTACGTAGCTGCATCAGGTGTGGTCCAGTCCACTTTGGAAAAAAAGGGGTGGGACTTGATATCGTCGACTCCTCCCACTCCGGCCCCTAGTCGTTCTGTGGGGTTGTATTGGAGTAACTGTGAAAGCAGACACCCAAATGTGAGACTAAATATATCACTCATTGGTCAGGCATGAGGTAATAACAGATACTCAAATCATAGTGGAACATATTCAGCAGCTGAGTTACAAAAAAAGGAACCAACAAAACATATAGTGGATTTAATGGTGCACTGTGCATTACCTGCATTAAATGGAATGTTTCAAAAAAATGGTATTAAAAGAATTCATCTTGTATTTATTATATTTTTAATTGCTTTTTTTTTTTTTTTTTACAGAAAACATGCATTCTTACTGTAAGCAAGCTCACCTTTCTACAGATCTGACCAGTAACTTGACCTAGTGCTGTCCCCTACTTGTCTTCATAGATAAACACATTTAATGCTGCAGTGTGGATCACTCCAGGCAAAGCAATAACAGTTCCATGGAGAAAAGGAGGATGCAGACCCTCTAGCACAAAAGTTACAGAGTGCACCTTTAAATACCATGACTTTCCTCTTGGTCCTTACCTGTTCCAGCAGAGATCTGGCTTCCTTGGAGACAAACTCGGGAATATTGAGCGCTGTGTGGCGACCGATGCCAGTGGGATGGCACCTCAGCAGAGACTGGAGGGAGCAAAGAAACAGTCCATGAATGAAAACAAAGCCGATCAAAACAACTCTATGCAAACTGAGTCAAAATAGGAGGGTCCAGGCACCTGAAACAACACTGATGCCATCAACTATAACAAAAGACGTCATTCGCTTGCTTTCTCAACACAACAATCGGAAAAAATGTAATAAAGCAGAAAAGGATTATCTAATTATTATGTGCCTTGTTTTTACAGAGCAAGTTTACTGGTCAGGTCAAACTGCCATTTCATTCACACAGCTCCATTTAAAATCACAAAAATTAGCTTTAAGTGCAATTTTGTCCACAGTCTGTTGCTCTATTGTAGGACTAATTGACAATAAAGAGCGTAATTGCTGAATATACATGTATCCAGTGCATCCTTGAGCTGGTCTGGAGCAGTGCGCCTCTTTTAAATGAAAAAAGAGTGTTTGTTTTTTAGTCAGTTGCCCCTCTGTGTGTCTCCCGCCTGCTACGTGCTGCAGGACTTCTGGCTGGTATCCGAGCTTTAGTCAAGACTGCTCCAGGCAAGATCTTATCCTGCAAGGATCAAGAGCGCAGTGAGAGCCGCAGTGAGTGTTTCGCTGCCAGGACATAATCATCAAAGGAGACATCTGTGTCGCGCAGGTTTTATTCCAGGTAACTGGGTGTGTTTGATTGAATGTAAAAACGCTAACCTAACACCCCCTGCTCTTGTCTGGGCCATTGATGGGAACTACTGATGCCTGATATGTGGTTATGCCCACTGGCAATCAGCTACACAGTATTCAAATGTAATATACAATGAGATCGAGCCAGGTGTGTGCTATTGTGCGACCTCCAAGACAGCACTAAGGTATAATTAGTAAAGTCTAGCAGCTGCAGATCCAACTGTTGAATTCAAACAAAAGGACAAAAGTTGGTGCCGTTCCTTTACAGTCTAATGAAGAAGACGGTCCCTGATTGAGGACGAGTTGTGGTGTCTAGAGGCCTGCCCTGGTGGTCACTGCTGTCCACGCCTTTCCTGAGGTTGGCGTGTGCTGAGAGCTCAGAGCAGCTCCAAGAGCCAGCACAGAGACCCGCGAGGGCTGACCTCCTGGCCCAGCAGATGGAGCTCAGGCTGGGTGAGAAAGTCACACCAACACCCCTGGCACTCCCCGAGAACCAGAGTAAGAAACAGCAGCCAAGACGAACCTTATTCACAACTACACTTACAAACGAAATACAAAATCACACACTAGCTGGCACCATTATAAAGCAGCAGAGCGGAGATACCCAGAGATGTCCCACAACACCTTAGCGACAGAGACCAACCAATATTTTGTCAAACTTTCTACTCACCATGCCTGTTAGAAGTTCAAACAGAATGGCACCCAAACTCCACCAATCACAGGCTGGCGTCTCCTCGCTGATGCCTCCAACCTCTGAAACAACACACAAATGTATTTATTGTACAAATGTCTCAAAACACATCAAAACTAAAAATCAACAAATCTGACACATCTGAGATCTTTATTTATTTTACAATCTAGATTCTTTTACTTTTTAATAGTATTTATTCAATTTTTGTTGTGCGTTAAGTGCATAAGTAATTTCTCTTGTGTATCAACTTTATATAAATAAAATAAATTCTTAAAAAGACAAAAAAAGACAACATGCTGCCACTCTCTTGTCACTCACATAAACCCAAATGTGCGTCTCATAAAAGGTGATTTGCATAATAAAACCTGTTCCACTGAGAAAACCGTCTGCACTACAACTTCACACCATCTGCATGACCCGACCTCAAACACACACAACTCTCCAAGAAACAGCAACATCATGTGAATCACTGATATCCAGCTGTCTATTAATACCACATTATATCATGAGATCTCTTATAACATATTGCTTTATTTATAAACAACCAAAAATAAGCAATAATAACTGTTCTTTCTTTCAACTGTTCATCTTCACCAAGAGACCACAGCAAATGTTTGTCTCTAAGCACTGATTTGCATATAAACTTGTATCAACGTGGTGTGTTTGGAGTTCAAAAGCATCACTTTTGGGCAAGTATATTGCTCACAATTTTGTCCCTGACGAATTAACATAAGCCTTATTTATTTACTGTTTCCTATTGGTCCTTACTTGTTCTATTTTCCTCTACATCTGACTTTTGACAGTTCATTAATAACCGTTTCAAATAATGTGATTTCAATTATGGCCCTCATAACTGTAATATATTTTTCCTCTATAATTGAGTAATGAGCCCTACTTTAAATTTACAATATGTTTATTACTAAATAAACAAATATAATATGATAAGGGACAAATCACATTGCACTATTGCCCAGCTCAACCACTGTATCCCAGATGTCCTCTTCCCTTTCAGTCTTATTATTTCTAAAACGGGTGTGGGGGTGTCACCCGGAGGCATCCTGGGTCACAGCCATGCGTTGCCCCAGATCAGCCTCCTCAGCTAGGGTCGCACTAAAGCCACCCTTGTCTTGTTTCGGCTCCTGGGAACTCCACAGGCCTGTGCGGCTCTCTTTCAGCCAAGGTTAGCGCACGGCTACGCTAGGGCCGAACGCACACACACAAAAACTAACTGAGCAACCGGTCTTCAGGGCTCCCCAGCACCCGTGTTTTGACAGCCAAGGAGAGCAGATCGTCATTGAGCGCACTAGTGATACCTGCGTTGGTTATGGGCTGCAGGGAGGATGCCGGACTCACACAGAAGCGCACACGTCTCAGAGCAAGGTCGATGTCATCACAATAGATTAATGTCTGAGGAGCTGCAGGGAGAGAGCAGCGGAGAGAGCTGGCTTCACTTACCACTCTGTCAGAGCAATGTACGGGTGTCGGGCACAACGCACGAGGAGGGCGACAAGGAGTTAACCAAGTCCACAGGCCATGGGACGCTCCAACCACACTGTTACACTATTCCTTTAAAGTGTATATGACAGGTTTTTACAGTTATGATTTTTTTGGTGGGGTAGTACATGTGATAAATATGTATCATAGTTTTACACCAGTCAAGTGTCAGTTTGTGAAGATTCCTGTTAAAGAAAAGTTGAAAATTACAGAAAGCAAAGCTGAGTTCTAAAATAGAATCCCTCTACCTATGTCATAAATACACAAAATTTCATCCAAAATTCTGGGGCAATTTAAACCTTCGTTTAACAAAATAAAGCCATTGTCATTTATTTGTATTGGGCTAATCATAACTATTGTGTAATTTAGACAGGTTTGGCCCTTGTTAACATCGTAGCTGCTAGGTAACAGCTATGGATGCTATCTCCTACCATATCTGTACAATCATGAGATAAAGTGATAGAGTTAAAAAAAAAAATTGTCAAACTAGGGGAAACTAGACAAGATCTTTAGCAAAATCTTATAACGTATAATTATGCTTACTATGTTTTGATGCATGTTCTAACCTGTCATATGCACTTCAATCTTACAGTCCTGTTCTACTGAGGAAACTCAGCCTGGTGAAACAATGCTGCACTTGTTGTTATGACATCTTCTTTTACATCGAAAAACAAACTTCCCTCTCCACATGTGAATCTTAGTAACAGCTCTGCTCCTCTGGGCACGATAAGGAACTCTCTCTCTTCTCCTCTTAGATACACTTCCCTAAATGCTGAAGCCACAGGTATTGTTCTCAGAGGAAGTCAACTACACATTGATAGGAAGAAGAAGAAGACTTTGTTCTCTGAGGTTGAGTAGTCTTACTCGAAGTGTGGTACAGTAGTAGTAATTTACTGTGCGGAAATTGGACAGATTAAACTCAAAATACAAGTTATACTAAAGCTATACAAAATTTTAATCTTAAATTAAACATTAGGCTCGATAGGTATACCCAAATATTGTCATACAAACAAATATTAAAATCTCTAACTATTAAAAAGTTGTTTAGTTATAGGAAGAAATACTATTTTCAGATAAAAAATATATAAATTTGGGGTCTTTTGAGGCTTTTGCCTACAGATTCAAAATCTCCCAATTTAAACATTTTCGTTTCTCAGTTTTATTCAGTTTTGACATGGACCAGAATCTATCAGGCGTTTGAAAAACACTGTCTGTCTGTTAAGTAAAACAAAAAATATCTGCTGTTCAGATCAGAGTAAATAGCACATTTTCCGGCCCCTCTCCTGTTTTGGTGAATGTGCTTAAAAACATGTTTAGTGTCTTCTGCTCACATGCACACACACATACGGTCAGTGTAGACCCCCTGCTGGCTCTCTGGCAAACACTCATAAATCTGTCATCAGGAATGAAGCCATCACAGGAGCTGACCCTGTCTGGATAAACAGCCACACAGAACAAGGGCAGTGCACACGCTAGAGTGCATGTGCGTGGAATGATCACTTACATATAGCACCATATATACTACTGCACATATATACACTACCACTGCACATACATGCTACTACTACACACACATATATATATATATATATATATATATATATATATATATATATATATATATATATATATATATACATATATATACATATATACATATATACACACACACACACACACACACATACACACACTACTACTACTACTACTACTACTACTGCTGCAGATATACATTATCCTCAGTTCTGTATGTGCAGTAAGTAGTGTATATCTGCAGCAGTAGTAAAGGGTAGAGAAACACTGACTCCAACTGCTGCCATAGGCTTTGGGCTCTTCACAATACACACACAAAAATGTGAATTTTAAAATGTTCATCTAATACTGGTAGAGTTTTACTTGTGTTGATCAGAGGCAGTACACACCTCCTACTGGGGAATAAGTGTATTGCATTAGAAAGCCACAGGGGATTAACAGTCGTTTAACTAACAAGAGCCCTCACATCTGGACTGAGAAAACACAAACACTACACTGTTAGCTGGGCAATATAATCAAATATTCTAATGGTCACTGGAGTCAACTCATTCTGGAAAAAATATACATTTAACTTAAAATGTTAACTTAAATAATTCATTTTAGTCAGTTGACTTGTACTGCTTAAAATATGCCAGCAAATATAGAATTAATAATAAAAATTGTTATCTTCTATAGAACTTAAAAGGACCATTTAGTTAATTATGAAAACTGTGACTTTTAATACATAATAAAATGTATGTAAAAATAAACAAATCAAATATTCTTTAAGGAGAATCACAGTTGGTCACCAAGTAGAGTGGTAAATATTCTCTCTATTGAAGCGTCTTTAGGTCACTTGCCACTCCTGTCGAACTCCTGCATGTCCCTGCCTCTACGTCCATTAGGAGGTAGTTTTTTACACTGTGGCTCTAGGGATAAAATGCATACTTTGAATATTAGATGCAGTGTTCACCGCTTTCAGATTTATTACAAGGGGGCATACATACAGACAAGGAGGATTTGAATCTAAGAGCGACCTTTTTGGCTCAGTGGAGAGGGCGAATGTGAGAGGATGGTTTTAGTGAAGTAAGGGCTAACGTATGTAGAATCCAAGCACATTTTGACCTTGTTAAGTCTTATTAAATGTCACAAAAGAAACCCATATTAAGTCTAGAGTAGATTTAACCAAGCTCATATTTACCCACACACAAACACAGAAGAGCTCGAAGGGGTCAGAGGGTTGAAGTTGTAGCAGCAGTTGGTTTTAGGCAGCTTTTAAACAGCATGCCACGCGCTCCCTCCAGGCAACACAAAAGGGTTACAATAACACAAGCACAATGTTGCACAACAGCACCCTCTACAGGACAGCACAAGAGCTTCAATCTTTCAGATTAGCCAAGAAGAATGCATTTCTGTACTTGAAGTTTGTCTTACATGTTTCATTGTTGTTGAAAAATAACTATATTCATTTACACCATTAATATTACTATTAAAGATAAAAAGGGATAAAACTTTTAGATACTGCAAAGTAATAATAAATTATATATATATATATATATATATATATATATATATATATATATATATATATATATATATAGTTAGATTAAACTCTCTATGTGGATACTCACCTGGTGCGCAGTACATGTTGGCCACAGCATCTTTGTCACATGACTCCTCCACATCGGTCCAGCTGCAGAAGTATGTCAGCTGAATATGACCTGAAGACAAGGATACGAGGATGTTTAAATTTATGGAGTTACAATAAAGTTATAGAGAACCTTCTGTATATTGTATGATAGAAAGTGGAGGGTCACTTT
Source organism: Periophthalmus magnuspinnatus (assembly GCF_009829125.3). NCBI lineage: Eukaryota > Metazoa > Chordata > Actinopteri > Gobiiformes > Gobiidae > Periophthalmus > Periophthalmus magnuspinnatus. The sequence goes on from NC_047149.1 coordinate 14,833,580, forward strand.
GAGTCGATCTTGTTCAAACTGCAGAGCACATTTCTCAAGAGCCCTTCCTTGCTGGGATCCTCTGGGCCTGGTCTCTACATTACTTTTCTAGCACACAGCCCTGGCGATTACTCCTGTTTAGCCGCTACCCGTTAACGCTATCATTAGAACTAATGGTGTCATTAGGTAACTGTGGCCATTAGCCTAGGCTAGCCAGACAGATGCACCACACTACATCGGTGATGGGCCCTTTAGAACAATAATTACCAGCAGGCAGAGGAAAACAGCCACTCAGCTAATTAGGCGCTTGTTGATAACGAGGCGGAGTGAGATGATTGTAGGAGCACAAAAGAAGACGTCGAGGAGGATTCTGTGACCTTCGCTAAAACAACACTTTCCTTTTGAGCACAGTTCATATTTGTGTAAATAGATTAAATGAGTAGCGGACAAAAGTTAACTGCACTTTGCTGAATGCACATCCTGCTTTTAGACACAGCTATTAAGAGTTATTAGCTCTGTACAATCAGAAGTAGATGGATGCACTGTTGTTGCTCTGTAAAAGTAAGCTGTAAATATTTTCTTTTCAGACAAAAAAGTAATACCTTGATGGTCGAGTAGAATGTTGTTGGGGTTGAGGTCTCTGCAGAGGATGCCCTCCCGGTGCAGAGAGTCTAGGGCTGTGACCAGCTCTGAGGCCCAGCGCCTCACAAACTCCTCTGGAATGAGCGCTTTAGACGCTGCCTCAGACATCTCCTGCAGCTCCGCAAACAGCCGTGAAACGTGTCCATCAAACTCACTGACCTCAGTCTCCTGAGCGCAGAGAGAGCTGTGGTCTGGGCCCAGCTCACTCTCTGTGGCCTCTGACACCTCAGGGTCAGTCCTTGGGGGCACAGAGCTCACACTAGGGTCAGGACTGTCCTGGTTCAATGAACAAGACTCCAGGGTTTCTCTCAGAGAGTCACTCACTGACAGAGTGGAGTCGTTTTGGCCTGTGGCGTCCATTCTCTCTGAGGCCTCTTCGCCATACGCTAAGTTAAAGTTGTCCCATAAGGACATGAAGGGGGATGAGGATGTGGTGTCTCCAGTGGCAGAAGCTGTGCAGAAGGACAAAACCTCCTCCTCTTCCTCGGGCTGGCTATGGCGCTGTAAAACATCAGGCTGAATGGACGTTTGAGGAGAAACTGAGACCTCTAGACCCAGAAAAACCCCAGAGGAGTCGACCTCCTCCTGAGAACAGTCCACAGCTCCAGTCACTAAAGGCAGGTTGACCAGAAGGTCGGGGGGATGGCCCTCCTCCTGCACTATGGCTTCTTTAAAGGAGATGACAGGGATGGACTCATGGGAGTCTTTGTCACTCTCTTCCAGGCCCCACAGCTCAGAGCGAGGCTGCACTTCCTGAGCCAGCTCGGGAAGCTCCTCTGTGGCCTCAGAGCCAAGATCTGAGGTGGACAACAGGGCCCGCTGTTTGTGCGACATCTCCACGCAGGGCACCTCACTGCCACTGTCTTTACTGTCAATGCGGAAGAACTCCATGGGTGTGTGCTTGGACTGGTCTAAAGACAGAGGTACAGCTGGAGAGGGCAGAGGGCTGAACACGTCGTTGTGGTCCGGGCCCTCAGTGTCCTGTGTCAGAGCGCTCCTGTCGGATGACTCTGTGAAGAAACCCAGCTCCTGAGAACTGATGGGTGATGACAGACTGTCATTACTGAGCAGGGAGCGAGAACGAGATGAAGTGGTCGCATTAGGCACCTCCAGTGATAAGATCTCCTGCTCACTCCTTTCCTCTTCCTCCACCAGGGCATCTACTTCTACCTTCTCCTGTTCATATTCAATACACAGAGCTAAATAACTGTTGGTGACCCTGTCCTCTTGTGTGTCCTTGGTGCACTCATCTTCAGAAGTAGCTGCAGAGTCAGAATGGGCTCCGGTCAGCTCCTCGACTCGTGGTGGGAGCGCACTTTTAAGAGGACATGTAAAGATAGTCTCTCCTTCTTTAGGGAGTCCTGCTATAGTCCCAGAGTCTGAACTGGCCTCCCCTGTCTGAGCTGATGCATGCTGGGGGGAATGCACAGCCGTTATGTGGCTTTTCTGGATGAAAGGAATATCAAAACTTTCCTCTGGGCTGGAGGTGCGCAGGTACTTTCCAACATGAGACCACAGCTTACCACCTGCACACATAAAGCATGGAGACAATTGCCATGACAAGAGTTTAAGGTCTCTACTAATCAAATGAAAATGTTGTTGAAAAATATGAAAAATCAATAATCAATCTGAATATTGACTATCTCTCCCCTAATCCTAAATTAAAATGGTATGTATGTAAAATCGACTTTGATGAGCTTTTCACCATGTTTTGATTGACCCACTTTACTGACTCTTGGTCAAACATGTTGGGTTCAGAAATGTCATATAGTCATTTTTTCAACAATAAAAAAGGAAATGAAAATCTGCTGCTTGCTATGGTGAAATGGTACTATGATGCTGTCAATTCTGCAGTTTTTGACAGAAAGTCAGTGGACCTGTTTTATCATTGACCAAAAGAATCACATGTCTCCTTTAACCACACAAAATGCAATCCAAAGGTCCTCTCTTTAGTTCAGTTCAAAGTGAGGTAGACAGAATGACAAGACCTATTATAGGACATTCAATAAATATTGTTATTAGGTGAGGCTATATTAACATAGCACTAACTAAAGATACATTTCATCTTGACTTTCTTTGCAAGGGCAAACTTAGAGTAAATGTCCACAGCTGTAGTATGAACAATTGGAAGCTAGCATCTGTTGTCTGTGATGAGAATGGATAGTGAGCTCACTATGATGATAATGATTTAACTCAATGGGTTTCAAAGTAAAACTAGTCCCACGTTTGTCCAATGTTACTCAGGTCACTGCCGTCCTCTGTCCTTGATAAACTGTTAAAAGCAAAACACTGGGAGGTGGGACCAGGCCAGCTTTTGGATCAGTTAGGCAATTATGAACCGCTCTTTAATAAAACAATCAGGTATATTGTAATAACCCTTAAAGTATAATATTGAGTAACTGTCCACTGATATTGCACATGGTGGCTATGGGGGTCCACCAGATTGAACAGGTCAGAGAGCATTGCAAATACTAACTCACTCGTCTACACATAAGGGCCTCACACGATCTAAGTGGGATATATGGAGGCCCAGGTGGTGGCGCTGCTAATGAAGCCAAGCACCACCTGCTTTTCAAAATAATGACCTGTGACTCGCAACAATCACAATCACACATCTGCGAGGAGCAAGGGCACAGGATTAGAAACAAAGCAATAGACAGGCTAAAGTAGGGACTAATGGGACTTGATTAAAAAATATATTTGTCTGATTTATAGATGTACCATGTAACTTTACCAATCGGGGTCCGCAACCTACTTCTGCCATGGAGATAATATTGTCTTGTTTTCCCCACAGACATGAGCAGGTAAGGCCACCAGACCAAGATAAAGGTCAAATCTGTGGAGAAGTGACCCCATTCAAAATGTTTTAACCTCCTAAGACCCGAGCTCTTGCATCACATGCTTTATCAATTTCTCTTTGTTATTTAGGCTGATTGGGACCTGATGAGTGTAAAAACAAAGAATTATCTTTTTACATTATGTAGTCTCTGAGAAAAGTGATGTAAAACAAATATCCTCATATGTGGACATTTTAATCATTTTGATAAAACATTTGAATAATGATGCCTCAACACAGCAACATTTGTCCTGAATGTAAAAACTAAATGAGAAACAACAACTGTGCCTCTTGGAACAATGTGTCTCATGTGAAGTGCTGCTGACAGGAGCAGGAAGACATATGCCTTTACAAAAAAATTAAAAAATAAAAATATTCTGAACATTCTAAATTGTTAAAAATATTCTAAATTGATTTTTTTTTTTACATTGTTGCTGTTCTTGTATACTGTTATTCTTGTAAAAATTTGCATTGTGGCCTAGACAACCCAAAATGTGTTGTCCACATATGTGGACGCCAGGTCCTAGGAGGTTAAATGTATTTGGAGCAATAAAACATGAAATAAATGCTGTATAGATGTGATTAATGTCATATTATGAAACATTCCAAGCAAAGCATTAACATTTTGGAGACATGTAGGTGGTGGGCCCTTCACCATAAATGTAACATAGTGCACCTTTAAGGCCTGGTCCATACTCAACAGCATTTATGGAAACATATGGTATCAGTAGATTTGACTAGATTATGTGAGGGGGTGGTTACCTTCAGCATACTGCAGTAAAAGAAAAACTGTGTCTTCAGAAACAATAAACGTTTTAAGCTGCACCATGTGAGGAACAGAGTGAGGCATGATGATCCGTTTGGACCTCCCACAGTCGCTGCTTCTTCTCAGTCCCTGTGGGTGAGTGGACAGAACGATTAAACTACAGGGAGGACATAAAAGGACAAAGAGGTAAAGTAAAGATACCCCAAATATAAAGGGCATACAGTGTACAGAGGCAGGGCTGCAGGTTGTGTTAAGAATAAGCAGAAGGCAGAGAGGCAAAGGAGAAAGCTCACATTAACCAAGTGCCAGCTTTGCCCCATGTGTGTCCCAAAGTCACTGGATTCATCAGACCACACACAGCGCGTGACTTTAAATCTATCAGCACCACGCGGAAAGTTCACATTGTATGTGTGCATATGTAGTGCATGTATGTGTGTGTACGTAGTGCCTGTAAGTGTGCATATGTAGTGCATGTATGTGTGCATATGGTTGTGTAGTGATCTGTGCCATGCGGTGTGCTGGCATCTGGCACACGTCTCACACCTGAGAGCAGAGGAGCTGACAGGGAGAGGCCCATTAGAATCAATTACAGCGGTCACACAGAGGGGGGCGCCGGCACACACAGTCCTACTGTACACACACATGCACCAAACTTACTTTCAAAATAAACGTCTCCTGTGTTCGCTTGTCCATGACCAGAAGAACCTGTAACAGAGGAGTGCCATTAATTGCAACATACTCAGATGATGTAGTGCTGAAGCTCCTCAATGTAGTGTTTTTCAAACACTGGGTCAAGACCTATACAGAGGGCACTGCAAGATAAATGTGGAGCTTGAAAGGATGGCAGTGGTAGGAAAAATCCCACTGTGCTGGACAAAAAGTCTCAGCTTAAAATATAGCATAGCCTATATTGTAATATTAAACATAACAGGTTAGTTAAAACAATGTAATAATACAACACAGTAAATAATATGCATTTTCTTCCTCATTTCTGTAACATCTCTATTCCTCCTTCCCGCTGGGAGAGCACGAGCATATGTGGACGAGCTGTGGTGTGTCGCTGTGAGGTGCGCGCTCTCATTGTGACCCCGGCTGGGACCAAACAGGTGCAGGCTAAATGGATATGAATGGAGCTGTGAGTAAACAGAGCGGCAGTGCTAGCCAGGCGCTAATATAATTAAGACACAAACATCAGGGAAGGGGAGGACAGGGGAGCAGGAGGGTGAGGACTTCTCTCCATCTGTCCCCTCTGTCCCCATTAAAAGTGTAAAGGCACGAAGCATTTAACAAATAAAAAATATTACATTTCAGTTGTGTTTCCATGAAATTACTTGACACTGATTTGATGTCAACAAATGCACATTAACTCATGCAGGGTTGTATCAACATTTTCCTTGGGGTGCGTGTGTGTATAGGATGAGCATCATTGACTCAATGTTGTGTGGCTCTTTCTGAGCTGCTTGCCAAGTCATTTCATGGCTGAGTGGTGAAGTTGCTTTGTTGGCAGCTGGTTGAGGAGACCAGCAACCTAAACTGACCTTGTGGTCATCATGACTTACTCTAAACACATTCATCATTTATAAAATGATCACAAAATCTACGTTTATAGCTTGAATTAAAGCTATGGCCAAAAAAAGAAAGGACACAGAAAAGAACAGCTGCAGATGTGTACATACTGACCTTATCAATAATCCCCAACACTCTGTAGACTCTGAGCTCTTCTGATGAAGGATGTGGAATATCTCTACTAGAGGATGGGCAGCACTGAGCTGCCATGGCCTAAAACGGTTATCGAAACATCTGTGAGTTATGTTTGGCACTGACCATAGACATAGAGTCTGTGGCACTGACTTAAGATGAACGAAACTGCAGAGTTCCACTTACCACAGTTTGTGTTGATCCTTGCCCCATATTGCTTTTCAGATGCTGACAGGAGATTTGTTCAGCTCGCATCAGGTACTCTGCAGTCTTCTTCTTTACTGCCTCACGCCGTGTGGCACTTGGTTCACCTGTGGGAAGAAAACTATATGTGATCAGTGTCAACATATAAGGATAAAAAAGGATCACAGTTTGTTTATTGTTTGCCACTATTTTCTCTAAAGAAGACTTGTCATGCAATTTATCTGGCATTATGTATTACATAAGTAAATCACAGTTTTAAATGTTGTCAATGGTAAAATGAAATATTGATCTAAAATATCTTAGTAATAGAAATAGGTCCATTGACTTCCTGTTCAAAACTATAGAGCTGATAGGCCCTGCCTCTTCATAGTGACATTTCACATGTCATGCAAGTGTTTTTAGAAGTTAATTTTGACATAGGATTAAACCTGAGCAGCCATAACTGACCTTGTACTCCCTGAAGAAGCAGGTCCACTCCACTTCGATAATAGGAGAAAGCAGCCTGGTAGTCCTGCTCTATCTCCCTCTGCACAGCCAGGGAGATGAGCTCACTGGCTTTGTCCAGATAATCAGACTTTATGTCTTTAGAGTTTCCACTGTTTGTTCCTTTCACACTTCCTGAAAAAAGTTGAGCTTTGGTTGCCCAGGTGACCTCTAGGTTAGGGGCAGAAGAAGCTGGCACAGGGGCAGGAGATGGGCTTCGACGGTCACGCAAGGAGGGCAAGCGAGGACTACAACTGCTGCTAACGTTAATGGCTCCCCCTTGTGGTATATTTGGGGAAGTGCGACCTGAGGCCATGCCATCATCAATCTCAGCCAAAGAGTCAGTATCTACAGCAAGGGAGGTCAGATCACTGTCACTAGATGGGCCTAAGGAACAGTGTTAAACAGTTAGTAATATACAACCATACATAAATGTGTTACACATTTCATTTTGTTTTGAACTGTACCTCCATAATCCGACGTGAGAGTCAAATCCTCTGCACCACTAATGTCTCTTTGTACTGTAAAACAGGCATTTGGTTAAGTAGTAAGAAACACTAACATGCATACATATACTAACATATATATATATATATATATATATATATATATATATATATATATATATATATATATATATATATATATATATATATATATATATATATATATATATATATATATACACACACATACATACATATGATATCATGTAAAGCAGTGGTCCCCAACCACTGGGCTGGGGACCGGTACCGGTCCATTACGCATTTGCTACCGGGCCACACAAAAACAGTAAATAATTTATCAGCGACCGCATCTTCTCCAACGTAACTTTCACCCGTCCCTCATGACGTGCTAATAAGCTCGTCCATAGATATATAAAGAAAATCCTGATAGGAAATCGCCACAGAAATCTATTGGATGTAGTGGCAAGTATATTATCTGCTCTTGGAGCCAGAAGAGGAGACTACGACCTCCAAGAAAAAGAAAGCTAAATTTAACAGACAATACCAGGAGTCCTACTTAAAATATGGGTTTGTCACTACAGGTAACTCTCACGCGCTGAGTCCACTCTGCGTAATATGCGGGAAAAGCAAATGAAACCTTCAAAACTGCTTTGGCACATGGAGACTAAGCACCTGGGATTAAAAGATAAGATTTAGAGTTTTTTGAAAGAAACAAATGTGAGCAAGAAGGAAAGAAGAAACAAGTACAGGGCTCCCACTGATGCAGCGGTATGGTGAGTTGTATTTTTTATGCACCTAACATATTTTTGCCATTTTTCTCTGCCACACGTAGAAGGCCGGTCCGTGAAAATAAAACCTACATTATTCTGGTCCATGGTGCAAAAAAGGTTGGGGACCACTGATATAGAGTACAGGCCTACCATCAGAGCTGCAGTCTGACAAAGTGTCTGCTAGAAGGTCAGACAGCGGTTCTGCAGGTCCTATTAGCTCTGAGCCATCGTGGACCTCTCCTCCCTAAGGAGAAAGAATGTGTTAGCTACGAAAGTCTTTGAAACAATATGTTGTTCAGCTTTACAGACCTTGAAGAACTCCTGAATGTGCTGACTGTTGTAGAGAGCAGGGATATTAGCAGAAAACTGAAGCAAATCCTCTGAGCATTGTCTTCGCTCCTCTATCACTGAATCATCAAAACGTCCTACAGAAAAAGATTTTACAAAATAAGAAATAGTCAAAAACTACTCAGACTCAGTAACGTGAATACAATAATAAAAGATGTTACCAAACACTTTTGCTTTGGCGAATGGAGGAAACAGCTCCGACTGGCTACAAACATTCTTGTGCAGCTGCCACAGGTTTTGATGAAGTTTGCGAAAATCATTATATCTTTTCCAAACTGTTATCTGGAAGAATATTTTGATTTGTTTAGCAATACTAATGCAAAAAACTACAGTCTTTGCTGTCAAGTTACTAATGCAGTTTTCACAGTATAGCCACACTAAAAGACTTACTTGAAAGCAGCTCTTCCTTAATCCATGTAAAATGGCAACACATGTTAATTACTATATACTCATGTTAAATGGCATCTATCCACAAGAGTGAGGAAACAGCAATGGATCACCACTCCTTAACTGAAGCCTTGCTAAGCTCCGGAGGTATGTACCATCTCAACAACAGTAATTGGCATCATGCTTTAAAAATTAGTGCTGGTTTCAAGTCAGACTGCAGTGCATCTCCCACAGTACCTCTATATATGCGTTTTTATATAAATAAAATATGGTTCAGAAAAGAGCAATATTTTTTCAATAGTAAATTGAAAGCCAGTGGTTTATCCTGTTTTACAGTTTCACCAGAACTACCTGTTTGCCTTCAGCTCTGAGAACATTCCTTTGAAACACATTATATACATTACATGGTGTTTATGCGTGGTCGAAAGTATATTTTACCTCTTGGACATCCTCTGGATTCTTTCTTGAGATAATCTGTACAGAAAAATACAGAATAAAACTCTTGGTCTTGGTCCATCAGCCCTGTCTATGACCTCTGCCTTGAAGACTGAGTATGTGAGTGTAGCCTCTCGCTGTGACAAAGCTCTTCATTATAAGGAATACCACGGGTGTGTAGGAGACATCACCAACAACAAGCAGACATAGGCTTTTACTGACACTTAGCTCATTTCCTGTCCTGAGTGGTCAAGTGATCAGAAGCCCTGGTGGTTAGCCAAAGCATTATTCTTTAAGTTTCATTTTGCCAGATCCCATTATACAATTAGAGCTATGTGATAAACAAATGCAATTTGTCCGCTGTAGAAGACTGAGACTAGGATAGAATTTCAACCTGAACTGATTGACGGACAACACAAGGTTGTGTTAACTTAAGAAGGGACATGTATTGGCAACATCAATCAGACTTACATCAATATGAAATCAACGCTTTAACTATGGGCTTATCATGGCGTATGACTTCAACGCAATTGTCTTATTGCACTGTAATAAAGTGGTCTTTATCCAAAAGAACAAAGTCGTGATAGCAGATTCCTTATCTTTGCATCATCATTAGCTAAACATCCAGCTAGCTTAACGCTAACAACAAAACCCCAAAGCACTAGCATTGCCTTATCACTATCATATTTATCTATACTTACCCTTGCAGTCACTTTGTACACTGTATAGCCTTTCTTGTGCTTTTTGGGGTCCGTGACAGTATAAAAACGAGCCAGTTCTCCTTTCTCCCGCTGAGATATCATTCTGAGAGTGACAACATTTCCAAAGCTAGCTGTGCACATTCATTCACAGCATTTACTGGAGGAGAGTCGAGCGCCCACTACAGGAGAGACTACGTAGCTGCACTCATAATTATTACAAAAAAAAAAAAAAAAATGATGTCAAAAACTACTGAAGTACTGAAATTACCACTGCATGACACTTCCACAGTATGACATGGATTGGGGTCATGTATATTGAATATATACAATCTATGATTATGATGTAATCATTGTAACCAAATTTATCTAACTATAGCTTAATACTGGAACAAAAAGGTATTTAACTAACTAAATAATAATGAACCCAGAAAGTTCAGGACAGGTAGGTTGGGTTGAGATCAGATAATCAGTTAGTGTAATGCCATATTTAAACCAACAGAGGTCGCTATTGTCTTACACAAAAGGGCCCTCCCCGTGTGGTTCCTCCCTTTGGCTTTTGTACCAGATGTCAACAACATGCAGGCAATTAATCAGAATTACAGAAGCAATTGCTTTGACAAAATTTCTTGAGCTAACTATGAAAATAACTAGAAATTATAATGATAAAAATGTACAGTTGGCATTGGTAACTATTGGTAACTACTAACTAAAAAAATGTCCATTACAGGCTACATATCACAATATATATGTCTGCAATAATAGTGTTACTTGTTGATTGATATTTCAAAAGATTGTGGAAAATAAGAAACACATTTGTGCTTTTGTCACCGCTGTATCGTTCAAATGAGTCACTTGTGATACTTTTTCCGGTTTTTTCTCAGGTCACTCCCTCCCCGTTGCTGTCAGTGCTTCCATACGCGTTCAAACAACTTGCTGGCACAATCAGCCCTATATTTCTCGATTTAGAGTTGTTTTTTATGTTCAGGAGGATTTTACGCGTTTTGTAATGTGTTAAAGTTTGTTCTGGAGCCGTTGTCTCGTAGGAAAAGTGTGGTAGCTTCTTCCTTTTCAGCTCAAAAGCAGCGGGGAAAATGTCCAGCTGAGGAGCGGAAATCCTAAGAGCTCTGGGCCTGTTTTGGTAATGATTGGTCAACTGTTTCGACAATGGCAGTAAAGGTTGGTAATTTGTGTTGTAAAGACAGATAAAGAGTTTAAAAATTGTGTTGTGTGGCTTTAGCTTTTAGTTGGCTGCTGTTTTTAGGGACTGTAGCAACCCGCCTGCTGGCCAGGCTCGCGGAGGCACCGACTTCTGCAGCTTTTCAAGATTGTTTAGCTATTAGTCAGAATTTGTCTGTTGCTTCTTGAAAGTTTCTCTTTTGATTGCTTTGGTGTAGAGACGTGTCACGGATGCACATACACATCTTTTTTTTTTTTAAGTTATGCTAACGACATGGAAAATGTGCGTTCTCCAGCAGTGTCTTGTGACATTTTACTACCTTTCCAGTGTGGGTCATTTGTGCTCCCGGTGAATCCTGGGAATTGTAGTCCATTTCAGATTTTTGCTTATTGAGTCTTTTAGAGAAAGGGAGGTGTACATTTTATCAATGAGAAATATTAATGACACAACTTTTAAAATAAACTGAAGCTGCAAAGCTACACCATACATCTTAATACCTTTAATAACTGACAGCTAAATTTCAACGATCAGTAGTCCTATAGCCTATATATTATGTGCTTATCACTCACATTAAGTTATAGAGTATTGGTAGTAGTCCATAATACAAGAGTTTCTACAGTTATATTATACTATATTTTGCAACTGAGTTGCAATTTGAACCACAGTGTTTGTCTGTGTTTGTTGTTGATACTAATGAAAAGGAATTTCAAGAGTCAGCAAAAACAGAAAAAAACCTGCTCTACTTGTTTGAGTTTGACCTCAGATTTAAATAATATGTAAAATACTGCATTTCTCTTTTCAGGCAAAAGTTTTATACGACTTCTCTGCAGAACCTGGCAACAATGAGTTGACAGTTAAAGAAAATGAGACAATCACAATTACCAATCAGGTAGGCCTTGTGTTGACATTGAGTCAACCTGATAGTGGCTACATGCTCACACTTGAAAACACTGTACTGGTACAGTGTATAAACAGGAAATCTATGATGTCATTCTTGCTGCTCTATGAGAGTTCAAAGGTCACCCCATGTCTGTTGACCTACATAGTTTTCTAATCAAAGTACATCCAATCTGTAGCTACTGTTTCAAGACTTGTTTTTCTCAGCTAAAATAAACAGTCGTACCGTAGACAAACAGTTGTTGCCATGGAAAAATGGGTTGCTACAAGAAATACTTATTTGTGACATCACCTGCCCTTTGTAGAGTATTGGAGGTGGTTGGGTGGAAGCACAAAACTCCAGAGGGGAAGTAGGACTAGTACCAGAAGACTATATTGAGGTAAGAACAGACTTTCTGTCTACAGGAAGCAATGCTTCTTAAACATATTAGCAATGCCAAGACATTCAAATAGATTTGTTTACCCTGAAAGTTCTAACACTGGACCATTTATGTTTTGCCGATGTTTGCATTTGTGACAATTTTTTTCAGTAACTTCATCATGTGGATGTGATTCACTGTCATAATACACTTAAGGTTTATTTTAAAACGGACACTGTTAGTTCAGCCCAACATTATACAATGCAGCCTATATGTCTGACAGATAATTAAGAAGTAGTGTATTTGAAAATGCCCGGTAGTGTCATATACAAATAGTAAATATTGAAACTCAAGAATAGTAGTGGAGATTTGAATGCATAAATTTCACTTCACTCAGCTTGCTTATGTGCGAGTGAAGTGAATGAATGGTGATCATAATCTTGCTTCTGTTAATCTACCTACCAAAAGGAAGCTGTGGACACAAAAGTAGCTTACCATCACCAGCTGAATGAATAATGTCCAGTGTTGCACATGAAAGGCTTGTAAAGCACAAATGCATGTCATAGACCTACATGGGACCTACATTTAATGCAGTTATGCTAGCTCTGTGCAGTATATCAGTTTTTAATCATATTGAGATTGAATTGTTTCAATTCATCAGTGATATCTTAGGGGTCTAGTACATATAATCCTCTGTCAGTAATAGCACATGGTTTGGAGCCAGTTTTGGATGAATACACTATTTTACTTTTATGTTAAATGACATTGATGAAAAGTCTGCCTAGAAGTCTGTTTTTACTGTTAAATCTGTTCTGCCTGCTTTGGTGTTTTAATGCTCGTCCTTCTCCATGCCCAGGTGACTGCATCATTACCGTCTTTTCCCGCTGCAGCACCTCCTGCTCCCAATCCAGGAAATGTAGCCGCTCCAGACCTGTCCTTCTTTGACGCCTTTGCTCCGGCTTCTGCACCGCCTCCAAATCAGGTTCACTTTTACTCCTTTACATTTGTCAGTATGTGGTCTGTGTTCATGTTGGTTTTATTAAAAGTTAAAAAGCAGAAGTGAATTTCTATCAGCTAATTTATTTTTATCTATGTTGTAACATTTTGCAGAAAAGAAACCAGGTGTCACTTAGTTTTGAGTAACATTGTTTTTTTAATCATTGGCAGTAATTGTAAGCAGAACTTAGACAGAATTGGGAACAATTGTGACTCGTCCAATGTTTTGAGGTCATCAAGTTCTAGAGTACAGAAGGAAACGCATCAGCAATTGAGTCACTCTTCCCCTCACAGAGTAGATGGATTTTTACTTCTCCTAACTATAACATCACCATCACGTTTTCTTCCTCTCAAGGTGGACACTGGGGGTTTGAGTCCCCAGCCTGATACCCCAGACACCCCACTCTCTCCCTTCTTTTCTTTCCCAGGCGAGGTAACTACCTGTAAAAGGTGGAAAGCAGAGCCAAAGAATGAGCCCAAAATGACTCTGCTACCCTTCCTTTGATCAGTTTGCCTTGGCATGTTGTCACTTATTACTGATTAACAAGCACACACAGTTTTCAAATCAGCACCAGTTAAAATGTCACTATTCTATTCTTACTTTAATCAATAATATTATTACTTGTTGTATTACTTATTATTATTAAGTATTAATTTCATACCAGGCAAAGGTTTGGAAACCGTTTTGATATCGAAAGTTGTACAAACTTTTGACTGGTATTACTTATGAATTAAATTAAAGTTTAAATTCTGTACCTCCATTTATATTGTTGTTTTTGCATAAATAACTTATTTTTTACTCTAACAAGTGATGTGTGTTGCAAGGCTTGTTGTTTTTTTTTCAGTATTAGGAAGTGCAATTTTGGTATTGGTTTTGTATCATTGCCTATTCTGCATATAAACCATAACATTTTCTTTAGTTGTAGAGTGTACAACAGTGCCATAAAGTTTTTTTTCCTTTACTTAAGTTAACTGCATGATAGAAATTTCTCCTAATACATGACACTTGCTGGTACTGTTTGCTGTTACTGTATTCTGAAATCTTCATTGGATACACAGAAGTTAAACGAAAAAACAATAGACTTTTTCAGTTCCTTTATGCCCCATCCATAAAAAGGATTACTAATATGTAATCTGCCAGTTATAACATTGTCATACTCTATTTCCCTCAGGCAAGTAATGGTAATGATCCCTGGTCAACTTGGAATGCCGATCCTTCGGGAGGATCTTCCAACAACTGGGCGTCCAACCCAGAGGGCACTCAGACTGGAAGGAGTGCGGCGCCGGACCCTTGGAGCTCTGGGTCCCATGGTCATCCTCAGGCTTATCAAGGGCCAGGTAAGACATATTTTAACTGTATTATTATCATCATGCACAATATACATGACATAAAAACAACTGTAGTTTTTTTTGCCACTGTACGAAAAGGAAATGTAAAACATATGAGACATCCACACATGCTAAGAGTTAACTCAAAAGACATCTATTAAAAACCTGCCTTTTCTTTCTCTCCAAAGGCCCATATCCTTATTTGATTGATTACACAGGTATCCTGTATCTTGTCTGTTAGAAGTTTTGAGCATATAGTAACAAATGTTTGATCTGTGTGAACAAATAACAGCATGTGCTTGTACAATCGTGGACATGTTCAGACTTCTTTTGCCACTAAATGTTTTCTCAGTGTGACACATGGCAAAAACACATGTTCAGTATGTTTTAAGTTTGTCCTATGGCATGCACTGGTCCCATGTCTTGTAATACTGTTCCTTGCTTTATTTAAACAGTATATATGTAATGTGTGATAGGAGCAGAAGATGATGAGTGGGATGATGAGTGGGACGACAGATCTGGAGGTTATGCGGAGTCTGAAGCTGGAGAGGGCGGAGCCATGCAGAGAGCTCACACAATGAAAATATCCCTCAATAAGTAAGAGCGCACCAACAGAACAATG
Organism: Periophthalmus magnuspinnatus; assembly: GCF_009829125.3. Taxonomy (NCBI): domain Eukaryota; kingdom Metazoa; phylum Chordata; class Actinopteri; order Gobiiformes; family Gobiidae; genus Periophthalmus; species Periophthalmus magnuspinnatus. Next base: position 14,848,676 of record NC_047149.1, read on the forward strand.
ATCATGTGACTTTGTAAGAAAATACATACATATTTTTACATATACATATATTCTGTGTCCGGGCAGGTTTCCCTTCTCAAAGTCTGGTCCAGAGCTATACCTCCTTTGCAAACAACTTACTAAAGGCAAAGAGAGGCTACCAATTTATGTAAGTATGCTCTTCAAACCCAACAAGCTCTTTAGTGTTATTGTAATAACATCTGTTATCTTTTAATTTATGTTCAGATGGGAGAAGTTGGCGCAGTTTGGTCTTACCCAGACACACAGCTAGACTGTGTTGTAGCTGACCCTAAAAAAGGCTCAAAGATGTATGGCCTCAAGAGTTACATTGAATATCAAATAACACCCAATGTAAGTATTCAAATAAAGGCTCAAATCTAATAGATAAATAATTACAATATTTAAATTATATTATGTATACAAAAGCATTTTTTTTGGTAATCATTCATGTTTTATAGACCACAAATAGACCTGTCAATCACAGATACAAGCACTTTGATTGGCTTTACGAGAGACTTCTGGACAAATTTGGGTCAGCCATTCCCATCCCATCTTTACCAGACAAGCAAGTGACAGGTACCTTACATGAAATACTTACATTTTTAACATGCTTAGAGAAGTGTTGAAAATCCAATTCCTGTGTGTGTCTAGGACGTTTTGAAGAGGAGTTTATTAAAATGCGTATGGAGCGGTTGCAGGGCTGGATGACCAGAATGTGTCGGCACCCGGTTGTTTCAAATAGTGAAGTGTTTCAACTTTTTCTCACCTACAAAGATGAGAAGGTGTGTACTAGATTTTAACATGTTTACATTAAAGAAACACAGCTTAATCCTTAAAGTTCTGCAAATCACTGTTTTTCAAATAGATCAGGTTTGAAATACCTAATTTTTAGACACTTAACTGAAAGCTTTTTTAAGAAGACTCCGCACACTGTCTCACTCTTGACTGACTTTTATTAGTACAACTTTTCGGTCCCTGTCACCCAGTCAGGTCTGCAGAATCTACTCAGAAACGAGAGCTGATTTTCAGATGCTACTTTTATATTTTGACATAATATAGGAATAGCTGTCATGTAGTATTCTTGATGATGCTTTTTAATTCACATTTGTGAAACATGTTTTTCTTCAAATTTTCTTGTGCAGAATGTAATTATTTGAAAATTTGTCTTAGTACTTTTGTCATTATTATTTCCTTAGGATTGGAAAATGGGCAAGAGAAAAGCAGAGAAAGATGAGACTGTTGGGGTCATGATTTTTTCCACAATAGAGCCTGAAGCTCCAGACCTGGACACACTGGAAGTGTAAGTCCAACCTTCTTTCAACAACAACCAAAATTTAAAAACTAAAATACATAATTATTAAATAAAAATGGGTTGATTTGCTGTTTCCCCTCAGGGAGCAGAAGTGTGAGCAGTTCAGCAGGTTTACGAAAGCCATGGACGATGGTGTGAAGGAGATCCTCACTGTGGGCCATGAGCACTGGAAGAGATGCACAGGCCGTATGTTATTTAATGCATGTTTTCTGTTCTCTCACCCTTTCTTACACTCTGCCTCCTAATTACTATTTACCATAACACGTATTATTTTGTAAACCCAACACATTGACTGTTGTGTTTGTGTCCCATCATAGCATTGCCTAAGGAGTATCAGAGAATCGGCAAGGCTTTCCAAAACCTGTCATCTGTTTTCACCAGCAGCGGTTACCAGGGTAAATACCAGTATGAGTTATTTTACTTTTTTTTTTTTTTTTGCTATAAATGCTCTTTCGGTTGTTGGTATTCAGTTATTACCTAATTATACATATTCAGGTGTAAATTATGTTTATAAAAGATACAGTAGTCTCCAAATGCCCCAGAATCTAAGCAGTCCAGTCCATTTTAGTCTAGAAACTTTCATATTAAAAGCTGTTATTATTATTATTATTATTAAACACCCTTTTCAAATTTTGAAAACACAATATCTGCTCTGTACCTGTAGCTGAGGTAGCTGTTGTAATTATAATGCTATTTGTGAACTGTTATGTTGAAACTGACTGCACTTAAGAAACATTCTGATTACAAAACTTGTGTTTAGGTGAAGCCACCCTCACAGACGCTATGACAGAGGCAGGAAAAACCTATGAGGAGATTGCCCAGTTGGTTGCAGAACAAGTATGTGATGTTTGGTACTGTGTATTGCAACAGCATGCAACACCACAATACTGTAATCACTTTGTTTATTCCTAAACAACAAATTGTTGTTGTGTTGTTTTATCATGTGCCATAGCTCATCTTTCAAGTTTTTCCGGTTCAGACCATCACATTGTGTTACGTCGTGACCTCTTGTCCTGCCTGTCTAATCTGAACAGGAAGATCCCAAGGCTGAATTTATTTCTAGTAATTGTGCTGTCATACATGCTAAAGAACAGTCTTGACATGATTTATACAATTATGATGCGGTCATCACCGGGTCAATGCATATAACGGACAAAGTTCAGTGACTTCCGTCAGGGCAAAAAATAAATTACTCTTGTAAAATATATTAAATTTGTCTAATGGCCAGTTATGACACAATATTAAGATATTTGTGGATTTCCTTTTTGAATATTAGTGCCCCATCAACAGAGTAATATTGTCACCTGTGTTCGATGTAGATATTTCATTTAACGTTATTAAATTATTGGAAGGGAATCATAATTTAGAACTAATAAGTGTTTTCACTTCAGATAGTCATTTTGGCATGGCGTGTGTTTCTTTTGGTGTCTCAGCAGCTAACTGAGGAGTTGTCCTGGTTAGTTTGTGCTACTCCAGAACCCTTTTGTAATAGTGATAGAGGTGCCAAAGAATTCAAGCACAAATATAGTAGACCTATAATAAATTTGTGCATAGTGGGCATTATCGAACCTGTGAAACTGCTCAGTCAAGCTTGTTTATCAGTCTAGTTCCACATTTAAGTTTAGTATTGACAGACCACTTAGTATAATCTTGGTTTAATCATTGAAATGTAAAAGCAGGAAGTATCACCAGTGATAGAGTTTCCCTTTGAGAACCTGCTGCCATTTTCTTTTACCCATATGTCTTATTTAGATAATGATATGACAGTGATACAATGCTTCAATGTTTTTCAGCCTAAAAAAGATCTCCACTTTGTCATGGAAACAAACAATGAATACAAGGGTCTGTTGGGCTGCTTCCCTGACACCATTGGCGTTCATAAGGTACACTGTAATTTCTGTAATCTCCTAATTATGCTGTCATCTGTTTCTAATGCTTTGTAATTCATTATAGGCTGCAATAGATAAAGTAAAGGAAGGTGACAAACTGGTTGCAGCTGGTAAAATCACCACTCAGGATAAAGTGACCATGGCCAAACGTGTCAGCACCATGTCTTATGCATTACAAGGTATTACAATCAAAATAATAGTTACAGGGGAATTTTGTTTGGCAAAGTAATGTCTAATTTATGTTTGTTTTGTTTTTTTTAGCTGAAATGAACCACTTCCATAGTAACCGTATCTATGACTACAACCGGGTCATGCAGCAGTACCTCGAGGAGCAAATCAAGTTTTACGAGACGGTAGGAACATTTTCATCAACTGTGGTTCACTAAATGTCTATGGGCTCTTCTAGATGCAAGACACAATACTATGCTCTATGTAACATAAATGGACTATATTAATAATTAAATGTGCACTATTTTTTTGGGCGAAGGCTCCCTCACCTGCCTGCCTCTGTGGAGATGTTGCTTTGCTGGGATGTGCATTTATTCAAATACCTTGAAAAACATTCATTCTTATTGTGAGCAGACTCGTCTCAGATCTTACCTGTAACATGGCCTGGTTGAGTGAGTCGCCTACTTGTTTCCACAGAGATGGATCAGTTTAATATCATATTGTGTAACATTCCTTGCAAAGCAACATCATCTCCCTGGAAACAAACAGGTGACAGGCCCTCACCCAGAGAAGTTGCTTAGTGCACCTTTTAGAGATTGCATACTAGACTATTTATGAACAATAACGGCTTGAATATCCCTGGCATATTGGTATAGAAATTCTAGGAATTTGGCCTTCATAAAATCTTTTCTTTTTTTATCATAAGAAAAAACAAACTAATGTGTACTTTTTTTTAATGTAGTAACAGAATTCTGTATATTTAACCATTGCAATTCTGTATATTTAACCATTGCATTCTACAATTTTTTTCTACATTTCTAGATCGCAGCAAAACTGAGACATGCACACAGTCAGTTCACCACTATGTGAGAAGCCCGGCTGTCACACTACAAGAACCCCTCCAATATTCCTGTTTGTACTATGTTTTTCTGGCCATGTTTTATTTAATTTTTACTTTCATTCACCTGTGCCTTAGAAAATATAACAATGTGTAGCAATTGAATTAGCAGCAGGGCTCTAGCAGCAGAAGATGACCGTAATTTTTTGACCCAAAGTCAGTGTAAAATATGCTATAATTTCAAAGTAATTAGGCAAATAGTACTGTGCAAAGGTCTGAGGCAAATTTTTAAGAAAAGCAATAAGCAGAGGTTGCACATGTTTCAAAAAAGTACAAAATAACATCACAATTGCTGTTTCGAAAATACATAAAATTAGAATATCAAGTATATAATCTATAATTACAATGAAAGTCAACTCAAAAAGAGACAGAAACTATGAGTGTAGTCTTCCCTTTATGATTAATTTGATGGTCTGTTCAGTTAATACATTTTTTTTTAAATAAATCATTTTGGTCAATATTGCCCACACCTGATTATCCATAGGTTTTAGAATGATAAAAAATTAGGAACCTGGTATAGCAATTAACAATTTTTCCATTCCATAATATAGTGTTTTAAAGTAAAAATGTTGCATGTAGCAGGATGTTGAAACCTATGAATAAGTATAACACCTCTGTCAAGGCACTGGTCCTTTCTTGCATTGCTAAAATTGTGTGTTCTAAATCTATGTACCGGTAAATCACGTTTTAGTTCATCACATTGCGCGCGCCTTTGCACATTACTCTACAATAAAATTGAAAAGTTAAGTATTGTAGTTTGTTGTAGTATAAGTTTGTGTACATTAGCTCACGCCTTCTGCTGACCCAGCCTTGTCTTGTTCAGCTTTGCACTTCCTCCAAATATAGCAGGAAACTCCCATCTCCTTCCTCCAGTGCCTCCTCACGTGCCTTATATTATTGAACAAAACAAAAGTGCTTGAATTGTCTGCCCTGACCAGCATACTGTGATACTGCAGTTTACATTTTACACTTAATTTTTAATTTTGCTCACAATAAAAGTGAAAAAAATGAAAATGTCCCAATGAAGAAAGATTAGATTTTGGTGAAACGTGTCCCTAGAAATAGTTGTTTTATATGAAGGTGTATTAAGCACTAATAAATGTAACAATGTATTATAAGCTCTGGTCACAGCCGGAAAATATGTGATGTATGCAATTTTACTTCTGCTTTCACCAGCTTGCAATCAGTCTAATCTTGTACACTTTTTACTTTCTTATGACTTCTTATAAGACATTCTGAGTAAGTAATAAGAAAACTAGAAATGTAACTATATACTTTGAGCCCATCAGTTGCTCCATAAATGTTTTATGTATAGAGCTATACCATATGTAACGAAATTCTGTTTGATTTATTAAACAATGATTTGTACTTGTGCTGGTCAATGTTTACATGTTGTGTATTATCCTTTGTTAGTGTCTTATGCATGGCCTGTACTATACACTGGTCTTACAGTGTCTTTCCTGTTGCCCAAATGGACTCCTCCTTTAAACGCTGGGCTCAGAGACACAGAGGGGTCTGACTGTGCAGGTCAAAGAGTGTGTTTGTTCACTCTCTCACTCAAAGGGCTCTTTTAGCGCTCACTTTTCTGTGGAAGGCTTTAGATGCAGCTGGATGTGGACCTCATAGACCTTTTTAATGTACTTCCATTTAGAACTGACACTGTACTCAGACTGGAATGTCATAACTTTATACTCTCTTAAATGAATAACACCAATTTAGAGTTTATCAAAGATTCAATCCAGATTAAAAAGTGTTAAGCATAAGCTGCATACACAGTATGTCTAATGTACATTCACTGGTAAGATTGACATTGAAAATACCAAATACCAGTATGTTCTTTCATGTATTACATTTTCTAAAAAAAAAAATGCACACAAAATATAAAAACATTTCATTCTCTGAAATAGTGTAGTTAAATACTGCTACATTATGCATTTTGAGGTTATATAATTGACATGACTCATGTCTCCTCCATGTCTTTATCATAGGTGCATTCCTCATCAGTCACTTCCTTCTACAAATGAAGTTCAATCCTTGATCCACATGTGTAAAATATCAAAATGCTCTTTACTGCCTTAGTGCTTTAAGGAGACACATGGCTTCTGAAGGAGCGCGGCCGAACCATCATCGTGACTTTACGCAGAGAATAATAGTCTGAGTCTTTCCATGAGTGCCACACGATCCCATCTGGACCCAGAGGACCACGGCCTCGAGGGCTGTAATGGCCTCCCTGCAAGTGATAAACATTATTATTGTGTTTTTCGCAGGAGTTTTATAAAAGCCTATGTATTTTATACTTTACCCTGTAGTAAATTCCATTCAGGTGGGCATAAAAGCACTGGTTGTACCACCATCCCCCGTGGGAGATCTCCGCACAGATGTTGCCACTGTCTGGAGTACTGAAGCTCTGTTTGTCGTGGTACCATCCAAACGAGTCAGGCACAGAGCCACTGAAGCCCGAGACATGGAGGCGGTACTGGTGCTCCTCATCCTCCACTCTATAGAACACCAACATGCAAGGGAAAGAATTTTTGTTAGTGTCGTTACAATACCAGCATATTCAAAGTCAAAATAAACTAGGGAAAAGGCTCAGCTTTTTAATACCTTCTTGTCGTCTTATGCTAATTCTGATATAGATCAAGACCATTCAAAACTAATCTGAAGTTGACAATCTTTTTATGTCAGTTTGTTAGTAGTGCTGCTTGGTTGTGCATCACCTGAAGCTCTGGTAGATAGCATGTTTGTGTTTATTGCTCCAGTCCTCCAGGTCTATACGCAGCAAGTACTCCCCCTGAGAGGTGAGGTCATGAATGTGGTCGTTCCCCAACCAGAACTCCGAGTGCAGATCTCCAAACCCATCCCTGTAGTCCCCCCAGGTCCGGTCAAAGGTCACTGTTCCATCCACTCTCCTCTGAATCACTGCCCAGCCCCCACCTGAAGCACACAGGGATATGGCAGTAAGAACAAGCACTTTGAGGGACCTGTGGAGAAACGCTGCAGAGGTGGGTGAAGTAGCCACAAATTATACCTAAGTGTAAATCTACTATTACTTTAAAACAGGTACTGATTATTAAAGCTCTAACTTTCATCTGCTTGTCTTCATGGAGATGTTATTGCCTCACCTGAAATGTTTCACTATCTATTTCGACTTATCTATCTAGCTTTTATTCAGTTGTATTGCTCAAAAATATCTTGAAAACATTAAACATTAATGCAACATTAAAAACACCTACAGTAAAGATAAGGTGCAAAAAGTGCATGTCAAAATTATATGTTCATTGTCAACATAAAGATTTCTTATCAATAGATCTACTTACAGTGGAAAGAGTAACTGAAACTAACAGGAGTCAAATGATTTAAATAGAAATGTTACTCACAGAAGTAGAAATATTGTGTCAAACAAAACCACAGATTACCAGTACTCTCCTTTCCCTGAAGTGAACTAGCCTTAATACAAATTGTGACCGTTTACCATATGGCAGGTCTAGTGAGAGCTCAAAGACAGATGGGGCAACGACGAGACAACCAGGTTGTAATTAACTTTTAATAAGTTTGTGTGACGCGTCACTCACCATCTGTATCCATATCACAGAAGACTTCCACTGGAGCTCCTGCCAGCACCACTGTGTAGAGACCTGATCTCCTCACTCCATTGTAGTAAATAGAGGCACAGTCTGTTGGACAGTTCCTAATGTGCTGTGTTTCTGCAAGGTAAGAATAAAGACAATAGGTTACGTGTCCTGCGCCCTCTCCTGGTTGCAAAGTGCACTAACCTGGATGGTGCTGAGACTCATGAGAACTCATCAGAGAGTTGGGGTGAGGGACATTGACCAAACACCCAGGACTTCTTTTAACACGGTCCACCACTTCTGTTAGATTATGGACCTGGTTCTGAAGAGAGGTGCACTGTCAGATGGAGCAGGGCGTGACTTTAAAGATTTTTAGTCACATTTGGGTAGTTCAATTTAACGCATAAACATTAAATAAACATTGCATTGCATAAACAGTACAATTTATGTCATTGTCACTATAAAAAGTCTGGCTAGTAACTGAAAATTCACAGTGAGTAAAGAAGTTGATATCAAGCCCTGTGTGGACTTAAATCAAACTAGAATCCACCAGAGGGGCCCAAAAATTATAATTTAACCAAATCTAAACTTGTAATAAAGTTGCTATTAAATAGAAATAGAAATGATAATTGGTAATGGTATCACTAAAATCATTTAAAAAAAATTAAGATAAGACTGAATGTGAGTTTTCACCTGCAGGTCGAGTATGAGGGTGCCTTGTATGTGCAGCAGACTGGTGGCCTCAGTGTAGTGCATCTCCAAATCATGAAGTCTCTGTTCAAGGGACATGTTCAGGTGAGTCCTCTCTTCACTCTGTCAGCACACCATCACATGCTTTAATAAGAGAGAGACTAAATGGTTTTGCTTTTGACTTAGTCTATTATATGAATCAAATATAACAACAAAAGAAGGTATCATAAAATTCCCAAACTTAACAACTGAGACATATGTGGTCACAGATGATGAACAGGAGCCCTGACCACCTGTGGCCTGTGTTTGAGTTATTGTTTGTGTAGCACTAAGACGCATGTAGCTACATGTAGGAGTAACATGGCTAATCCTGTTAGCAGGTAAGGTCAAGGACAAGGTGCAGAGACTGTTACTGTACCCTGCTGTTAAGACATGAGCTATGACAAGGCACTTTGGGAGTGAAGTGTCAGATTGATGTAGCTGTCAAATGTCAATTCAGTTTATTATGCAGTGTCATTTGTGGATGCCTTCTGCTATTGCACAAAATTTAAATATATATTGATGAATTTTGTTAATAATGTGTTTTCCTCTACCTGCTAACAAGCAGTGGTTTACATAGGCCTACTGATTTGACAAATATTTTGTTGGAAGTGCTTCCTAAAACAACCTTTCCATTTATCATTGCTCAAGACACATGTGTAACACTAACTTGGGCCATAATCACATGTTCAGTTTGATGATGGGGATCAAATTCATTTATACAGGCTGCAGTTTTCCAGCATACTGATACAGCATAATGACCTGTAGCTCCAGGACCTTTAAGCGATACCGGTGGTTCCTGAGCTCTTCCTGCATCTCAGACACGGTCTCTCTGAGGGTCTGCAGCTGCCTCTTCAGCTGCTCGTTCTCATGGAGCCAAAACGACACTTCATCTGTGCAGCGGAACATGTCAGGGCACCTCTGTCCCCTCAGCTGGGGCAAAGAGGCCACAATACGACACATACCATTCTCTGTCAACTGTGGGGGAGAAATCAAACAAAACAGTTACAAATGGAATAAATAAGAAATGGCACTTAGAGCACTATTAAACAAAGGCAGCTATATATTTTTATTTTATTCTTAAATCTACACACTCCAAATAATAATAAACAAAAAAAAACAAAAAGTTTCTTTGGTCTAAACATTAAAATGAACAGTTTTATTTTTTATTGCAAAATCTGAAGATAATGGAGGCAGTTAGTAGCGATTATAGAGACAATACGGTACACATCAATGTCTTAAGATGTTTTGAAAGGAGGCCAGAATACTTTGAGTAGTACTATGATTACAATTTTAACTTGAGGAGATTGAACACACAACAAAAGAGTGCTAAACATCTCCTCAAGCGTCTCTTGAATAATCATATTTTGTTTAAGTTCTTACTTGGTTTGTATACTCTCCACACTGTGTTCCTCCGCCATTGAATCCAGTTGTGTTAAAAGCGTCCACCTCAGTCTCCAGCACCATTCCCATCCACACACACAGCCCAGAAAGTATGCTCCAGAGGGGATAGGGAGACATGGTTGACTCTGCTCCACTGTTTTAAACTAAAGCCCTCTGTCTAGAAGCAGGTGCAGCAATCCCATGTCAGATTCATCTGTGGCTCTGTCAAATGTAAATAATATCTATGTTACATGTTTGTTTGGTTTCAGTACGATGAAAGGGCATGGACTTGGCTAATTACGACCAACCAAGATCCCATTTAGTATATTACATTAGTGCCTTCAGGCTCAGACACCTGCTTAACACTGTTCTCTATCAGCCTCTTTCTAAACAAGCTCCACTTTCATTTAAATCAGCAGTATAGCCTTGAGAACAAAACCAAAAGTTCATTTTCTTTCCTCGGATATAACTGTATACAGTCAACTAAAAAACAATAAATATATAAATAGACAGACTGCAGTATAACTAATAAAATATCGTGTTACTTTTTGCCCTGGTCCTACTTCATTCCCTTCTGTGTAACATACACTACATGTGGCACTAGGTAGGTTCACCTTCCGTGTAGGCCATGCCACTACTCACCTCAGACAGAGCTCATCTTCTGGTAGGTCCAGACTACAATCATTTCAGGCGCAGTCTTTTGTCCATTTACTGTACAAAACTGAATGAATTTCAGTTTTAAGTGTAACTGTGAGATGTAAGACTGTCCTCGCTCACTCTCACTGTAGACATAGAGCCATAATCCACCTGTAAGAGGATTCAACCAGAGATGAAGGCAGAAAAGGGAATACACAACTATCACATGCTTGTGTTTTATTTACAAGTGACTCAGGATTAACTAAATAACAAGGGGCACTTCTTTACAATAACCTAAAAACCTACACTGTCTTTATAGCAAGTATTGCCTACAACAGATAGATCTAACTATTTTAGACTACAATGATGAAAATACTTGATCCAAATCTAATAGCCTATTTATGCCCCAATGTTGGAAAATACTATATGCCATACTCATTAACCCAGAGATTTAAAGATCATGTAGCTTAGGAGCATTATTTTACTCAAGCAGACTAGCCTAGATGACTGGAGCCTGTGACCATGTGCACCTCTCAATCCAAACTAATAACAGTTTTTAGCCCTTAGCGTTATGAGACACTTATTTAGTTTTTAAAAATATAGGTTTACAATCATTTCCCACTTCACTTACTATTCACAGTAATCCCTATCCATCAGTGCCACTGTAGTGAGTGGGAGCAAAGGGGTGATCCTCTTAAAGAGTTTAGCCCTACCATTTATCTGCACCTTTCTTACTTAATTGTTCTTTAGTCCTACAGGAGTCTAGTTACATTTCCCATACACATACATAGGCCTGGATTTTAAAAAAAAAAAAGCAAAAGGGGGTATCATTGTGACTGCAAGTGACAATAATAGACTCAAGTAGCTCGGGAGTTATTAAGTGTCATTACTTAACTATTCCACAAGGGGGCACCAACATACTGTAAATTACTTAAACCATCCAACAGTCTATGGTACATGGGCTCTTCATATTAGGCTTAGGCAGTCTTTCAGCAAAAACAGCTCTAAATTACACACATCATGACAAGATAGGGCCTTTGTTGAACTCAGGAATTGAGAGTAAAAAAAGGGGGAAGGCTAATTTTAAACCTGACAGTTTCATATCTCATAATGAAATATAATCCCCGTTGGCTACACCTGGCAATGGGCCACATTTAGCCTAATGGGTTCAATTACAAAATTCAATTAGCTTAATAATCATCCATGTGAGGATAACAGCGTGACGCCACTTGCTGTTTTACTTCATTACATGTCATTGTGTTAACAAAAACAACATTAGTCATTGGTGATTAATTTAAAAGAAATCTAGGCTAATGATTCAGTGTTTCTCAAGCTGTTGTAGGCTCCCTGGGCTGCCTCTGGTGGTGCTAGGGCCCCTCCCAGTATCTGATCAATTTAGAGACACATCTAGCCTAACAATGTTTTTGTCATCCTTTGAGTTAATTACTATTTAGAACTATTTTATCCATGGTTTCGCATCATTTTAGATCTGGTTCAGCTGAGCTAAATATTCTCTTAGGTGGCACTTGATGTGAACAGAGAACCTGTCTACAGTGATCTGTGGCACTAGTTGTCAGTCCATCATATCAGTAACTTGATCTGATTTTGATGTAAGCTCCTCCACTTGTTGAAACAGTGAATTTGGATTTAAAATACGACACATTACTGAATTATTCATGGACAGGAGACAGGTACAAGCATTTGTCAGCATACAGAGTGGCTTTTCCAGGCGCAGTGACATGAAACTAAAAGCATGTTCAAGGATGTGACAGTGGGCGAGAACATAAACTGTAAACCATGTGGGAGAGGACTTCATTTAGTAGCCTCTATGTGGAAATATGTACATGCATAACAACATAAGAGGATGCTCTTTTAGTTTTAATGTAGTTAGAACAATGTTATCAATACACAAGGTTTTCAAAATGGGAAAACAGGATATAAAAAACAATTTAACAATGCAGGACACGTTAGTGCAGTGTCTTTTTATGATATCTTTTTCATGATATCATTTATTAGTAGTAATACTGCAAAACTGCTCCAAACCTGGCTCTCCAGCTATTGTTACACCTTATATTTCTTTACTATAGGCTCCATATTGGCACAGGTTTATCATAGTTCTTCTGTGTAGTCTGCGTCTCTAGGGCTTAGGTCATCTCTCTGTGTGTTATAAGAGCAGAGTCATTCAGTAGAATGAGGAAGCACAGTTAACATCATGTTTTTAATGCAAATCTGTCTGTTTCAAGAAAATGTGAGCCTGCACTCAATAAAGCTATAGTGCCTGTGAGAACTGAGAGTCCAATCTAAGGAGAATGTATGTCAACATCTACAAATATTATACCAAAGTATTTTTACACTTTATTGTACATTACATTACATTTATTTAGGATAATTTATTTATTCGTTTTTTTCCCCCAACACTTAGTAATTAGCTCATGGTTTGGTATGGAACACAAACATAAACATCACTTTATGACCAAATAACATACACTAAAAATATTATTGTTTTTCCATCAATATAACCCAAGTCTCACACTCCTTAGCCTCCCTGGTAAGGTCTATTCCACGGTACTAGAGAGGAGAATAATAGACCGATAGTTGAACCTTGGATTCATGAAACACTGAACCACCTCTACACTCTCCATCGGGTGCTCAAGGGTTTATGGGAGTTTGCCCAACTAGTCCATATGTGTTTTGTGGATCTGAACAAGGTATTTGACCGTGTCCATGGTGTCCTTTGGGGGGTGCTCCGGGAATATGGGGTCCGGGGCCCGTTGTTAAGGGCTGTGTTCGCATTTCAGGTTCTGTTCATTGTATTTATGAACAGAATTTCTAGGAGCAGTCAGGAACCAGAGGGCATCCAGTTCAGGGACAACAGGATCTCATCTCTGCTGCAGGAGATGATCTTGACCTGATGGCTTCATCAAGCCAGGACAACATGCACTGAGGGGAGGGGGCATGCAGCGGTGTGGTGTGAAGCGACTGGGATGAGAATCAGCTCCTCCAAATCCGAGGTCATGGTTCTCGACCGGAAAAAGATGGCTTGCCCTCTTTGGGTGGATGGTGAGTCCTTGCCTCAAGTGGGGGAGTTCAAGTATCTCGGGGTCTTGCTCACGAGTGAGGGACGGGTGGAGCGTGAGATTGACAGGCGGATCGGTGCAGTGTCTGCAGGGATGTGGTCGCTGTATCAGACTGCTGTCTTAAAGAAGGAGCTGAGTTGAAAGGCAAAGCTCTTGATTTCAAAATCAATCTATGTTCCCACCCTCACCTGTAGTCATAAGCTTTGGGTAATAATCGAAGGGACAAGGATCGTTGATAGCAATCAAAATGAGTGCTCCCTTAGAGATAGAGTGAGGAGCTCAGACACACAGGAGGAGCTCAAAGTACAGCCTCTGCTCTTCCATGTTGAGAGGAGCCAGCTGAGGTGGCTTGCCATCTGTTCCGGATGCCTCCAGAATGCTTCCCTGGGGAGGTGTTCCATTCATGTCCCCAGGGAAGAGGCAGCTGAAGGCACTATGTCTCTCAGCTGGCCTGGGAACTCCTTGGAGTCCCATGTAGGATGCTGGAAGAAGTGTCTGGGGTGAGGGAAGTCTGGGAGTCCCTGCTTAGCCTGCAGCGCCTGCGACCAGGCCCCGGATAAGTGGAAGAAAATGGATGGATTTCAAATAGGCTCCAGGTTTACACATCATTTTCTTTTTTCCAGCTTAAAGCTTATATTATAGAAGTTTATATTCTGATGAGTGCTCTGAAGAAAACTGTGGGATGTACTTCTTTCTGAGTTTCATCACCTCACAATGTGACACTCAAGCAAAACATGAAATTCATCTCCCATTGATTTACTTGGACATAAATTACAAATCCTCATTGATCTCTCCAGACATCTGACAGTGACCTTGGGAATCCTGATGTTATTAGTCCTGAAATGACACATGGCCTGCCTGTAGTTAAGAATTTCACAAAATAAATATTTTTCAAATTTATACTCTCTTGTCAGTTCTACATAAACATCACAGGATGACATTTCCCTGATTTCGCCTTGCCACTTTTGAATGTGCTGATCTTTTAAGGTGTGTTTCACTGTTAGTTTAAGCCAGTGAACACTGCTGAATGACTGTGAGGTCCAGACATAGGACAGAGCACAGTTGAACTGTCCCTCACGGTACAGGTGGAGCAGGTGCCAGTTCGTTGTGATTATTTTCTAAAAATCTCCCCCAGGCAATAATACTCTTTAACAGTTATGTTGATGGGGAATCTGCCTTGTCCACCATACACCAGACTGTTGCAAGTGAGTGTTCTCACTTTCTAAATATATTTTAAAAATTGAAGACTGTTGTAACTTTTCTAAAATATATTTTTTTTCAAATCCTCACACTTCACAAGCATAAAATATAACTGGCATTATCAACTTGTCAAATAAATCAAGGGTGACATCCAGTGATATTTTGAGGTTTCTGCTTTTAGTAATTGAAAGGTAGGTACAAAAGGGTACAATTTCTAAAGCATTTTGTTTACACACTAAATGAAGTCTTTTACTGTTTGTTTATCTTCTGCCAAATACTGTGATTTATTTATTTATTTATTTTTTGCTATTCACTTTTTATCTCCATTTGCCAGAGTATTCACACATGTAATCATGGTGTTTTGCAGTCCTGTCTTTGATGTAGGCATAACGTCAGTGTCATCTGCATAGATCAGAGCATGATCAGAGTATAATATAGGTGTCAATTTTAACTGCCTTGCAGCCATTTTGAAAGAAACTGAATTTTAAGTCATTAACAAACAAAACAAAGAGCAATTGCATTCTGATTCCAGTTAAGATCACAGAATAATCAATAATAGTGATTGATACCATTTACACCTACACATGACTTTATATTATTATGCATGCTTTTACTACCGTTTGTAATTTTCCTCTAATATTTACTTTAGCTAGTTTGTACCAGAAGGATCTTGCCATTCACTATCAAAAGCCTTGCTGTAATCTCTGAAGGCACAAAACATTCTCTTCTTCCAAGAGCAAAACAAATGAATCACCTGTTTAGTATTTTTTTCTAAACCCTGCTTAATGTTTGCAGAATTTGCATAATCTTTTATTAAACACATTTGTAAACAATTTTCCAAGACAACTCAAGAACACAATTCCTCTGTAATTGTTTGTCAGTTTCCCCTTTCTTATATATAGAGACAATTAAGTCCAACAGCCAGTTCTCAGGAATAACTGTCCAAAATCCCATTACATAAAATGACATAGATGGGCAAGAACATCTCTGTTGTGTTGTTGATGTACTCACTGATTACTCAGTCTGCTCCTGCTGCCTTTCCTGATTTAAGCTTTTGTATTACCCATTTAATTTAATCTTCTGTCAAATGTTCATTTAATAGTGTCACAGTTGGGGTCAGACTGCGTGAAGTCATTTACTGATTCAGTTTGTCCAGCTGACTCTTTAAAATGGCCAAAAAGGCCTCAGTGGAGATCGGACAATGATTTCCATTTTTACAACCTTGATTAAATTTTCTTGCAAAAGAGCTTTTTTAGCTTTTAGGTTTCAGATCCACAAGCACATTGATAATTGTCCTTAAATAACTATTTCAAGGTTTATTCAAAGTTCTTGGATATTTTTACTTCTTAGATGTTGGGAGCTCTGCAGAGTGTTGGGATGCACTCTTTTAGCTCTCAGATACTGTTGTCTTGTTACACTCTGTTAATCCATTTTACACTGATTTGATTAGTGTGCACTTTACTTGGCTTTACTTTGAAATGTACTTTTTACACTATTGATCATTATTTCATTTTTTACACTTTTCTATTCCACCCGCTGACATATTTTCAATACTGATCAACATTTCATTTACTTTCTTTCAATTTCCCATCTCCCAATTTGTTCACTGTGTTGTTCATCCTTAAAATATGACTGGTCTTTAGCAAATCTGCCAACATTGTTTTCATCCAGTACAATTTCTACCAGACCATGTTGGTCTGTAAGCAGAGACTCAGAGTCTAATGTAATCGTATTGTGATCATTGACCCTTTTGATTTTGAATAGCAGATATGCCAAGGTTTGCAGTGATCCAAAATGACAAAGAGAAAGGGGAAAAAAAACAATATATACAATATACTATGTATATATGTTTGTCTCCATTAAAGGCCCCATATCAAATTTTTTTTATGTATGATGTAATGTTTCCTCATCAAAAACATACAGGTAATTGTATTTCACTAACAAATGTTTAACACACAACTGCATATTTAGGAGTTCTTCTCAGAAAACAGAAAACAGAAAACACACAGGAAGTGTTTTTAAACTCCATACACCTTCACTAGAATCAATGGATAATTTCTGCTCTGGATTTTCCAATCTCTATTGAACTAAAGGTAAAAGGAGCTGTTAGCATGAAAATTACTGCTTCATGACATCATAATGTGGAACAGAGCATTTTGAGTTTTGGCGATGTAGACACACTAATAATGCAGAAATACTCAAATGTGTGACTGAAACAAAACACAACTCCAGGTATGTTTTTGAGGAGGTAACAACATTATAACATAGCTTAAGAATCAATTTTAGGTAAAGGCATATGTATATGACCTTCAATGCCTGAAAATTTAAATTAAACTTATCTATCTCCGTGGAAACAAGCAGGTAATGCCTCCAGCCCAAGTTTTAAAATTTTACATTGTTTGTAAACACAACTGAATAATTGCAAGATTTACAAGTTTGATATTGATTCCATACTGTGGAACATTTGATTCAAAACAATATAGCTTCTAATCTCCCTAGAAAAGTTACATAGTACACCTTTAACTCATGAGTCATATAGAAGAAGTGAGGAAAACCCATTTCTTTTGGTTCCAGTGAAAGGAAACTGCTCACGTGTCACTGTTTTGATTGATCCTCTGTGAAGTCAGGAGTAGCTCTGTCAGTGCATGTTATGAGTGGATTTGGTTGTAGTCGACAGCTACTCCATGAGAACACTTAACCTGCGGGTCATCACTTTGATTTGACATGGATTAGCTCCTCATGCTGCACAATGACGTGTAGCAGTGGATCAATCAATATCACTTAGGAAGCATCATACCTGCAAAAGTCTATGGGAATGTCATTTTAGTGTGTGCAGGGGAATTTGCACTTGCAGCCTGTTTGTTGAAAATGTAAAAAATATAAGAGATACAATAAGCAATATTAAAAAGCAACATTCAGGTAAAGTCACAGTGGAAATAAAAAAAAAAACACTCAACAATCAGATTTTACATGTACATAGATGGAAGTAGTTCAAGTAGCAGTGAAGTGTTTGACTTTTGATTTAAAGATCAATTTAAAGATTCGATTTTTTTGAAGTGTCTGTTTTCAAATGGTTTATGTTTCTATTAGGTGCTATTGGCGGTTTTTGCAAAGACTTTAATCATTTTGTGAGACAGGGGGGAAAAAAAGCACTTATAAACAAAACCTTGCTGGCAAAAACGTGTTTGTTATTCTCTTTTTTTTTTTTTTTTTTAGCAAAGCACTAAATTGGAAAGTTGTTTGTAGGCAGAGGAAATTGCACTTACAGCAGCTGCGACGTCAGTGCCATTTCAGTTGTAAAGGTAATTTAGAATAACAGTGGCCTGCACCATTTAAAAGTCTTTTTCTGGCCTTTTGAGGGAGATTGTACAAGTGCTCTTAATAACCTCACCTGTGTTCATTCTAGCTGCGTCTGGATCACGTTGCAGTGCCCATGCCCATCACCACCTGGCTGACTATAGAACATGAAGATTGTGAAGTCATTTGTTTTCTCTTGAGTTGGGCTCTGGAGACGTGAACCGGGCCGACATGTCCTTCACAGAACAGCAGCTGGCGTTTCACACGTGGTAATTCTGACAGGAGAGAGCAGAGGAGGAGCAGACAGCAAAGGGATGGTCATATGGGAGTTGAAGGGTGAAGAGGTCACATGGAGGGAGAGGAAGTAGTGGATTTAGAATGACAAGACATGAGACACAAGTCAGCACTGTTGGCAGTTGATCAATAAGTTAAGACACACCCCCTCCACAGAAAATAATAAATAAAATGTTTTCATGTTGAAGGAAAATCTGAATCAATTTAGAGAGACAATAGTAAATGTGCATCTCATTAAGGTTCTAATGCAAATGTGTATAACCATATAACGTTTCCTTGTCAAAAACATACTTGGAAATGTGTTTTGTTTCTTGCGTATTAAGTCCCTCTTGAGAACTCAAAATGCTTTCACTCAGAAGCTCGCGATAAGAATGAAGGTTTTTCAAAGTATTTTTAAGCAGCTAAAACACTTGTTACTGAATAAATAAAAGACAGATAAGTTTAATGTAATGCCATGGAAAATTTCAGACCTTGCTGTATCTCCATAAAGAGAAGCAGATGGTAGACAGGCCCCTCAGCAGAACAGCTACTGGGGCGACAGTTCGCAGAGAGTTTGTTCACTTAACTGAAGGTTGGCAGTTCGATTCCTGCTTTCGACATAAAAACATAATTGGTAAAGCAGTCAGATCCATTGAACCACAGGCTGGCACTTTCATCTCCCACAAATGAATGATGTTTGTGTCCTTGGGCAAGACAAATAACCCAGCTCACCCCCAGAGTCCAAGTACACTGGTGTATACCCATTTATATATATATATATATATATATATATATATATATATATATATATATATATATACATATTTTACTCCAGAGTTCAATAAATTATGCAGCACAAACTGTGGAAAACAACAACAACAACAACAACAACAAATGTAACCTCCTGGACCTCATGTTTATGTTCACCATTCCTGTGACTATTTTTACAGACAGAATCTAATTTGGGGAGGTAATTGAATGACCCCAGCTGGTTGTGCCTTGGGCCACCTTAACACAGTCTTACAGGAGGGACCACAAGGACACAACAGTACAAGCAGCCAAAAATTTGTAAACAAAAGACGATGATTTGACATGATTCACAGACGCCACGAGTATCATTGGACCATTTCATATCTCACACATCCAACACCCAGAATACCAGAATATTGACTTTTAAATAAATAGACAGATTCACAGTATTTGATTACTGATTCATTTTTTTCATCAAAGTGTCTTAGGAGAGATCACTATATTAATCAAATATACATGTGATGAGGGAACGTAATAACAATAGACTGTATAAAGAAGAGGACTAAGTCAGGGTGACGTCACCCAAAGCGTCCAGTCAAATAAAGTAACGTCCCTTAAAGCCCACCCCACAATTTAGCAGTAGATGCTTTGCAAAGCTTAGCGCCTTCTTTCCCCTGACAGGTTTGTTTTTAATGTTCATATGTGAATCATGGACAAAATAGATAAATAAAAACACCACGATCATCTAGAATGGGTTAGTACAAACATTTTAAGACCAAAATGACAGCAGTTACAGAGAGAGAGGCGACAGGTTTCTGTGAAAAGTGAATTGAAGCCAGAGCCGGAAGTGCGCACGTGATCATTTCCTATTTGGAACGCGGCAGCTAGCAGTTTAGCAATGTCCATTTACATATACAGTCTATGGTAATAACATGGTAGAAAGCTTCAAAAAGTCCTCTTTAAATACTCAAAAACTGCCAGTGGACACTCTGCTGAGGCTAAAAACCAAGAATGAGACTTAAATTGTCCAAAACAAGAAACCACAAATATAGACATCACAGTTAAGTAGCCTTAAGTATATCACCACTTAGTCTATATCCTTATCACAATTTTTTTTTCTTAAAAATTTGTGGTCATATCGCCCTGCCATAACCTGTACAAGGCTACACTTGCATTCTTCTAGTCTTATATCACATTGTAAGTCCTATAAATACTGCTCTTTTACCTCAGTGCAGTGACACAGGAGGGGCCGCTTGCTCTCTCTCCTCCTCTGCTGCGGGTCGCCTGATCTCTGGAGCTGATGAAGGGCACAGCATGGACATAAAGCAGGAGGATTTGGGAGTACACAGACTGTGCTACAGGCCCAATGCCAGTGTAATGGGACTGTGTGTGTGTTTTATGGTGGTGTTCAGGCTGACGGAGCAGATGAGGCGCTTTGATAAGGATGGAGACATAACAAATGTGCAATGAATGGGGCAGACATGGGAGAGCTGCCAGGTAATTATGGTCAAAATCAGATGAGAGGATAATACAGCTGTGAAAACTGGTCCAAATGTGATGTACCCTCGATCTGGAGTCCTCTGTAAATGCACTTTACTTATACATAAAATTGCTGTAGGGCTCTTACGCCACAAGATCTTCACAAGGATGATCTTGTGATGTTTTTCTTTTTTAATTTGCCAACAATTTCTTTTTTTTTTTTATCAAATATAAAACTTCTGTCTAAATATTGTTGTCTATGTAAAACTGCACTGAATTTGAATCTTAGCCTATAGCTGTTATTAAAAAGGTCTGTGTAATATTCCACATGTCACATCCCAACCTCATGACTGAATCCCTCACCCATCAGTGAACTCACAAGAAGGTATGCTGTGTTCCCTGCTTCCCATAAATTATGTGCCACTGTATAAATAAGTTATAGCTGTAGCTTTTTCCACCTCTTTTTTCTTTACACTAAAAAAACATGTTCTGTGTAATATAGAAAGTATAAGTACAGCATATAGTATATAAGTATAAAATATAAATTAATATAACTACTTGAGCAGCCAGCACAACTGCTAACCACATTTAGATGTTAACTGATGTCTCATTGGAACAAACTGTGTATCACCCCAGCTGTTATAATAATAATTAATAATGAACTAATTTAAAAAGTTTAGGACACTTTTAAACGCAAAGAACGGGCAGACGATGATATAATATGGCTATTATCCAAACAAGTTAACATTAAACATTCAAACTTCAATGTTATCTTTAAAAATGTATATGTTTTGGAATGCCCCGGCTTACTGTAAGATGGGACGCACAAACATACATGAAATAGCCACGCTCCACCGCACATGTCTCCCAGTGTGACCTGATCACCATGACAACAACATCCGTGGGTAGGGAAAATCCGAGTTTTCCTGCAGTGATGAAGAAAGAATATCGTGATGAAAGGCAATCCTTGAAAGTGCTTCTTCTGAGTCCCTTCTTTTTGACTGACAGCACAAAATTAGTCATAACATTATAATTCCATTGAAGTAAAAGCACACACCAATGCTTATTTGACCAGTTTTCCCTCACTTAATCCACATGTTAATTAGTAGTCTACCACTCTCAACATTTGCATATTGACTATTATTTATGTATGTGGTAATGAGTTGTGTAGTTAAGCTCTTGTGAACTGGGGACTCTCTTTCCTGGCAAAGTCAAAGTAATTACGGGGCTAGTATTTTTAGAAGCAGAAATTGTTCAGCTTTTCAGTATAAAATGGTTGACAGGAATTACCACTTGATCTTACAAGAGAAAAGTGGTCTGTTAATGGCACATAATGTTGGATTTAATAATAATAATAATAATACATTTTATTTGTTAGGCGCCTTTCAAGGCTCTCAAGGTCACCGTACACATATACACACATACACAATACAAATAGAACAATGTAAATTGTAAAATGGATTTGAGCAAAATGCAGTTGCCTTTTCATTCACTGCCTTATACAGGTTTTGGGCTTAAACTTATTCATAAATTGATCCTCCCATATTTAGTTTTCTAGCTCACCTGCATTCAAATTCTAAACTTTTTGTGGAATTTTAAATGTTTCTTCTTGTTATCCTTTAGCCCAACCAATGTAAGAGGCTTTCAAAGTAACAAACATCATATCAAAATTGGGACTTAACTGTGACTAAACCAGGACCAAACCAGCACCAGAAGTATCAGCGTTCCCACATTTACACCAAGTCAGCATGCCATTGGCCATCATCTCCTGCTTTCATCGATCTAGTGTAGTATTACCAATAATAACAATACAGTAGTTCATTTTTAGATTAGAATTTTCATAATTTCTTATCACATTAGCAACAAAAAGATTATTTTGGGCAGTAAACTAAAACACAAAAATGGTTATTCTTAGATTTGTCTTTTTTTTTTTTAATAAATTCTTTAAAATAGACTTAAATGTCAGCAAATGCCAGTGAGTTGCCTTTGACCAGAAGTCTTCCCACACTGAAAGACAAATCAGAGGAGACTATTATTATAGTACACTATAGTGCATGTCTGAGTGTGCTTGGCATGCACTATATATTTATGGTTTGTTCTTACAGGCCCTCCTTCACTCAAAAACATAGAAAGAGAAGCATTAGTGTTTTGACCAAGGGCACTTGAAAAGGAAATAGAAGCACTGTGAGAGACTTCTCCACCTGAGCCTCACAGTATGTTGTGTCTCACAACTCAGGCTTTTAGGTTCTATATAGTATGTGACCGTCAGCAACCTACATATCCTAAAGTTTTTACGTCCGTGTCACATTTCTCACAGCATCAAATAACCTTTTTTAATTTTTTATTTTTTTACTGCCTCTGCGCTCATGGTCATGAGACGATCCATTTTGAACCAGGAGTGAAGAACATGTTTCAAACTGTTAGCCTGAGCTCTGCTCACTTTGATGTTGAACCATGAGAGAGAGCAGTTATTTCCTCGTAGTTCTCATTTCTGATTGGATAAAATTGTCTGTCTCTTGCAGTTGCTTCCATATGGTTCTCATCCAACATTTTTTTAAATAAAAGTAATACCATTCTCTTTTTTCACAAATAGCTGTTTTTATAATATAATGTTTGGTAAGGTGGTTTTCTGAGCTAGAAGAAATTAAAGTCATGTACAGGTTTTTTGATGTGGAACTATTAAAATCATAGATTTATTGTCAAAATATGTCTCAACTCAGACTTCAAATGTGTGTTGTGATCTTGCTCAGCTGAATGACCCTTAAAGAGAATGGCCTGCCCACATGAAGCACTTATGCTCCTCTACTGTGGCGAAACTGTGGGCGAGAGCTGTACTGTATTTTAATATATTTTCTGTGAAGCAGACATGATGGATTTTAAAATGATTTTCACTGTAGTTGGACTCAAATCTTATCCATTTTAGCACTTTTGTTTCCATGCCATTTTATTACAGAGCTTTTCTATGTTCCCCTTGGGCAGAAATAGTCTCTCTGCAGTAGATATAAATTACAATGTGTCAGGGAGGATAATGTTGCTTCTGTCTGCTTCTCTTTTACATAATTTTTATGTAAATGTAGGTCAGTTTTCTGGTGGTTGCAAACAACATAACACATTTGTAATAATAAGTCCACAAGAACAATAATGAGGTATATAGATCTGGAGTAGAAACAAGTCCAGCTTCTAGATTTACACCATCACAGATTATGCAAAACATTTTGCAAGCCATTGCAATATGTCAACCATACAGTGAATGCTTGAGGATATTGTTCTCTGTGCAAGTAAGCCACAGTCTCATCAGTGTCTGCCTTTCCACTATAATGCTGTGCACACATTGTCCATAGCACCAGATGTTAACAGTTCAATATGTCAGGGATTAACCATGATAGCACCGTTAGCTTCTGTCTGTTAGCTGCAACTCATCCCAACACATATTCTAACCAAGAGATATCTTACACTGTTCATACATTGGCTGCTTGTCCTCAACACATTTATACTATACGTTTATCCTTACTATACACATAGAGCCATGACCGAGTGACTGATTGATTGATTTGATGCTGTTTTAGTAATAGAAACAACTTTAAAGCATTATTTTGTGGATATTTCAAATCAAAGAACATTGGACAACACTATCAATCAGTAAATATAATTATTTCAAAACCCTGTTCATGCACACAGTAGGTTCACAGTGCAGAGTGCAAGTTTCATGAAGAAGAGCATCTGATTTAAAACATCTGAAAAATGAATATGCAAACTAGGCTATGGTAAAGTCAAGACGGCTTAACATAAATCAAGAGTTTCCTTCTCTGAAAGGTCAGTTTGACAGTTTATGATTCATCAGTAGATTTTGTGTTGTTGTCATGTAATCTGTCAGTGCTGATATTGATGATGTAATTATGAAGGTATCTTACATAAAGGACATGGTGCAGCCTGATGCTCCATTTTTCAGTCCCGACCTATAAGCTGATTTAAAGCTGACACTGACAGAATAAGCCCCACACTGCAGCATATTCTTCAAACTGTATATTGTTCTTAGAGAAATACGAACATGACAATGTCAGAAAAGAATCATCAAGAGTTGTTGTTTTTGTTTATATGGAGCATCAGCATTATGGAGATCAAAAGTTCAGAATCTTATTTAGCAGCTTACGAAAAGAAACAAAAACACATTTGACATTATAAATTAGGTAAAACCGGACAAAAAACACATATTACCTCTTAGATCTTGAAGTAGGCCCAAGCTGAATGTCTCTCACCACTCTTTACCCCGTTTCAAACCTGCAGACAAAAAGCATATCAACAGCAACATATAAAGGAACTATTGCAGAGCAGGACAAGGGATATTCAAGAGATGTAGATTCCAAACATGAGGTTGATGGTTCAATCCCTGTGACTTCTTCTAGCAATGGGCTATGAAGCAAGATAGTTTTGAAGTCAAAGCGCACCAAAATAACTGATTCCTTTTCTACTCGGTGATTGGCAGCTGCGCATCATCAATCTCACTCAAGCCAACAGTCCCTTTAAAAGCCATAAATAAAACTGTCTGCTCCATTGCATTGTGGGTAACGTAGCTTTTATTGCAAACGAACAGTGCCTTTATTATGCAACACTTGATTTGCTGATTGAGGGTTTAGAGAGCATTGTGTGTGTGTTATCCTGAAGGGAAAAACACACTAATCAGCTCTTGTATTATGTCGGCATGGAAGATATAGCTCTATACAAAAGCCGCCGATGCAAGTATGACACAAGCCTGATCCACTAGGCTACATAATGAACAGCTAGAGTGTGCAGAGGGAAAACTGCAACTACAAAGTCTCTGCGATAGGAGAGGGAGGACTTCGTGATCAAAACCCCCACCACATAATAACATCCCTAGGCTAAAGCAGGCTGTAAATGGTGCATTCAATGTCATCAGCATTTGTAGGAAAAATATCAAGAGGTCGTTTAGGCTGTTGGTGTTGAAGGATGTGGCGGCGTAGAGTTAAATATCAGAGTTCAGTTCAATTGTATGGATTTTTCTCAATGGGAGATGTGTATTGATTGGGCTGTACTGATTGTCATGTGGTGGATGAGACAGAGGAGTGTTGGGTAAAGGTCCCTTGGTGCAAAAAGGCTTGGACAATATAGTGTAAATGTAAGACACATAATGAGATTAAAAGTATTCAATAGTATTCAATATAAGATTATTCTAATGGCTGTGTAAAGCACTGTCTAATATACAGCTCCATGCTGTATATTAGACTGTCCAAGTTGCCATGACTTCCATATTGTCACCTTGGACAACCTCATTAAAGATGCATTTCTAGATTCTCTTATTTCTCTAACAATTGTCAAGCCAACATTGGTCAGACTGATTAAAATGAAAATTGTCAGTTTTCTGTAAGCCAGTCTTGGTAGACAAGTGGAGTTCATTTGTGGGGTTATTGGCTGGGGTCTTGCACCTTTGATATTTTACATCAAAACTATGCATGTCGGACGCTCTGAGCTTAATTTAGTTGTTTTCCATGACAGTGGCAATCAAATCTTGACTCTTGAATCCTGAATTCAAGTTAAGGTCTAACATTTGTTGCGTAACCTAGGAAACAAGATGGCTACATTTTGGCTTAATCTTGGCTCTTTGGCTTAGTCTTAACCAACAGATCTCTGTGTAAAATACTCATTATGTTGTTGTTAGTCTATTTATTTTAGCCTTGTCCTATCTGTGGGACACTGCAGTGGAAAAGCCTTGTTTGTCCGTGCCTTCGGGAGGATTTTTCTCTTTAATTTTCTCACCTCGCTAACACACTCCATATCACTCCAAAGGGACCAGCGCCTCTGCTTCTGTCTCGTGAACGCAAATGGCACAGTACTGACATGTTCATGTAGAAGAAAGACCAGCAAGAGCAGAGCCAATACACTATGAGAGGAAAAGAATAAACAACCCACAATTGAGGTTGGTGCTTCTGGTTAAGTGGAGATCCCATTCATTTAAATGGACAAGAGAAAAGTCTCACAGCTAAAATATTACATACAGTAGATTCATTTGTGTCATGTGCACCAACAAGTCAACAATGCACCCTCTCACTGGGCGAAGTATTTAAACAGCGTTGTACATAACGTATTTGCTGTGGAGAATATAGTAGCCCTGTGCAAAATCATACAGCCAGAATGGTAATGGCAGCACCTGTGGCAATGTCCGAAATATACCTGCAATAAAAGGCAAATGTTATGTTGATCTTTTCTCTCTACACTGACCCCTGGTGGCTGGAGTCAGTATATGTAGTACTGTGACACATCCACAGTGTTGTGTTGTCTACTGTTGCTTTCTGTTGCTTTAAAAGCTTCTCTCATCTCAGGTTGTAGCAGATAAATGTGTGTTCCATCACACCTAAGAGTCCCCTGAGAGCCTCCTCATTCTTCAGTTCTGCACTGAATTAATCCACTGTCACAAACGAATCACAAGACAGGGCCGGCTGCTCCCACATGCAGTTTTCTAGCCTCACTATATCCAGTGAGTAGCAATATGCTCATACTTTAGTGAAATAGCCTCAGTCAGCAGTCCACCCTCCACCTCAGATGTATTTGCATTAACTCTCAGCTATGTGACAAAGTGGGAGAGGTGACAGTAGAGGCAAGATGTACTCTGCTCAGTGACACGTATTCTCATATTCATTTTTCAGTTTGAAGCCGGACCAAATAACAATCTGTTCTCACTCTCAAAGCTCAGATGCACCCAGCTCTTAGATTTGAATTGATCCACTCAAACAAAAGCTGGTGTACAGGATTTCCATCTATAAGTCGGGGACAGAACATTTCTTTCTCTCTGTCTTTTCTGAAGGGATGTCATTTTTATTTTCAGTTCACTTGAAATCGTCAAGTGACCAAGGGCTTTAAACAGTATACTCTGAGGTGATTATGGTACAAACTAGAAGCAAAACAGCAGATGTACTGTTTAAACCTCCAACAACATAAGGTAATGGTAAAGATACTGTGTGTAAAGAGGCAAGACTTGAGATTGAGCAAAACATACCATGCTCATTTTAGGAAAACAATTCCTTACTTTTCAAAGAACGGTACCAGGCCTGAAGAACATAGCCAACAAATCAAAAGTAAAAATGAATTGTAGCTGAACCCTTTGATCCAAACGTTCTTTTACCAAGAAAAAAAAAACAGTATAACTAGAATACAGACTTTCTATAAATTACATCATCTTCTTGAGACTGTTACCTTATTTATGAACAGACATTTTTGCACTATCACTTGTGAACTGCTTGTCTCAATGGAGATGTTGTTGCTTTTCCTGAAATGTTCCCTTGTATGGCATTAAACACATACATCTTACTGGAAGTGTCCTTGCTCCAGATCTGACCTATAACTGACCTGTATTGCCATTCTGTGCACATTCTAGGCAAAGAAAACAACTCCAAGGAGGCTAGGAGACACCTGAAAATGACATACATTATATAGTGCATCTTTAAGAATCCATATTTACACTGAGACTAAGAACCAACCCACAGACGTTAAGTATTCTTATTCAGCATTCTTGCACATTAAAACACAGCTCAAACGTCTGAAAGGCCTTGTAAATAATGATCTTTTTGTGATAACGTGTCTTTCACTCCAAACTCATTTTCTGTCCCTGCAGCAAGTGGTATCTTCAAAGCACCACTCACGGCTTTATATTTCAGTGTAATTGAATTGGCAGTCTGTGCACAGGTAAATCACTGACAATGCATTAGAGCAAGGGGAGACTCAAACACAAACACATGCATTAGGGTGGAATTGATTGAAAAATACATCTTGATCTCCATGTGTATAAATCCTGAGTAATGGGTGGTTGTTTACTTGTCAAGTTGATGGACAGAGGTTTGAACATTGTCTGCTCCTGTGGTTAACTTATTAAATCAAAATACAACTTGCAATTCGCTCTGGTAACCCATGACAAAGGTAAAAAATAAATGAAAAAATTAATTAAAAAATAGAGGATTGTGTGACTACAAAAGGGGGTGTAGTTCTGTGAGTCATCAGTAGAGCAGCAGCACATATGCTAATACTTGGTGGATTAAGTCTGGTTCATGCAGATTTGCCTCTCCCTGCTTTCTTCTCACTTTTAAGTCTATAAAGCAAGGAATGGAACAACTTGACATGTTTAAATTTCTAATTATACCTCCCTGGTATAATCAGACTTCAGACAAAAGTTCACAAGCTTTTTTCTTTCATTCACCACAGTCTGTCAATGTAGAAATTGACACAGGATTAAATCTGTCTGGAAAAAACTGCCTTTTGTGCTGCTGAAAAATTTAAAGTAAAGTAACTTCACACCATTACAAAGTTTCCCTACTGTCAAACCATCTTGATAACATGATAAATGCTATAATTAGGAGACATGCACAATTCCAGGAAAATGTAGTCGACTCAGCTTTGACAGCCTCAAGAAAAGTTTGGAGTTCTGACTCTAAAATCTAAAATTCCATGTCAACTTACTGTTTGATAAAAAATAAGGTGAAGTCAGGTAAAGTTGCCCGTCCCCACTCCCATAAGGGTTGATATGGTTTCTATAGTGCAGTGAGGTGATTGAATTATCCCCATTGAACCAGCAAGCTCCTGCAAAATGCAGATATAGAGCAATTGACTTATTTGCATGTCCAGAGGCCTACAATGACCTCCCAAAGATTCATGTAAAAGGCATACTTCATTGCCTGGGATCTTTCTATTGTAAGTTTGGTCAGGACTATATAAGTGAAGGTCTCTATTCTGTGTATTTTTGTGGTGTTGGGTGACTCCATCATAGAGCTACAGTGCATTTGTGAAGTAACCCAGACTGAAATGTACTCCCTATACCCATGTCAAAAGCAATCCATTGATAGTTTTGAATGTTGACTGAAGACAATATTTTTTAATGTGAGACAGTGTGACCCTTAATTCATTCATTCATTATTTCTACTTTTTAATTTAATCTACTCTCTCTATATGTAAAGAATTGCATATGTTTATGATGAATGATGTTACAGTTCAGATGTCCAATGTGCATTTGTGTATGTTTCCTGGTTCTTTCTCCCTCTTATGATCTCTATTTTTCAGGCTTGGTCTTCTGCTGCCAGACATTTTTCTTTTTGCCATGTTTCTGATTTAGGGATCCACACCTTAGCCTTAAAGGTCCTATATTATACAATTTGACTTGTGAGCTTTAAGCCATGTTATAATGTTGTTATCTCATCTAAAACATACCTGGAGTTGTGTTTTGTTTGAGTAATCCTTTATCATTAGTGTCTCCAAGTTTAAAAACACAGGGGAGCACTTTCCTGTATTACCACATGACATCACAAGGTGGAACCGAGTGTTTTCCTAAATATGAAACTTTGTGTGTTAAACATGTGTGAATGAAACAAAACACAACTCCAGGTATGTTTGTGATGAGGAGACAACATTCTAAAAAAGAGTAGACAATAGCGTAATATGGGCCCTTTAAAATATTCAGTATTTTGGCACAAACCTTATTGTTTTTAAATGTCCAACCAAAAACAGTTGACTTACGCTTTCATGAACAAAGCCTGACAAGTAACGATCAATCAAAAGGTCACATGCAGGTGAGTGCTCACTATGGAATACACTTGTGTTGCTTATGGTACATTAAGCTGCAGGCATCATTCTCCATATCTGCAAAAAATACAAGTTAATGGGTCTTTATGAGAAAATTAATGAGATCTAAACTGTCAAGCAGCGTCTCACCAGCGGTTTGTAGTGATGTTGGGGGCAAGGCAAACACCAATATATATGCGTGTCAAGGGAATAGGGCATGGAGGCTATGTTCTCCGAAGGTTTTGCATGACTAACTTTAATTTATTTTGCTCTGCTTCTCGTCTACTGTACTGTAGTGTTGATAAGAAGCAGTAGAAGTTTGGCTTCTTTCATATTTGTGCAAATTACCTTGTGGGTAATGGTGTGCAACAAGCGGAATATGAGATAAAGTGTGAACTTGAGCGGCCAATTAAAGATAAGTCCTTGTTCATTTAAATACGGTTTGCTTTTGAATTGATCTTATTTGCACAGATGATTGTCAGAAAGATTGTAGAAATTGCAGGTTATAATAACAGTAAATATGAACTTATTAATGCTAGTGGGATCATCTTTGTGAATAGCCAGGATTTACAGGGTCAGTAAATGAATAAGCAAATAAAAATACTGTACAGGCTGAAAAGAGGTCAAAAACTGCAGCTCTGAAGATGCTCTGATACAAAAGCACACAACAACAGCTCCAGTTCTCATTTCTTGTGTCTTTCAACAGCAACTTTTCAGATATTTTTCATGTTATTAAAGCATGCATCAACAACAAACCTGGAGTTGTTTTTGGTTGTTTTCTTTTATATTTGAATAGTCAGACCCTCTCCAGAGATTAAAATACTTCCGCCTAATTCAACCTTATGTTTTTCGATAGTAATGGACGTAAGAAGTACCATCATGTTTATAAAGTCCATCAACTCTGCCCCACAAATACGCATTTCAAATTTGAAGCTAGCACAGGCAGCTGA
Source organism: Periophthalmus magnuspinnatus (assembly GCF_009829125.3). Classification (NCBI taxonomy): domain Eukaryota; kingdom Metazoa; phylum Chordata; class Actinopteri; order Gobiiformes; family Gobiidae; genus Periophthalmus; species Periophthalmus magnuspinnatus. Next base: position 14,879,844 of record NC_047149.1, read on the forward strand.
TGTTTTTACCCTAATTTAAACAGCTGCACTCCTCAGTACTCTGTTACACTTGATTGGAGAAAAAGCATAGGAAACATATTTTTTCAGAAACAAGGGAAGGCAGGAAGGAGACTTATTAAAGTTTGATGGCAGTATTTCAGTGGTGTTCAGTGGAGCACTCACCCAATTAGTCTTGAACCAAATGTGGCCCGCTCTGTCCCACCCACCACTGGGGCCTGGGTGAATTTCAGATGTAATAAGATACAGTTCACAGAGACAGGAGACAAATATTTCTTTGTAAAGATGTCGGCATTTAAATATCGTGCACTGATGTTTTGATACTGTATAACACTTTACACAGTCGGACCTAACACTACGACCACTGTCGGACCTGGTACCTTCAAAAATTGTAGCCATTCTTTCCATTTCAAGTGAAAAGTCAACTATTTTTATTATATATGAAGTGAAAACATGCCTTCTTACCGCATGAGCAGGCATGTCTTTATACAGATCTGACCTGTAACTTAATTGGCCTGCGTGTCCTGCTTGTCTCCATGGAGATTTTTGTTCTGTAAATGCCATATAGGAATGTTCAAGGAAAAGCAATAACATGGAGAGCAGCAGAAGTCTGAACCTCCACCACCGAAGTGACCTAGAGCAGCTTTAAAGGGTGGTTTCAACTACATATAAATGACTACTCTCCTTTGAGCATGTTTCTTATAACTCAAACTTCCAGAAGTTTTTTTTTTTTTTTTACATGTTGTTCTGCTCTTATTCGTATGTTGTTGCTGTCTCCCTTGGGCATTTCAGATTGTGGTGGCAGTGAGGAGGACCAGCTGACTGAGCTTCTTCAATTAGGAGTATTAGCTCATGCAAATGGAATCAATACATCTGACTCACACACACACCACACACACACCCCCACACACACACCCCCACCCTCACACACACACACACACACACACACACACACCCACACACTCACACACTCACACAGGACAGGAAGTCAGTGGACAATCAAATTAGTGGAAGGGCCTCATCAGGCATCAAGCCTCAAGGTGAATGTGTCCATAAAATACACTGGCTGCATTACTGTATTGGATAAATCTTTTCTCTACTGTGACATTGATGCATGTCTTTGGATTTATACTTCAGGATGACATGTAGCATTTATGTTCCAGTTGTTTATGTGTTTTTATCTCTTTAATAAGACAACTCTCAAGCCTATGTCTCAAATATATTGTATATCTAGTCCAACTGGAACAGACTTTTGACATTTGAAGTACTTAGGACTAGTTCTCTTATACAAGTGTGCAAATATAACAGTGAGGGAGTGATTTTATTTTCAGTCTTCAAAATGTCTCCTTTAGTAATGATCTACAAATGAATCGAGCTATGTCCTGGTCTTGTATTTGGGGCTTACAGTAGCTAATCAACCAAGCAATCACATTTTTGACACATTTTGACTCTTTATTTCAATAGGCTCTGTGTACTATCATGTCACAGCGACCTTGGTCTACAGACACGGGGTATTTCGTTAAGTTACTCTTTACACCACTGATGAAGTTTGGAGAAGGTAGCAGGCACCTCTCTCTACCATCACTGTCTCCACCTCTTGGAGAGGGCTCTGCGCAAAGCGTTCATCCACTCAGTTCGCTCTCACTGCTCATCTGAACCACGCGGACAAACAAAGGCATCATTCTGGGCTCAATGTTTTTGCTTATTCCTTGTACGAAGCTGTCAAAAAAGATTTGATTGTTTTCACACTAGTCGAGGTCGGAACGCCGTGTTCTGAATGTATTTTCTGCAGAGATGGGAGCGCGGCACGGGCGCACTGTGAGTCGGACCATGTGTCGCTCAGGAGCATCTCTTCGCGGGCAAATGGGAGACGCAAAACAACGTTGATTTGTGAAGGATTTTGTTTTTTACTTGAAGAAGCTTCGTCGATGGGAAAACAAAGAAAGAGGAGATGGTAGAGAAGTAAGTGCGCACAATGGTTAGCCTACATTTTTATATTTCAGAAGGAGTGCATCTAAGACAATATTTTTGTTCTTGTTAACTTTTATATCACTTAATCTAATAACTTACATGTGGAAGTACACATAGCCTATTTGTTTTGCATTCTTGCGCATAAGCCAACTGCATCTGCCTGTATACCTCCAATTTTATTATAATTTGTTTTCAGGTTAAGGATGCAGAACGTTTAGAAAGGAGTGTGACATGTTGTCATATAACCTTCAAAGCCAGTGATAAATAGAGTAATATAATGAGTGTGCCTCATGCTGTCTCCATAAGTTGTTGACAATACATTTCTAACAATTAAGACCTCGTGGGGCGGTTATGTAATTGCATCTAGTGTAGCAGGGCAGGCTGTTTGCGGAGTGCGAAACACTGTTGAATATTTAATGCGCCTTAGTGCCTTTGCCTATTTATTTTGTGCCCCCGAGTCAAAAAACAGCGTGCACTGCGTTTCAATTACGCATTTAGTTGCACGTTTAGACCGATTATGTAGATTTTATATTTAAATAATACCATCTTAGTACAACGAAGAGTAAAGAATGAACCTAAGTGTGCTCTGTGGCAGCTGAGTCCTGGCCCCGGGGTCGTTTCTTTAGAACAGAAGACTCAAGTGGGACAGTCAATGGATATGATAGTTCTGGGTTGAGAGTGTTGCGAATCAAAATGGATTTAAAGACATTTAAATCGCACAGAGGGGGAGTGTGGATTTGAGGAGCCACGGCCTATTTCAAATGTACAGGAGTGCTATAAACAATCACAATATTTTATTTATTTATTTTTTTCTATTTAACTTGTTACTATCTCTGACCTTTGACACATTGCTAGTATATCCATGACCATGAGCACAGCTTTGGAGCAGCTTTTTCAGACTGAGAAGTGAAGCAGGGTGGACCACCCTTGCACAGTTCTCACCCATAATGATTCACATGGTTCTTTCTTACAAGTTTACAATATATAAAATCTAAAAAGATGAAGACTGCGTGTAATGGTCTTATTTTTGTACCGAGTGGGGGTTTTACCCTACACTTTCGGGGGAAAAAATGATAATGTATTTGAAATGGATGGGTACTTCAGGTGTAATCAGCCAAAATACATCTACTGAAATGATCACTTCGACATGTCTGACATTGTCCTGTGCAGTGGCCGCACCTGATCTCCTTGATCCGAAGTCTGCTGCCAACAACTCCAAGCCGCGCCTGTCTTTCTCAACCAAACCAGTGGTGCTGACCCCCCCTGAGGACGATGAGTGTGACACCAGGATCACAGTCATGAGGTGGAAAACTGTGTCAGCCATCTTCTTCCTGGTGGTGCTGTACCTCATCATTGGAGCCACAGTGTTCAAAGCCCTGGAGCAGCCCCACGAGAGCGATCAGAAACTGGCCATTCTAGGGAAAAAACTGCAGTTCCTCGCCATGCACTCCTGTGTCAACACCAGCGAGCTGGAGAACCTGGTCAAGGTAGGCTGAGAAGGCACCAGAAGTAAATGCGATTATCCATTGACACAAAGACTGTGTATTATTTGGACAAGGCACTTCACCCACAGTGAATCAGGAGTCTATGGTGCGTGAATGGGCTACTGTTGGGGGTTGACTAGTTCATTGTTGTAATGTGCTCTTTATGGCACAAGGAGATACAAAATCGCTACACACCTCAGGCAGTACTGAAAGCTTAAAGTAAAGAAGAATCCCTTAAAGATGAATTGTCCATTCAGTGGAAAGTTGTATCAAAAAGGAGTCAGAGATCTGTGCAGTACATTGTATTTGTGTGTGTGTGTGTGTGTGTGTGTGTGTGAGACTATACTAATATATATTTTTGGATGGTACAGGCTATCGCTGGAATGTGTGTATATGATGTAATATTGTGGCAAGGAATTTGTTGGACAAACGCAATAGTGAAATGCAGAAAATGGTGAACAATGCACAAGTTCCATAGCAAAACCCCAATTTATCGTCAGCAACAAATATCGATTTTTATGCTCTCCAAAACTCGACTTTGTACCTATTAGTTGTTTGTGGCCACTATGGCAGTTTCTAGTGAAAAGGTTATTTTACCTGGTTTCTGACCCCTATAAAAGTCAATATGTGGCATTGTTTCTAGACCAGGTTGTTATTTCTGAGATGTTCTGCTTGACCAGAATAATGAATACAGTTTGCTTTTCATTTATCCTCATTATATCCTCATCAATGTAGGTGCATTTTCTCATGATTGCTGAAAGTGCTTTTTGGTTGTTGGGCGCCAGTTGCTTGTTGTTGACTTAGTACTCAAAACGATTGTTACTCAAATTCAAGAGGAGTCATTAATTTCTCCTGTGATTTTGATTGCCAATTCTCACATATGCTCCAGTTTAAAAGAAAAAACAATGAAAAGCTGTATTTTATGTGACTTGGCTTTAATTGCCAATTGGATTAACAACACATTAGGGCCAAAACAGTACATTCACTTTCTATTTTGAATCAAGCTTTCGAGAATGAAAATGTTTCTGAATTATGAATAGTTCATCAGAGTTTGTTATTTTTGGATTTTCTCTATTAGATAAAGACCGACATTAATCAGACAGGAAATGAAGGCGACAGAGGGTTGTGACGCAAATGAACCTGAGCCAAGATTTGATTATCAGATACTTTGCTGTAATGGCCGCCATATGAAATCACTTGTCTATTTGCCCATTAAAATAAGCATTAAGTAGGAGTTACCAGGATTTAAACCAGAATAATTGTTAAGTCCATACTTAATTGATAGTTACTGTCCACTGACCAACTGCCTCAGAACAAGGAAGTTGCTGGTTCAATTCCAATGTCAATCATCTATACGAGTTGACTTTCCCTGTTGTACTCCTGCTGGTTACTTTCTCAATTTTAGATAAAAATGACAAAACTCTCAATTTTAAAGAAGCATCCATTCACTGTATATCTTAGTATGTTCTCTTTCGACACTACAGATCCTCCTCCAATTAGATTTCGTACAAACCTAACAAAACATTTGAATTTCAAACTTAATTTCAATATTAAGGAATAGGTTTGACACTTGATGCCAATTTCAGTACAGTAATAATAACTAAAACACTATTTGTCATACAATACAATGTAATTTTTCAACACAAAATAAGAGCTGTTTATTCAGTTTAAGCATATGGCTGTTTACTAGTTCTGAAATCAGAACCACTCTAAAACGATCCAGAAAAGGTCCAGGTTGGTCCTATTAAAGATGTACCTTCTCAAATGAGTATCTAGTTCCACATTGATTGTTTGTGTATGGATTTTTTGGCAACACAAGAAGAAAAATATTGAGTGTGAGCAGTTTTCGTGTTCCTCTGGTGTACCATCCATTCCCGCTTAAGCTGTGGGTCTGTGCCTCTCTGTTATCTCACTGCGTTAATGAAGAGCTCCCCACACTGTCACTAAGGAAGACAGATGAGCAAAGACAAACTCCTCACATTGGACTGACCCTGGTTCTGTCTCAGTGTGCTCAAGTGTAGTCACGGTAAAAAGCTGACAGCGCTCTTCCAACAATGGGGGCTCTGATCCAGTTAATCACTTCTTTTGCATTAAGGCGTTTTTAAGACATACAATGATGAGAATAATTAATCAATTTGAGGGCCAATTTAAATGTAAAAAGATAAATAGCATATGTAGTTCAAAGTTTACGATTTAACTTTTTGGTTGGAGAGTTCACCACTTGCTTGTCTCCATGGAGACAGTTAGTAAAGTGCTTTGTCTGAAATTTTCCATAGTCTGACATTAAACTTATCTATTTCCATGGTGACGAGCAGGTAATTTCAATAGCTCGAGTTACAGTTCAGACGAATTGAGAGGGGACCCCGCTTACAATAAGAATGTGTTAAACTGCAATAAAACTACCTGTAATTAACGAAAAGTAAGATTGATAGATGTACTGCTACACTGTGGAACATTTCAAGCAAAACAACAACACTTCCTTGGAGACAATCAGGTGGTTGACAACTCCCATACGTTGCAAAGTGTTCCTTTAATACAGCAGTGTACAGTATGTGTGTGGTAATTATATTTATGTGTGTATGAATTATTAATAAAGTTCAGTTAGGGGATTAGTAGATGATATTTGCTGGGGAGGTTTTACACTAAGAGTTCTTTTGCTAAGTCTACGTAATAGACTTAGCTTAGACTTTTGTAATATTAAACAATCTTCTTGGTCTCTGTGGCAAGAAAATATAAATATTCATGATTTGTGGCTTTCAACTTTCCCGAGTTCTGTTTGTACAACTTCCCAGGTGTAAGTTTTCTAAGACGTTTCATTCTGATAAACCAAAAGCCACATTTTAGTCTCAGACCTTGAAAAACTACAACTTCGATTTAAGCATCTCTCTGATATATTTGACATTAAACCAGTTAAGTTGTTCAGTATCTCTACTTTCAGTGTCGGGACAGAGAAGCCTTGAATGAAAAACAGTGTGGTCTATCCTGTTAACTTAGTTGCACTCTAATTGGGCAGCTTCACTCATTTTACACAGTTTGCTTGTTGTTAGCCACCTGTTCTGCTCTATGCTAAAGATGTATACAATACTACACAAAACAATAGATGCTAATGAGTCTTTACGTAGGACTAGACAGGATTTCAAACTAAACAGCTGTAGATCACATCAGCACAGTGTCCTCACCTGGCTCCTATGTTTCCTCCATGATTGTTTTTGAATTGCATGATTACTTCCCTGAGAACTTTAAAAGTTCACGGTGGCATTGGTTTGTTGGTTGGTCTATTATTCATAGTAGTGTGTAAAGGAAGACGTAGCTACACTATTTACAGCCTTAATGTGTGAGAATTAATTCAAAATGAACAAATAGTTCATTAAGAACAGCCAGGTTTAGTAACAGCTTGATTAAGGGGTTAGGGTAGAAGTTAGGATTAGGTTATTAATTAAGTACTTACAAAGCCTGATGTGTTCATTGTGATGAAGTCTGTCTTGTAAGGTGTAGTTATTCTAAAGTGTTGTATTGTTGTGCACTCACCAATGATGGTTTAGTAAGCTCTTAGTCTCTTGTCTACACATTGGTACTGGTACTTCAGTATTTTTCCAAAAGGTTTTTCTGCCAGAAAGCAGCAAACACATCACCTGCCAGGCCGCTGATGTTATTTTAATGTGTGGAGCTTTTCTGCTGTGAAGCCTGTCTATAGAAGTAGCCCATCAAACAGAGCTGTGTTGTGTTGTGCTGTGTTGGTACAGTGGAGAAGGGCCAGAGCAGATATTCACTGACAGACCAGTGTATACTTTTCTCCGGGTTGTTGTGAGGCTCAGGGGTAAAGCTGTTGTGGCTTTGCATCATTGATGTTGTAAGTTCAAATACAAGGTCTCCTATAGAATAAAACAAAATGAGTGAATGGATACTGACAAATACTTTTTATTCCCCACCTAATACTTCATGTGTGTATATACAAAATGGAGATATACAATATTAGAATATAAAATATATTGTACATATAAAAATATAGTTTAAAATTCCAAACAAAGGCATTAAGTGAAAATTATGCACATTAATGGTTCATTTTATGGCCCGTTCATGTTTTGTGACACATCTGTAGGCACATTTAAGCAATTTTTTCGATGGATTGCTAAAATATTGTCTGATCATCATTGTGATCATAAAAATAAAGACAGTTGAGGTATTTTGTCAGTATTGAACAGCGATATCTATGCACAGTTTTTGCCTTTGTCTCCAAAGGATTTACCTCTGAATTTGTCCTTCGTAACCTGGATGTTGTGTTGACTTGAGTTTATCTCTCTTCCTTTGCAGCAGGTGGTGTCAGCGGTACGTTCAGGAGTCAATCCTTCAGGAAATTCTGTGAACCAGTCGAGCCTGTGGGACCTGAGCTCCTCGTTCTTCTTCGCTGGAACAGTCATCACGACCATTGGTGAGAGTGCTCCAAGCCCCAGCACAATCATTACTCTTGCTCCACTCACTTTTGGCCTGCAGTGTGCTCCTGTTGTTTGTTGTTTGGGAGCAGAGCCAAAGGAAATCAAACAGCTCAGTTGCCTCATGACTTTCCAATAACAAGTTGTATACATCCACCTATTTGCTGATGTTGAAAATGCACACAGGCCTCTTTTTAATACTACTTCCATTCAGGCCTGCTTAGAGCCCCCCTGACCTTTAGGGGGCTCCAAGCAGAATTTTCTGTTGGGAATCTCACCGCTTCAGGGCCACATATTGATATTTGACCAAATAAGACATCATCTTAACCAGTTGTAAAAAGAATATTGTCTGGCTCACAAAAGCAATATCCTCAAGTATAACAGTATAAAAACATGTAAGGAGGCCCTTCCCAGGAGACTTTTTTAAATTCTAGACATTTTTTTTTAATTTCTGGTGCATTTTAATGTGTTCCGTTTGGTTAAAGTGGGCTTACATCCAATTTTTATGTTATAAAATGATGAATTGGATAGAGTAGCTAAAAAATGAACTTAAGAAAGGGTACACTCACTTCAAAAACATATTATTCAAAAAGAACAAAGTAATGATCCAACTTAAAGCTGCATTAGAGAAATAGTCTGGGCATAACATCAGATTTATAAACATCAGGTCATTTGGATGGACTGAGCATTAAAATCTTCAAAGAACAGACCACAAAAAGACTTAAGGTTTGTAGGACCATGTTATTTTGATGTTTATCGTTAGGCTTTGAAACCAGAGTTGAGTTACATGACATACATTTGCATATGAAATTTGCGGAGATTTCGCGTAAATGCGCATATTAATGAGTATTTAGAACACATTCATTAGTCGTTCACAAGTTACTCATTCGCCCAGCAGATGTGACAAAGGGAGGATTCTGCCATAATCAACATTGTTAATCTGACAACAGGAGCAGTAACCTGCTTTAGCCTCCACTCACATCATCTTACAGTTCACAGATCACAAAAGGATCAGCTGTAACCAAAAACAGCCAATGTAATAAATGGACTCACCTGCTATCTTTGTCCCACTCAGATGTATGTCCTGCATGCATATTTATAAACGTACAGCTTCACAGTTTTATCCTGTATGTCCAGTGATGTAAAGTGGTGACATATTCGAGTTCTCTCTGAAAAGTCCCTCTTTCCCCAAAACTATCTTCTGAGGCTCTTCATGCATTGTCCCGTACTTTAGATAAACTTAACTTCAACAAAACAAGGCAGCTACTGGGAATAAAACACATCTTATCGTTTTAGATTTTTACACTAGTATAAACTCCTGAGTGCCATTTAGTTTCCAAAAAAAGAACACACTTTCCAATCATATTAATATAAATGTATGTGTCCCTCTGGTGGCCTTTGGGGCTCTAAGCAGCTGTTTCGTCTGCTTATAGGCATGGTCGGCCCTGCTTCCACTACTACCACTACAGTTGCTGCTGCACAAAGTATTTTAGGGTTTTATTTTTCATGCATTCAAAGCTTGTCCGTACCATATTGCCAGGCCATATATGTGTTCACAACAAAAACACTCTATACCAATTACAATACAATAAATGACAATAAAAACACTTTCATTATGGTCTTATAATAGTTCTGCTATAGACTGAGACCATCATCAAACTACTTAGGAAGGGTTCAACTTCATACTATTTATATATTTTTCAGTATCAATATTGTCTAGTGTCTATTTTTTCAGCTGTTCAAACGGTTCAAGTCCTGTTCAGTTCAGTCTTAGCACATGATTTTGTTCTACTTTTGTAGATGGCTCTTAATGCTCCTATCAGGGCTGGTGCCACTTGAATGCAACATGATGACCATATCCCTTTAAGACTTTCTTGTGCTTATGACAAGTGCATTGTGCGTCAGTGATGGAGACTATAACTGTGCTAGATTGACATTAGTGTTTTTCTCTGGGTTTGTTTCTGTTTAATGAACGTGCTGTCATCATATGTTATATCATCTGTTTATTATTCAGTGTGAGACTGCAGCACAGCGCCAGTTCTAACACCATTTCTGTAGAAGCTTATAAGAAATGGCCATTTTAAACAATATATTCTCACACAGTAACAATTCATATGGCTTTACAAAAACATATCCACATTTTTTGTCTACACCAAAGTGTATACAGTATATAGAAATGTCCTTGGGGTAGCTGATAAACATGTACTTACTTACCTTGAACACATCCTGTAGGCAGGGGCAGTGCAAAATGCATTGGCCACAGTCACTGCACGCTAAAATCAGATGTCAACTTGATTCATTTCCAATTTTAAAAGCTGGACTTCAAAAATGGCAATTCTTAAGTAGAAAGAAAATCCAAGTACTACTCAGAGTGTAAAGTCTTTAATCATTTAGTGAAATAATGGGGTGATGGTGTCTTAGTCGATTAATTATATGATTTAGATTTAAAAAGCTTTACATAAACCACAGCCGTAAAGAGAAGGTATGGAGTGATGGAGTGAGTTAGCTGGAGTTTTGGGGATGAATCATGGGTTTAATCTCAGTTGTTATGAGAGATTATTTGACTGATTGATGCACAGTCTTTACACGGCCACTAATTTCTTTTGTGAATCCATGGACAGGGAGTTCTGGTTCTGAAAGTTCCCATTGATTTATTATTCAGTTACAATTCAAGTTCAAATATTGAGATTTTAACAGCAAAATTTAGGCTAATCGGGTGTATGATTCAGAAATAAACCTGAAGTTACATTGTTTTATTGAGTTACCCATGATTAAACCACAAAGGTCAAAATCAACATCACTTTGTAAAGATGCAGCAAGAGCTTAGTGCAGTCTTCATATTAAATGTAATTATGAGCACTATGGGAGACATTAACTTTATGCTTCTGTGACTTTATGTGACTCTTACAGACTAAAAGCATTATTGATTGTACTCTACCTCTGATGTTTTTATTAAGTAAGGACTGCTGAACAGGGTAAAAAACTGCTTTAAAAATGATTCAGCTTCTCTTGTACAGTTCAGTTGGCACAGGTTGCCTGTCTGCAAATTTCACCCAGAAAGCATTTGTGATGTGAAATGAAAAAGTCTTATTTTAGCACAAAGCCAAAAGAGAGCAGAGGGCTTTTTCCGCTGCCAGATGGTGATCCGAGCAAATACCTTTACTGCTTGGTACAAAATGTTCACTTCCTGCCACCTCTGTTGTGCCAACAATCATAGTGTCTTCAGGGTTAAAATTAGATAGAGGAAAAGCATTGAAGCAAAACAACAGAGAGACATGTCAGCCATTACTGTAGCTACATGGTGTCAGACCTGTCAGTTCCACTCAGGCTTCAGCCCATTCACCTGCTGCACTGAGGAGTTGCACAAGTGGAAATGAATAATTAGATACAGGAGACACAAAGTAAACAACACAAGCTTGCACTTAAGTAAATAATGAACCGGAACACTGGAAGTCTGCCGTCTAGGGAAACAGATGTATTATTGAAAAGATGAGAAAGGTCCTACACACATCTCAAATCAGACAGTTAGTCATATCATCACTCATTTTGATTAAACAAGAATTATTTTTTTTTAGGAATGAGCTAGATACCAACTGTATTGCATATTGTCGTTGTCCTTGGGCACTGTACCTTGCCACAGTACAGATGGGGTATGAGTGACTGACTGTTGAGGTGGATCATTGGCATAGATTGGCAGAAATGTTTCAGTCTGCCCCAGGGCTACTGTGACTACAGAAGAAGCTACAGGAGTGTGTAGGAGTGAATGATTAATGCAATGTAGAGATTTTGACTGGTAAAAAGGGCTCATAACATAAAGCCACAGGGAATGATTTTGTACAGCATTTCCGTTCAAAACTATGACTTTATTTCATTTATTTGATGGACTATCAGCTGCATCCTAGCTCATCAGATAGTAGTAACCCTAAACTGGAATATTTTTCTTTAACCTTTAACCATGACCTATTCAGATTGATTAAGAACCAGTTTCAGGTTGATTAAGAGGTAGGTTGATTCAGGTAGGTTGATTAACAACTAATTACTACAGCAACCTGGTCAAGAGGCAGTAGCACAATATGCAAAGTGACAATGTAGACTATACAAGATAAACATACAGATAAAACATTACATCTCTATAAAACAGTATGAAAAAAGCCACTTAAAGATGAATTGAAGGCAGCTAAGGGGATCAAAGCATATCTGCATTATAAATCTGTGTGTATCTCTTTAAACACACCTTACTTAAAAGTAAATAATGAACAGGCCCATTGCTGTCTTTGGTTCTCCTCTGGTCCACATGTATTATTAAAATCTATTGTGCAAAGGTATCCATCTTTGTGAGTGGATACTGTCAAGTTCAATTACTCTTCTGCACACTTCTCTTCATCTGTGCAAAACCCTTGTGCCTTGCATATATTATGAGCTTTGCATCCCACGTGATTGTTCTTCATTTGTGAATAATTAAATACATGAAATGAAATGACTATAATGTACACATTAATGCAGTCACTGCTAATGAGTTGAGACATAATTGTTGAGCTTTTATCGGTCACCTTAGAGACACAACCAAGTCCTCTGCACGCACAATAATTACTACATCAGGCTCTGTGAAAAACATGAATTAAATGAGTTCAAGAACAATTTGTGAAGGGCTTTTAGTGTTAGAAGAAAAATAAATGTTTGATGGTTGGATTTAGAAAGAGCCAATGAAATAGTGTTTTGCGATAATGAAGTCTAGTCTAGTACACAGTGTGGTCACAGTACATAAGTATGGTCAGGGGTAATCATCTCTGCCAAAGTGAATGGGCCAATGTCAATTTAATGCCAGTAAAGAAATTGCTGTGTTAGCAACCATTTTTCCATGAAGCTAAATATAGAATAATCCACTCTCTATGAATAAATTAGCATTAACCACCATGATGTTAGCTAGATAGTTTTTGCAACAACAGCTCAGAGACCTAGTTATAGTAATTGTTTGTTGCCATTTGACACAGCAATTAGCAGACTCAACTTGAACCAATCTGGGGTATATTTATTGAAATTGAACTTTTGAAATACAGTATTTATGTTTGGAGTTCATTTTTATACAGTTGACCTCAGTGATTCAGCTAAGCAGCTCATGTTGTTATTTTGCATTAGTAATATAATAAGTGTGATGTGATGGCAGGATGTGTTGAACCACTCCAGTTTCCTGACGCTCATTAAACTAATCATGAAATGAGGGGCTTGATTGAGGGTTTACTCATAGAGAAACATGTTGGTTGCAAACATGTGGCTTGAGACTGACTAGAGCTGCTCCCCACAGACCAGACAGGGGTGATGCCTGAAAAATGTCCTGAGCATTTAAACACACACAAAAAAAAAGATAACTCAATAATGATTAGATGGAAAGTTTGTTCTGGTTAAAAACTACATAGACACTGTTCTCGTTCAGGTATTTTGTCCCTTTATTTGAAATAGGCTTGTCATCTGCATCAGACTTTTAGATCACATTACATACAACATAAAATAATTTATAAAGATGAAAACAAGTAAAAGGAAGGCCTTGATTTTAGTTGTTCAATGAGGAGAGCAGTGGAAATAAGACTAAAAGTATCAGCCGCTAGATCATGGTGAAGAGGGCTTAGCTGCTTATGTGGCGGCATTTTGACCATAGAAATGATCCAAACTGGTGAAAGTGTATGGACTTTAAAACACAGTGGCGCACCTTCTTTATTACCACCTTGTGACATCATGCAGTGGAGCCATGTTTTTAGCTCTGGAGATATATACTTATTTAGGATTACTGAAACAAAACACAACTAATGAGGAAACATAGGCATAGTATTTATAACTGGGTTTATCTTCTCTCCTTTGATGCAGGATTCGGAAACATCTCCCCTCACACAGAAGGCGGGCGGATCTTTTGTATCATCTATGCTCTGCTGGGCATCCCGCTCTTTGGCTTTCTTCTGGCTGGAGTGGGAGATCAGTTGGGGACCATCTTTGGGAAGGGCATCGCCAAAGTGGAGAAGATGATCGTGGTAAGTCTCATTTGTATATTGGTTGAATGATAAAAAATCCTTCTACCTTTCCTGTTTAGTTTCATGAGCCCAGTGAAGTGGTGTAATTACTGTAGTCTTGTTTGACAGCTTAATTATATGCATTATAATACATAATACAAACCTGCAAGATGTGACAGTGCCCACAAAATTAATATGAAGGGAAGTGCAAGGACATGAACATAAGCACTAAGCTCTGGTGGCAGAGTGGTTAGTATTTCGGGTTTCCATGATACGGCAAGGCAAGTTTATTTGTATAGCACAGTTTGTACACAAAGTAATTCAAAGTGCTTTACAGAACGAAATATGCATTAAAATCACAATAAAACAAATGTAAACATAAATAATCATTATAAAATGAACATTGAAAGAGAAGAGTGCAGAATAATACCCTTTTAGTCATATGCACAGATAAACAGAACCATTTTGAGCCTGGATTTGAACATTATCAAAGTAGAGGCCTGTCTCACATCTTCATTAAGACTGTTCCAGGTTTGAGCTGCATAAAACTGAAATGCTGATTCCACATGTTTAGTCCTGACTCTGGGCACCAGCAGAAGTTTCAGTGCCTTTCTGTTTTTTTCCCTTATTTATGACCTGAAAATCGAATAATAAATGTGTCTAATTGGCCACAATCTGAGAAAAAAACAGCTTAAAAATGTGAATTTGTGCATGTGTGTTTTTAACCACAAGTAACGTGATTATTTCTAAAAGTTTTTGCTGTATAAACAACTAGATGGAGAGCTCCAATTGTTGTGTAAATGCCATTTGTTTTTAATTTCATTTTGCTCTAAAGCTAATTAGGTTGTCATGTAGCGGGACAATAACAGCTTTTCTAAAACACACAGTGGTAACACAGGCTGCGGTTGAGATGAACACAATTCATTCTGACTTTATAAAGACATATAGGAAGCCTGGGCCCAGTACATTGGGGCTAATAAAATGTCAGCTCAATCCAGTGGCTACACTCCACACAGCTCTGTAAAGCTAACATTTGACAAGAGAAACGGCTGCCTCCAACTATCCAATCTACAACGCCCCATTTAAACTCAATAAATGTACTCTATAGAGCTAGCCTTTTGTTCAGAGCCACTACAGACAAGTCAAGGAGTTGATGCTATAGCTTATCACATATATCACATTACATTGCCACATTTTCCATTTTTTATGAGTCATATACTAAGTAGTTATATTCTTCTTAAAGTCTATATTAAATCAGTGTTATATTTATTCAGTTACAAGTGTAAAAACATGCATTCTCACTGTGAACGTGGATGGCTCTCCACAGATGTTACCTGTAATTTAATGCTATGTAAGTGCAACATTTCACCCAAAGCAATTTCATCTTCATGGAGACAAGCAGATCGCAGACCCTCCACCAGAAAAGTTCTGTACCTCCTGTACCTTTAAACAGAAAAAAACAAAAACAGTTTAAACATACAAAAAGGTACTCTAAATATAAAATAGTCCCTCAAAATTGTCACAAGGTAATTTCCCAATCAGTTTGTGTTTTTTACTGTTTACTGTTTGTGCAAAGACAACGATTTTTCACAGCCTTGATTTCAAACTGTGCATTTATGTGGCAGAGAATGACAGATGATGTTTCTCTGTCAGGGCTATCTGAGGTTGGGAGTTGATTACAAGGCATAGTTTTGTTGTTGTTTTTCTGCTTGCAGTCATTTCAGTCTGTTGTCTCCACCTGGCTACACAGGAGCTGTAATCAAACCATTGACACAAGGGGCATGATGCTATAGCTCCAGTGTTCAAACTGATTTCAGTTTCATTCTTTATTGCACATGTAAAATTTCACAGAGAACTACATTTAGGCAGGTACAACTATTCTGTATTTCTTTTGTTAAATATCCATGGGTTACAGTTTTTTTTCATTTATAATTATAATTATATATTATTATAACTGAATGAGCGCAACTAGCAAATTGCAAAGATTAGTTTCCTCTGCAAAGTAAATACCCTGTCCTCTTGTGTATCAAGCCTGCTCAGCCTGTAGTTTACAACACATCTGTTCTGAAATGCATAGGGTTGTTTTAGCGTAGTAGTTCATACAAAGAAATAACAGTCGTGGCAATAATAATGAGCATTTTACATTCACATTCAGGTAAGAGCTCAGCTTAACCACAAATAACGCACAGTGGCAGAGGTTTTGGTTTGAAGCTTGTTTCTTTAATACTTTTGACCTCCTATCCCATTTATCATGCTAAATCTGGCTGCTAGAACTGGACTCTGCCACCAAACCATTATTTAGTACTGTATATTGTGTTATATGAAACCTTGATTTATGAAGACATGAATGCATTTTGAAATGGAGAAGATGCCTATTCGTGTGACAAATTTTCACTGCATATATCTTCTGTAGTCAACTAAAAAGCAGTCTTAAAATACTGCATCTGACTTTTCTGTTTCCCGCTCCAGTGGAGCTGAAACAATCTGGCATTGGGCTAACAACAGGTGAATGATCATAGTGATGTATTACTGCCTTTGTGTTGAGCGTCTCGGGGGATGAGATGGAGGGGGGCATCTGGTTCAAGTGGTCCAACAAATGAAGTGTGGTCTCAGCTAAAGGGGAGACTGCGTAGTGAAGATGTGGCAGTAGACGTCCCAGTGGAATATATTAATGCTTATACAACCTCCATCCAATTACTGCACAGCTACTGTATTGTACTGTGGAAGTGCTGTTACTTCCAAATAATAATGCTTAGGCAGTGGTTATGAGTGTTCACCCACAAACTCAAAGCTTGGCAGTACAATTCCCGCTTCAACCACTCAAGAGTGTAGTTGTGCATGAGCCAAAACATGTCACCCACCTCGCCTACTGACTAACAGTTGATTGTTGGGGGAGGCCCATGTTACAGATTGGTAGCCCCATGGCAGCTGGGGCTACAGAAGTATTATACAGTATGACCAAGTGTTTGGAGTGAATGATTAATGCTAAACAGAAGCAGGGCTGGGTTTGGTTTGTACTTGGAAACACAAAAGTGCTATATAAGACCAATGCATCATTATTATTATTATCGACTTACGATCAAAAGTTGTTTTTGTGACTACTACTATTATTATTTTCACATTTATTATTACTACTAACCGTAAATCACGACTGCAATTTTTACACCTTCTTATTCTTGTACAATATTTTATGTTACTAACTGTGCTATTAGTACTGAAACAATCAGTACAATTTTAGCCTAAAAAGAACCAGCACCCATGTTTATTCTGTAATTATAAATATATTTATAAGTGTGTGTTTGTGTGTATACATACAAAAAGTTTCCATGTTTAGTTGCTGACAGCTAAGGAGCGAGTCTTCCACACTGCTGATGTACAGTGAAATGCCACTGGAGTTCAGTGCTTAGAGTGAAGATTGTGATCTTTAAGCTTTCCCTCTGAGGCCTTACATAAGCAGAGAAGGGCAGAAGGCAAAAGGGAGGCAGGTGAGAGCACTTGGAGGCAGCAGCATGCACGCGATCAGACCCATAGCCACAAGACCAAGTACATGTAACAAAGTAGAATTATATGTGGAGAAATGTACATGTTTGGTTGGGATCCATCTGACAGTGATGAGAAGAGACAGCAGTTAAATACTCCTCTAAGGTGAAAATAACCGACTCAGACCTATATGAACAATCTTGAGGGAAATCACAGAGGAGAAAATAGACATTGTGCAATCAAGTGGCAATTTCCACAAGCACCATTACAGCGGCAGATGAGACAGAAATAAATTGGCCACTTGAAAACAATGATTATACTTCCTAATGGGATTGCCATAGAATTACTTTGTTGAAAGTTTTAATTTACAGTTATTTCCAGAGCTCAAAAGTGACTGTTTGTCTACAAAGATCTGTGTAGGTGTTCAGTGGGACAGTATTAATATCTAAAAGTAAATTTTATTAACAACAACAACAACAACAGTAACTGGCAGTACATAGTAGTTATTATATATATAGTATAGTATAGTATAGTATAGTATAGTATAGTACAGTATAGTACAGTACAGTACAGTACAGTACAGTACAGTACAGTACAGTACAGTACAGTACAGTACAGTATAGTATAGTATAGTATAGTATAGTATAGTATAGTACAGTATAGTACAGTACAGTACAGTACAGTACAGTACAGTACAGTACAGTACAGTACAGTATAGTATAGTATAGTATAGTACAGTATAGTATAGTATAGTATAGTATAGTACAGTACAGTACAGTACAGTATAGTATAGTACAGTATAGTATAGTATAGTATAGTATAGTATAGTATAGTATAGTATAGTATAGTATAGTATAGTATAGTTGAAAACATATTCTAACACAAATAAAAAATCTATATGATTTGAATACCAGCATTGTGTCCTTGGGCAAGACACTTGACAAACCTGCTTTGATCACTCTGGTGTATGAATGATGCTTGTCAATGTGAGTGGATGAGAGGAGGGAAATCTTTGTTAGTGTCAAGTAAACTTTACGGTATTGATATGTTTTTGTCAAAGAACAATTGACTTAAACCTGTCCTGGTAAAATGTTGATGTATTTCCAGATGCCCTTTTCTCCCCTGTACATGGCGAATTGTGGTTATTTTTAACATTCACTATTTACTGATCATTTTGACTGACATCTCTGCCAACCTGTCAGTAAGTGTTTTGGACACTAGCGGCAGCTGTGTTTCACATGATTTTCCTTTGTTGTTTTCAGAAGTGGAAGGTGAGTCAGACCAAGATCCGTGTAATCTCCACTCTGATCTTCATCCTGTTTGGGTGCCTCCTCTTCGTCGCTCTGCCAGCTGTTATCTTCAAACACATCGAGGGCTGGAGTGCGCTGGAGTCCATTTACTTTGTGGTCATCACGCTCACTACCATTGGCTTTGGAGACTTTGTGGCCGGAGAGAAAGGTACCAGTATCAGTGAAGTTTTCAGCAAAGATGTTTATGTTGAGACACTGCATTGTCAGTATTTTTAATCAGTTTGCTCTCTCAATATATTCATGTGGAAATAACAACTTTGTCCAATCCTCCCTCCTCTATTCTATATATCTTGGACTGAATCAGCTGTTGGGCACTGCTGTGATGAGACATTACATTATGTGCTCCGACAGATTTTCCAAATGCTTCTCCAATCTCGAAATATGTTTAACGCCGCCATCTGTTGAATTTTTAAAAAAAGTAATGTTATCATAGACTGCAAAATTAGCATGACACGCATAAACAATATTCCCACCTGCCACTGCTGTCCTATTTGTTTCATATGTTGTAGCATATTATCATGATGTACATGGAAGCAGCTGGACTCCACCTGATAAGCAACAGTGGGAAGACAGATGGTAAAATTCACAAACATAAGTGGGTAGATTAAATTTCCCTGGGTAACCCTAATGATTATAGATCAGATTAGTGCACCTGCGTCAACACCGCTGCTACAGTAAACTAATCAGGGCCTGTTAGTTAAACTGGCCTATTATCTCAGCACCACTGCAGTACGGTGTGCTGGCGATTTCACAAACATATCGTCTGTCATGGGAGTCAAGGATTAACATGTGTGGAGATTTGTGAAGATAACTGTCGTATTATTGGCTTGAAGTGGAAAGTATCATTGATGATAGGCCTTTGCAATTTGTTGTTGTTGTTGGTGTTACTCACTTAAGGCCCATAATTGCACTGAATGTGGAATGTGGTCTATAAATGGGTACAGACCAGACTAAAATGGGACAAATCATTTGATACTTAAATGTTCACTATGCAACTTTTCTGGTGGACTCTTCCATGCAAAGTTAGCAGTAGAAAAGTTGATAGTGTCATACCGTGGAACATTTCAAGCAACACCTAACATATCCATGGGGACAAGCAGGTAGCAGACACTCCACCAGAAACGTTACGCTGTACACCTATAATGTATAACAATGCTGGCCAAATTATGTTCTCTGGTAAAGGCAGTGTCTGCAAATTCACTTTGGATTCAACCATCTCCCTGCTTAAAATGCCTGTAGATATTGAATAGTTAGGATAATGAATCAACTTCTACCTCTACATTTCCCCCAAACAATAGCTAATATTATGACATTATTACCAACTTGAATCCATGTTGACTATAGCCTAAACTGGCAAAACTGTTGCAGGTAATGCTGACCCACACCTTTTCTTCTTTTTGCTGATGTCAGGTGTAAAGTACCAATTGTGTTTGACATAACCATGTTGCATAACCCACTTGTCCTGTGTTTTTCCCTGTTTAGGCGGGTCAGAGAGTCCCTCTGGAGGGTCAGCGGAGAGCCATGTTTACCTGGACTATTACAAGCCTGTCGTCTGGTTCTGGATACTGGTGGGCCTGGCGTATTTCGCTGCTGTGCTCAGTATGATTGGAGACTGGTTCAGAGTCATCTCCAAGAAAACTAAAGAAGAGGTGCGTGACGTGAATACAAATGTTACATAATACAGTACAAGGAGTGAGTGGGAGAAGTGAAGGATTGTAACAGGAACATACAGAGTTTTAAATGCAAAAAAACGGTTTGTCATAAATGCATTGCACCTTCTAGGCAGCATGTTATGTGAACACTTACATACAATTTAATTAAAATCTTTTGTCACACTGCTTGTGATTACTATTTACTTTGGTCTGTATATTGGAACAACAGATATTTCTAAAACTGCACAAACCACATCAGTTTTGAGGCTAATGTGCCATGTAACATATGCTATTTTACTGTCATCATATATATTGACAACAAGAAAAGATCAAGATGCTAGCGCCTACGTAACTCATATGCAACCAAAACATGCACAGTAGGTAAAATCCTCCAGCTAAGATAATCCTGACCAAGCCTAGCAACAATATCATGGAAATATGTCCCCAAACACTGCGCTGAGGTACTCACTGCTCCTGAGGAGTTACCACGGGGGCATTGGATGGGTCAAATGCAGAGGACAGATTTCCCCACAGTGACAATACAGTGTACCGTAACCTTAATTTAGTCTACAATTAATTTAGTCTACAATTTGTGATTAATAATGTGTTTTCCTTCCCAAACTGGACAATATGCACATGGAGTTTGAAACTGTAATAGGATATAATTGGCCATTTTTGGGATTATTACAATTGTTATTTAGGTAAATGACCTTTATGCCAAAGCTGAGGTGGTCCAGTCATTATTTTCTTAAACAAAGCAAGAGCAAACTCAGCCTCCATCTCCTGACCCGAACAGCCAGAGAAGGTGCAGTGGCAGAAATCCTCATTAGTCCTGTGCTCCAGGATCCATACAGAGAATGTGTCAGTCTGAGGTAAAGATTTAAGAAAGAACAGAGTGTAAAAAAAGGAGAGAGGGCCGTGGTAAAGGTCGACTTTGAACCCTTCAGATGTTAATGAATAAATAAACAGCCCTGAGGAACAGAAGGAGGCCTAATGCATCATGAAGGTGAGATCAATGATGTTGCTCTGCCTGTGTTTCAGTGGGATTTAAGGGCTAGTACTACTGAAACACTGCACAGTACTGAGAAGTCTGTTTTAGAGAAGTCAAGTTGAGCTACACTACCTGTTCTGTTGGAGTTAATATTTTAAGTTCATTGTGGCTCAGATTTAGAAAGAGCTTGGCTGATTTATTCCCTTTTGTCCTCTGAAATTAGAATATGGAGGGACTAGTTGAGTGATTCTCTAAAAGCTCAATTACTTAAGGTTCTTTATTTATTTATTTATTTATTTTTGGTTTATTTGTATAGAACAATTCATACATAAGGTCATTCAAAGTACTTTCCAGAATAAGAAAGACATTAAAATCACAATATAACAAATTAATAAAATAAATAAATTATTTGTGATTATTTGTGATAAATAATCACAAATAATCATCATAAAATTAACAGTGCAGAATAAAACCCTTTCAGTCATATGCACGGCTAAACTGAACTGTTTTGAGTCTGGAACATTGTGAAAGTAGAGACGTCTTGCACATGTTCAGTAAGATTGTTCCATGGGGAATCAGCATTTGAGTTTTATGCAGCAAAAATCTGCTGCATAAAACTCAAATGCTGATTCCCCATGTTTAGTGCTGACTCTGGGCACCAGCAGGAGGCGGGTCCCTGAAGTGTGATGATGGTTCATATGACACTAACATGTCGGACATGTACTTTGCTAGGCCATGGAGAGACTTGTTCACAAGCAGAGCTGCTTTTAAATCTATTTTCTGAGCTTCAGGAAGCCAATGCAGAGACCTGAGCACAGAACTTATGTGCTCGTACTTCCTAGTTCTAGTCACGTCTTGAGCAGCAGCATTCTGGATGTACTGCACCTGTCTTAACGCTCTTTTGGAGAGGCCAGTGAGCGGGCCGTTACAGTCGTCGAATCTACTGGAGACAAATGCATGGATAAGTCTCTCTAAGTCTGGTTTTGACAGTATACCTTTGATTTTTGCAATGTTTTTAGATGGTGAAAAGCTGCAGAGGTTATTGATTTGATGTGGCTGTTAAAGTTCAAGTCTGAGTCCATTATTGCCCCTAGATTTCTTGCGAGTTATGAAAGTTTTAGACAGAGAGACTGGGGGTGACTACTAACACTTTCTCTTTGTTTCTATGGGTGAAAGACTATGACTTCAGTCTTGTCTGAGTTTAGCTGGAGAAAGTTGTTTTGCATCCACACTCTGATCTCTTGGATGCAGTGGCAGAATGAATCCACTGGTCCATATTCACCTGCTGCCACTGAGACATAGATCTGAGTGTTATCTTTATGTGTTTTTATGTTTTAATGCTGTTGGGCTTTCTCATCTTGCTGAATTGCCTTTACCCTAATTGTGATGTCTGAAATCTGCTTCTGAGCCTTAGGTTGTGTAAACTACACTTTCATGGGGAAGTAGAAACTATGAACAAAGTTACTGCTAAAGGGACTTGCAGAGAGTGCTGTATCTAAGCATATTTCTGAATATTGAGTAGGTGGTACAAGCTGGAATCAGAGCCAACAAAAACACAATGGAGAAAAGATATTGAGATTCTTAAAGTAGAAAGTTGCCTCATAGTGGTACTACTACAGGACTGCAACCAGGGGCACGGTTAGTTATTCTGTAAAAACATGAGAATGAATCCTGACATTTCAAACTGTAGCTAACATTGTTTTTGTTATTCATTACAACTACTGTTGTTCCAATACAAAAAACTATAAACTTGATTTTGATACTGATAAACTGATACTTGCTACATTGTAAGAAATAAGTTGCTGGATTTGCTTAAAAATAATGTGGAAAGTGGTTTTGTGCAATAAAATTATGTCTAGGCTTTGAAACCTATTCAATACCATCTACACATATTTTTTCAGAACACAAATTACTTTTTCATGTTAATGAAATGTGATCAAATCATTTTGAATGTGCAGATTTGTTATGTTGCCTAATCATGTTTTGTTTTTTGTTTTTTTGTTTTTTTATGGTGATTGTTAATACTTTAATTCAGTCTACACAATTACATCTAGGCCTACATGCAACACCAAATGTCCTTAAAAGATTTAAGGTAACAATAAAGTACACAAAAAAGTCTTTAGTTTTCCAGAGTCCTGTATTGTCTAAAATGAATCAAACCCACAAATCATTACCATCTCTCTTGTGTCGTGCACGTTTAAATATACTGATAGCACTTATTACTCTCTAATACAATAACAGACCAGTCCAGGACAGAATCGCAATACAGAATATGCAGAAAGAATACTCACCATGTGACTGTCTTTAACTTTCTCAATATGCATTCAGTAACAGGTAGGGCATCAGGTACAAAGTCCTCCTACTCCTACACCAACCTGTGGATACAAGTGATGATACATTTTTACTAGGAAGTATATTTTGTAAAAAATAGACCGGTTAAATAGTTTGCCTTTGTTGACATACTTTGTTTATCTGCGGCCTGTGTTATGATAGTTCTTCAAAGTCCTGCCTTTTCTGAAAGAGGTACAGAGATTTTATTGGCTCTCACTTTTTATTTTAATTGATACTGTTTGCAGAATGGTGCTGCACAAAATCACTAAACATTTGCTTGTTTCATGCACATAGGTCTTATTACACATGGAAAGTGTGTAAAATCTTGAATAAGTCGTACCTCCAAAGCAGCTCTTATAATCCACCTACCTGCACAGTGCAACTGTCATGTGTATGTTTGAATTTTCCCTCCAAAAGTTCTGGGGAAATGATAACAAAGTCATGTTTTCTCAGCGTGATTAAAAGATGCAGGTCTAACATTGGTCACAATCAAGCTGCCTTTGTAAAACTTGAACATGCTGGACAGAGAATCATAAATAAGTAATAAATAATAAATAAATATTAATGTAAAATTTGTGTTTGCAATTTGAGCAACTTCACTCATGGCCATTTTTTGTCAGTTTACCACAAGGAGTAGAATGTAATTTTCAAAATAAAAACAATACTTTTTTTTAATTAATCAAGTGAAAGTAGTACTATCATTCTTTCCCTCTTGTTGGTGGTCAGGTGGGGGAGTTCCGGGCACACGCTGCAGAATGGACCGCCAACGTGTCGGCTGAGTTCAAGGAGACCCGGAGGCGCCTCAGTGTGGACATTTATGACAAGTTCCAGCGCGCGGCGTCCATCAAGCGCAAACTGTCATCTGAACTGGGCATCAACGCAACACTCAACCAGGAAATGACTCCAGGCAAAAGGACCCTGTCGGTTAACCTGGGGGATGAGCGTGACTGTTACCCCAACCTAACTCTGCCCCTCACCCCAGTCCCTGGAGCACTGACCAGGAACGGGAGCCTCTATCTGAACGGACTCAGCCCAGACTACGCAGTGGAACGCCGGGAGATTCCTGGCATGGACAATCTCAAATAAGAAAAGAGAAACATATAAACTGTTGGGAGTTTTGTTTGATTGACTAAGCGTCTCAAGACATTTGCTAGCTGGAACATAAGGGGAAAAGACGTATGATCACGAGGAACTATCAAAGCCATTACCTTACATGAATGGTTTATGTGCCAACTATATCAAATGAACACTTTGATACTGGACTCAAGATTGTATTAAAGAACTGAAACATAAAAGCTTCTCAATGATAAAATGTAGCAACAACATCATAGATCAGGCGTAACACTGTGACAGTTCAATGGTGAATAATAGTTTCTTTCTCCATTCTTTTAGTGGTTGGGATAAATCTAAGAACAAGTGAACATTTTGTCCTCGGAGGTTGTGGTGGAGCCGGGGATAATGAGCACGCACATGGTCGAGTGGTTGGCTGGAGGAGTGGGTTAGAGAGATATTAAAATGCAGCTCTGATGTGGTGGTCCCAGGGAGAAAGTGGTGAACCTGTTAAAGAGGTGCCATGCAAAATTTACTTTTTAGTATTTGGAAACATATCTAGGATTGTATTTTGTTTCATTCACCTTCACACAAAGAAAGTTACATACTATAACTTTAAGTAATGTTTTACAGTTGATATATTTAGCTTATTGGTTGTCAAATATACAATACACCCTTTACTGGATTGCAAATTGGGAGTAGCTTGGGTGCTCCGATCCTCTTGAGGTGGAAATGAAAGATTGTTTCATTACTAGGCCTGTCACAATAACACATTTTCAAGTGCGATATATTGCTGAAGTAAATATAGACGATAATTCATGCCACTAAAATGCTAGAGCGGCAATAAATAAATAATGTAATTAAACACTTAAGTACTTAGTTTGTATCTGTAATCAGTCAAGTTAGTTATTCAACCTTCTACAGCTCAAATCTTATCATAGTGCCAAAAATAAGCCAATAGTAAGCAAAGTAAATATACACACAATAAATCTTAACCCCAAAAACATTGTTCCATCTAACATACACTGAGTCGATGTAGTAATTATCGAGAGAGGTCTATTCATTACTAATAATACTCATAGTGTTATGCCTGATCTGTGTGTAATAGTTGATCATATAGCTGAACTTAGAAAGCAATACATTTCTTATCATTGTGTTCTGAGGTCTTGAAATCTGCATCAGATAAAAGCATCCTCCTCCTAAACAACAACAGTTTGTCACTCACACCATGAATGTGATGTTTTTTTTGTGTTTACACTGTAAATGTGTCAGGCCTTGCATTTGTACTGCTGCTCTTAAGATGTGAGTATTCAGAGAAGGTTTGCCTCTTTCACCCTAAGGAATATTACAATAGTGCCTTACTGAATCTAAAATGGAGTTCATGACGGAGCTCTGAGCATAGTGGGAGATGGAACACAAAAGAGGACAATGTTGTTTTTATAGGAATGGTTTCACTTTTCTTTCAAAATGACTGAAAACTTGGCTTAAACAAGGCTTACATTCATCTGATTTCATAACATTCTAAATGCCTGTGAGAATGATAAGGCAGGAAAAACTTCATGGTATAATTTCTACCTAAATCAAACTATACAACAATAATTCAGTTACACATCATTGCAATAACAATCAGTATGCTAACATATTTTACAGAATATTTTAAAGGAACTGCAGGTTGAAAATTCAACTTGAATCTGAATGTGATTGTACTAAAATGTATGCTACTATAATTATGACAATACATGTGGTAAATGTAATTTTAATCAGTTTCTTTTCCTATAATGTTCACCTCTCAAAGGACAGTAAAGATCAGGCCTGAAACAAGTAAATATACAGGCACATGTTGAGAGTACACCATATATTTCAGGTAGTGTAATGTCTCATGCATTTTACAAATGTATTTATAGAAGTCATTTTGAAATGTGAATGGAAATGGCTGCCTGTATAATTTTCTGGTTAAGGATGTTAACTGTTTATCCATAATAGACGAGGGGAGTCATTACTTGTGCTTTGTTTGTGCTTTGGTTCTTCAAAAAACTCCCAACATATGCCATTAATCCATATCGTTGCTGTGTCATTGCATATATTTTTGTCATGTCTGCTCAGCTTATCAAATGATTATCTCAAAAAGTGACAAAGTGAAATACCATTTTTAATGACAGGAATATAAAAATCTTCTTTATTATTATATTGATTATATGACATAGATGATGCTCATTGCGGACCTCTACATCACTTTAGTTGTTTTTTTCTCCAGTCCTCATTTGAGTGACAGCCACTAAAGGCTATCTGTCAGTATATATTAAAGTGACGGACAGCTGTCGATGTTTGTTTTGCAGCAATCCATTAGAAAACATAAAGCAAAGAAATGAGTTTGTGAAAGTGTGTGGGTGGTTTCATTCTGCCTACACAACTACATGGCATTCCCCTGTCCTTGTTTCAATGAAGTGTATTCTTCAGAATCCACATCTCAAGCATGTTGAATGTATTTATTTATATCACCACAGACAGGCCTCATTATGAATGTATGACACTTCGATTCAATGTGTTTATAAATTATAGATGCAAAGATGAGGGTAATTAGCTCAAAGGGTATGAACGAATGTGGCCAGACTTTTAATCACCTAAACAAAACAAGATGTTATGTTGAGAAAATGTCACAAATAGACATATATTAACACATTATTTTTTATCTTTTTTTTTTTTCATGATTGCAGCAATTAATATGCCTCAAATTCAGCTGCATGCTCTGCTCACATAGATAAGATGTTTGTCCATAAATAGGCCTACAGCTGGCTTTCACATGGTCCCTGCTTGAATAAATGAATAAACTAAACCAAATTAAACTTAATTGTGGCTAAATAGATTGACAGCGCCACAACACAACTCATCACTGTGCAGTTTGTCAAATGAATTGCAATTTCATATATAACATGACTTTATTTGAACTGTGTTGAAGGATAAATAAAATGGTAGGTGCTTATAGTCAGTATGGCTGACTATGATCATACACAGTGAAGTTGAAAGTATTGCATCAATAAGACTAATGTCTAATTGTGTTATTCAATGTCTTGTTTAAATGTGCATCAATGTTATGACCAAAGTCTATTTTCAGTACATTTTAGTATCTGACTAAAATGTATGTTCCCCTCATAGTCTACCCGTACAAAAATGCGCACAAGCACATTTGAAAAGTTTGCATGCTACTTTGAGTGTTTATTTTATTGTGTCCAAAATCTTACATTTTTGTATGATATCAATGACACCATGGCAACCAGTGTTTCCGGTTTATTACTGTGGGTCTGTCATTTTGAGTCATGGCACATTTTTTCAAAGATTTAGAATAAAGAATTTATATGTAAAACTATATATTTTTTGTTGATTTCCTTAAAGGTGCACTATGTAACGTTTATGATGCAGGGAAACCTGCATGTGATACTGGGAATGCCATGCTTTGCCTAGAATATTCCACAGTATGGCAGTTAACAAGGGTTTTATTGTTTGAAAATACCTCAAAAAACATGCATCCTTACTGAGTGCAGTGCCTCCTCTCTACAGATCTGACCTGTAACTTGGTCTAGTGGAGTTGCTTGCTTATCTACAGGTGAATAGGGTCTACTTTCCACCAGAAAGGGAACTTCAATAAATTATCTCACCTTTATTATGAAAGTCACAGTCACATGTACCTTTAAAAGCATCGGACAAAAAGAAATTTCAAAAACATCCTTAATCATTCTGTGATGTATTGAGCATTGTTTTTGGGCATTGTTATTGTGCATTGTTGTTCCTCAACATTTTTCCTTCACAGAAACAGCCTGCTACAGCCATGTGTCCTGGCCTAATGTGGACACAATGGCTGTAATCACATCACAGCACAATGACACCAGCTCATAATGGGGAGGGCTATGTTCAACGCTGTGTGACTCACATGTCACCAAATGTT
The DNA here is from genome assembly GCF_009829125.3 of Periophthalmus magnuspinnatus. Taxonomy (NCBI): domain Eukaryota; kingdom Metazoa; phylum Chordata; class Actinopteri; order Gobiiformes; family Gobiidae; genus Periophthalmus; species Periophthalmus magnuspinnatus. Next base: position 14,908,479 of record NC_047149.1, read on the forward strand.
CTTCATGAGCACAGCGTGAACTGGCAAGGTCCACACTCTCCCACTGTGGTCCTGACACCTCTGATAACTGCCTTTACCTTTGCATTACATTTCTCAACGTTGAATCTTTAATCAAGATCTTTCCTACAAAATCTGAAATGTTATTTTGTAATTATTGAATGAGTGAATGGAAAGTCAAGTTAGTGGAGCAGGACAACACATCCTGGAACATTTATTACTGAACTGAAATAGACACCTTGAAAGCTGGGTAATCAGTTTTCTGTTATTTTAGTTTTCAGATCAAATAATTGCAGCCTTTGTGATTTTCAAGTTACGATTGTTCAAATTCCACAGATTGCCTACCTTGTTGCCCCTGTTAAAAATACCAAAATATTTCAACAAGAACTCTACTGTTATAATACTTCATCTGCCAAACACTAGTACAACTACAATAACTACTTTTGTTCTCAGTTTTCTGTTGAATTTTAAGGACTTTTCCCCTTTAAAAGATATAATATTTTGTGTTAAATTGTGAAACCCATGAATAGGCTAACTATTAAACACATTATCTATCGAGACTTGTTTCCTTTAAAATGTGTATCTTCTTTCTGTCTTTCTCATCTCCTCTATCTCAGACAACCAAAGCTTGTTAATGTGATGTGGCAGTTTGCTTAAGCCCTAGCTGCCCTCACAGTCTGACAGAGGCAGACAGGAGGCGTGAGTGTCCGATGGAAGGGTGTTCAGAGAGGACATGACCCAGTACTAGAGTGGCCTCCTCCAGTAGAATGACTCAGAGCTGTTAGCTGATTGTAGTGTGCGGACACAGAGGAAGAACAGATGTAAGGGTTCAGGCATACATAATACATGGGCTTTATAAAGGAGGGGAGAGAGATGGAGAATGGTTAGAGTTTAAATACCAAAACAGCCTCATTCACTATTCAAGGGCCTAAATGTCTAAACTGTATTTTATTGTTTACATTTATACTCATATTGAATTTTTCATATAGATATTGCCTCCAGTTTTAATAATAGTAGGACAATAATAGGACAATATAGTTGGTAGTGGAGTTTTTGACCTCTAATCTGAAGGTTTGGTTGGTTTGAATCTTATTCCTGGCATAAACGTTGTTCAGAGCAGTTAAATCTACTGCCGCACAAATTGCTGGTCCAGTCCCAGCTAACATGGGTCAATACTGTCACTGTGTCAAGACAACCTGCCTCACCCCCATTGTCTCCATACACTGGTGTATGAATGTGTGTGTGAGTGGGTGAGTGTTTCCTTGAGGTAATGTATTTTGAGTTCCTTGAAGGTAGAAAAGTGCTATATAAATGAGACCATGACTTGAGTAGAATAAACATAATTAAGATAGAGGAAAAGCACACTTGATAGCGCTACAATATATTTGGCTCATTACTACTGAGATGGCATATTGGCCCTGTTGTTAGTTCAATTTGTTAATTAGATATTACTAAGCACCAAAATAGGAACTACTGAATCACAAAGTCGTCATAACCACAGAGTTTGTCACAGTCATTTACTTGTGTCAGATCAGGTCCCGTGACAGCTGCTACAGATGTTGTTTTGTATATTTTCATTTGTTAATGACATGTGAATGGATGTTTAAGTTTATCTAAGCAGGGTAATGGCTTTCTTTTCCTCTATTACAGTTACTATTTACTAGTTACTTTGATTTAAAAGGTGCATTATGTAACTTTTCTGGTGGAGGTTCCACCATCTGCTTATCATGGAGATGTTATTGCCTTGTCTTGAATGTTTCACAGTTGACATTAAATTTATCTTTATGCAGACAAGCTGGTGATCACAAGACCAAGTTACAGGTCAGATCTGTGGAGAGGCAATTTGCTTATAGTAATATTTTTCAGCAATAAAAAAAAACTATAAACAGTGCACTGTATGCAGCTACACAAATGTGTGGGTTAAAGACGACTTGCCTTTTCTGCGACATCAGAGCAAAGAGTGAGTCACCTTCTGTAGCGCGAGAACAATACAGCAGTGAGATCTGACGAGTGGAAGTGAGTTACATCTTGAAAAAGTAGCCAAAAATGCAATTTAGGACTAGCTTAATGTAGACAACAGTAGCTCAGTTGATAGTTTGTCCACTCATCCAAAGGTTGGCGGTTCGAATCCCGCTCTCAGCATAAACATCATTGGTAGAGCAGTCAGAACCACTGACTCTCAGGTTGGCAGATGCAATTCCAGCTTCCACAAATGAGTTGTTATGTCCTTGGGCAAGACACTTAACCCACCTTGTGTCACCTGGTGTAGACTATGTGTGAATGGGTGAGTGGTTCCTTGATGTAAAGTGCTTTGAGTGAGCAATTACCATTTGTGACTTTCTTCTGTCATACAGATTTGAAATGTCCTGTCTTTTGTCATCGTGGGCATCTTTGTTAGTAACTCAAACCGCAGCATCTTTATACTCATATTGAAACTATCTGCTCTGCTGATTTTTCTCTGTCAGATATCAAGTGGTCATATACATAACAATGTGATACTTGAAAAGTGCTAATTTCCCATGTTATGCAAATATTATATACACTGTCAGAATAAGTAATCAGTTTGTGTACTTAAAGGTACACTATGTAGCTTTTCTGGTGGACTGTCCGTCACCTGCTTGTCTCCATGGAGATGTTATTACTTTTCCTAAATGTTCAACATCAAACATTATTCTAGCATTGCTTTAACTGCAGGTTTGAAAGTATCTCAAAAACATGCTTTCTACTGTGATAGGTGTCACCCCTTCACAGATCTGACCTGTAACTTGGCCTGGTAGTGTCACCTGCTTGTCCATGGAGAAAGATAAGTCTAAAGCCATACTGTGGGACATTCTTGGCAAAATAATAGTATCTCCATGGAGAGGAGTAGCTGATGGACCCTCTAGCAGAAAAATTACATGATGCCCTTTTAAAAAAACCTCCGCTTCTTCATCACTCCTCAGAAATAGCACATGTGATCGTGGTCTTCTCTAACCTTTGCTGTGGTTTTCTGTCATGTGAGGCAGTGCAGATGGGATATCCTCTCCCGCTGGCAGGATGAATGACACATGACCTTTACTGCTTTGCTCCCTGTGCGTCCTGTGGAGAGGAATACACATGCTCCACTCAAATAAATCGCATTGACTCTGGTTGGCTGGTATAACAACGGCCCTGTAGCTTTAATGCTGCAAGATTCATAGATACAAGCAAGGACAGAGATAAACTACCTCAAAGGATAGTGAACACTAGCACAAAGGAACAGACAGTGCAAAAACCTTTTCTATCCTTTGAAAACTGATCACTAAAGTCACTATTTTTGATCACTCTGATTAAAGCTCTTCAGTTCTAGATAGTATATGGGAACTTCTTTGTCTTCTATAGGCTCATATATGGCTATTGTATTTATGAAAAATTAATAAACAATTACACAATCTTCCTGCTTTCCACAAAAAGTTTGGAATGTTGCACAGTGAGAACAGTCATCCATCACCTGAAATTTGATTCCCACTTGGATCAAGTTCTGTCTTTTGTCACTCACATTGCCTGTGTGTGTGTTAGGGTCTGCAAGCTCCTGATATCGTTTGTGGTTGTGCTCACTTCCTGTAGAGCCACACAAAATCCTGCCCCATTAGACTGGACCTCATTGGTCCAAAATACCCCATATTTGAGCGGGAGCTCTTTTCCTGACACCCCCTGTTGTGATTTGACAGGCTGAAAGGTGCTGAAGTGCTGTTAGCTTTTCTAAGAATGTCATTATGTGGGAATGATGTATAATTAGATTCAAATTAATGGAAAATTATTTTGGTCAAACACATCTTTAATAGGAAAACACTGAAAGGGATATGCACTGATGAAGATACCATTATGTCATATGTAATATGTGCTTTTTATCTTGGAGGATGAAAAACACATGATGAAATGTTAAGCCATGTACAGTTACACTTTATAATAACTACTATGTCATTAGTTTTAATAAACCTGATTCATAATGAATAAATAGTTTCTTCAGGCTTAGTAAATACTTCATAATGGAGTTGGGGCTAGAAGTTAGTGTCTGGATATTACTTAAATAGTTATTAAACCTGAATAATTCTTAACAAAGTATTTGTTATTATGAATTCATTTTTTCATCTTGGTTTATGAAGGCTAATTAGTTAATTAGTAGTCATTGTACACAGCACATGCATGACTTTACCCTTGTTTTCTAGTATGCTTTACTATATTTAATACAGTCATAAGAAGTACTCATGTGAGTACTATTCCTAGTAAGAGAGAAAGTAAGAGAGAAACCATTTAGCATTTTTAGTGCACTTGCCCACCTTCTTGTTTTGACTGCAGTGTCCCAAAATAACTCCCTTTATATTAGTTCCACCTGTGGTTTCCCCTCCAGGTCCTGTCCCACCCACCATCACCTGCAGTTCCCCATTCAACTCAGTGCAGCCTAATTTGACTATTTTAGGGTAAAGTCAAGCGGTAATTTTCCTCATTTAAATGCTTCTCCTCTCCAAGATCTATGTGAGATAACTGGCTCTGACTCACAAATTAGGGCTATATTTTATCCCTGTTACATGGCAAATGTTGATGACTCCTCCAGTTTCCATCTTGATTCTTGTTAGTTTTATAAGAGACAAGGACCAGTGTGACATAATAGAGGTCAGACACAGTGGGAGCTGGGGTGCCTAACCACAGAATTTGTAGCTTATTTTTATTTTTTATACTAACAAACATGTAAATGAATCATAAAGGAATCAACAATTAAAGATGCACTGCACTTTTTCTTGAGGGTCTGCCAACTGTCTGTCTCCATGGCAATTACTTTGCCTAGAATATCCCACAGTAGGGCACTGAACTACAGTATCTGTCTCCATGGAGACATTGCAGTTGTGCCAGCAGGCCAAATTGCAGGTCACATCTCATAGTTGAACCTCAGATTCAGGAGGAGCAATGTGGTTTTCATCCTGGTCGCAGAACACTGGACCAGCTCTACACTCTCCGTCAGGTCCTCAAGGGTTCATGGGAGTTTGCCCAACCAGTACACATGTGCTTTGTGGATCTGGAGAATGCGTTCGTGCCCATGCGTGCTAAGGGCTGTCTAGTCCCTGTATGACCGGAGAAGGGAAGTCTGGGTGTCTCTGTTTAGACTGCTGCCCCCGCAACCCAACCCCGGATAAGCAGAATAAAATGGATGGATGGAGTTTAATGCCATACCGTGGAACATTCAAGACAAAGCGATAACCTCGTCATCGAGACAAGCAGGTGGCAGATCCTCCATCAGTGGTTACACAGTGCACATTTAAGAAAAAAAATCTGTAATTGGGTTAAATTCTCCATTCTGTACCAACACAGAATGGAGAGTGTTGGGGAGTGTCTCGTATCACAAAGACGTGTGATCATATTCCCGAATCTTCTTTTGTTTGGCTTTCAAATCATCTATCCATCCCTTACACTAGACACCCTTTCTAATCTAACCCTCTCTATTTATCCAAACACAAAGACTAACTAAAACAAACACGCAGCCAGTTTGTTTAAGAAATGCCCATCCAACATGAAGAAGACTTATGCAAACCAATTCAGGTGTGAAAAATACTTGCAAAATAATGACCACAAACAAGTAAAGGAAACCTCACAGGAAAGTCACATTATCAGGGAAAAGACAGTGTAAACAGGAAGGTGTTTTATATGGAAACATTAGGGAAACTGAACATGAACAGGGAATGCCTATTTTAAACATACTTTATGATTGTGTTGGGCAAAAGTGTATTGTGTATTGTATTGTGTGTATTGTGTCATAGATGATATTGGGGGCTCCACACTAGCACCATAGTTTAATGGGTAACAACTACACTTTTTTACACATCTTAATAAAGCTTGAAAGAAAGACTTAATCCATAATGCACAAGCCATAAGTATTAAAATGATTCTGGTTTGTGAGTTAGGGTATTAATTACACACATTTCATATCAAGGAACCACTCGTCCATTCACACACATTCATACACCAGTGTACGCAGACACATGTCGAGAGCAGGTTTCGAACTGTCAACCAACTATTTGTTCATTATAAATTTCATGCTTTATTAAGGCTAATTAAGGTGCACTTATTGTAAAGAGCTATGGTTTTATGATTCTATCCAGAGCTTGTTTGTAAACAACCCACAGGGAGGGCCTGCGTAAGTGTTGGGTTAATTATTTTTCTTAATTAAAAAAAAAAATCCTAATGTAATCCAACTGCTCATTTTAGGGGCTAAATGTCTTTATCCTCACATCATCTTGCCAGCCATATATTTCTGTACCTGTTTTGCAAAGCAGTTCATGCACTATTTACTATTTATTATTTATTAATATGGTTATGTAAGCCAACTTATATCACAGCTCACAGCGGGTGCATTTTGCAACAATATGCTGCTTGAATAAGAGCACATGTTTGAGATTCACTATCCATCCAGCCCCCTGTTGTCTCTGAAACCCCTAAACACCAGTGATATATAAGGCAAGACTTTAACGACTGCTGTGGAGACGTGTGGGTAAATAATGGCACTTTGGTCCAGACTCACAAGATGGCATTTATAAACATCTTAAATTCATCATCTGAGTAACGAGACCATTCTGTCAAGACTCTCGGCGGGTTGGCAGGAAGTCTGCTTGAGAAAATTATACATTCAAGCAGATACAAAGTTCTCACTGGAAATGAAATGCTCAATTAAGTCACGACCACTCAGGAAAGACAATCTGTCCTCCAAGTATCATTGTTAACAATAGTTTTTAATAACTGGTACAAAATTACAAAAGCCTATTTCAGATTAATATAGAATGTATTATTTCTATCTTGTCTGCTTGTCACAGTGGTAAATTTAAACTTTTACAAAAGGATTTCAACATGAATAATTCAAGGACATTATTCATCAAGCCATCTACAGCTGAATTTTGTGCAGATTTCAGTGAGAAAAATGAAGAATGTATTTTGATTGTACAGGCAGCCCATTTGGAAACTTTTCTGCAGTTCATTCAGTTCATCTTCTGAGATACAGTTCACGTTGGGTGCTCTGAATGCACTTGCTGGTGTAGTAGTTTTGTACGGGAGGGAAACATCTGTGTCTTCTCTTCTTTGATGCCCCGCGTGCTTTCATGTGGAGGTTTTCTGATGTGGAAAACCAGCCTCATGAGGGAAGACAGAGGCGTGAACAGGAAGCAACTGCTGCAGGACAGTCAGTTTAGTCAGATATGTTCAGAGTAGTCATTTTGATACTTCCAGTTAAAAAAAAAGCCAATACACAGGGCCTAGATCACTAGGTAACAGAATTTTTTTAGTATCTGTCAGCAACTTATTTTTGGTGTGGAGTTTTGTGTTCACAGAGATTATATTGCTTTGCCTGGAATGTTCTGAGGTATGTATGTATGTATGTATGTATGTATGTATGTATGTATGTATGTATGTATGTGTGTGTGTGTGTGTGTGTGTGTGTGTGTGTATGTATGTATGTATGTATGTATGTATGTATGTATGTATGTATGTATGTATGTATGTATGTATGTATGTATGTATGTGTGTGTGTGTGTGTGTGTGTGTGTGTGTGTGTGTGTGTGTGTGTATGTATGTATGTATGTATGTATGTATGTATGTATGTATGTATGTATGTATGTATGTATGTATGTATGTATGTATGTCAGTCAGTCATTTATTCAAATTTGTATTGTCCAAAAATACCTTTAAAAACATGCATTCTTGATGGAAGTGACCTAACTTGTAACTTGGCCTGGTGGCAACACTTTAATGCCATACTTTGGAACATTCCATGCAAAGCAAGATCTCCAGGTAGACATGTGGTGGCCTGTCCAATAAGCAAGCCTGTATGCAGTCAACCGTATGAGCCTTGTAGTTGCCAATAGTAGCCAACAGTTGGTAATAAAAAGCATTATTATAAATGTGTATTTGCGTTCATCTTATACTGGCAATGGGTCATTGGGATACTTCGCATTTGGGGGAATCTAACTGGGTAAAAAGTAAAAATCTGTCAAGTCCAGCTGTTGTTGAAATGAAAAGATTAGAAGTCCTTGTCCCATCCCGAAAACTCCTCATCAGCTTTTGTTTGGTCATGTGGAAAACGATCAAAGTTGATGTAGCAGGGGCCCTAAAGCACAAACAGGCACACAAAGAAATCAATAATAGATCTGATAATACCATTTGATAGATTTGAGAGTACTTTGGGGACTCTTTATAATTTCTGGGAGGCAATCCAAAGTACTAATTCATATCGTCTTCTTGTCTGACTTGCCTTACGTACGAGTCGGACCGTGGGAGCCTCGAGCTGTCCCACGCGCAGCTTGTGCCAGTTCATGCTGCTGAACCATCTGAAAACAACAGTAGTAACAGACTGAGGCCAAAACAGGTTACACACACATTCATTCATGATTACTGTTGCCACGGTTACCTGTGATGTCGGACATCTTTGATTCCATTCTTGGTGTTTCCTAACCTCTGACCTGGTCGCGGCCTACAACATAAATTAATAAATCATCACATTATCTTTTACTAATATTGCATATTCTCAATAGATTTCTGTTTATTCTAGTTACAGGGAAGTGGTTCTTAATCTTTTTCAAACACCTAAGGAAATATTCGGCTATTAGGGAGTTAATGGTGTACTATGGAACTTATGGTGGACAGTCAACCGCCTTTTGTCCATGGAGATTTTATAGCTGTGCCTTGAATATTCCACAGTATGGCATTAAAGTGATCTGCATGAGGACAAGTAGGTGATAGCACTAGGCCAAGTTAAGTTCAAGGTCAGATCTGTGGAAAGGCCAGCCAGTTCATTTTAAGAATGCATGTGCTTCAGGTATTTATTTATTTTTTTTACCAATAGAAACACGTGTAATTGAATAAATGACACCTGGAAGACAAGCAGGTGGCAGAAAATATTCAGTATTTTGCTAACATGCTGCCTTTGTTTTTGTTTTGTATTGGGAGGAAGACAGATTTATAGATATCTTGAAATATCTTTTATATAAATAACAGAGCCCTTTGAGATGACAGGAACATTATTCATGCTGCACAGTTATACAGTCAAATGCTTAAGCTACAATCTCTCACCTGCACAGCTTACTGATAATGGACTTGGCTGCTTCACTTAAATAAGGAGGATACTTGAACACCCCATCGAGAATCTTGGCATAAATCTTCTGAGGTTCTGAACTCGAAAAGGGAGGGCTGAAGGTAAACACAAAATCAAAGGGTAAAGAAATGGTATGGTATTTGTAGACACACATAAAAAACATGAATGATTGAAACTGATGCTGCCATAAATCACTGCTGCCACCTACTGGTTAAAACAGTCCTTGTAAAATGTTTATATACTTTTTACTGTAATAAAACATTAGGTGAACTGTGATATGAAATGCTTACCTTCCTGCTAGAAGCTCAAAAATCAATATTCCCAGAGACCAAAAATCTACAGCAAAGTCATGTCCCTGGTTTCGAATAATTTCTGGTGCCATGTATTCAGGAGTGCCTACAAAGGAATATGTCTTGTCTCCACGATTCAACTCCTTAGCAAAACCAAAGTCTACCTGTAACATAAACAATGAGGGGGAAAAAATGACAAAATGTAAGCAGTGAGCATCATAGTTACGTATTGTAGATGCATTAATTTGCCACTAACCAGTTTAACATAGCCTTTGATGTCCAACATTAGGTTCTCTGGCTTTAGGTCTCGGTACATGATGTTCTTCTTATGGAGGTATGCGTAGGCCTCCACCACACATGCCGTGCAGAAGATAGAGATGGACTCATCAAAACGTCCTCTGATCAAAGACACGTGACGCGTTACAAACTCACTCTAATTAGATTTCAAATGCCATGACACCAATGCATTTCACTCTATAGGACAACATGCAGTGTGCCAACAGAAATGCCCTTTTTCTCATTCTATACCATTCTATATGCCAAGGTTAACGTCTTAGGTGGGTAGTGATGAAAAACACATCCACATTTTCTTGAGAATTTGTACTTCTGAGAGTAGTTTCAACAAATTATTGTCGTAACGGTGCGGATAGGACCAAAAGATGCAGACCAGAGCAGTTTTAACAGTGTTTATTTACAGCGGTGAAAATGCAGTCTTTAAACAGGTCACAAGAGCAGGTACAGGAACCGGGGAGCGGGAGACGGGTCAGGCGGGTGCGGTGCAGGTAGAGGCGGGCAGGACAGGACCAGGACGGGGATAGAAGCAGGTGCGGTACCAGGGCAGGCGGATCAGACGAAGACCAGAGCGGGGAGCGGGTGACAAACCAGAGACCAGGACCGGACAGGAGACGAGACGAGCAGGAGACGAGACGAGCAGGAGACGAGACGAGCAGGAGACGAGACGAGCAGGAGACGAGACGAGCTGGAGACGAGACGAGCAGGAGACGAGACGAGCAGGAGACAAGACGAGCTGGAAGCGATACCGGGACTGGAACGTGGCGGCAGGAGCTGGGCGAGTAGAGGCAGGAATGTTTTACACGCGGACGGTCTGGCACCGAGTGTAGACTGCCAAGCCTTCTTGTACTCAGCAGCAGGTGGTGGTGATTAGGCTGATGCACCCCAGGTGTGCACGGGAGGAGTCAGGCACTCCACCCAGCTCCAGACACACAGGTAGGGGAGGGGGAGAGAGCACGGGAGGACAGGGAAAACTGACATCATGACAGTACCCCCCCCCTAAGGTCCACCTCCTGGTGGACCCCCAGGCTTGTCAGGATGAGCGCGGTGGAAGTCTCTCACCATGTCGGGGTCCAGAATGCGTGCCCTGGGCACCCAGGATCGCTCCTCCGGACCGTAACCCTCCCAATCGACGAGGTACTGGAGGCCCCTACCACGGCGACGAACGTCAATCAGGCGGCGGACGGTGAACGCCGGGTGGCCGTCAATGACTCGGGCGGGCGGTGGGGGATCGGCCGGAGGGCACAGGTCGCTGGTCCGGACTGGTTTAACCTGGGAGACGTGAAAGGTCGGATGAATCCGGAGAGACGGGGGTAACTGGAGGCGCACCGCCGATGGATTTATGATCCTCATGATCTTAAACGGTCCCAGGAATCGGGGGGACAGCTTACGGGAGTCCGTCTTCAGCGGGACCGTCTTGGCGGAGAGCCAAACCATCTGGCCAGGTTGGTATACGGGCGCCGGGACACGGTGGCGATCGGCCGTCGCCTTAGTGCGCGCTCCAGCCCGAAGAAGGGCCGCCCTGGCCTTCTTCCAGATCCGGCGACAGCGCTGGAGATGGCGCTGAACAGACGGGACGGCGAGGTCCCTCTCCTCCGTGGGAAAGAGAGGGGGTTGATATCCCAGCGATGCCTCGAAGGGAGACATACCAGTGGCGGAACTCACGAGGGAGTTGTGAGCGTACTCTATCCAGGGCAGGTGAGTACTCCAGGTCGCGGGGTTGGCGGAGGCTGTGCACCGTAGGGCCGACTCCAGGTCTTGGTTGGCCCGCTCCGTCTGCCCATTAGATTGTGGATGGAACCCGGACGTGAGGCTAACCGTGGCCCCCAAACTGTTGCAGAAAGACCGCCATACCTGAGAGGTGAATTGGGTCCCTCTGTCGGACACGATGTCCACCGGGATGCCGTGGAGTCGGAAGACATGACTGGTCAGCTGGTCGGCAGTTTCTTTGGCTGTGGGGAGCTTAGGCAGGGCAACGAAATGGGCGGCCTTGGAGAAGCGGTCCACAATGGTGAGAACCACCGTGTTCCCCTGGGAAGGGGGAAGGCCCGTCACGAAGTCCAAGGCGATGTGGGACCAAGGGCGACGAGGAACTGGGAGAGGATGCAAGAGACCAGAAGGGGGTGAGTGGGAGGCCTTGGCCCGAGCACATACCTGGCAGGCGGCGACATAAGCCCGGGTGTCTGTGTCCATCGTGGGCCACCAGAAGCGTCTCCTGAGGAGGGAGAGAGAGCGACCGGCACCAGGATGGCAGGCGAAACGGGAGGCATGGACCCACTGGAGCACCTGAGACCGGACAGAACCGGGAACAAACAGTTTATCTGGAGGGCCGTTACCTGGGTCGGGGTCGTTGGTCTGGGCCTCTCGGACGGTGTCCTCGATATCCCAATGGACCGCGGCCACCACACACGAGGAGGGGATAATTGTTTCTGCGGTGACCGGGCTATCCTCCAGGGCGAACTGGCGGGAGAGGGCATCTGGTTTGACGTTCCGAGATCCGGGGCGGTAGGTGAGGAGAAAGTTGAAGCGGCTGAAGAAGAGGGACCAACGAGCTTGACGGGGATTGAGGCGCCTGGCGGACTGGATGTACTCCAAGTTTTTATGGTCGGTCCAGACGATGAATGGTTGCTCCGCCCCTTCGAGCCAGTGGCGCCACTCCTCCAAGGCCAGCTTTACGGCAAGGAGCTCCCGATCCCCCACGTCATAATTGACCTCGGCCGAGGACAATCGCCGGGAAAAGAAGGCGCAGGGACAGAGGCGGTTGTGGGGGTCGAACCTCTGCGAAAGCACGGCCCCCACTCCCGAGTCGGAGGCGTCGACCTCCACGATGAATTGCCGTGAAGGGTCGGGCTGGTGCAGGATGGGAGCGGAGGTAAATAGTCTCTTAAGCTTCTCGAAGGCTGTCTGCGCCTCAGGAGACCAGGCAAACTGCAAAGCAGGAGAGGTGAGTTTAGTTAAGGGCGAGATAACCCTACTAAAATCCCGGATGAAACGTCTATAAAAATTGGCAAAGCCGATAAATCTCTGGAGCTGTCTCCGGCTGGTAGGAACGGGCCACTCAGTGACAGCCTGGATCTTTTCAGGATCAGCTCTTACTTGGCCCCGCCCCACAATGAAGCCCAAAAAGCTGACCTCCTCTGCGTGAAACTCGCATTTCTCAGCTTTCACGAACAGTTTATTCTCGAGGAGGCGCTGGAGAACCTGGCGAACGTGCTGGTGATGCTCCTGGGGGGACCGCGAGAAAATCAAGATGTCATCCAAGTAAACAAAGACGAATCGGTTAAGGAAATCACGGAGCACATCGTTGATGAGGGCTTGGAATACGGCAGGGGCGTTGGTGAGACCGAAGGGCATAACCAAGTATTCGAAATGTCCCAGGGGTGTCTTGAAGGCCGTCTTCCATTCGTCTCCCTCCCTGATGCGCACCAGGTGGTACGCATTCCGCAAATCCAACTTGGAGAAGATGGTCGCACCGTGGAGGGGCGTAAATGCCGAGTCCAGTAAGGGAAGCGGGTATTTATTCTTTACAGTTATATTGTTCAGACCCCGGTAATCAATGCAAGGCCGCAGGGATTTGTCCTTCTTAGCCACAAAGAAGAACCCCGCTCCCACGGGTGAAGTGGACGGGCGGATGATTCCGGCAGCCAGGGACCCACGGATATAGTCCTCCATTGACTCGCGTTCAGGTTTAGACAGGTTATATAGCCTGCTAGATGGTAGTGGGGCACCCGGCAGGAGGTCAATGGCGCAGTCATATGGGCGGTGGGGCGGTAAAGAGAGGGCCTTGCTCTTGCTAAAAACCTCCCCCAGGTCGTGATATTCAGCAGGCACCGAGGACAGATTGGGGGTGTCTGGGGACGGATCAGCGACAGGAACGGACCTCCCGGCCGGAGGGAGGGCGGACCGAAGGCACTTGGCGTGGCAATCGGGACTCCAGCCCGAAACTCCGCCCCTGGCCCAATCGAAAACAGGGTTGTGGGCGCGTAGCCAGGGGTAACCAAGGACCAGAGGAGAAGCGGAGGAGGACAGGACATGAAACTGACGGTTCTCTTGGTGGTTGCCGGACAGAATCACGGTGACAGGTTCTGTGATGTGAGTGATGTGCCCCAGAAAACGTCCATTGAGCCCCTGGGCATTTAAGGGGCGTTCGAGGGGCTCCAGGTAGACCCCGAGCTGCTCCGCGACTTGGGCATCAATAAAGTCCCTCTCAGCCCCGGAGTCGATAAGGGCGGAAACGCATAAGGTCTCTGTGCGAACGCACAGGGTGGCGCTGAGCCGCAGTCTATTAGAAGAGTCCAGGATGTGTTGCTCGCCCACCAGTACTCCCAGCGCTACTGGTGGGCCCCCCCCTTTTGGCCGAACTGGGCAAGTGACCACATAATGTCCGCGCTCACCGCAGTAGAGGCAAGCCCCGGCCAGACGACGCCTCCGTTGACGCTCCTCGGCCGACACAAGGGTCCTGTTGAGTTGCATGGGCTCATCCGGCGGGGGCGGGGCAGCGCGTGGCTCCGGCGGGGCCGGTGACCGGCGTCTCTCTCGGCGACGAGCCCGTAGGCGGTTGTCTATACGGTGAGTGAGGGAGATGAGGGTCCGCAGGTCGGGGGGTTCGTCCCGGGAAACCAATTCATCTTTCAAAGTCTCGTTCAGGCCCCGCACAAACACAGCCCGCAGCGCGCTGTCCGTCCAGTCCAGCTCCGCCGCATGTGTCCAGAATTCAATGGAATAATCCGCTACCGTCCTGGAGCCCTGGCTGAGAGTCAATAACCGGGAGGCAGCATTGTCCTGGTAGTGCGGGTGGTCAAACACCAGCTTAAACGTGGACACAAATTCATTAAAATCCAGGCTATCCACAGACGTCTTCATTAGGCGCGCCTCTGCCCACTGGAGAGCTCTGCCCCGGAGTAATCCACATATATATCGGATCTTGGTGACCCCCGAGCTGAAACGAGAAGGGCATTGCTGGAACATGAACTCGCACTGGAACAGGAATCCGCGACAGAGGTGAGGTTGTCCAGCATACGGCTCCGGATCCGTGCCTCTCGGCTCCGGGAGGCATGGTGGCGCTCCAGCTGCAGCAGGCGGGGTGACGAGGAGCGCGGCCACCTGGTGGTTAAGCTGTGCCACCTGCTGGGACAATGTCTGATTTAGCTCCAATAGAGTTCGAATGGATTGTTCGTGCTGACCCAGCACCGCCTCGGGGTGAGAGTGCGTGAGGCGGCGCGTCTGGTCCGGATCTGAGCCTGCTTGGTCCATAGTGGCCAGACCGTTCTGTCGTAACGGTGCGGATAGGACCAAAAGATGCAGACCAGAGCAGTTTTAACAGTGTTTATTTACAGCGGTGAAAATGCAGTCTTTAAACAGGTCACAAGAGCAGGTACAGGAACCGGGGAGCGGGAGACGGGTCAGGCGGGTGCGGTGCAGGTAGAGGCGGGCAGGACAGGACCAGGACGGGGATAGAAGCAGGTGCGGTACCAGGGCAGGCGGATCAGACGAAGACCAGAGCGGGGAGCGGGTGACAAACCAGAGACCAGGACCGGACAGGAGACGAGACGAGCAGGAGACGAGACGAGCAGGAGACGAGACGAGCAGGAGACGAGACGAGCAGGAGACGAGACGAGCTGGAGACGAGACGAGCAGGAGACGAGACGAGCAGGAGACAAGACGAGCTGGAAGCGATACCGGGACTGGAACGTGGCGGCAGGAGCTGGGCGAGTAGAGGCAGGAATGTTTTACACGCGGACGGTCTGGCACCGAGTGTAGACTGCCAAGCCTTCTTGTACTCAGCAGCAGGTGGTGGTGATTAGGCTGATGCACCCCAGGTGTGCACGGGAGGAGTCAGGCACTCCACCCAGCTCCAGACACACAGGTAGGGGAGGGGGAGAGAGCACGGGAGGACAGGGAAAACTGACATCATGACAATTATACTTATTACTGTTCTTGTTTTTTTAACGTTATTGTATTGTGTTATTGTAAAACATAAATCAGATTTTAAAAAGAAAAGCTGTTTCTGAGTAGCCTACTTAAGTGCAAAATGCAAAAATGTACTTCATATCATTATAAAACCGTGTTTGTTGCTTACACTTCTTTCAGCTTGGTCCACACCTCCCCGCCTCCACAAAACTCCATCACCATGTATATGTATCTTGTGTCTTTGAAAGCTGCATGAAGTCTAGGATTTTAAAAAGTCATATTTTTAAATCTTTTTCTCTCTTAAATATTGAATTTAAAATGTTTATATTTTGGTAAACGTATACCTGACAATGAAGTCACACTGGATAGCCTTTAGGATCTTTTTCTCAAACAACATGTGCTCCTCTTGTCTCTTAGCAACTATCTGCTTCTTACTGACCCGTTTCATGGCATAGTATTTTCCATGATTCACTGTGGTCATCTGAAAATACAGGCAATGTACATATAGTGCAAGAATAGTAAAAAAAAAAAAATTCTACTGAGGGCAAGAAGAATGGTTAATAATATTAGACAGATAGCATGATTTTAAGAAATGGGTTAATAAATAAAAAAAAAATCTTAAAATAAATTGTAAAAGCTATACAAAGAAAGAGGTGGTAAAGAGGAAAACCACACTCACAAGCTGAACACGTCCAAATCCTCCGACCCCCAGAGTCACCGGGTCGCCCTGGTAACGACCCTCCTGGTACAACACTGGAACGAGATCCTTGAATCTCAATGTAGAGCTGGGACTGAAACAATGAATTATTTATTTATATGTTTTCTATTTAAAGAATATTTTTGTAAATTTCGTTGGTGCTAAATTACATACAAAAATCTATGTATGAATGTAAGATGTGTCACCTGGATTTTTCTGGGACTTCTGTGTCCTGTTGCATGACTTTGGAGCTAAAGCAAACAAAAAGTCAATACATGTTACCTTGATGTGCAACAATATCTCAATAGGGAAAACATTAGTTGATACGCACTCATCAAAAAGTTCCAGTTGTTCAATTGGAATAGTCTCTTCAAACACCCTGCACAAATTAAAGGATAGAAAGCAATTACTACATCAGAACACCCCACTGATCAAACAGAATAATGGATTTTACTCTCAATATTTCAGCATCGACTCACTCCTTATCGATGGAGAAGCAGGTGACAGGGCCATCGGCAGTGCATGTGGCAGTTCTCAAAACCTCACTGCAATGACAAACATTTCACCTGTCAACTTCAAACTGCAACATTTTACTCATAGCATTCAAAGAGTTATCAATCAAATCTGACATTTTGTTTTTACACTCTCTATGACATATATTGACACACAAATACATATGGTAACATTTTATAAAAACTACACTATTTACAGCCTTAATAAAGCATGTAGAAAGTCAGAAAGAACAAATCATTATTATCAGTAAACCGTGGTACATTCTCTCTATACAGGACTATAAAGAGTTTGACTGCAGCGCCCAATAGGAACATGAATGCACAACAGCAGTAAGTTACACAAGGCTCCCATAATATAATGTCCGGAGGCTAAAGTGGTGCTGTTGCCATGGTTACCGTATAAGGGCCTGCTCTCCGAAATGCTCCCCTTTTCCCATTCTGCGGATCTGCTTCTGATGCCCATTCACGTTCTTCGTCACAAGCACCTAAGGGGAAGCACGGGGAGGAAAAGCATTAATGCATAGGCAGGCACTCATTGGCAGCGCACTGAAATGTGAGTTCAAGTAGAGTACCTCGCCTTTAAGAATGATGTAGAAGGCATTTCCCTCAGCACCCTCTCGTACTATTATGTCTTTGTCTTGGTACTTCATCTGAAATGAAACAGAAATGTAAATGTGCTTTGTTGAAATATTCAAGTTTTTTAAATGCAATGACGGGGTACAATTGAACCTTGTGTTATTTTTGTAATCTATAAGAATAAATATGATGTAAATATGTAACCAGAGTCAATGCTGTAGTTTAGAAACCTCATCCTTGAACAACAGATACTCAACATCATTCCGTTTATAATTTCATATTGTAACATATTTTCACCTTTTCAGTTGATAATTTAAACCTAATGTCAGACCGGTCTTGTCAGTTTGTGTTAAAAAAAATGTGTTGAAGTGAGAAAAAACAAAAAAATCGAGGTATGTTTCAATTCCAGATATTTAATAGAATGGATTCTGAAATAAGGTCCCACTAGGCCTATACCTGCCCATGTTATTAAACTAACTCTATGTAGCTATAAAATCACAGCAAAAATCAACATGACCCTAGTTGCTGCTGAAACACTTGAAATCAAAGAGTGACTTACTTCCTCCATTGAATCAATAATTTTGGATAACTGGACATCATTTAGGTCCTTCAAAGTGCGAGCTCTGCAGGTGTTAGAATGAAGACAAGACGTAAACAAACTAACAAACCAGTATGAAACTATTATGTGAAGACATCTGAGGCTCACGTCTTCAGGAAACTCATGAGCTGCTCCCGTTTCTTTTTGGACTTATTGGTGATGATGGTCCTGTAGGTCTGCCTCTCCATGCACCACAAACGCACGGCTGTCTTTGCTGCAGACAACCGGAGATTGTTATAGTGGGTATATGGGGTTATGATGTCAGACGGGTGTTACAGAAAAAAATATTATTCACCATTTTACAGTTTGAGCTGTGATTTTGCATTGAAACCAACCTTACCTTTAGTTTTAAATTCTTGTGTTCTAACCTTTGACTGTGGCTGTCCTTTTACAGTTGTAAAGGATTGCTAACTCCCCAAAAACATCTCCAGTGATCAGAGTGCGAAGGTCCTGTCCAGCCTGGGTCACCTGTAAATCACCAGCTACAGACAAAAGAGTTTTAATTTTCATTTCATTTATTTGTCAATTTCTGTATTTATGTTATATTTTTACATAGGCTATACGTTTCCTCATATTTTGATATTAAACAGTGAAAGACAAAGATGTACCTGCCACAATGTACATGCTGTCCCCCTCAGAGCCCTCTCTGATGACCTCGTCTCCGGGGTTGAACTTTAAGAGCACCAGTAGCTCCACCATCATGGCTGTCTGCTCCTCATCCAGTCTCTTCAGAAAGTCATTCTTCTGTATGGCTTTGACGATCAGACTGGTTTCCCTGAGGATTTAATATTATAGTGTCAACAGATGGACACCATGATCTGAATTAACCTTTAAAAAGTGGCCTTCATTGTGGCTGATAATCTTTTTAAAACTTTGTTAAAATAAATGACTTCATAACTTAATGATCCAATCTTCTACATTTACTGTAACATTTCCCTAACAGCACAGTTTTACTCACGTGGCGTTTTTCTTCACTCTGGTGCGTGAGATTTCCAAAGTCTCTGGGATGGGTTCAGGAGCTATAACTGCAGCTCGGCTTTTTCTAAACTCTTGCACCTCATTCCCACTCTGTCCTGGAAACTCTAAACACAAAAAATATGATTTACTGTGTAATATTTTACCTTATGCCAAGGTGTGTCAGACCTGTGGGAGAATGGTCTCACCTGAATCAACTGAATCATGGCTTTGTAGTTGCTGCAGGAGTTTCTCTTTCTCTTTAAGACGTTTTTCTGAAGAAGAAGAAGAAGAAGAAGAAGAAGAAGAAGAAGAAGAAGAAGAAGAAGAAGAAGAAGAAGAAGAAGATCAACTTTTCATTTCAGTGGTTCATTGACACAGAGACAAATTTAAAAGACAATGATCCAGCCCTTGAAGCCATAGACTGTTTAATGCGAGTGTGGTTCAGAGGCAGATGGTGCAGACGTATAGAGAACCTGATGTACCACAGGGAGGTCATCCAGGAATCACAATAAGATGCTCTTTTTTGGCACAAAGGCAGGAGGACTAACCACTCTGCCATCATCATCCATAAAAGGCAACCAGTTAACCAGTGTACTATTGTTGATTGCTTACCTAAGTCTTTGTTTTGTCTTTGCAGCTCTTTATTGATTAAACATTGTTTTTCTAGTTGTTGCTTTAGATCTTCAATTTGTTTCTCCATCTCTGTAGATAAAATACAGACAGTTATATTATCACACTGTTATATTAGTATTTAACCTTTCACCTGTAAAGCCACAACAACTGTTTCTTTGCTTTCACATCAACCTTTTCCCATGCCGACTGCTCAGTGGGGAAGTGGCACAGACCCTAACGCCTGCTGAATAATGCAGCATCAAGCGATGCAGACAGTGGGACGTCCTCTGAACGCTCCTGCACCCAGCAGACTCCTTTAAAGATCTGTTCTGAGAGGGTTTAACTTCTAATGACCCGTATTATTGGAATGCTGGAATAAAACAGGCCAACCAACCACCTATTGACTAAAAAAATTGTCTTTGTTGTGAGGTAGGTCTTTGTTGCTTAATATGAAAAGCAGTTCACACTGAACTTTTTGATGTTCATGTTCAGATCATTCATAGATTTGGGTACTTTATCTTTGCCATTGCAAGTTTTGTCTTCTCTGATTAGGAATAAATAAAACTGCTATTTATTTTTCTTATTTCTTATCTATCTTATCAAAGAAATATCTGCAAATGTATTGCCTCAGCATGCCAAGCAGGATTTTATCCAAATTAATAAGGTTTTCTGTTTAACCAAATGCTGATAAGAAGACAGCTGGGTATTTTAATTTAGATAGAAGTGTTTAGGCCTCTATTGACAGAACAAACGCTTTAGTTTTACAATATACAAATATAATCTAAAGATACACAGTGAAAAGATTTTAGACCA
Source organism: Periophthalmus magnuspinnatus (assembly GCF_009829125.3). Taxonomy (NCBI): domain Eukaryota; kingdom Metazoa; phylum Chordata; class Actinopteri; order Gobiiformes; family Gobiidae; genus Periophthalmus; species Periophthalmus magnuspinnatus. The sequence continues at coordinate 14,928,823 of NC_047149.1, forward strand.
ATCATAACATAGAAATCAGATCACGTGACCTTCGTTGTGAACATTGGAACTTCTGAGATAAGACAACTGTGAATCATAAAGTTAATGCAAATAAATCTTGGTTAGTAATTCTTGCATGGTGATTGGGAAAAATTTACATCCTTTTCAATTTGCAAGCAGACAATTCAAATAAAATACAAACTAATTAAATTACACTACAATTACATTTTACAACACAGCAAATACCACATGTACTGCCTTCAACAAAAGTCAAATATGTTTCTGGCTTTTCATTAACTAGTCACTACAAAACACACACAAAGGCACTAGGAGTGCCCTCTTAATATATGCACTTTCTAGGAAACCAAGATGTAAAGACAGAGCTGTGGTTTAACCTTAAAATGTTTATCAACATTGAACAGACTATTCTTGGTTTGACTTCCCTTTTCCAATGGGCCTAGGGGTTGCCAAGGTTTTCTATTTGCTTATATGGTATTCAAGATTTCAAAATGTAAAAATAAAAGCCAAAATAAAAGTTTATAATATTATGAACAGTTATTCTTTCATAATATTTTCTAATAAATTAATTATAATTAAAATGACTAAATAGCTCATTCAGTGTTACAGAAGCAGGTAATAGATAGTTACTAAACGGCGTGCAGCAAACTTACTTAATATTTCTATCTATTCTATATTACAATCAGAAAACTGCAGTGCAAGAACATGATAGCAGTTTAATTCATGTTACAAAGCACTACATAAACTATAGGGTTCTCTATATGGCCTCATGACTAATTCAAAGACACTGTAACTGAAGACACTCAACAGATTTCATAATGAATAGAAAGGTGAAAAAAAATGTAAAATGTATCCAACTTCCACCGTACAACATTTATATAACATTGAATGGCTTAAGAAAGAGGAGCTCACCTGCAATCTTCATACAAATCAGGTAGAAGAAAAAAAAACAAACGTAATTGTTAAGGCCGCATTGATTGATTTTGCAGCAATATAATCTGAGTTTGAGCTTAATAAAAACACCTTAGCCTGAGCTGAAAGCCCTTCCTGTCCACTGTCTGTTTAACAATACTTCCTCCGTCTGCACTGCACACTTGCTCCTCTCAAATTGCCATGTCGCCCCATCCACTAGTTACTATTTTTACTTCTCTCTCACAGTCTCTTTCCCTATCTGTCAATCTCTGTTGCCCAGGTGTTGAATAATTAACCACAGTCTCTGGCCCCTCCCATCACATCAGGTACAACATGTAAGACAGTGTGGTCAAAGCAGCAAAACTATCACGTCAAGTGTATGGAATTAGCTTAGATTTGAAGAATGCTTAATGATGACTTGCATGTTGTATTTTAAATGGGGCAGAAGCATTAGGATTGTGACAGAGGGCATAGGCGTTTATTGTTCACAGTTACTTATTGATGCAGTGGTTAATCAACTACAATATGAGCGCTTGTTTGAGATAAAAGGACTCTGGAATCCACAAACAGTCTAAATAGTAAACATTAGGCCTGTACTGTACTGGCAACAATACATTATGGAGAGGTCTGTAATCTCTCAGTCGGCCAGGTATAATCAAAGTAGAGCCTAGAAGAGACAAATTGTGTTCAAATATAAGCATATCTTTATTATAGTTTAGATCTGATACATTTTAATGTCTTTACAGTTCATACTTGCTCATTTTTAATGCGCTGGGACAAGTGGTCAAGTTCATAAATCTAAAGTGAGGTATAAAATTATGTGAATTATGCAGAAATACAATCTTCTTACTATGAATGAGAACCATAATAATCATCAGCAGCATCATTGCATAAAACAGTGCAATATGATATAACTAATCATATACCCTTCATATAAAGACAACCCCTCTTCCATAGGAATGTGTATAAAATAAATATACACAAACGGTTCAATACACCCTATTGAACAGTACTCAACCAAGTGGTGAGTGAGTTTCACATTTTACATTTCTAAAGTCATTTTTAACACACTAAAAACAAATCTAAACATGTAATAACTAAATAATAAATACTACATTATTTTAATAAAGAATATGGGAATGCCAACCACTAAATTATTTTTAAGACAATATATGCATTTTCTTATTATTTCCTAAGAATAGTGTAACAATATACATTTTTTCTCAGTACATTTGATTTTATGCTAGGTAGGTGGATGAATTCTTGAGGTAGGCAGCAATGTGATGTGAAATTATATGTAGTCTACAATAATTATTGATTGAATAACTGCTACTAATAATATTTTTTCACAATGCAAATAGTGGCAAAGATAATGTGCACTCACAGCATATCCATAGCACCAAACAAAGAAAACAATAAAATCATGAGTTGATCAGGACTTCCTTTATGCTGCATGCTTCCTTCAGGTCCTCCGGATGTTCAAACACGGCTTGCACAAACTGTCCAAAGAGGTGCTCCATGTACCCTTCCCTCCGCGGGAACAAGCCCTGCATGAAGGCAATGTGTCCACCATAAGCGGTTACCAGAAGAGCCACATTCGAGAGCTGTTTAACCATGTCCAGGGGAAAGGCTGTGAGAACATACATTACATTATAAGAATATTTAGAGATTTGTATTCAACATGTGTTCAACAAATGTTTAATAACTACAATAAAATAAAATAAACAATAACACAGTAAAATGTTAACTAAAAATCTTTTTGCCATCTTGGTAGAGGTGAGTTAGACATTCTATTGGCAAATTAAAAAATACTCACCACTCATAAATTGGGAAACTCACCATGTTGTGGGGAGAAAGGGTCATCTGCAGCATTGAGACACAGGATGGGAACAGTTGTATTGTGAAGCTTAAAGGCGGGACTGGCATCTCGATAATACTCTGCACAGGACTCGTAACCAAAGAGGTGAGTGGTGAAACGCTCATCAAACTCTCTGATGCTACGTGCCTAGGGGCAAGGTATTGATATATATGATTACATGATTAATTATGATTCACAAAATACAATGTGTTTTTTTGTAATTAAGTACCTTTATGACATAGTCCACATCTACCACTTTTTGTAGAACATCTCTGTGTCTGTGGAAAATGCGTAAAATGATTCATTTAAGTTTATAAAATAATATATAAAAAAAAACTGACAAAAACCCCCCCAAAAAAACAGTGAAGATATTTGACCTGTTGACAGTTTCACAAAGGCCTCGTGCCAGGTGTCTGTTAAAAAGCAACATGTTGAGAGGCTCCTCCATTGAATCACATGACTTCTGTACATCCCATGGAACAGAAATGGTAAAACCAGCTTCCAATCCAGAATCAGCTTGTTTGTTTGCGAGGTAGTTTAACAGTATTATTCTGTCAAAGGCAAAATAGATAATAATAATAATAATAATAATCATAATAATAATAATAATAAATAGAGATAGATCGATATATCGGTTGGGTGATATATTGGGTCAATATTTGCACTTTTTAGTGTATCGGCTTCGGCCTTAAATCTCCAGAACAGGCCGAATGGTGATTTTTTTTTTTTTTTTTTTGCCATAACAGTGTTTGTAAAGTGGGTGGGATCAGTTATTCAAATGTGAGGAATGTGTATGCTGAACCAGAATTTAAGTAAGGTTCTCAATATTTCAGTATACTTATGTTTTAAACAGAATGCATAAACATTTTACATTTAATCAGTAAATCCAAAAGATTGCTGGTAAACTCACCCTCCCATAGATACACCAGCACCAAGCAGAGGTGAGTTTGGAAAAAGTCTTTTAACATGCTGCACTGCATATTCAAGATCAGAGGTACTGGCTGCGCAGTAAGTGACAGGTGTCTATGGTAAGCACAGAAGCAAAAGTGAGAGCTGGAGGCGATAAACAAAATGAAAGGCAAGCATGCAAGCAAGACACTTACGAGTAACTCTTCCTCTCCAAAGCCTCGGTAGTGGAAGACCACACACCTAAAGCAAATAACAATATAACATTGATTATTTGTCCCAATCATTTTACAAATGTTTCCTTTTCTTGTCCAACCTGAAGCCCCGGATAGCAGCCTGGCGAATGGCATGGAGTACATAGGGTTGTCTGCTGTTTCCAGTCAGGCCTGGTAAGAACAGCACTGTGGGGCGAGTGGATGATTCTGGATAGGCGGTACTAGAGTGATTATCCACCCAATCGAGAGAAATTTGCCCTCCGTCAACAGTGCGGATCAACTCACTAGAACATAACACAGACATATAATACCGTGAGTAAAAGAAGAATGATGATCCAAGGTATGCTGACTTACTTGCGATAATTGATTGTGGGTCTGCTCTTAAGAAAAGCATTTGCTAGAGTTTGGAGTCGTCCCCCCCAGCACCAAGGAGTGGGTCTGAAGTGCTCAACCACCACTGGACAATGTTTATAAAGGAAGGTACCAAAGGCCTCACTACACACTAAAGCTGGCCTCTGAAAGAAAAGATAGTAAGAGATATGTAAGCTATGTTTTCTACATTAGGAAAATTTACAAAAACTCGACAATGAACTCTTCATCTTTGATTCAGCATTTAAAGGCGCACTATGTAACGTTTCTGGTGAAGAGTCTGCCATCTGCTTGTCTGCATGGAGATGTTGTAGTGTTGCCTATCAAGGATCCACAGTATGGCATTAAAATCATGTCACAAGACAAAGTGTTGTAGGAGTGAAGAAATTTTGCTGCTCATCCAAGCTGCTTCTGGTCACATTTCTGGTGGACACTGCCTTTTATCTATTTGAACAGCTATTGTCTCCAGTTTCAGCCTTAATGGCCCTATAAACTTTAGTGGCCCCAATGGCTGTTAAGTTTCTCAAAGGGAGAGTTACATTGGAGAAACTAAACAGCCACTGCATAAGAGAATGTACCAACGCTCCTCTGGACCCCAGTCATCTCAAAGCCACTAACCACTCCTTTGAACATAGTGAGGTTCAGATCTTAGCCAGAGAAAAGAAAGGGTTTGAGAGGGAAGTTAAAGAAGCTATTTTTGTTAGGAAAGACAATTCTTCCTTAAACAGGAATGGGGGCCTGAGACATAATCTCTCACCAATCTATAATTCCATCCTGAGACTCAACGCAAATAAAAGGAACAATCAGAACAATAGCACGAGCAAGTAGGGCCATTAAAGGTTGAATTAAGGTTGAAACTGGAGACAATTGCTGTTTTCAGTTTCAGTGTAGTTAGCTCCTCCCTTCAGATAGATATAAGGCAGTGTCCACCAGCAATCTGACCAGAACTGAAGAAGCAGCTTGGATGAGCAGCGAAATGTCTTCACTTCTACAACGCTTTGTCCAGTTGACAGATTTAACTTTGGCATTTGCTATAGCAGTGAAGACATTCCTCTGCTCATTCAAGCCTCTTTTTCAGTTCTGGTGAGATCCCTGGTGGACACTGCCTTATAGCTATCTGAACGGAGGAGCTAGCCACACCTACCTGGGCGATTGAGGAATTACACAGACTATAATGCATGTTTTTCACTGTATTTTTGTATTTGTGTTTTTGAGCAATAAACACATGTGTAATTTAATAAAAGCAAAAGAGATCAGTTTAGCATCATACTATGAAACATTCCAGCTAAAGCAATAACCTTGCCATAGGGACAAGCAGGTGACGGACCAGAAAAGGTTACGCAGTGCACCTTTAACAACAAAGTAGCAATCCTAAAACACCAACTACTCGCATGTGTCATAGCTAAAGCCAAAAGTTAAATGTGTCAATTGGACAAAAAGGTTGTTGGAGTCAAGACGTTTCACTGCTCATCCAAGCTGCCTCTTCAGTTCTGGTCAGATTGCTTTTGGACACGGTCTTATATGTATCTGAAGGCGGGAGCTAACTACACTGAAACTGGAAACAGCTGTTGTTTACAGTTTCTGTCTGTAGGCTAGGTCTATTGAGCTACAGTAAGTCTATACTGAGTCATAATTAGCATATTCATACTACTCTTAATTGTTCTTACCTACCTATCGGCATCCTGGCTGTGCTCTATCGTTCTCTTTGTTTCCTTTGTTTGCTTTGGGTCTGAGGATGGAGTTACAGATGGGGGAGAGATGATGTCTTAAGGCCCCATTTCTGTTCAAGGAAGGATTGTCTTTCCTCACAACAACTGCCTCTCCGTCTGTGAGAGGGGAGTTAAAGAACAATCAGTAATCTGACCAGACCTGAAGAGGCGCCTTGGATGAGCAGCGAAACGTCTTTACTACAACATTTTTGTCCAATTGACATATTTAACTTTTGCTTTTTCCATGGATCAGACCTGGAGGGACTGAGGATTACACAGACCTCCCATGTGCCATGTTTACTATTAAAACTAAACCAAGATTAAAACGTGGTCTATTAGATAATTAGTAAAGTGCTGGTCTTCGGGCTGGTCCCTGTAAGTGACTGACCTGGCACTTGCGGCCCCACATTAACAGTGTGGCCGTGACCGAGCAGACGAGCACCGTGTAAGGTCGGGTTACACACGACCAGCATATTCTCCAGAACTCCCAGTGACAGAGAAACATGACAGAAACCTACAGAACTACACAGACACAGGCCTGAACAAAAATAAGGCTAACAGCGGCAGCAGCACCGGCGGCTTGGACAGACTGGAGGTGAGGATACTGAAATGTGCTGCAGGATGTCCCATAACATGCCTTCATCATAACCACTGCGGCGTCTCATTGGCTCCAATAATCTCCACCCGGGGCGTCAGAATAACTGGTTTGCGCATCAGCTTGTCCACATTTCCAAAGGACAAGCAAATTACAGCATTCAGGCGCTGCAAAATCCTGTCCCGTTGCACAGATCAACCGGATTAATGGCTAAACTCACTGCGCATGCGTGTGTCATGTTCCGGTTTGTAATTTTAATCCAGACCAGCGACATCTATCGTAGTGGAGAATTTAGGTAATATTTTGGCTTTAGTAACGTGGTACTTTATTGGGGTATTTAAACATTTAAAGCCTGTTGAATATTTAATACCACGTGAAGCCCAGCAATAAAACTGATCTTGTTTAGTTCAATAATACCTATAAAATGATCAAAATGCTGTGTATGTGACCTGATATTTCTTTTCCTAATAAATATGTAAGTTATTTGTTACATAATCCATATGCCAAGTATTATTTGGTAAATCATTTTAATGGATATAGGTCTTAGATGTCACTTTAGGATACATTATTTTAAGAAAAAGGAAAAACAAATAAGAAACACCCCGATCTTTGACCAACAACTCACAAAAACACACTTTTGTATTTGAGTTTTATTGGAGAAATTCATTTTTATTATTTCAGATATTAACTTTATTTATCTTCATAATAGCCCTTTTAGACAAGAGTTTCTTAAATCAGAGAGTTTCTTTAATAATTGAATCATAACTCTATTCTCTTCTACCGTGGCATGCCTGCAACTATCTCAGATTCAAAACCACATTCATCATTTCCACGTTTGATCTTGAAGTAACCTGAAAGAAAATTATTTAAATGCTCAATGCTGCTTTTTATAATCAACTCACAGTAATGAATGCTATATTTATATATTTTAAGTTTATACCTTTATCACCCCAATCCTCATTCCAGGAGTTAGCAACTAACCAGTAAGGAGTGCCATTCTCCTCCCCCCAGCCCAAGATTTTGACAGCATGACCACCGAGCATCTCTCCTGTTACATGCTGGTACACACCTGTTGCATAAACACACAAGTAATGAGTAGTGCACAGTGTATTACAAAATTAGAATTGTGTGACATTAGAAGTACCAGATTTGTATTGGAGAAAATCAGCATAAACAGAGAAGGCAGCCTCTACTGGTCCATTCTTGTACAACTCAGTCTTGATTTGGTCCTCGTTGCTGGGGACACTATATGTGTGTCCACCTGACAGACAACAGAAGGTTTCAAAATCTAGTATAAAAAAACTATTTTGAAAGATACAGCAAACCTAATTGTTTATACCAAAGTACTTGTCCTTAGGATAGGAGGGAGAGTATCCATCGATGCACTGCTCCACACATTTTGGAGTGTCTGTCTCACCTTGACAGGGAGGCCGTGTGCCGTTTACATGATGCTCACAGGGAGCAATAGTGTAGGGTCGACAACCTATTAACATCTTTTATTAATTTAACCCATTGCAAGTAGTTCAATGTATGGCAAACACATGTGCACCTACCCACTTTGGAGTTATACAAGCCTCCTGTGACTAATCCTTTCTTTGCCCAGAAATCCCAGGCAACAGACGGAAAACCACCATAACATCTTGATTCAAATTCATAAAAATTACAAGGGGAAATAAAAGTAAATGTGTTAACTTTGTATTCACTGTCTTCATACTACTAACCCCATGCCACACTCATCACAGCAGCTTAGGAGGTCCTCAGCTGAAATCTGCACTGTCACCTTCCCATCGCTTAGAATGCAGATACGGTCTGATATGGCCTCCACTGCCCCAAAGGCCTAAAAGAAAGGAAAGTTGTATCATCAGTTTTCATCTAGTCATCTTTGGAAAGTGTCTTTGTATAGCCCTTAGATCAATACATTTGCACAAATCTTATAGTTCCACAAGAGAAATTACTTGGTCACAGTAGCACACAAATTCAATACAGCATAAGAAGAGTTCAAAATAACAAACAGCTAGTAGAATGGTAAGTAAAAATGGTCAAAATTAATAGGTGATTTTTTAAATAAACAAAGTACAATAAAATAAATAATTAGTTATTACAGCAGAAGCTGAGGAGGGGAGGAAAGACACAGTGACTGAACATGGGATGCAGCTGTTTTTGTTTGTATGTCAGCAATTGGAAATGTTTCAATGTCCTCTCACGGCTTTTATGTTACATTATGGTCGTTTTATTGTACAAAATTTTAAAATATTTGAATGTGGATTTTTTTTTTACATACTCAAGTTTTTGAGAAAATGAATGGAAAATGTAATGCATCTGTTTTTTTGTTTGTTTGTTTTTTTAATAAAAATAATTATTACAACAACCATATCCATGAATGAAACTCACCCAGCAGGACCCACAGTTGCCTTGGTCTCGAATCTGTGCGATAGTGGGACAGTTGGGCCACTGCTCACGGGCATCAAAACTATCTGGAAGTTTTATATTCTCAGTGTTGTGAAAGCTGTAAAATAAAATTGTTAAAAAAAAAAAAAAAGTTATATAGCCAGGCACATCTGCTACTTGCCACCAATCTGTGCACTTACACCTGTGGCAATTTTGGTCCATTCATAATAGTCCCACATAGAGATTTATAGTAGGAAACATCAGCATTATCAAAGTTATGTCCAGCCTGAAGAGAAAAGTTCAGTTAAAAGGACAGTTGAGATTTGAACAATAGATGCATGTGGACAATATATTTAGTCTTACTTTCCATGTAGTGTCAGCTTTATTCACAAAATCAACTATCTCTAAAGGAGACACGGGATGAGCATGAGTCCAGGTGACAAAAAACGTCACTAACCCCAGGCACAGAGTAGTTTGACGATTCATACTAAAACAATATAAAAACAACACATTTTTTACCATGCCCATAATTGTACAAAGTAAAAAAAAACAAAAAACAACTAAAAAAAACAAAACATCTGTGTCTATTAAAAAGCAATCTTACCTGTCTTCTTGTGAGACTCTGCAGTGTCTGTGGTGCGTCCTATTTAGGCTGAATAAAACAGCTGTCCTTGTCATTTTTTATGCTTTTATAGTCCAAAAGATATGAGATCACATGTTTGTGAGGTGCACTGTCTGTAAAAATCTTGTGACTGAGAAAGTCAAATGATCACGTGATTTAGTGTGACAACAATCACGGAAAGACATAAATAACTGTACCATATATGAAAGTAATACTTGGGTGCAATAGTGAAAATTAGTCAGATGGTTTGTATGTTTTCCTTGGTACCTACAACATAGAAAATATTATGTCTATAGTAGATATCACATAATAAATACAACTTCTCTATAGCCATTTATTGATCACATATTTATAAATCATTATAACACATTACATAGCAATGTTTGTATCTCTCTTTGGTTCTGTACAAGGTGCATCTAGCCTTTCTACTCACCAAAGCTGTAAGGACACTTGGCTAGCATCTTCATATGCCTAATTCAATATTGTGTCAGAAATACACAAGTATATTATTTAATTCTATTCTCTCAAATTGCAGAGGTACTCTATTTTACGCACAGTTGAAACATTCAACAATGCTGTTGTATATTACACTGAGAAGACCAAGTGCAGTAAACATCAACATGAAAACTGAAGTGCAGTTTCCCCTTGTAAAACAAATGTTTAAAAATATAAACATTTTAGCATTGATCAAGATGCCAAGATTAAGCTCAGTTAAAAAAAAAAGAAAAAGAAACAACACCATACTAACAGCCTGAACGTTAAAGTGATATAATGGTGCATGTAACTACACCAAATTCCCTTATATCTCCAGTTGGAAACAAGATTACAACAAATAATATACAACGGCTCTCCATTTGGGAGAAGTCTGTGGTCCGGGAGAAGCCTTAGAATGGGGTAATTTTTTTTTATCTCCTATTTTGGGTTGAACATTTACACAAACTGAAAAATCCAAACGTTGTTCTCAGCATTTGAATATGTTGATGTATTAGATAAGCATGATGTCGTCTATTGTCCCTGCATGTCCCCTGTGCCTTGGGCCTGTGCTGCTGTAGTACTGAGGTACTGCCAGCTGAGGGCAGCGAGAAGCATAGCAGCAGACAGGTACATAGGGGACAAATGGTTGGCTCTGTTGGCATAGCTAGACTGGGACTTCTCTCGAATAACAGCGAGGGCATGTAGAGTCTTGTCCCGTGACGGGTCTGTGAGGGACACCTTATGTAAAATCTGTAAAAACAAAAAAAACCAAAAAAAATCTTACTTTTGCTTTATACTTAAGAAAGGACAAAAATTAGGTCGCACATTCAATACCTCTTGACTGTACTGGGCAATAATGGCCTGCACAGCTCTCATATTGGTAGCTTCCATCATAAGTGTTACTGCTTGTCCTTTCCTGATCTTCACAACTCCCTGGAAGACCATGGGGTTGTTGTAGCATGCTGATAGTGTTGCTATTGCCATTACCTGAACAACAGAAAATGTTATTTTACAAAATTAAATTGTATTAGTTAGAATAAATCATATAAGGAGGGTGTTGTACCTGTGGAATTGCACAGAAGTTAAACACACTCTGGTTGCGTAGACGGGACAGATAAGTGATGACATCTGGGACATGGCGAAGAGCATCAGTGACTAAAAAGTTGAGACAGGACAGGGCTGACTCCAGCTTCTCTGGCTGCACAAAATCCTCCAGGCGGTCTGCAAACTGGCTCCATGCCTGCATAATCCATGAGTTTGTTTAAAAAAATAAATAAAAAAATCTTCAAATAATTTAGTTTTCAGTATTCAGAGCCTTAGTCAATGCATGAAATAATATCTATATTTAATATGTGTGGGATAAAGTCAAACATTGTACTTTTTGAAGGTTTGAAATAGTTTGCTCTGAATACATTTTACTTGTAGGTAAAAATGTCCCACCTCTTTTGGCCAGAAAGCACGTCCATCTTGAGTGTCCTCCAGATAATCTCGAATGATATTGGTCTTCTGTAGAAACAGTCCCATAGAATTGGCTAGATCACTGTCTTGTCCCACCTCAGGGTCCTCAAGCTGAGACGCAGAGAACAGCTGTGACAGGCCAATGCCGACCAGCCCAGCCACATAGTGACAGTACTGCAAAAAACAAGTAACAAGCATTGTATTGTACTTCTTGACTTGTTAAAGTCTGATACAAAGTTAAAAGTTAAGTTAAATTAATTCATTATTTACTTTATCCCACTCTTTCATGGATTCAACTTTCTTCTCCAAAAATTCAGCCATTCCCACTCCCATTCTGTGGCAGATATCTGAGATGACCTCTCTGTATTCCTGAGCAAGATTTCTGAACTCCAGTGATATCTGAAATGGTGTTTGTACAAAAACGTTTGCATAATGTTTCAGAAAAACAAATACTTAAACTAACACTTATACTAGATTACTGACAGTGGGGAAATCCTCAAGGACTTGGCGGTCCTTCTCCTGGCTTTCTGTGAAGCACCACTCATCCTGGTACAGATAAGTGTGGAAGTTATTCAACATGGGCACCTTCTTCTCCAGTGGGATGGTCATGTCATCCTCCACAGTGTCCAAGGCTCGCAACACCAGGTAGAAAATACACACTGCATGTCTGCATGAAGAAAAAAAATATCATGAGGGTCAAGATTGGAAAAATTATTAATCAATCAATATCAATGAGCATTAAACCTTCTCTCATGCACACTTTGACCTAGAATCTATAAACGGAGCAAGGAATATGTCCACTTGGATTTTTGACCTGCCCTTTCATCTCCATTGCATCTGGGTTAGGGCTTTTATGCTGACACACAGACCTATTAGCTTACATTTCAGACAAGCTTGTTCCAGAGATTCAATTCTTCAATCTGTGGGTTTTGGTACCAACACTACAGGAACAGCAGACATGGAGTTTTGTGCAACTGTTGGCAGGTTATCACATGTTGCATCACACAGAAGCTGCAGGGTATTGTTTGTAGACCAAGCCTTTGTTCATGCAGAAATATACATTTGCAAGAAACCACTGCACTGGTGGCATGTTTTGTGCACGCATAAGGTTTCACAATGCAATGTTTGACTTTAAAAATGATACAATAACTGGCGCTGCTGCTTGGAAGAACTTCTAACATGTTGAGAGACACGCCCCTCTTATGTGTGTTACTGACTAAAGTTTTACCCACCTCAGCTCTCCGTCCAAGGCCTGGATGACAGCAGCAAAACTCCGGCTGGTTTGGTTCAGGTACACATAGCAGGTCCGGAGACTCTCGCTCATGGACTCCTGGCAGGACAGACAGAGGAAGGTCGTGTGTCGGTAAAAGCTAGTGGGTCTGAGGGCGCAGGACGGTCGGGCGGCCTCCTGCAGGCCCCTCTCCCCTAGCCTCCACCCTGGGAGGAGGGAGCGAGGAGCTGCCGAGCCTGAGCCCCGTGGCGCAACCGACAAAGAGCGCTTAAGCACAGACAGAGACACCAGGCACTTGCAACAGGCTCCGGCCATGCGAGATCTCAAGCGCACGAAGAGAACAAACCACAGCTCGCCATTTTAGCGCCACAGGGGGCAGTGGAGAAGTTTGACACATGCAGAGGACAACAGAGCAGCAGGGTCGTGTGAGGTAATGCGTTTTGGGAGGACCCAGAGCGCTCTGTTGATCTATAAAGCAAAACCGCCCACCAGTCAGGCCTCAGTTACAGGATCCATGCGTTTGTACATCTGTTGTTATGATTTTGAGTCCACTCCACCTACTGCGCCCAATGCCATGATACACTTCCTCTTTTCGGTGTTTTGCGCTGCTAAACCGTACTTTTTTGTTTCCAGGTTTCTGCATTGCGTATTACAAAATGCCTACTAGGCCTAAATGAACAGTATTATTAAACACGACTGACTGCGCACACATTGTTATTTTCAATTAATCTAACTGAAAAAAAGGAATTATATCTTCTGCAACACTGTTCCTTATCTCACATCTTACATCCCCAAACATTAACTTATAATAAAACCACGGACAAATTGAGAAAACATAGCAACTAGCAACACCCAGTGGCAGTTGTTGGATTTACACTGACTGCATGACCACCTGCTGTCATACTTTCATTTTAATGTATTTTAATTTTAGTCAAAACTGCACGAGCATGTTTTAAAGAGCGTTTTATACCTTTCATAGTAAATTATTGCTATCAAATTGTGTCCTTACATACTAATAATTGGTGCAGCCGCCTCTGACACTTTTCCCCTGGGTCACATTGGCGTAAAATGGATTATCCGTGAAACATGCGCACAGCCTCTGTCCAAGCTCTTTATGTAACGCAAATCCTGTGTCAATGGTCATCTCTGGTCCATGCACCCGGGCCAAGCACAAGAGAGAGAGAGAGAGAGATCTAATTTGACTCAGTCCAATTAGCGCATCAGCTTATGGTGTCTGTCAAGACCAATGCAGAATAGGCATAGGCTAGAAGCAAGAAATATTACTGACCAATATGCAACATGCACATACAAACCGAGTGTTTAGAATATGTGAAAATGCTACTTACATAATCCAACTTCGGCATAACAGCTCTGCAGCCACCCATTTTGAATTTGAACAAATTGAGCAGCTCCTCCGGATGCCCCAAAGATTTCAAAATGTCCATGTTGCCCTGAACTTGAGCTTCTACTAGGATCTAAACGAGCAATGAAGACTTCGTCTCCATCAAAGCGGAGAAAGCAGAATTCACCGGCTGCACCATTCGTAGAGACGGAGGATAGGTTTTCAATCGTGATCCTCGTCAGATCGAATGACTGCGCTGATTGGTTAAAGCGTCATGAGCCTAGAAGCGAACAGCCAATGAGCATCCAGAGCGCCTGGTGTGATGCCCCGCCCAGAGGCACTGTCGAGCTGTCGCGTGTGGTTGTTTATCTATTAAAGCCACGGGAATTTCTCCAAATCAAGAAGTTTTATATATAGCTATTGATAAATAGTTAGTATCACTAATAATAACTTTGTTTAACAGCAGCCTTGGGTCTGAATGACTGACATGGCTACCAATATGCACAGATGATCTCTTTCACTCTATAGTGTGTATGACTGTGTCTTGCCCAATGGCAGGACAGTATATTCACTGACCAGAACTGGGATTGAACCACCAAACCACGGGGTTACCTCTTTACAACCTAAACCTTGTGTCAACCATGCAATTACTAGTAATAAAGCAATGGTAAAAAACTAGACAGAAGACACATTTAATTAAAGAGAACAACCATTTGCACGATGATTTTGATCATTTTTATAGCCTATGTGAACGATAACCTATGCAAAAAAAAATTAAAAAATAAATAACAATGAATATATGCATAGCAGTATAACCAAGTGATATCAGTGACAACAAGATTTCATTAATTTCTCTGTGAAGTTCACAAAAACTTTGCACAGTCTGCTGACTCTCCACCTGAAGTGCTCCCATAGGCTTTTGTTTAGTTACACCAAAAACAGCCACATCCTGCAAAATATGTTGCTTGGTATGAGTGTTTATCAAAGTGTCATGTGCTCCAACAGGCCTTTTTGGTGACATTGTCTAAACAAGTTTATTTTGTAACTTTGCATATTGTAGTTGTCTGATTGACTATGATAAGCATCAGGAAGAGTGTTATGACTAATGAGGCAGAAAAGAATCTTAAATACATGTTGTGTCATTTACTTACAATAGAACACACATTTCTTGCAGTGTTCATTTGTTATGCCTTTTAGACAATACCAAAGTACAGCTGGGACCCATACAAATGTATATGGCAGTAATTTTTCAACCCTAATCCATAAATACAAACTATATTCTTTGTAGTTTATACTTTGATGTGTCTCAGCTTTATTGTCTGAAGTTGACAAACTGTTGACACGGATGATGTCCTATAAGACAGCTGAGGACACTTCTCATGTGAGCTGACGTAAACATCGTATAAACACAGGTTAGGTGAGTTCCTGCAGCTAGCCTCAGGCACATGGGCAGTTACTGTAGCTAAGTCTAAAAGTTTACTAGACTCTACAACAGTTTGGGAGTGGTTCTGACTCCAGCGTCCTTCTTATAGAGATTTAAGAACAATATATATTTGTGTGTTAATACTGCACTGGATGGAACTTCAAATGTGAGTATTTTGTACTTTAACAAATATGCTTGGTGATTCATAACTCACTTGTGAATAGTTATATAATGTAGTATTTTGTGATGTTTTTCAGGTTGACTTGTAAAAGGTCTACATGTGACCACCCCCAAGACAATGAGCCATGGTCAAAAACAAGGAAATGTTTGTCGGACAGAGTTGTAACACAAAGGTGTGATATTTTATTTAACTTTGTATATTTATGTATAGATCTAATTTATGCTTTACAACAGACAAACAAGCAATTTAGGTTGATATGACTACACTATTTCCATGTAGTTTCATCTGAAATCTATGACAAAAATGATATCATCTACGATTAGCTATATATCTGTCAATAGAGTCAATACCGGTGTGTAAAGGTGCAGTGTGATTGTGGTATAGCCACAGTTATAGGCGTACATTAGTTGCCATAGGCTGCATTCTGAGGGCTATCTTATTTTTTTATGTTACAGGGTCAATTTTAGTGATCCAAACACTCCGCAGGACTATAGTGCAAAAGACTTGGATGAAATTGGCGAGTTTACTCAGTTGATTTCTGTCTGGTCTGACACCCGGAGCATTGGGAGGCGAGTCCTACTTCATCACCTATCCAAAGAAACTATTGAGGACATTTTGCTCAATGATTCTGTCAACAAGAAATTTCAGGAGTTTCACCGCGATATCACAGAAGAATGTGGTGCCGAAGATAAGCAGCATTCTTGGGCTGTTATTGAGAAAAAGGAAGAAGTTGTTATGTATGGACCCTATTATCCGAATTATAACAAAGGAAAGCATAGCGAAGACATCATCATTAGACAAACTGAAGAATTGCTGGAATCTAATGTGACATGTGAAGACTGGACGGTTTATGTATTTACAATGAACAGTCCATGTCTTTCCAGAAATGCAGAACCTCCATGTATGCTCAAATTGGTCCAAAAAGCCAAAGAATGGTGGCTGAGGTTTGGAGTAAATACCAATATCGGATATAACAAATGCTGGGGTTTTAAAGGAACCAAAGAAACTATATTTAGAGGTGTCAACTACAGTCAAGTCGAAGCTGTGCATAAAAGTGAAAACTATGAGGAATACATATCTCAAAAGCTGACTGGGGTAAATATATTATGTAAAAATGTGTATACACTACTCAGAAATCTCCTCAAATGTGGACCATTCATTTTTGATTTGTCGCTACAAGGCCTAGAGTGGAAGAGTTACTTCAAAGGAATGCTAACAATTCCAGAAAATGCACAAGAAAATGAGAAAGAATTCTTGAAACGTGAAACAAGCCGAATGACTGAAGAGGTTAAGTCTCTATCTACAGAAACATGTATGAGTGCAGGAGAACATTCAAAGAGAGGACAAGCATTTGCACTGGATTATAAATTTGATTTGCAAATAACTACAGGCACAAAAGAGAAAATGAGACTAGTATTTCAAAAGTGTTGGAAGGAAATGGTACAGGATAAATATGCAGAAATATTAAGGGACATACTGACAGAAGATTTCAACAAATGTACCAATCAGCTTTTCATCAAAGACTTTGTACAGGTGACCTCTTCATTTTTACACATTGGAAGGATTGATTGTACAGATGAGAAACAGCAAGTTACTTAAGTTTATATTTGACTGAGCCCTACTGTATTCTCAGTAATCCAGTCTTTCTCACTCCTCGTCTGCTGCTGGGACACTGCCGTTCCTTATTGCCTCCTAATATCTGCTGACAAATGCTGCAATGATGACCTACCAATTTTCCTATACATTGGAGACGCACACAAAAGCTCTGAATGTTTCACTGACGTTTTTTTCTTACATAAATATAACTTCATGTGCCAATTTGATATAATTCAGCAATAGGAGTGGGTCTTATAGGGATAATAGATTGCAATGTTGTAATAAAACATGGGGTCAACTGACAAATGTCTGTTTTCAAAAGCAAATCTGTATAAAATAATTACATAAACAGCTAATTAAAATATTACTTACATTATGTTTTATTTTGGGCTGTGCTTTTAATAAATACTGACAACATGGCTATCAGTAAAGCTCTATATCTTCCGCTAAAAACATTTGGAGCCCCATAACACAAACCAGTCAGAGCGTCTTGTAGGTGCAGCGCTTTTTCAGCAGGGGGTGCCAAAGTATAACATAGTATTCAATGTGCAACTCACGCTGCATAGGTAGTTTATTGTGTTGATAAAAAATAATGCCATAGTAAATTACTGTACAATCACTGTTAAAAAACAGTTCACAATACTATACATGTTTTCTATTGCACTTACAGTATATTTGAAACGTGTAACTGAAGAAGTGGGAGTGACTTGCCTTTAAAATGAACTGAGGACAAAAGAGAGTCTTCTGTAATGCAATTATTTTCATTTCTGTTTGGTTTCCACCCAATGATTGTTCACCTTGATACTCAACACTGGTATACATAAATGTCTCAAAGACCTAATATGTGTTATTAATCATATAGTTCATGGGCAGTACTTTATCTTACCAAATAGTGTTTTTGAAGCTAAAAAAAGCATAAAAATAAAACAACTAACAAAAAAGTAAAATAAAGTTAAAATATCTGACCGCATCAGTGTAAAGTGTCTGTCACATACTTCTTCAGATGTCTTCATTTTGACAAATGATCAGGTCAAAAGGAATGGAGCTTTCTTTGTCCTAGTTTAGCTCCTGTCTTCCTTCAACCATAGTGTAAATGCAGCATTTGTGCATTTTAGTCTTGCAGCTCCAGTTTATGGACTAGGCACTATGAAAGCATAAGGCAGCTTTGACTAAGTCTGTTGAATATGAAAGTAGCTTTCGGATACCGGTTCTCCTAAGCCAGGATAAGATTATTCCAGGGCTCATTCTTGGAGCTGGTAGACCCACTGTGGCTCCCAGGAGACATTTTCAGAGGGATGGCACCTCCTTGTGCGGACATGTACGCCGGCAAGGCTGAGATCTGGACAAACAGCAAAAGAAGTTTAGATTACCAGAACATTCCATTTGTTTTGTTTACAGAAGTGTCTGTACCTGTGTGTGTGTGCTGTGATGTGTGTAGAGGTGGGTGTCCGGCTCTGTCTTTATCTGTCGGGGCTCTTCTGAGGGGGGCGGTGCCCGAGGAGTGCTGCTTGGAGCCGCTGTGCTGCTCTCACTGCCCGAGCTCCCTGTGGAGGATAAACTCACTTATTAACCAGAAAAAAAATTCAAAATTATTGTGTACATTTTCATCAGTAACATTTTGTAATATATGTTCTACTATTATTAATTATAATAGTAGAACATATCTGGCCGGATTTTATACTTACCAGATTTATTCATATTTTTGGGTTTCCGTTTCCGTGTCTGGATGCCTTCTTTTTTCATAGCCAGAGGTCGAGGAACCTTTTGGAATACATTTTAATACAAATGACACTGAATTGTTTTCATACAGTTGTATTTGGTGCAAATATATCTGATGTTACTGCTAGAATATATTCTGTTTTCCAAACAGATTGTTCTTACCCCATGCAGTTTCATGTAGAGCCCACAGGCGTTACACACAGGCTCTCCCTCTGCGTTGCGGCGCCACAGTGTGGTGGTAGTTGTGTGACAGTTGGTGCAGGACAAACCCACTCTTCTCGAGGCTGACTGTCGATGCATTTATGATTGTTAGACCTGAACAAAGATGTAACTCTACATAAAGACTTGGGTCACTTACCAGTCGTCGCTGAGGTTTGATCAGAGGTCTGTTGATGCCATTCATCTTGTGGTATAGTCCACAGGCGTTACACAGGTAATGGCCTGTACCATCCCGTCTCCACAGGGGGGTGGACATCGCCCCACAGTTCACACATTCACGCCCCTCAGCAAAATCATCAAATAGATCTGAAAAAACAAGAATGTAATTATATAATACATAATTCTTGACATTTTTAGCAAATCAAAAATACCAAGAACTCAAAGCTTATTTATACTATATGCACAAAAAATATTTTACAAACAGCACTAAGGAAGCTGTAGGGATGAACTATGTAGTCAAAAAAGTCAAATGTAAAGCTAAGAATCCTTTCTTATCACATGTGATTAAGAGTCAGCCTGGAAATAAAAACAGAAGAGCTGTTTAACATCCAAACTCATTCATACTGTCACTGTTCTTAGTCTATTCTGTATTTTTTTTTTTTTTTGTATCTGACTAATAATACCTGTACTGTCTATTTTGGCCTTATATAAAAGATTTCCCTAGAAGAACCTCAGTCAGTGCTGTGGGAGTGATTGATGCCTTGTCCCTTTTTTAAAAGTGTGAAACGTCTTACATTTTCTGCACATTATGTTTGATAGGCCACAATGAACAGATAAATGTGGCTCCCACATGCATCTCCCTTTGTACAAAGCTGAGAATGTGATTATAACTTTCGAGAGCAGAAGTCGACCTATGGGACAGGCCAACCTTGAGGCAGCTAATGTAGCCAACACAACATAGCAGCACAAGACAATACACCAAAGACATTCTGCAGTTTCCGAGAGAGATTCAAATCGAGGAGTATTTTTTCCGCTTCTCAAACTGTTGATATGAGTCTTTTATTGAGGAATTGTCTCCTTGACCCTTTTATAGGGGGAAGATTAATGAAAAAAAATAATAGAAATAGCTGTACTGAGGGGGCAAAAAACTAAACTTAAAAATAAGACAAAAAGTAATCAACTTAGGGTATTTTCTCATTTAAGCAATGTTATATTTGTTTTTTTATTTAATTTGGTAAATTTTATTCAAATGCAAAATAGTCCAATAGAGTCCTTGTTATTACTGTTTTGAAATATAACAGTGCATAACAAAGCATACATTTAGATACAATAAGCATACACTTTACATTGGTATCTTTGCAGTTTATTTTTTGATAATTAATTAAATATTTGGATAAAAATTCTTCACTCAAAAGTCTTCACTGATGAATATGATTACTGTACCTTTAGAAATATTGAATCAGATCAGATTTAATGCAAAATTTTGATCACATGGATTTCCTATACCCAATATAGAGAAAATGTTTAACAAAGAAAATTTTCAGATCAAAGATAATTCAAAAAATAGAAAGAATAGTTACACTGATGGCAACAAATAATTTGTGTAAAATGTGATGTAACACTTAGGCCATAGAACAGGACCAGGTGCAGCCTCAGGCCCATTTCACACAGTGCAGACAGCGGTCATAATGAAGACATTTATTTTTATAAAGGGTGAGGGGGGTTGCTCTCTGAAATTCTGTAATTTATATTTAACTTTGCTAATTTAATTGAAAAACAAACAGGCTACTGATTTATATTGTCTGCTTGTTAAAAATATACAATCTTAGGTTAAAATAATGGAATAGTACATATATATTCTGTGCTCTGATTGTTATGTAATTATATAATTCATGATTTTTATTTGCTAAAAAGTGAAATATGATCTATAAAAAGGCCAGGCGAGCCAACAAATCCAAGAATTTTTAAAATAAAATCCAAGAATTAAAATAAATAAATTATATATATATATATATATATATATATATATATATATATATATATATATATATATATATATATATATATATATATATATATATATATATATATATATAGTTACTTTTGTGTTACTTTATAATATAAATGAAATTTCATATTTTAGTTTGATCAATAACACTTGTCTGAGTTTGAAGTTAATAATAAAAATAGACTTTTGGCGCGTCTCAAAAAGTCAAGTTTTTTCTGCTTTTTCGGTACCTGCTCTCTGGTAAATTAGTTAGTCTTGACCTTGTTTGTTTAGGTTAAATTGAGATTAAATGCGTTAATCGCTTTTTAATAAAGTGTTATCAGTTTTGTTAAATTGATGTAAATAAGATATGTGCTGATGTGCGTGGCGCAGTCTTAAGTCTCCTGTTAGCAGCAGTTTACACGGCTCATAAAGCTACTGTATATTTTAACATAACATCAATTAAATATGAGTTTTAAAACTTTGTTTTTTTCTATCGTAAATTCTACAGATGGGTTCAGTATTTGTTTTCAACGGCTCTCTGCAGGTAAGTTTCTACTTCTCGTGAACACTCACATTTGCCTAGCTTGAGAAGCTTGATTAGAGCTAAACTTGGCTACATAAATGCATGATTAAAATGACTGCAGGTGATAAATTTATTTCATTGTTTGACACATGAACGTCCTGACTCCTCTCACCTATGTTCGGATGCCGTGTGGCTGCAGGATTAGCCCCGGGCTGGAGGCCGTGCAGCACCGGGCTGTCGAACGGAGACGCCGTCCACGTTCCTCCAACGTTGGGGCTCACATAGGTGGGGTAAGGACTGTGGTACGAGCCGCTGAGCCCTCGGGCTCCGTAGTGATCCCTCCCGTTAGTGGAGATGTTTAACGGGCTGGAGTAAGAGGCAGTTTCCCGGGCAGAGGCCATTCCCGAGGACAGAGGCGGGCTGGTGGAGAAGCTGAAGCGTGGAGACACCGGGGAGTGATTGTACGAAGACACGGACTCGGCGCCCGCCTGTGCCCAGGCAGAGTGACTCGACACCGGGCTGCCCTGCTGCGAGGCACCGGGCGTCTGAAGGTAAGGCAGCGCGGGGATCATCGGGGTGACCACTCGTGTGGTCGGCACATAGACCGGTGAGGTACCTGCCGGACCATTGTGGAGAAAACCAGCCTCATAGGACGGGGCTCCGTGGTTAGTTGTCATAATGCCCTGGTACATTTCTCCTGAGACTGGACATCCGTGTTGTTGAAGAAACAGTGCACTTCAAGCACAAGTTAACACTGGAAAAATAACTTTAAATAATACATCCACACGGCTCATGAAAAATCTGATCCAGTTTGAGTAATAAGAAAACAAAAGTTGAACTGAGAGAGCAGAGGAGGCCCCAGAAGAGGAGAGGAGAGTGAGACAATGATCAAGGTCCTAACTGTTATCCAGCCCCTTCTCTCTCTCTCCTGGTCCAGGCCTCCTGCTCTTCCCAATAGCACATGATTGTATAAATGTGCGGGTCTATATCATCCACTGAGGCTACTGTACATTTCCACCATGTACAACCAACCAAGCACTTTATTTTCCTCAAAATTGCACTGTTTAAGTTGTATTCATAAGTTACAAGGAAAATTCAAATGTGTAAGTTCACATTATTTAATAATTCCTCTCTTTAAAATTGTTGATCAATAACAGAAAATGTATAAAACTAATAAAATGGATGTATCAACTTTAAATTCAAAGATATTTTTCCTAGAAAATAGTGCAGACAGCTGTTAAGTTGTAAATAAAATATTTCACTGGAGAGGTGTGTTTGAAGTGGGATACTTCTAGTGTTGGTTGTCTTCATAAAGACAGATTTATATTGCCTGCCTTCAACACCAATGAACATAAACACAAAAGGCCATTTCATTGTGTTGCCACTTCCCACTGACAGTAGTACTTTGAAATATGTGATGTGTAGGGCCGGCTGCCAGTGAAGCTCAGTATAGTGCTAGCAAGTGTACTATGAAAAAAACTATGAACTTATAATGGTGTGATACAAAAGGTGGCTTTAGGCTTATTTTTCATTATTGATTCTGTGACCCTTTGTAAAAGTCCAGACCAATAGAGCGATCGAGCCCCAAATGAAAATAAGGAACTGTCATCAATGTGTAACTGGGCCTGATAACAGTGGTTGTATTTGCTGCTAATATTAGGGTGTGGGCCTGTAGAATACTCTCTGTGGGCACATAACCTACAGATGATTAATCCGTTTATGATTCAGTCCATATAAATTCAGAGGTGTTATGAGAAAAGGCATAAATGGTATAGCACTTGTTTACACCTGATGGTAAACAAGTGCTATACCAAATACTGCTACTTAATCAGTATTGAAAACACCATTAAAAACAAAATTGTATGTAAAATTGTATATAAAAACGTTATTGTATGTTTTAGGAACATCATTTGATCAGATGTGAAAGCGATCTCTATACTTCCATTTCATACAAAAATCATATTAATACATGTAAGTGGCTTTGTCTATATAATGAGCTTAATGTTTACCTCTTGACAATTCTGATCTCTACAATGTACAATAGCAGTTATGTTATTTTAAATTCTCTTGTCATGTTTTACTTTCTTTACCAGTCCCTGTGTCGCTGACAGTGACATTGGGCAGTCTTTGAGTCTTTGAGCCTCTGTGTTTGTGCAAAAGCAGCATAAAAACAACAATGAATGAGCTCCGTATCGACTGCAATAATGGCAAATTCTTTCTGTAACTCCCATATTCTTGGTTTTCAGCTTCCTGTTATATGCAACATTTTTAGGATTTTTACCTATTGTAAAGATATGATATTTGTTTTAAATTATTTGCTATGCCAACAGTCTGAAACCCGTGGATAGCACATTATGTTGAACAAGGGTTAGTCCAATTCACCAGTTGTATGAGAAGAGTTCCTATATGGTCCTTTCTACAGTGTGTGTGCCCTGTCAGAAGTGATTTAAGAGGTGCACTGGACTGACATGACGGAGATGCTACAGGAGGAGGAGGTGTGGTGGATGTGTTTGCGTCAGAAACAGGCACCAGGAAAACTGTCCCCGTCTTGGCTGGGGGCAAAGACTCAATCATTTGGGGTCACTCACTTAACTTTGGCCCTTGGTCTTCCTCAACATGCACTAATACACCACCACATCCACTCGTGCACAAAGCAGCAGGACTCTTGTAGACTGCTGGCTCCAGGAAGAAGACTTCAAATGGTCAAAGCAGGAAAACCCTTGAGCCAGCAGTAGATCCTCGACATGGTCCAGACATATGCTCCCTTACTCACAGTCTTGGTATTCTCCAAGCAATATAAGTGTGTGGGTTTGCAAAGTAAGCACGTGTAATCTTTGATCTGTTCTGCTGGCCTCAACTATTTTGTGTTGTTTTATCTTATCAGATTAATCAGTGAAAATCTGCAGAAGCTGATCAGTAGAGTGGTGAAACAGTGGTAATCAATGGGACCTCCACACAGTAGAACCATTGACGATGTAAGTGTCACGAGTTGGAAGGAGCTGTGAGGCTTGATTACCACTCACATTTGATTTCAATAATTCATTTTAACCTTTCATGAAATATGTACATTTCATGATTTTATTTACAGGCATATTTGTGTACTCAGATTTAAAGAGTTAATTGAATGGATAGAATGAATGCCATAATACATGTTTTTTATGTTTCTTGAATTATTACTGTGCATGATTTGTTTTGCCTGGGGTAAATATTTATCATAGGTTTACATCAGTGAAGTAAATAAAGTAAGCAAAGCGAAAGGTACTTATCCTTTTGGTAGAGGGTCCACCACCTGCTTGACTCCATATAGATGTTATTGTTTTGTTTTTTTCCTGGAACGGTCTACAGTATGGAATTTAATATAACTATCTCCAGGGAGACAAGCAGGCCTCATCAATGGGCCAAGTTACAGGTCATATCTGTGGAAAAGTGGGCCTACTCACGGAAATATTGCATGTTTTTGTGGTAGTTTTGAGAAATAGAAACACCTGTAATTGAATAAATACAAGATGCATTTATTTATTGCCATACTGGGGAACATCCCGGGCAAAGCAATAACATCAACATAGAGACAAGCAGATGGCAGACCCTCCACCAGAAAAGTTACACGGTACACCTATAAGTCGATTAAAAAATAAAATTATAGGATGTAGTACTGAGTTCTAAATTTCATAAAAAATGTAGGAACAGTGTACACACAAGGAACACACTGCTTTGTCAGTTTAAACATGAAATAGGTAAAAAAAAAAGTGTTGCTGAATATTTGTATTTGGCAAAAAGATTTAAGATTCAAGATTTATTGACATTGTTATAGAAAATAATGAAATTACATTAGAGCATCAAACACTGCATAGTTTTGATGTATAGTGCAATACAAAAGGTTCAAGGGCTCATTCAATAACTATTAAAAAAAATGCTACTGCCTGGCATTACCAACCAGGTAATGGTAAAATTATATTCTTCACCAAACTGTCAGATAAGACCAATCAAATTTTAGCCATTATTAATACATTTTTAATTGAGAATCAATAGCTATGTCAATAAAAGCGTGAGGTTTGAGTAGAGCAAATAAAAATAAATGTGACTTTTTTCTGTTAAATGGCAGTGATTTAATTTCTATATTGGTTATGTGCAGGAAAATTTATGTTGAAAGCCATTGTATGTGTTTTCAATAAGCCAATATAAAAATTAATTCAAAATCATGATTAATCAATATCAAAGGATTAATTTTTTGTCATATTGCCCACCCTTTACAAATAGTAATTTTACACAAATATTTTTACTTAAAAGAGAGCTAATCAGATCCTTTGATTAGTTTAGGATTAGCTTTATTGCAATTCATATTTGATTATTATTATGAGGTTTTATGTGTTTTATGTGTTTTTCACCAGTATCAGCATGTTATTCTTTAGGATTAGCTATGTTTGATCAGGTAAAGTCTGGGCTTATGCTTGCGCTCTCTTCCTCATCCACACACTCACATCATTAACCTGAAGTGTGTTTTTGAACAAATTATTAACTCTCTTATTTCTAGTAATGGGTAAAACAGAATTCTTCTTTGAAGAGGGGCACAAACAAATTGCTTAGCTGTCAATGAGAAAACTAAAAACTAAATAATTGGCACATTTGATTGATATTCTGGAGTTGGAGTTTGGCCAGTTGGATTCAGAAATATATCTGGTCCCCTACAGCTTTACCTTTAATCCAGAAAACAGCCTGGTGCCCTATGATACAAAAAGTGTATGCACATGTGAGCTATGACTGGTATATTTTTAGCAATGAAGACTCAGGGATCCCAGGACCTCTCCCTGTGATAAGCATGGCCCAAAGTCCACTGCCTAACAAATAGGAACTGGCCAACAGACACACGGCGTCGGACTTTAATAAGCGGATGCACAGAGCTTATGAGGCAGGGACAGCTCCTTGTTTGTACCTGAAGAGGTAAACTCGGGGTAAGATAAAGGTTAGGTAAAGGTGAAATGGTAACGTCATCAACAATAGATGCTCATTAAGAGTTCAGGGAGAGTTCAAGTGATGGGGTTAAAAAGTCAGTCAAAACTGGAACAAAAAGCTGCATTGAATTAAACTTATAAGGGCCACCTTTTGTTTTAGAAAATTTCTGTAGAAGAACACTATTACCAACTTGAACAAATAAATGTATTGCATATTTTGTTGTTTAATGTTAATGTTGATAATAATACAATTCTTGCAAGTTATGACATCCATATAAAAAGTAGTAAGCGAAGATTTCACGGTGCCACTTGGTAAAATGAAAGATGCCAGGACATTCATTATATTTTCTTTTAGATAACTTTGTGTGCTCTTTTTTAAAGACAAAAATATTTGTTTTTATCCTGCCATGTTTTGGTGAGTATCTGTCATCTTACTCAGAAGCGTCTAAGAAAAGTGTCAGATGCTCACTGAAACAACCAAAGAGGTTGTAACAACAAACCTTTTTGTCTGTAAGAAAGACACACACGTTTTTCAAAGCAAGGTTACCTGGTAGAATGTTTTATTAACCTGTTTTGTCTCCTTTTAAACAGAGAAATGAATAGACTGTAAAATTACAACATTAAACTTTTTTATCAGCTCTTTTTTGCAGCATTTTTATACCAAATATTCATATTGCATATTTTAAAAACACCATTCAGAATATTATCAATAATAGGACATACTGCCAATCTTTAACAACCCCTATAAAATAAATAGCAAACATTACATTGAAGATAAAGGGACTGTCATAGATGATTGTTTTAACAGTCAGACGAGGAGCAGAAGGTTTTAAGACACAGGACAGAAGACACAGAGGATGCAGCGGAGATGGCAGCAGACAGGAGGAGCAGTGGAAAACAAAAGAGGCTCCACACAACGCTGCCTCTTATCTGTCTGACGCTCTTATCCACTGTTAGTGTAACCCCTCTCCCTCCTCATCCCTTCATCCCTCACCCCCCCCTCTCTCTGCTCCATCCACAGGCCTCCATGCTGCACCCACTTATCAGGCTCCAGCTGACGTCAGGGGGCCCTCTGGAGCTGGGGGGCCGGAGACAGAGGCAGATAGCGCGGCTGAGGCTGCCTCCACTCGGGCTGTGGGAACCAGGGACCCAGCCCACCTCGCCTCACTGGCCCTGCACGTCCGACACGCGTGCTCCCAACAAAAACACCAGCCAGAGGTGAGGATGAAGTAATTATGACAAATGTATTACACAGGGTGAAAACTATACAAGACATCAGTTAATTCACATATAGGGTTTGTAAAGCTCACCAGATGTTATGCACTTCAAACCATTCCAGCTAGTGCTCACCTTTTCTTATCTTACTAAAATGCAGTCATTTATTTATTCTAGACAGAGTACAAAAAAACTGTACTTTTTCCCATTTCACTAAACATAATCCTTCTTTTAATAAACAGTATAGTATCTTAAAAAGGAACATGTTTTGGATCGTAATATTTAGTGGCAAAGAGGAACTGCGTTTCTGTTCAAAACAAAATGTTTGTAATCAGTGCCCTACAAACAAATCCATACTATTTATTACATCACATTCATAGATTTTAGGTGTTACAAGCATTATTTACTCATTGGCCTTTTATAACTATCAATTAAAGTACAGAAATGGAATATTTCTAATAGTTCTAACAAAAGGACATGATCATTCTTTAAATAAACTGACTGATGTTTTTATAAACTTTGATTTCGAAACTATTTGTCCCACTGAAGTCAAAGATGTGTGGATTCAGTGAGCTGGTTTGGGTCATCAGGTGCAAGCTTGACTGTGGGGAGTGAGAGAAGCTGGCACTTTTCACATCATTAGCTGCAGGTGCAGCACTCCCATAGTGTGCAACAACAGCACACACACATACACAATCCATGTCATCTAAACCCAATTAATTATCAATACCTCTTATATGTAGTATGTGTATTTTTCAAACCCACCACCATAGAGTTTTCAGTGCTGCCTTGCCTCATGTACAGTGATGGGAGGGAATTGAACCATCAATCTGCCAGTTAGCCTCATATTTTTCCCACTCGGTGCTAAGTTTGTATCAGATGTTTTGGAAGATGGATTTGTCGGATGGGGAGTGGAGACACACTTATCAGTGAGTTGTCCTCGATAAGGCACAGGAGATTTGTAACGGTTGCAGCCGCTCTCAGAAATGTGTTTGTTCGAGTGTGTATATGAGTCTTTGACCTCCTCGACAACCAAGTAGGAGGAAGAAAAGCGCGGCCTTGACTGCTCTGAGAGGTACAGTTCAGAAAGAAAGAGGCCGTTGTTGCTAAAGTCCTCATTTCCACCTCTCTCTGTTGTGGGTATCTCTTTCTCTCTGTCAAACACACTCCCCAAAACCCATGGATCATTGCGCTGGCCTTGAGCTGAAATTATTGAATGAGCGAGATGGACTTGAATCTGAAGTCAGAAGAAATTACACATCTATATTAAGATAGGGTTGATTTATATAACACAAAAAGCATTTCGGAGAGGGTTACCTCATGGTGTACATGTGAAAAAGGTGTAGGCTACAACTATGTAAATGTTTTTTTTATGTTGCAAAAAACATCTACATAATATATAATATTTTAAAATGTAATTTTAAAAGTAAAAAGTAGATAGATTATTCGTGGGTTTCAGCTTCCTGTTTTGATTACTTTTCTTCATTCAAAATATTATTTTAAATTGTTAATGGCTATGGCAATAGTCCTAATTTCATTTTTTAATTTCTGAAACCCCTGGATAAGCTTACCAGAATCCTGAAACCAATGCAAAAAAGTACTCATTAAAATAAAAGTAAATATTAGAATTTTCCTCTCAGTGTAACCCTAAAAGGTTGATAACACTGAGATCACATTAGTATGATAAACATATACAGTGAGTGTGCCCTGTCTGTCTCAGTGCCTCCTCCTGACCCTCTGACATGACAAACGGCTGCTCTCATTAGTCTCTTTAATTGGTGCAGAGCCGTCGTAATGGGCTCGTCAGAAATCTGGCCCAAAGCCAGGCTAAAATAAACCAGCAGGCTCACACTACACAGGCCATCACCCACTGAAGTCTCACCAAGACCCTTTCTGATTAGGATAAGATTGTGTTATTGATCATGTGTGAGGGACGATCTAATAACTGCGGACCGTAAACTATATTAATACAGATTGTTGTCAATTTTTGTTGTTGTTTACTTTTGTAATTAAACTATTTTGTAAGTATTGTTTTAAACTGTTTTAGTTTTACTTTTAACTGTCACTCTACAATTTATATTTAACACAAATGCAATCAGTCGTTTATTATATGAGCTTATCTGTTTAGTTACCATTCATAAATGTTGTCTTTATCTATTTCTTGGCATATATTCCATTTATTTGGTTATTTCAAATTATTCCCTCAGAATGTTTATGTGCACAATCTTCATGTGTAAGTTACATGGTGTGTGCAACGTGGCGTCTATAGCTTGCAGAGAATCCATCAAAGCTTATCATTATAAGTAAACATGACAGAGTGGACAAAATGTCTTGTGCGCCGCCAGACCTGCTATCTAACCGCAGGCCCATATCTGCGATGATGGACTGATGTGGCGCTAGCTTAAGCTAACTAGAGTCTGTGAGTGTGTGAGAGCAGTATGCTAGTCAGAGGAGAGGACTCAGTAATATTTGCTTAATTGCTATTACTTGAGTGTCTTTTTATTAAAATTGTTTATTAGTTTCTTGTGACATATCCTTTAAAAATAGTATATTTTGTGCA
Organism: Periophthalmus magnuspinnatus; assembly: GCF_009829125.3. Classification (NCBI taxonomy): domain Eukaryota; kingdom Metazoa; phylum Chordata; class Actinopteri; order Gobiiformes; family Gobiidae; genus Periophthalmus; species Periophthalmus magnuspinnatus. Next base: position 14,959,214 of record NC_047149.1, read on the forward strand.
TTATTAAATGTTTTGTCCTTCCAATTGTTTTAATGTCAAATTATTGAATTAGATGTCATATCCAAGTATACAATAATCTAGAATGTATTACTTAATATTATTTGGGAGAAATGGTACTCTCATATCTGATGCTATTATCCAAAGACACACAACTTTTTGTCTTGTAGAGAAATACACCATAAAAAAACTGTTGACTCTAGACTATTTCACCATCATAAATGAGAAGACATGGACATTATTCATAAAGGTATTTACAGCTGTTATTTATAGGCTCCGTTTTCTGTGGCTCATAGTTATACCCATGAGATGTACTGTGACTGTAGTTTTTCATGTCATACAGCCTCTTAAATGGCAGATGTGATCAGAGGAGAGTTAAGAAGACTTTGGGGAGATTTACTGCTAACTGCTAACTTTTTATCATCTGTGGACATATCAAATATCAGAAAGACAGAATATATTGTTGTAGTAAGTCTGTGTTTAGTATGAGATGCAGAAATTACCTATAGATCTTGGGGTTATTTGCAGGTGAGGATTTAGCGTGCATGTTGGGGTCAACGCATGTGTTCCTTAACTTGTTACAACACCTCTGATAAGCAGGGTAAACAACTATGCACCGTTTGCCCCCCACTGCGATCACATGACCACAAACTACATAAAATACTGTCTGATTCTCTAAAACAATGTTTAATTTTATTTTGCTGTTTTGCATCGCCCCTGCCCTGTGTTGACCATTAAAGTCTAAGAAGTCAAAGCCTGAGTACTGATAACCTTTCGTCTGCCACTCAGTCCGCGGGGCAAAGGTCACGAGCTGCCGTGGCTCAGCTTAAGGTGCAGATTGACAGTGTGGCATGGGATGGTATACAGTATGGAGCTGCTTTTTGCCCTGGCGATCAACTAGAAAGCATGTGTTTATGGATACGTGCGGTGGAGGTCAGTAACCTTATGGTAACCCAGTAGGTGGTCATTCATTTAGTGTGACACCACCACCAGTGAAGCAACCTTCATATACTCATACCTGACAGCAAGTACTTTTCCTTTTATATCTAAATATCTTTTTTTATATATATAATTGCAACTTGTATTTTAGCTAAAACAAATAAACAAAAAAGGCACAATTTTTAAAGTTTTCTTGTTAATATAATCATTATTCTTCTTGTTCAAAGGGCAGACTTCCACAAAAAAAGAAACTGAAACAACTTTGGCTTTATGAAGATATCAAATGTGATAGTAAAATGTTTAATCAGAAAACAGAAAACAAACAAACACTATATCTTCTCTAATCACTTACCATTTGTGTGACATATGCTTTATCATTGTTTAGGTTTAGCGACGTCTTGCTTTCATTGTGTACTTGAAGTTATCAAGTAGTAGTCTAAACTCCCAGTGTTTGACGTCTGACAAAATTGATTTCAAATCTGCTCAAGGCCTGCTGTGGGTCAGAGCTCTGTGACTTTATATCAAAATACAAGATTGTTTTTGTATTTTTAGCACCAGACAAATGAGCACTGATGAAAATAGATGATTACCTGGTTATACCTGGTTATTGAAGTAATAATGTGTATGTGTAATAGTAAAATATGTTATTGTAAAAATACTTGTGCCAGGACAATAGGATCAAAATCCAAAATTGCAGTCTGAAATAAGTAAATGTACATGTACATCTTATGACAAGGAGGAGATTAGAGCCATTTAGTGTGTTTTAAGGTTTTCTGAAGCCCCATCTTGAAGAAGTTAATGGAAGGGAAAATTTTACAGTAACTCATCATTTTGGTTTTATTAAATACTATAAAGCAGGACTACTTTGTACACTATTGGCTTTGGACATAACCAGAAATGCCTAGGCTGGATCTAAAAATGCTAGCGTACTGTAAAATTATAAAGCACTCTGTAAAATATCGGCCCATGTACATTTGTTAGAACAGAACACATGCCAACTCTAACCCAGCTTTCATCTTAACTGTGCCCCATAATCCTTTGCTCCAGCGGGGCGGAATATGCAGGGAGAATGGAAGGTGTTGGTGAAAGTCTACACAGGCCAGAGGACGGACACACCGGCGCCATGTCGATCCCCAAGACAAGTTATCTCTCCTCTCACATTGATAGTGCCTGTCAAAATAACAGCCAAGATACATAGTCAGGCAGGAACTGGTTAACCAGTGCTGTCCAGTTACAGAGCCTGTTGCCTGGTCTGCCTTAGGGTCATCTGAAACACAGCTCCTCAAATTAAAATTCTAATGTAAAACTGAACAATGAATTAAAATGTGAAATCTGTCAATTACTGGATGATTGTATTAAATGACAAATTACAGATTGTGTTTCAAAAGACTGAAATAGCACTGCAATGTCTATTCCATTGTTATATCAGACTTGGACTCAGGCTCCACATTTTGCTCACATCACATTTAACATGAGTTGCATTGCAACGTCTCCATCTAGTGGTGTGATTATGGGATTGTTACATTGATATACCCGTTCTTTACCTACCTACGGACCTACCTACCTTACCACGGACATGTAAATCACTGGGTGAGTTCGTAAAGTTTAGATCTAGTGAGGGCCGAGTGACCAGAGGAGCAGCGAGGGCAGACTGTGTTATTCCTCACAGAAGATCAGCATTTAGTCAGGCAGTTTTCTCAAAGCCTCCCAGCAGTGGAACACAGTCCCTGAAGCCATTAGAGAGTCTCTATCATTCTTTTCATTTAAAAAAGAATGCCAAAAAATGGCTTGTGGAAACTCAGTCTTGTGAGCATTAATTGTAAATAGGTATTTGTAAATGTACATATTTTTAATTATGTCCACATTATATTGTCGTTCAATATGTTTAATTCTTATCTTTGAATGTTTTTGATGTGAAATGCTCTCTTAATTGTAGGTTGCCTTGTTACATCTGGCCTGGGGACAACCGATGAAAATTAGCTCTAGTCAGCTAACTCGGGCACATTTACATTTTTTTGTAATGTTGATTAATGTGCATTGTCCCTTTTTTAAATAAATAAATAAATAAATAAAATAAATATGATTTTCGGGACTTAGGCAGATGACCTGCGAAAGATTTGAAGGGAGGGTACGTAGGATTTTTGTGTTAAATATTTCATGATCTATATGTATGCTAAAATCAAATGTTAATTTTACTGATAATGATTGCAATTTTGATTTATTCTTAACTACAAAAAGATTGGGCGTGAAGGCCAAGGTCTTCATGTTAACGTTATTTATTTTGGTGGTCCCAAAATCTAAAAGGACAGTTTTAACTGAACCAAAGCACCTGCAGCACAGTGGATGAAGTTCTGGCCTTCACATGAGACGTGGCCTGTCCTCATTATGCAGGTTAGGGCACCAGCAAGTTAGGTTCAGTTGTGATTGTCGCTGCTTTTTTTAAAACATACCCTTCAGTTGCTGTAAAGCAGGGGTGTCAAACACATTTTCACCGAGGGCCACATCAGCAAAATGTCTGCTCTCAAAGGGCCAGATGTAAAATAAATCTAACACATTTTTTAACTTGTTAATTAACTGTTTCTGTTACTTATGTTCCTTATTACTATTATTACTCTTACTTATACAAGTTGCAAATATTGCATAAGCATTTGCCTGGATGTAAAATATGGCTGTGTAACTGTGTATCTCCTGATAAATTAAGATTTTTAAACCATCATACTTTTTAATTTACCCTGTCGAGGGCCACATGAAATGATGTGGAGGGCCACATTTGGCCCACGGGCCTTGAGTTTGACACGTGCTGTAAAGCATACCAGCAAGAAGTGAGGAGGTGGCATAGATGGAAGATCTATTTGTGCAAAGGACACAAATAGATCTTTATCACCATTACTGTTTGTACTTAGTTAAGTTAAACATGCACATAAATGTGGAAACTAAAACAGTTAGTTCCCTGACCGGGAATCGAACCCGGGCCGCGGCGGTGAGAGCGCCGAATCCTAACCACTAGACCACCAGGGAGCGCTGATTTCAGCTAGTCTAGGTAGAAACATATATAGAAGATATAAGGCCTGAATTCTATCTATAAAGGAGCGGTGTAAACAAATTAAGTGTATTTTATTAATGGCTATACGGTGAAAAAAATAAGTTAGTGAAACCACTAAAGCCACTTTGTATTTGCATGTGTGTTTTCATAGAAATTGACACCAGAGGGCAGCCTAAGGGAGCGGCTCCAATTTGATGTTCATTTGTTCAAGAAGGATGCACTTGAGGTATGAGAAAAACACATCCCTAAACCATCATTGAGTCATCGTCAATTTTGCAGAAAAACATAATTTTATAGCATTTTTTATTCCGCTAGAGAAAAGGATGTGGCATAGCTACAGATAGAACCGAGCTTTCCAGAAACAGTGCCGGGGTAATATGCGTAAAATCTCCACCAGGTGGCTATTGTCTTGTAAACAAAGTAGCTAGCTAGTGTGTGCTGAAGGCTGTCGTCAAATCAGCTGAAACAGTGGACCTTGATCGGTGTATATGTACTGCGTTTAGACAGTGGAGTTAGTGAATCTCCTCTTAGCATAAGTAGCTAATCCATCTGTTTTACCCGTGTCTGGTTTGGACGTGGACTGAGCATTGAGCTGAAGGAGGATCTTTGCTACTGAGCAGAGCAGACTGACTGCTACATGCGAGAAGATGTAGCATGTAGGCTATAAGGTAAAGGGCTCTTTTGACATTTCTGTCTTATAAAATATCTGTGGGGTTTTAGACAGAAAATACATAAATCGGAAATTTAAATGTTTTGCAACCTTTCGTTTGTTTGTTTTTTATTTCGATCCTATATTTTGCTACGGTGGCTATGTACGCATGCACGCAACACACTCTTGACCCAAAACATACATTTAAATGTGTAGTGTAGCCTTGTGACATAACATACCACATGTGCTAAAGTGTTAGATGTGCGATGCAGTGGTGTGTATTTTCCATACTGTTGGGCAGCCGATGTTAGATCATGAGTGAGTTGAGATAGTGAGGCTTTCAGCGTCCTCAACTTGCCTTGTCAAAGCTTCGCCATGCGTAATACGCCTTTAGCTGCGTCAGTCTGTTGTTGAATAAAATACCAAGGACAATACAATTATATACACATTTCCTTCATACAGGGCGAGGACAAAATAGTGTGAGACATAAGCTGATTGTCTTAGAGTTGTTTGCCGGGCCTGGACTAGAGCGTGTGGATGTTTGCATGGCCGTGCAAGCCCAAGTGCACATTTAGCCCCCTGGCCAGATGGAGAAGATCGAGAGGAAGCCAGGGTATTTTGCAAGGTATGTGACAACACAATACATTTTTATTACGTAGTTTGTTTCTTTTCTCAAAAACTAAATCTACCAGGAAAGTACTAAACCTTCATTATACATTCAGTCCACTATCCTTTAAAATATTGATACTCTTAATTAGGTTATATTGTCTTCACCAAAGCTTTGCTCTAATGGTTCGATAAATGCATAAGCATCAAATTTCCTGAGACTGATATCATATTGCCTTGGGGTCTAATAACCGGGCATGTCCAGTATATTGATGATGAATTTCAACATGTCACACATCCTGTGTCGTTAAAAGCGAGTGCTTCTGCTACTATGAGTAGCTAATACTTTTTCAAGGTAGAAATAATTCTTGTTTTCTGACCACAGCCATCTTGCCTTCAGAAAGGTATTATAATTTAAGGAAAAATGCTGTCCCATCATCTAGCAATTAGTCATGAGAAAATCTATTGGAAAATCTATTGGTTTAAACTGAGCAAGACGGTGTTTAAAGAGTGCAAGAGGGAGTTTTTAAAGGGTGCAAACGAGTGGGTGAGAGAGTTGCAGATTGGGTGATTAGTTATGTTTTGATTTGTGTGATTTTAATGTCTTTCTTATTCTGTAAAGCACTTTGAATTACCTTGTGTACAAATTGTGCTATACAAATAAACTTGCCTTGCCTTGCCTTTAATTCAAGTTTTATTATTTACCTTGTCACAAGCCAGCAATTTGGGTACTACATGTTCTATTCTCATCTGGTAACATACTCAGATGCACCCTTTTGGTTTTGGCATAAATACATGTCAGGAAGCGAAGTGGACCTCAGCTCCAGCTCACACATGCTCCCCCTGCTCCCTTTATCACCATGTGTTCACTGCTTTCCGGACAATTGGAGCACAACATTTTGAAGCTCATTATATAAGGCCAAACACTGCTGTGTCATTTGGGTGTTTTTACAAATGCAATGTGACTGAGAAATGTAGCAGATTGAAACATGGTTTTCTCACACCGCTGTCAAAATATTTTATTAAGGTATGTATGCAAGACTGTTTCCATTTAGAATAAAGTTGCTATTAGAATTTGAAGGGCTATGGGTTCAAACTTCAGAGAGAGAGAGTCCAGATTCTTGCAAACCGCCCTGCAGGAGGACGTCGTGTCTCTGTGAATTCCTGAGTTGTGCACCAGATGTGAGTGTCCTAGGTTTCAGTGGGAGTGTCTGTCTGCAGTCTTATCGACCTGCTCCAACATTTCCATTAACCACTTCAACATTAAAGGTGCCTCTGTTTTCTCTCCCTTTATTCTACTTTGGCCTGGAGCAAAAATCCTCTGCACCAAGACATTATAGATGGTCTCTTGTCATTATCTTTCTCCAACAAACCCACACTTAAAGCTTCACCGACTATTGACTTCATATAGTAGATCCATTATCCTTAAGTGCTCCACTTTTGTTGAGCTGTCCAGAACTGCATTGCGGTAGTACCCCTCAGTGTACCCCAAAAAAGTCTGAACTGGAATTGCTGTTACATAATATCTAAACTATCAATGATTAATGCTGGAGCAAGCATTTAGAGCTGATGCAAGAAAGCTAAAGTGAACATAACAGTAAATCACACACTATAATGACAAGAACTGACTTTAATGAGGCTGACATGACAGTGATGTATCATTTATACAGTTTATAACCATTCTGTTGTATTATACTGTCCAAGTTAGTTCAAGTTAGTGAGCCATTTAAAGTAATTTATGTGGTGTAAAAACTATGTAGGTTCAGTGAAGAAGACCTGATTTCTTAGGTCAGGAGGTCAGACATTGCACATGCTTATCTGGAGACAATGCTTGTTTAGTCTAGAAATTGAGTTGTGTTTTTGCTAGTTTGGCAATTTTACATTGGCTGAAATTTGTCACCCCTTGAGTTGTCAACTGTCATTGAGTAATTGTTGAAAGAAATTCTCGATCATCTGTGTTTGATTTAATTTATTTTTCTGGATTTGAAACAGACTGAAGAGGCGTAAGCAACTCAAACAGCTGGAGAAAACTGTTAATGACCAGACGCCGTCCATCATTTCCTGTCCTGATATGACCAATGGCACAGACCAAAACAACATGACAGAACCACACAGGATATCCGAAAAGCCACCAGGATGCTCAAGTAAGTCTCACTCTTGTATAATGAAGCAATGTTTATTAATAACTATTCTTTACTCACCCAAGATGCTTACCCATTTTTTGTACTAATTAGAGCGTGTGGAAGCTTTGCAGGGATATACAAAATGTATCCAATTTCATTGTATACACATTTCTGTAATAGATGATATTCTAAAGTATGGGAGATTGATCTACTCTAAAATAAAGGAATTTGAACTTTGTGAAGAAATTTGGTCAATTTGTAGTTTTAATTTACACAATTTTACAATGTATTTGTACTTGTGTTGTAATATGATTCCCCACTTGTTCCACCAAACAAAGCAGTCTAATTATTGACTGTCTGTCATACATTCAGTAAGCAGACAGCTGCACAAACTGTCTATGCTGTTCATTATTGTCGACTATAACTATATTGGATGCAGTCACAATACAATAGTGGCTCAAACTAGAATTGTTTGATGGAATACACTGTGGTCCTCTTGTGCTCCTTTGCTATTGCTTTTCTGTTGCACAGAAAAGCAATAGCAAAGCTCAATGTGTAAGAGACATTGAACTATTTTCTTTTCTGTTTGTAGAAATAATACTGGCTCTTATCAAGTATAAAGGTCACATTGTGGAGTAATTTAAGATTAAAGCTGCAAGTGGTGATGAGAGCCTTTGCTACCATGCACCATGTGCACGTCCCTCCCATGTGCAGCCATGGACTTGTGTCCGCCACAGACTCGTGACTGCCTCTTAATCACGACCTATGGTGTAATTGACTTTTTCAACTGGAGTGACCTAAATAATGTCAGTTTAGTATCAGTTTCCAATCATTTTCGTTCTATGAATCATAGATGCAAAGTATGTATGTAACTCTCATTATACTAGTGGGGTTCATGGCTTTGAATCAGGTGTAATGAGGCTATAGTGCAACTGGCTTTTTCAGTTAAATTGACCTAAATAATGTTTGTATAAAAACTTTGCATAAAGTAATTTTTGTCACTATATAGATTTAGTGAGTCCAATATTAAATAATCGATGTAAAGAATATGATGTTGGTCCAATTGTTTTTGCATTTTATGGTAAATACAATTAATCCTCCAGGTTTTATAATGATAAATAATAATTTATACATTTTATATATATATTGTAAGGGGTTCTATAGTCAACATTGGTTATGTGCTCATTACTCTTTAGTAAGTACCAGTTTTAGTTAGTAGTCATTTTAGCTCCTGTATCAAAGAAATAGGAAATGTATCGAAGAAACGGGAAATGAAGACCATTTTTGATGGCATGTTACACAGAAATCTTAATGAATATCCCAGAAAAATGGATAACTATTGATCATCAACATTTCTAGATGTGGCATGCGGGGTGTGAGCTAATTTTAATCAACAACCTAGATTTCATATAAATGTATGTCAAAATAGTGGGAGAAATGCCATCCAACATGGCCCGACTTCCTGTTTGATGTATAGTATTGCTCCACTTATGTTTTAGGGTTGTCCTCATGTAGCCCATCACTCCTAAAAGTTTCATTGGCCTAAGACAAAGTACATGTGCCTCCCATCCCATGGGGTCACTTAAAAGGTGGCGCTGTAGAGCTAATATGTAGAAAATTCCTCCTCCAATGCTCTCCATGTAAGTGAGTTGCACTCTGACTTAACTCAAGGAAACTTAATTGTCATGACAATATTTTACAAAGTTTCACAAATTAATGTCAACGCAATTTCTTTCTCCCTATTGTAAACTTTGTGCATTCCTGTGGGTGGCACTCTAGCATCAATCATGGTGTTTGACATATTACTGTAATTAGTTGCCGCCATTGTATAACTGAATAAAATTTGAACACAGTCGGACTAAGCATGTGTGTATAAGAATTTTTAAAATGTTTTTTTAGGATTCTTTTCGCCCCTGCTGGCCAACCATGAAAAATGCCCCCTATCGATAATATAATTATTTGCATCTTCTCATGCATAGATTTTAATCCCCAAGTTTTGCACAAATCAAATATTGTTGATATTTTATGTCTATGATTGGGGGACTATAGTGTACACTTTTTATATGATCCATATGTCCATTATATTTAGGCTGACAAGTCTTAAAAAAACAGGAAATGAAGGTGTTCGCTGGCATGCTACACAAAAACCATAAAGAATATCGGTAGGGGGCGCTAACACGCCCACTCCCCTATATAATTTTTACTAAATTTGAAACTATTCCGACCAACTCCCAAGGAGTAGTACGTGAAAATATCACGTGTCAAAACCCTGACAGTTTGTGTTTTACCATTAAGTTTCTACATTGCTACAGTTTTTTTGTTTTTTGTTTTTTGGCTATGTTCCTATCTCATAATGCAGTTTTTTTTTTTTCTGTGTGGAGGTGCTGACTCACTGTTTTAAAAAATTGAATGGCCTTATGATACAAATGGGCCTTTTGCCAACTTTTGGCGCAATAATAATAAACTAATCAGGAACAATGCCCCTCACAAGTTACTTTGTTACTGACTCAGGCCAATAACAGCCATTTTAACTAACGGTATGTTAAAACCCCATTTTGTTCATAATGAAGCAACTGTATTTAATTCTGTAGATGGTGGCAGTAAAAGTAATGAGTCGAAGTGGGAGAAGAGACGGCCTCCTGGTACCGTAGAGTTTATTGTAAGTATAGCACAAGAACAATATGGCATCCTTTAGAGAAATTGTATAAATAAAATATGAACATATCACAAACACTTCTTTGTTGCAGGTTGGACCAAATGATTCACTAAACAGTATTGCTCTCAAGTTTAACATCACACCAAACAAACTGGTCCAGTTAAATAAGCTGTTCTCCCGTAGTGTTTATCCTGGCCAGGTATGTATTGCATTAGCATCAGATTAAAAGCCACTGTTGAACATCCTTATCCATCCTGCTGAATTTGGGTTATTGGTATTCTACCAAAACAGAAACTGTTTGTTCCTGATCTGAGCCAATCGGACCAAAACTCATCAAATGGCTTAACTGAAAACTCACAAGTAAGTCAAACTTGAATAATTGCATCACAAAGAATATCTAAAAAATTCTATATGAATAACTGCATACTCGAAGACTAAGGATTTTGTTGTTTTGAACAAATGACATTCCCATTATCTAATTGTACATGTTGAATGAACTAACATCTGATTGGTCTTATAGGATGGCCTCACAGACTGCAGGACGGTCAAGTCCATCCAACGAGAACTCTCACCCAATTCAGAGGATGACAGTCCTGCGACTGTTAAATTTATCAAAATGAGCTGCAAATATTTCACAGATGGCATGGTACGAATTAACTGTATAAATTATACTCCATCGTAAGGTTGTCAAGAAATCAATACTGAGATACTAATTGATACTCAAACTAGTATTGAAGCTAGATAATTACCGGTATTTGAACATATGTCGATACTGAATTAAATCACATAAATAGGACAAAATTACACCTTCCCAGAATAATTAAATGGTCTTGAACTACCGGTATATCACAAGTATTATAAGACCACAAGGTAATATTAAAGAAACTGGCATCATGTAATCAAGCCTTTTCCTTAGTATCATAATCAAATGTGAAATTTTGTGGTGACAACAACACTTTTTCTCTATCATATTTAAATTACATCAAGACTCTTGTTTTGGTAGGGAGTGGTGGGCGGTGTCCTGATTGTTACCCCCAACAACATCATGTTCGATCCTCATAAGTCGGACCCCCTGGTGATTGAGCACGGCTGTGAGGAGTACGGTCTGATCTGCCCCATGGAGGAGGTGGTCTCTGTGGCCCTGTACAACGATGTGTCCCGTATGAGGCTGAAGGATGTCCTGCCATCGTAAGGGACACAACTGGAATCTTTTGTCCTATTTGTTGTATAACTTTCTCATGGTTCTTGTTTCACCTTACTTTATTTTACAATTTTGCGTTTTACAAGAGACTAGGCAAGGGCAATATTTTCTTTTTTTGTGTGCATTGTCTTATTGACGATAAACGAATAATATTTTTGCAGTCCATCGGAAATGTGCAACCTAAAACATGCTTGTAAATGAAGGTTCAAGTAAAATGCAAAAAGGTGAATGGGTTGTGTAACCAAAATAGTGCAAAAATATGCCCTCACTCTTGTTTGGAAGATTTTGAGGTTTGTTTGTTTTTTGGCACCTTGAATAATTTAGCATCTCTTTAAAACCACATTTTATTTCTGTGGATTATATATTACCAACCTCGTCTGTATTTTATAGTTGCCATCATCTTGCGTTGTTTTTAAGTTGATCCATTTTTAAATTTCAGTTGAATTTCTGTTTTTCTGTTCCTCATTTGTTTGCCACCATCTTGTGCCGTGTGCTGTGTGGTGCTGCGTGACCTGATAGGGACCGACCTGAGGATCTTTGTCCCGTATACAGGCCTGGGGAATGGGAGCAGCTTCCTTCAGAACGGGACTTGAACCCCTTTAGTCGCTACGAAGCTCAGAATCCAAAAAGACCTATTGTTTTGGATGACATCGATTCAACCCTATCAGAAACTGGTGTGTAACTAACTACAAAGCTGGTTAATTCTTTATAATAATAATTACATTTTAATTAGCCTTAATAAAGCATGAATAAACACGTAATTCATAATGAACAAATGGTTTATTAATAATTCAGGTTTACTATGTACTTAACTAAGGGTTTGGGTCATTACTAAGCCAAAGTTACATTAAATGGTTATTACAAAGAGGTACCCAAAACTAGTATTATTTCAGTTTACATTATACAATTTTAATTTGATTTTGTTTTGGATCAGTTTGTACAATAGGAGATCAAACTGAGAAGACTCCATCGGATGAAGGATTCACAGAGTTGGATCCTACTGTAAATGGGAGCATTGAGGACGGAGAAGGGACATCAATAACTCTAAACACTGGCAAAGACCAGATTGAGCCCCGAGGACAGATCACCACAACAGCCCAGGACAAACCAGTGCATTGTGGAACCAAGGGAAAGTTGGATGAAGAAGAAGATGAGGGAGTTGCCCAGAACAGCTCTGTTGAGGATGGATCAGTACAATCTTTATCAGAGACTCTAAAAAAGGCCGCAACATCTCAGAGTGAACAGGTTACTGAAGCCAAAAATGCCAAATCCGTGGACCATGAAAAGCTAGATTCTGTGAAGGAAGTTGAAGAGAATATGACAGACCAAAAAACTGTTACCACTGAAGGGGAACTGTCAAATCCTCAAGAAATTAGTCTAAACTCAAAAAGAACAGAGGAAGTTGCAGGCAGACCAGCAGAAGGAAATGAACTCAGTGAGGAGGAGAAACGGAAGAAAAACTATGAGGCAGAGGTGAAATCGTGGCTTCTACAGAGGATGCAGGCCCCAATTGAAGGTCCAGATTATGTAATCCAAGAAAATGATATACTCAGCACATTATAGGAACATACAGTAACTGTCTCTGAATCTGTTCTAGGCATGCTTCTGTCATCGGAGGAGAAGAGTAAAAATCCACCCATGTTTCTGTGCTTTAAAGTTGGAAAGCCAATGAGGAAGTCCTTTACCAGTGGGTTAACTTCAAGCCCTGCCCATACATCGGGAGGTTGGGGTAGACAACCAGAATACTGGTTTGCTGTGCCTCAAGAAAGGTATATAAACTAACTGTGTAACCTTTTTGGCCACCTGCTGGTCTCCATGAGGAGTTGTTGCTTTGCTTGAAATGTTCCACAGTAGGCATTACATTTAATCTATCTCCACTGAGACAAGCAGGTGACACTATCAGGCCAACTTACAAGACAGATCTGTGGAGCTCCCTTACAATGAGAATACACTTTTTTAGTAATAAAAACACCTGTACTTTAATAAATGCAAGCTAGATAAATTTAATCCCATACTGTGGAAGCTTCCAGGCAAAGTAATAACATCTCAAAAGTTACATTTATTTACTTATTAATGTGATTAGGACAATGCGTGCTAATGAACAGACATGACACAACATGTATGTAAATACACCAGATTATAACCAAAGGCTAATTTCCATCCGTTGTCTCAGGGCTGGGGTCACAAAAGGGCTAAAATAAAAATTGCACACTCCACTCATTGTACAGATCCACTCATTGCACAGATCTATTAATTGCACATTACACTCATTGCACAGTTCCCATTATTGCACATTACACTCATTACAGTTCCTATTGTTGTACCATCCAAAATATTGCACCTTGCACTCATTGGACAATTCCCATTATTGCACCATACACAATATTGCATATTCCATTCTTTGCACAGTCTCCATTATTTCAGTCAGTTTGGCCACCCATTCAAGACAGTTATATTTTATACCCACCCCCGTTATATTTTGCCCATACATACAAATATGTCAAAATTAAATCACATGTTAAAATCACATTGCCACTATAAATGAGTGTATGTTTGGTTTGACCATAACCATTTGAGCTTTAAATGAACTGTACATGAGAATGAAAGAGAGAATGTCCCATTCTCTCCAGGAGACTATTCCACAGGCTCCCACCTTGGACAGATAATACATTCTGACCAAAGGTGGTCCATCTGTGGGAGATCAATAGGGCACCTCTGGTGGTGGCTCGTGTGATCCTTGCTAAATTGTCTTTAACAACATGGTAAACCTTAAAAGAGCTTGCCTAATTTATACGGTCCTACACTCCCTCGTACCACCACTGTTAAAGGAGTACATTAAATATAAACTCCAACAGTCTATGCTTTTTCAGAACATGACAGTGGTGGTGGGAAATGTTTTTTTATGAAGTATTTTTAGGCCTCTTTTATAGACGGTTTGAATGTTTTTAAGTGTTGTGGGGCAGGCAAGAGACCAATTAGTTAATAGATAACACTGGTCAACACTAAATTTATTGTCTAAGATTTAGCTGATTTAGGATCATTTTGATGTGCTGAATCCAAAAATCACATTGGTTTTGCGCAATCAAGTCAACGTTCTGAACTAAGCTACATATTTGTTTTTGGACACTTTTGTTTACATGTATGAGTATTTTCACATCATATGATGCAAAATTCTGTTATATTTCTCGCTATAAACAAATTCTGAAGATTTTGCATGTGCCAACTTATGACTAATCGTTTTTTTTTTTATATTACAAGCGAATGAAATGGCTTCGACTAGAAGATCTTGCAAAAATAAGCCTGACATATTCTGCTACATCTGCAGTGAATACACCAATGTTCCTAACAGGAATCAAGTCACAAGTTTCATAAAGCGTGCTTACCATGCTTATTTTGGTATTAAACTTGGTGACCAAGATGAAGCTTGGGTGCCACACATGGCATCATCATGCACCGAGTATCTGCGTCAGTGGACTAAAGGCAAGAAGAGTTGTCTGAAGTTTGGAATTCCCATGGTTTGGAGGGAGCCGACATCAATAGCTACTTCTGGGATATTGATGTGACTGGGATCAACAGAAAGGACCGAAGCAGCCTCAAGTATCCTGACAGTGAATCAGCACGTCGTCCTGTAGCTCACTGTGATGAAATTCCAGTACCTGTCTTTGTAGAAGTTCCTGACATCAGTGACAAAGATTCCTCCAGTGTGGTTTAATGATGACGCTCCACATCCTTTTTCCCAAAAGGAGCTAAATGTTCAGGTTTCCTGAGAATCTGGGATCACTGAGTGATGAGCAGGTGGAGAGATTCCATCAGGACATAAAAGAGATGGAGACCAGGTATCAGGGACGCTGGGATGCAGTCATGATGGCTGATTACTGTTGGACTCTGAAGAGAGACATCCCTGCTGCTGAGCATTCAAGGGGTTCATAAAAACAGAAGTTCATGTCCTGAATTTTGCACAGTGATAACGTAACGTTCCAATTTACATGTACTTACCTTTATCAATTAACATAACGCAACATTTAATTAATACATTCTGTTAAAAAACTATTTTTTATCTCCTAAAACATTTTTTGAATGAGAAATATTAAAGAAAATCAACTGATAATGTCACAAAATTGTAATCAATTTAGTCAGAAGATTGGATTTTTCAAAATCAAATTAGCATAAAAACCTGACCTGACTGAGAAAAATGGATATCATTTTTGGATTCAGCGGTGCAAAATGGTCCTAATTCAGTTGAAAAAACACAGACAACTTTCAAAAATGTTTTTTTTGTAACCCAGTGTATTTATAGATGTAGAAATAAGTTTTAGCAGCACTCATTTTGAAGGACGATGTTGCATCTAGGATAACTTCAAGGTATTTCAATTCTGGGACCAGATCATGTTCTACTGTTAAAGACATTTGATTCAGTTTGACGTTTTGAGAAGTGCATGCAGACTGTTTTTGTGGTGTTTAAGAGGCACGAGCCCTTAAGCCAGTTCTGCACAGACGATTAAGCAGCTGTGACATCAGCAGCTTGCTGAACGGTTTTGGCTTGAGTGTAGATGATTGCATCATCTGCAGATCTTGCGGTCCAAAACTATATATTGATATGAACTCATAATTTGTCTATTTGGGATCATTACTAAAATATTAATCTCTCTGTATTTTATTTTACAGGGTAGACCACTTGTACTCATTCTTTGTACAGTGGTCTGATGTCTATGGTAAAGAGGCCCGGGAGCAGGGCTTTGTTTTGGTGGAGAAGGATGAACTGGACATGATTGACAACTTCTTTGGTGACCCTGCTTCTTGTAGCTGGGAGGTGAGTTAATTTGCAATACTAAACTGGAACATATCCTTTATTCGTCATTTTGCCTACTACAGACTCAAGTCTGTAGTAGGCAAGTATTAACCAGTAAGTATTAACCACTAATCTGAACAGAGAGCCAAATCACATTTAGATGTATTTTCACATAACGCACAATTATTATTTTTTTTACAAATTGAGTGCACATAACTATGCGATTGTTCAATAAAATATACTTTGCTGCTCTACATTGGCTTTTACATTGTTACTTTCACTACTGCTGCATCAATTTCTGTTTGTACGACAATGCATCCTTCATAATTTAACCCAATGTACCATGTAGAATTGCAAATAGTATTTTTACATTTAATTTCTTTTCTAGATAATCACCATTAATGAGGCCAAGCGTAGGCAGAGTTTTGGAAGCTGCGATGCAGACTCAGTGGACGTGCTGCCTTTGCTCACCGACAGCAGTGACCTTTTGGAAGACACCCACATTGAGAAAGTAGGTCTTTTTATCCCTGCTGAGAAATATATGAATATTATGACAAACAGTTATTGACTGGAAGGTGCAGAAAGAGATAACCAGGTTACGCCAGAACTTAAACCTGATAATTCTACTCTCCAGCTCGCCTGTCGATTACCGGCCCGGGTGCAAGGCTACCCCTGGAGACTGGCCTATAGCACTGTGAAACATGGCACAAGCCTCAAGACCCTGTACAGAAGCCTACTGGATGTGGACAGTCCTGTGTTACTAGTGATCAAAGACATGGATCACCAAGTAAGCACTGGAAAAATGTTTACTGTTGCTTACTGGTTTAAAAGAGGCAAATAAATGTAACTTTGAATCATTATTTTTCTTCAGATATTTGGAGCTTTTTCAACACATCCATTTAGAGTCACTGAAAGCTTCTATGGTACTGGAGAAACATTCCTCTACAGCTTTTGTCCTGAAATAAAGGTTTGTACATGTTTCCTTATAAAATGAAACAACTCGTATCAATACAAAAGGGATACACTGGGAATTGCAGTATGACCATGAATATGATCATTTGTATCAATATTGCTGCTGTCAGAGCATCTTCAAAACTACATCACTTGTTGTAAATATTTGTGATATGATAATGGATGACTTGCTTGAGAATTTTCAAATCATACATTTTTTCAGGTGTATCGCTGGACTGGAGAGAACTCTTACTTCGTTAAAGGGAATATCGACTCCCTGCAGATGGGAGGGGGAAGGTATGTACAAGTCAACAATTAAAGGTGCACTATGTAACTTTCTAGATGGAGGGTCTGTCACCAGCTTTTCTCCACGGATATGTTATTGCTTTGTCTGGAATGTTCCACAGTAGAGCATTAAAACTTGTCCCTCTCCATGGAGACAAGCTGGTGATGCCCAAGGCCAAGGTACAGGTCACATGTGTGGAGAAGTCACCCCACTCAGATTTATCTAATTACATGGATTCTTACTGTAAGATAAATGAGTCGACAGCCATACAGTGGAGCATTACAGGCAATGCAAAAACATCCATAGACATATAATTAAATAACATCTCTATGTTAGCCAATTCCTCACCTGAAAAGTTGCATAGTCCATCTTTAAATTTGCACAGGAAATATGTTACTGTATCAAACCCTACAAGTTAGATTGACTGGCTCCTCTCTTCTTTCTAGTGGGCAGCTTGGTCTATGGCTGGATGCTGAACTGTACCGGGGCACGACCACTAAGTGTGCAACATTTAACAACCCACCCCTCTCTGCTCAGCAAGACTTCAACATCCACAGCCTGGAGGTCTGGACTTTTGAGTAGCATCAATACAGGTCCTACCCATGAGCTTGAACATCACTGGATCTATTCTTTACCACAAGGAGCCAACCTCATTATCCCAAAATACTCCTGCTATTCTGTGAAAGAATTTGACTGGGTAAGTGTAGGCTTGTGCATTTTGAAAGGTAAGATGATTCAGGATTTAGCCTAATGAGCCTAACCTACAGGCAAATTGAGATTTTTGGATTGTGCTGTTTAACAGATGTGAGAAAATGAATTTGTCCTCACATTGTATTGACTGCCTTAACTTTCACCACTAGTTGTCCCAGCATGCAGACTGCCTTATTATTTACCTATTAAAAGATAACCATTCTTTAGGGCCAAAAGGAAAACACTGAGGCCAGTCTGCTTTTGTTACTGATGAGGGTAAAGTCTTTGTAAATACCAAATTATAAATAAGCTGTTCAACAAGCTGTGTGTTCATGTATAGACACTATTGTTTATATAATTTGTATGTTTAAAATGTACAGAATTGATATTCAATCTCAAAGGTTGGAGAGGTGCATTGCTTTTCTTTACTACACAACAAATTCAGAACTTGAAACTCTGAGCATTTGCATCCAATTAGTTTGATATTGTTTACATTAGAATCCTCCCTTTTAAGGGTCTTTATGTTCCTCTAAAGGCGTTGGGGGCATCCAGAGTATCTAAGCAGATTGTTAATGATGACTGAGTTGCAAATTTGCTCACATTTTATAATCTTCAAGTTTTTATTTTGATTAGATTGTATTTTTACATTCCGTTTTTACAAAGAGTGTTCAGTTTTTATGGTCTTTCTTTATGAAAATGTGAATTCCATTTAGATTTTGAACTAGTTGGCGCAGCACAAGCAGCACTACACTTGAATATTAATTAATCATAATTCCACTTTATCTTTCCATTGTTCCAAGCTGCAGCCAGTTTTAGATTTATTGACTCACTTTGCACTAAAGGGGTTTATTGACTGTTCCTTACTGAAGCCCTTGATATAAAGTATTTTTGTTAAATTATTTTCACTCAATATTGGTCACTATAACACAATGGAAACACAACCACACCTTGGTTTATTGAGTTTATTTCAAAGGGATGTTATTTCATGGGACGTTTTAAAATAAAGGCCCAAAGGCTTTTATTTTATGCCACAAAGCTAGAACTTATTTTAAAGGGATATTTACGGAAACTTTGTGTGCATGAAAACAACAATGCAAATGTCCAATACCATTATCATACATGCCATAATATTTACTCATTACTTCATGTTAAACTGATCTTCGTTGTTGTGGCTGTTAAATGTTGTGACTGTGAATGCTTTCAAAGTATTAGCTGTAAATCCATAATTGGTGTGATTTATCACCGAGAATCTATTTATTGTGTGTTACTGCAACCACATTTAAGCCAAATAAATGGTAAATATAACTCATTATGTGTCGCTGTATTCACTTTTACTCAGCGTTACTGAGTTTTTAATCTATCCCTACCCCTGATAGTTGGGGGAGACAGTGACTTCTATTAGTGTTCACTGTTCATATTCACACTGATGTTCATACAGCGGATACAACTAACTATGAGTAGCCAGCAAGTGTCCTTTACTTTGCTGTTTCTATGTACGACCTCCTTCCTACATGTCTCCTCTCCGTGGTCATCATTTTATTGTAATGTATGTATTCAAGTGTGTTTGTTGTGATGGGGTGTTCTTGACTCCTAAACATCCCCAGCGCCCCCTACTGACAACAAGGATATAACAGGAACAAGTAAACAATGGCAATTACAGAGATACTGCATTACATTTAAAACCACCTGGTGTTTTTGTTTTTTTTTTTTCTTCATGTTAGCACCGAAGACCACCGAAACGTAGCATGTCATTTTGCCTAAATAAAGGAGTTTTACTGTGAGTCAAAGAGAGCCTCGGATCCCCTTCTGTTTTTTTCTAGTCTATTACCTTCTGGATCATCCAAGAGGACCTGCCTAACAGTATTTGATTTGGCCCATGAACGCACTCATCCTTCATGTTTAGTGTTAGACCAAAGCCTCACACCCGCAGGGAGTGTTGATGTCATCAGCTGATACTTTGCAGTGATATCACCCTGCCAGAAAAGTTTTAAGAAAAAAAATAAAAATAAATTTTTATATATATATATATATATAATTTTTATTTTTTTAAATAATAATACAAAATGGACTCAAACAACATTTTCAGGAGTCTGTGATCAATACGAGTGACCGTGGTCCTGATTAGAAGTTTGATTTTCAACAAAAAGGTGAGCGTGACTGAAAAACTGTTGGCAAATGCTAGCTAGCTTGTGACTGTAATGTGAGAGGAACTTGTTACAGTACGAATCTGTTTTAGTTCCAACTATATCAGTGTTTTGCGGTCAGATTATGTTAAAATAAAATCAGATTAAAGGCACACAGAGCCCCAAAGTGAGCACAACCCCCAGTTAGCGTCACACCGCCAGGTATTGTCGATGACATCAGCTGCGAAGTAGGAAGTACATTGGAAACCAATCGAAACAAATACACTGGGGAAACTTTAAACTTGTGTAATAGTTAGAAACATTCACTGCAAATAGAAGGTTATGAATTGTATTGATTATCGGCATATTAAATGGATGAAGATTGTATTTTCTGCATAATATCAAAAGGCGAAGACAAAGAAACAGAAATTCTTAAACAGGTAATTCTCTCTATTAGCCTACCCTCCGCTCATTCATTCATTCATACATTCTCAATTTACACTCATGGCCAAACTCTTATTTGCAGGTAATAATAACTAATAAGTAACTAAAATTTGACTTTATTATAGATCCATTGTTGTAATAAATGAGTAGATGAGTTCAATGACCACCTGAAGTCTGTTTATTAGACAGTATTAAAAGTTGGTCACTTTTGTTTTTTTTACAGGATGAAGAACTGATGTGTTTCCGAGACATTAATCCTGCTGCCCCCCATCACTACCTTATTATACCCAAAGTACATATTGTCAGCTGTCTATGTTTACAATGGTATCACCACAGTCTTGGTATGGCTCCTTCTTCTTTATTCTAAGGCAATTAGTTTTAAATAAGTGGAATGTTCTCAAAATATATACCTTGAAATAAATAGGCTTGTTGTTCTGCTTAGCAACTACCCACTATTACTTAAGTTCTTCTATCTGTTACTTACTTCCCACATTGTTATCGATCGGAAGCAAAAACAACTAAGCCTAATTTTATATTTTTGACTTGGAAAATAACCCTTGTGTTTTAACATTCAGTTGAGAGAATGGCTGAAATGGGCAAAGCTGTTTTACTAGAACAAGGGGTTAGTGACATGACAGACATTAAGTAAGTAAGCAAATAAAGTAATCCTCAAAACTGTATTTTCAAATAACAGAAACTGAAACTACAGTATTGGTAATGTTCTTGCAGGCTTGGTTTTCATATACCGCCATACACTTCAGTGAATCACCTCCATCTTCATGTAGTCGCTCCCACAGAGCATATTTCACACTATTTACGTTATAAATTCACCCCTGGCGAACGATTTGTGGAGGTAAGAAAAAAACACCTCAAGTGTATTTTTATAGGCAGGTTTGCAAATTAACAGAAAATGGTCCATCTGTTGGGCAACTACTATTTATATTAATAATTATACAAGTCTAATGTTTTTTCTTTTTTGGTAGGTTGACTATTTTCAGAAAATTCTGCGCAACAGCCAGCCTCATAGTGAATTACACAGCTGCTGCCCTCTCTGAAGAACTACACAATATTGATGAAGACAAATGCTAGAATCATGCAAAGGTTGTGATTATACTCAGGGCAAGAACATTAAATGTAGTAATGCAATATTTCCATGCATAATTTGTAAGATTTAAACTTTTAAACCTAATTATAATGACTTCATTAAGTATAGTAGTATTGCGTATAGTATTTACAATATATATTCTTTGATTCCATATTTATTTCATTTCTGCACAGGGATATTTTTCATCTTAGGATAAAACTTACTAACATCTACATATTGCCCACCAAAAAACAAAGATTGGCCTAACTAACATGATGTGTATGTGTCATTGTAGTCAGCTGTATGAAGGGGACTTAAAAGTACAATAAATGTGAATATGTAAATTTAAAGATAAAAAGAGACCAATGCACTTTTGTGATAAGTGATTATCTATAGTAGAATTTTATCTACAGGTTCAATACATTTAATAAATAATAAAACCACCTTATCCAGCAGATAGTTTGCGAGGAAATCTGGAAACATTCATCAGGGTGTTTGGCAAATGTAAGAGAACACTTGAATGTCACACACGGAATGCTTGTGTCATCCATTGCTCTATTTTCAGCTACACCCCCACTTTACAGTATTTTTTAATGGAGCCTCATGTAGCAATTGTGGGAAACAATTGTAAGTTTTGTGAAATAGCAAACAACCAGACCGATACAGAGGTCTTAATGAGTGTAAGTAGCTAGAATTCGAAGTTCATTTATCAAAGTTATGTTAAGCCATTTGTCACTATAAACGATCTCGGCAGGACTGCGAGATGGTATGTTTTTGTGACTTGAAGCCAGGGGACACTCATCACTACCTCATAATTTCAAAGACGCGTATTGACAATTGTATGAAACTGCAAGCTGACCACATTAAACTTGGTGAGGCTTGAGTTTAAACGTTCCTTGCTTGTTGTCAGTAATTTCACATGACCATCTATTCCTCAATTCTTATGTGTTTACAGTGGGGGAAAAAATGAAAGACATGGGGATGAGGATGCTACAAATGAACAAAATGTCAGATTTAGATGATTCAGGTAGGCTGATTGTATTTTGCAGTAATCTAGGGTGTACTTCAGGTTTTTTTTTACAGTAGTATTGACCATCTTGAATGCTGTAGAATGGGGTTTCATGTACCTCCATTCTCATGAGTGCCTCACCTCCACTTTCATGCTTAGGGGTCCAGTCAGTCAAATCCACAATGGATGGTGCATGGACAAATTCACAAGTCCATGCACCACTATGGGCCACAGTCTCACTGGTTCATCACTTTAAGTATAGCTCACACATGCTGAACAATATTTACAAAACACAATAGATTAATAATATACTCTGTATGTCATTAAAGACTGGTCTACTTTATGCAGGCCAGCCAGAGTTTAATTTCATCCCTAGTTTGTGGGGACACCATCTCTTGATTTTTGAGTGTGAAGGATCAGGAAAATATAACCTGTCTGAGAAATTATAATGATGCGTAATGGGAGTGTCTGGTCCAGTATCTGTTTTGGTCCCCCAACTCATGACACCAATGCAAAAGTTCTCCACTAACTGATTTACAAGTTGAGCCTAATTGTATGTCTACTATGAATATTATAATTATTTGTTTTAGGTAGACTATGTGCTTTCTGAAGCTGAAGACGCATGGAAAAGTACAATAAAATTTTATACAGCTGTCACTGCACACAGTACACATATTATACAATATAATGCCAGCATTCCCTCCATGTATTTAGGAATACATTTGATATCTAAGATTTATGTGTCTATACTGAGGTTGATACATTTTGAATTGAATTTTTATTTGAAATAATTGTGTCTTATACCTAATGTCTATTTTCTCAACTGTAAACTACTGGCATATGTTTTAAAATGTGCACATAATATAATACATTTCCTGAACATTTGCACCACTTGATGTCACTCTAGGGCTAAGCTAACGTGTATGTTTCGTGGTAAAAGGATTCTTTGGTATTCATATCTATAAAACACATACAATTTGAAATTGGACTATTCTGGCCAATTCTTAAAAATGTATCTATTATGTATATTTAGGTCTGGTTTACCCAAACTATATTGTACGTAGGCCAATCGTAATTGATCAAATGTGATTAAATGAGTAAATAAGCAAATTCAATAAAAACATATGAAGTGAATAGAAATGTCTGATTAGTCATCTCTTCGATAGTTTTTTAGACTGTAATACGTGATAGTTTATCCAGACCGCTCTAGATAGTGACGCTTGATTCTTGACATTTTACGTTGACGTGCTGAAGCTCCACCTCTTTTACAGTCAACAACTGGAATCCAGCTATTTTATTTTCGTCAACTAGCTTTGCTACGCTATTAACCATGGGCATTTCGTTAAATACATAGAGAGGATTTACCTTTTTGTGCTGATGTTTGCATGGGACAGGTTAACTGGAAATTAAAACATCGAAATAGGACCGATGAGCAACCACTGCAAGTTAAAGGGCCAACGAGAGCGAAGTGATCGCCTTGCATACCGTCCATTAGCCACTTCGCAAAGCAGCTAGCACAGCTAACAGCAGAAACAGCGTTAGCTGCATTGGACAGCTGCTCGGATAACCCTGCGTGCCTTCAACAGTAGCTCGTATACAGCCGAGAACAATGCTTCGCCCCTGACACTGGTGAGTTTAATAACATTTTATCTGCTGATAATGACATAAAAACGTGCGTTACAAATTTGTAATGACTCGCTCTAGCGGTGCAATAAAAGCCTGCACTGGCTCGCCATTGGCCCGGTTGTAGCAGTAGCAACGCAGAGCCACGCCTGGATGAAACATTAATGATCCTTGAACAAATTCAGAATAATCTATTAGTATGAATCAATAGTTGTATAGGTATTCTGAGTAAAGCATGGCCACTGTTTGCTTTTCAGAGAGAGTGAGGCCCTGTTGGTTGTCACTTTGGGGAGACCACAGAAGAGGTTTGGTTGAGTCCAGCGGTGTCTCTGAGGACTGGAGGGGCACCGACATCCTTCACTGATGCTCTCCTGGTTCTGACCTGCCACAGCTTCCAACATGATGCCAGTAGGTATCTGGGGACTCTTCTGCTGCAGTAAGCAAGCTGCACAATGATAGACTAGCTGTGAAATATATTCCTATTTATATTACACATTAAATAAATTATGTCGTTACACTATAATTCATAGTTAATTCAAAGTCTAGTTAAATTAATTTAAAATCGTTATGCACTACTGCACTAAGTTGTGGGACAGGATTTGTGTTTGTACGTAGTGTATATCAATAGTGTTCGAAGTTGTTTGTAGTACAGAGAATAGACTGAATGCCTGAATGGTAATAATGCTTTGTTGGATTTCCTTTGTCGCTTTTAGTACTGAGAATACAGTGAGGAATTGTGGGAAAGACTGATTTCAGCCTTTTTGGCCTTCGGGGAGGGGAACATGAACTTCACTACAGGATAAGTTTACACTAAAAAATAGGTCTCCTCATTATAAAGAGGGGTGGTGTTGAGTTTTGATCCACTTCTGTCACATCACAGTGCGTACTAAATAGCACTTTAATCTCCATGCTGCTAAAAATGTATGTATCATCATTAAATAACTCACATTGCTGATCAATAGGGATATGTAAAAGGTATGTAAAATGAAGTCTTGCAGTATGAGTTACTAACTTGCTGCTGCATTTGAACTTGAATCCATTTGTCTCTTGACTGGTCTTCACTTGTAGAGTTTGTTTTGTCTGTGGCTAATTAAGTTATGAGTGTGGTAATACCTATAGAAAATATTGCTATAAACAATATTATTGAAACTCATTTTATGCCACTGGCACAATAAATGGGATAAAACGGGATAGTACCCGTAAACCTTTTTCTAAATTGATTAAATGTATTGAATTAACATAAGCAGCAACAAATAAAAGATAAGATAAATAAAAAGATTTAAATAAAAGATAAATACTGTAGTATTAACATCCATAACATTTGACATAGCAGCTATTCAGCCTTCTGCTGCGTCATCATTCGTATTATGAATAGTACTAGTGCAACACACATGATAAAATTGTTCCAGCTTTGATTTATTGACTGATAAATTGATACTTCTCATGACTGGCTTATGTTACATGTTTTTTTTTTTTTTTTAATTCAATTTTTTTTTCTTGTATAACCTTCAAGCCCGACTGGTAGAACATTTTTCTTTGATACGTCTGACTGCATTGACTGCAATAGCATTTGTATCCAGTGCCCTCGATAGGCTGCTATGGGGCATCCGAGTCAAAAATCCAGTGAAGCAGAGTACTCCCTTGGATCTTGCGTGACTTTGGCAGCCAACAAGGCCTCAGCAAATCTGGGTCCGTGTGGCTGCGTTTGACTAATGCTGTTGTTAAGAGGAACTTTTGAGCTGAGGAGACTGTCACATAGCATTAATCTCAGGGTGCAGTGGAGTTGGCCTGGGATAGACTCACAGAGGAGGTAAACATTGTTTAGTATGTGTTGTTGCATTTTTTTTAATGATGGTGGTGTGCAGCATAAAAATAGAATTAGTTGAGTCATGACAGCGTTACACATGGAATATGGATAAATGGCATTGGCTCTTTTAACAGTGGTACGGATTCTCCCCCACTTATATTTGTCCTTTGGAAATCATAATTACTTTAAATTACTATATATACTAACCAATTTTGTGGGCTATTTTAGATTGTTAATTGAATTTTCCAGTTTCTTTGTTTAGGGGTGGTAGGTTCATTTACATCTTGGGTGATGGGATTATTTTCACCCCCTTATTTAATCATATTTCATGACAAAATCTGTCCATCCACAGCAAATCCATGTGCAGCAGTCTGTCTGTTGAATAGGCAAACCTTTTACAGTTGGATCCTCATCTGACACAACACTCCTCTGTTGTCCAGGCTTGGGACTGACTTGGGACCCGCTGTGGCTTGATTTAATGTTTTTATCAAACGTAAAATGAGAGCATTTTAAGCCATTATTAAACAAGAAAAACTTGCATCTAACTTCATAAAAGGCTTGTATACTGTAAGCATTCTGGCCACTTGTTGCATAATTTGTCTCGCATAATATGTCTACAGTGTAAATAAATACTTTTGAAGAAGATTATGTCTTTAGTACTTACACCTACCAAATGCTAATAATAGGTAATAAGGGTGGGAGGAGACAAGACATTGACTTGTGTTATTATAAATGATCATAAACAGTTTTATTCATATATTACTAAGATTTTATGAAACATTTTTAAATGTATCCTAATCAATGGATTTTTTCATTAATCATTTTGTGATTAAGGCATTGGTTCCACAGCAAAATCTTAACATTTACTGCATTTTTCAACAGTTTAATGTACTGTTCGGTTTCCATAGCGACAAGAAATCTTGTAGTGCGAGATCCTGTCCCATCCCAAACGTGTATCCACATTAACTGGCAGAGAGGCAATGATATGGTATTTTTGGGACACTTGCCATTAGACCTGGCTAAGTTTTCCTCCTCATCCACCAGTCAGTCCCTGTCCTCTCGGGCTGTTTATCTCTCTCTCCTTCTCCCTCCCGCTCGGAATTACACATAGACCCAAGTGTTTTTCCTCCAACCTCCTCTGCAGCACTTTTCAAATCCACGGACCGCTGCCTGCTCCGTGTATCAGGATGGCATAACAATTAAGTCTTTACAGCCGATCCTAAAGCTACAATGATGAAGCGTTTTGTGACTATAGTGTTGCGTAGCCTGGTTAGCCTGTCCAAGGAGAATCGCATTTGGGCAAAGGAGCATCCGCGGGCACCTAAGGAGATCAGGAGGAAGCGGAGGGCAGCCAAGAGAGCCACCAACATGGGCAGACACAACTTAGTGAGAGCGGTTGGTCAATTTGATCTCTAACTGCATTGCGTTGTAAATGGTTTATTGAATGAGATTTGATAATCTATTGATCTGTTATTGGCTGAATGATTAAAATGATGTCTGTCACAAGTACTAATACGTTTAGTGCGACTAGGGATTTAGTGTGCAGTTATAGGTGACATTTTGAGGACTTTTCACCATTTAAAAGATATAATATTTTGTTTTCAATTCTTAATTGCTATGGCAACCATCCCAATTTTTCATCATTCTGAAACCCATGGATAATGTTTAGTTTTTCCTACATATATTTGTATTTGTGCCCAATATATTTGCTCTTCTTGATTGTTCTCCAAGTGTTATCAGTGTATCAATGTTATCATTATATATGATCTATCATTATTAATTATATGATCTATATTTAAACTAACAGATTTTACAAGAATGTTACTATAGAACATTACTGTTATATATTCATGGGTTTCAGCTTCATATTATACGCAATATTTGAGGACCTTTCCCCCTTCAGAAGATATAATATTTTGTGTTAATTGTTAATCTCTATGGCAATAGTCCTTTTTTATCATTCTGAAATGAATGGATGGCTGAAGGCAGCCTCATGTCATATGAGAACATAAAATTACCTAAACTGCATATCGTTTACTGCTGTATTGCTCCTTGTGAGTTGGTTCACTGCCACAGCTGAAATATTGGACATGTTATAGGATTTTTGTAAAGTGACCGGAGTGAGACCTTTAGCGGTGGTCCCTGAGCTCCAACCAGTTTCCAATTGAGCCAAAATCTAAACAATTACACTGTGACTGAAAACACACAGAGTCTCAAGGAAATGTCCATGAAACACTGTCATCATTAAAATGAGTCATTCTGTCCCTGGATAATAATGTGGTCTCAGCCTAACAGCAAACCTCTGGTAATATTTTTAACACAGTTGAGCACTGTTATATTCTACATTCAAAAAGATTCATTATTTTTGCAGATTCTTGATTCATTCTTGTCAATAAGGCAAAAAAAAAAATCACATTTACTTTCCTTGCATATATAGGTTATAATTTTTTTTGAGTCAGTGTTATTTTTTTCTTCTTAAAAGCTAACAAATATGTCTTTCATATTGACATAACAGTTTTTTAATCAGAGCCATTTTTCTTTAAAAATATATTGAGAGCGGATTATAGATCCCTTGACTAAAAAGCCTCATGCTGATGATTGACAATTTGAAATGACTGGATCTTGATTTGATTAAAATTTGATTCATTTTACAGCCCATAGATACACCCCTTATGTAGTAGCACAAGCCTATGTGCCTGAATAGGTCTTTTCTTATTCAATAAAATTCAAGCAACTTTATTAGTCCCCAAGGAGCAAAAGGCACAAAGCAGAGCTGCAGATATTCACAAACAACATAAAGGGATAAGGACAAAATACATGCAGAAGTATTGTATACTTTCAAACATTTTGTTGCTATTCTGAACATTTTTCAACAGTAATTGTGAGTTATAATTGCAAATTCATCTTGATTACCACATTTTTTTGTCTTTTTTCCCTTTTGCATCTGACTTGTTTGTTTACCCTCATTCCAGAATATGGTATTTATTTTACTAGCACACAATTTTTGTATTTATTTTTCCTTTGAATTACCACCATACAATATAATATGTGTATGTTTGCTGATATGTCCACTTATGGTATCATTACTGTACAAAGTCATACAGCCAATCCCTCATAGTTGGATCCAAAGGTCACATTGCCGCAACTGTGCCGTGTCACCTTCTGCAGTTTGACAATGTTTAGATCTGCGTTATAATTCCAGTGCACGTACTCCATCTTAAGGCTTTGAAAGACATCCAAAAATGTAACAATTTTCCTAAACATCACTCAGGTGTATACGAGTATTTCAGTTGCATTGCTGTACATGTAAGGGCATGCAGTGCTATGTGGTAACTCACGGACTGCTTTGGGACCACTAATCACAGTTAACAACAGAATGACAGGCAGAGGCATGAGTCTAGCACAAAGTAAAGAGTGGGCCAGTGTACTGCAAAATGTTCTGTCAGCACTAAAGCTTTGTCCCACACATGAGAGGGTTAAACCTGGCCCCAAAACACCAGTTACATGCAATGTGTATAAGGCTGAGCTGTTTTGAGATGAAATATATGATGCATTTTCAAAGATCAAGTTTCAGTTTGTATTTCTACCGGCTTTAGCATTTTATATGCAAGTGAGGTATGCACTTCTAAACTAACACAAGAATCACGTGCATTGCAGATAGGGGTGGGCAATATTGACAAAAAAATCATCATGTTAAATTTTGCATATCTTCAAAACAATCTTCTTAATCTGCCCACCTCTAATTATTTCTGGCTTGTTTCTGTGGTATGCCATACTGAGAAACCTTCCCGGCATAGTAATAACATCTC
Organism: Periophthalmus magnuspinnatus; assembly: GCF_009829125.3. Taxonomy (NCBI): domain Eukaryota; kingdom Metazoa; phylum Chordata; class Actinopteri; order Gobiiformes; family Gobiidae; genus Periophthalmus; species Periophthalmus magnuspinnatus. Next base: position 14,989,043 of record NC_047149.1, read on the forward strand.
CAGGGCTACGAGAAGCACTAGAAAAGTTACATAGTGCATATTTAGTCTTCCTGCCCTTTTGTGGCATTTGTTCCACTGTGGTCTCTGGAGATTAAATATGTGAAATTTCTATGGCCATAATAGTAATGTTATGTTTAATATTTATTTAAGTAATTTCTTTTTTCTTTTTTAGATGATTTTGACCGTTTATCTCAGTGATGGGGAACAGGCTGTGACGGAGGTGCCAATCACCCCGGAAACGACGTGCCGTGACGTGGTTGAGTTTTGCAAAGAGCCAGGCGAGAGCGGCTGTCACCTGGCAGAAGTCTGGAGGGGCAACGGTAAGAAGTAACCCAACAAATTATAACCTCGTAAAGGAATGAAAAATATCTGATGCTGATTTCATTTGGGAGCCTAGTTTACTCAGAGATTATTTGGGATTTATGCTGGCACAGTCACAACAGCACTGACACAACAGATTTCTCCCCAGTCAACACACGCTCGTTTTCATCCTTGTACCAGACACACCCATGTTATCAGCATTTTTTCACTGACTGCCACACCCCTTCTAAGGACGACATCCTAGCTGGAGGCTTTACGAACTAATGTTATGTAATAGATTTGGCTGGATCTTGTTTAATACAGCTGTCTGGGACTAAAACCAGTTCAGTGCTTTCTCTATCTACCCAACAGAACTAAATCATATTCTACTGCTCAGTAAAGTTGCAAGTTTGGATCTAGATTTATTTTGTTATGCTAAATGTTTTCCCTAATTCTAAATATAAAATACTATGGTTATTTCTACAGAGCGAGCGATCCCCTTTGAGCACATGATGTATGAGCATCTACAGAAATGGGGACCTCGGAAACAAGAAGTCAAATTCTTCCTCCGGCACGAAGACTCACCAACGGAGGGCAGTGATCAAGGTACACAGCAAACGGACTTAGTAATTATTTTTCAGTCTTTCCAATGTTTTTTAGTTGCCTAAGGTTAACATTGTAATTACAAGTTTGATCAAGTTGTTTTCAGTCACACTTCTATTTTTGTTTTTGAATGTCAGTGTATTTCATTTTCATCTGCAATTTTCAATAAAGTTATGTAAATTGTATCCCTCAAAATGCATGTTGCAAGTAAAATGATTTCCTTTTTTAAACAGGGAGTCAGCAGTCTCAGGACCAAACTACACGCAGAGGAGGAAACACTGGAGAGAAGCACAATGAGAATGGGGTAAAATTTATCTTAGAATTGACAGTAATGTATAAGTAAAAGACATAAAACCTTTGTTTTATGCCTTGCGTTTTATGCACAGATCTCATTGATAGTTTTTATAGGTGTCCCATTATTGAGCTACTGCAGAGTCACAGAGCAGAGAGCATTTGTAAGAGCAGCCTCTGGCTCAGTGTTTTTGCTGGCATCTGTCTGTCCCAGATTTTACAATGGGCAAGTGTTATGGTCAAGGGACCCCTAATTCTACCTCAAGGCTCTGAGTGAGCATCCAAATAAAAACAAAGATGCTTTATTACAGTAGGATTCTTATGTACTGCAGATACTGTATGAAGCCTTTTTTTGTAATTCTTAATGCAGAGGTGCGATGACAGATCCCAGTAGTAGTAATCTCAGTTAGACACAATATTGATCTGCTGTCACTCTTGCATCACGTCTTGTCTTAGCCATTATCTGTCAACTTGATGTGAATTTTCTTATTAAAATGTGATTTAGAGGATTATTATGGCGATGCAGCCTGATGATATAACCAGCCCTAAGAGGATCATTGCATTGGCGTTTTGTATGGGCCACTGCCCAAACCCCAGGGGCTTTGTGTCCATCGAGCAGAGCTGATCGTCCTCTTGAGAGGCCACTGCATCTTAAAGAGCACAGGTGCCCCAGGGCAGTGACAAGAAGCAGGCATCTTAAAAATGTATTCTGTAGAGCCGGAGTTTCATGACATTTGGAATTAAAATGTTTTAGAGATGTTAATATGGTGATTATGTAACTAGTGGGTTTACCTTGTCACGATCTGAGGGTGTGTGTGTGTGTCCGTGTCCCTGGGCTGAACTGTCACTGATGCTCCACTGCACAGCCCTGCTTTAGTGACTGTGGCCAATGGTTTCCTCTACACGGCACATCTCAGCCTCATCTGACTCACCTCTTCCTCAGAATACTCAGGGTGATATTTTTGTTGTTTTATCACCGTTGTATTTCTGTGAATCACCCATTTAGTATGTTGATGCTAATTTTGTCTCAGAATATTCATTTATACTAAATATTCTAAACTCCTGTCTTTTTCATCTCAACACTTTGCCATTTCTCAGTCCCTCTGTGCCATTGCTGTGGGCAGTATATCTTATGTATGTGTGTTTTGTAGGTGGGGGGCCAACGTGTGGAGCTCACTCTGTCCGAGCTTCAGGAGATGGCCACACGGCAGCAGCAGCAGATCGAGGCTCAGCAGCAGATGCTCGTTGCAAAGGTAAAAAAGTCTGTTTATAATCAGATCATCCCATGGGGCAATGTTCATCTGATTGCAGTAATTATGTATGCACTATGTATGAGTGTGATATGTGCCAATCCATGCTGACAAGTGACTTAGCAAGACTTAATAGCAGTGTTTCCCACAGGTTTATATGAGTATGACTATGTTTGCACAGTCAATCCTTCTTCAATAAGTACATAGAATACAATGTTTGGAGTAAATATGTCACTTATTGCCTCTACTGAATAAAGATTACATAAAGGTACTTATATTTAAAAAGCAATAAGCATCATTTTTAATACTCTTTTATTGCTTAGCATCTTTTAGCCTATGGGGACAAAAGTTTACTATGGCACCACCGCAGTCTTCTCTATTAATGGGAAATACTTCATAAGAATTTCACCCACATTTCGACATTTGATCAGTCAAATCACCTCTGCCTGGCTCTTACATTTTCAATTTCTTAACATAGTTTACTGGTATCAGTATCAGATGTAAGACTCATGGTTCAAACGGCAGTTGCATAGCTTTTATGTTAGCAGAGCAAAAGTAGGCCCCCTCAAAGCCCTGCAGTCATTTGGAACCTGGGACTGTCATTTCCTATTTTCTGACAAACTGGAGCAGTTCTCAGTGGGACGGAAAGTCATTTGACCCTTTCTTAATCCTCAGACAGTCTCGACACAGCTCCACAGTCTGAGAGAGTCTAGATCACTGATGTGAAATATAGAGTTTTTTGTTATGTTATTTGTACTTTTATAATTGCTTTTTTTTTTTAATGTAATTTATAGGAGCAGCGTCTGCGTTACCTGAAGCAGCAGGAGCGGCGGCAGCAGCAGACTGTTTCAGAGAGCGAGAAGCTGCAGAGACTGAAGGAGCGAGTGGAGAGTCAAGAGGCCAAGCTCAAGAAGATCAGAGCAATGAGGGGCCAAGTGGACTACAGCAAGGTCATCAACGGAAACCTGTGTATGTATTAGCTTATAGAAATGTCACATAGTGAGAAAGTTTAACAGGAAATCACTGGACCTATCCATATTAAGTTGCGTTAGACCAAAGTAAAATAATGATTTACAAATGTTATAATTTCATACTGAATACCTGAATTACCTCGTACCTGGGTATAACTGATTAATATAAAGTATTTTATACAATTTTAGTCTTCTTCCTAAGTATTGAAGCTAACTCATTGACTCTTTTTCAGCGGCGGAGATTGAGCAGGTGACCAGTCTGTTCCAGGAGAAACAGTCAGAGCTGCAGGCCGCGGTGCTGAGAGTGGAGCAGTTGAGCCTGCAGCTGGAGGAACTGCGAAGGGGGAAGCTCAATGGAGTTCAGAGCACCTTAGGGGGACAAGTGGCCGGTACTGCCGCGCTAGAGCTCAAGAAACTCTACCAGGAGCTTCAGGTAAAGAGAAGCTCATGTTTAATGCACAAATAATTGAATTGTGTGTTTTTATTTGTGTTTTAATAATGGCACCGCCAACATTTAAAGTGTATTTGACTTGTAAGACCACACATTTCGCTAAAACATAACTATCATAATTAAAGATGTTACTAAAAATTTTGCCTGATTTCTTGGACATGGGCAGCAGTAATGATAATAGCAGATTTGTGCAGGCAAAGAAGGAATTTAGCTACATGCCAGCTTTATGTGAAAAGGCCCAGTCATAGAGTCATTAACCATAAAATATCTGCACTAATAGAAAATCCACATTAAATCATGGGCTCTTAAGAATGTTATGGTGTCACATCAGCCTATTAATAAAACTTAATGCTTGATTAATAATAATGTTACCGTTTTCTGTTTAGATTCGCAACAAATTGAACCAAGAGCAAAATAGTAAGCTCCAACAACAGAAGGAGCTCCTCAACAAACGCAACATGGAGGTGACGCTGATGGACAAGCGCATCAGCGAACTACGGGAACGGCTCTACAAGAAAAAAGCTGAGGCACGTCAAAAAGAGAACCTCCCTGTAAGACTAGAAGTGCATAACACATACAAGTGAAGACAATATTAGTCACTGGGAATGAAAGTATATTCATATACATCTGAAAGAGGTTCACTGCATAATTTCTCTAATAAAACTCCTTATTTTACAGCTCAACAGAGCCAATGGGCCTCCCTCTCCTCAGCCTGCCCCTGGAACACTGGGGAGGGTGGCTGCTGTTGGGCCTTATATTCAGGTCCCTTCACCTGGTCGTCAGGAGGGCTACACACTACCCCCCGAACCACTGAAGCCTCAGAGTCTGGGAGTCAACAACCAAACCAACCAGGGACGGCCCAAGTCAGGTTAGTTATATAATACAGGCATGTTTGACTATAGGCTGTAAATTTTGTGTTTTGGTGTGCGTACAGGACTTTGTAAATATGATGTAGACCTTGCACAAATGATGTTAATACTTTCTATATCTTGCATGTTACTCTTTTCCTTGCTACCTTGTCAGTTTTCCACCTGAAGAGTTTTTATGTAGCTCCTGTTCCTCTAACTCTGCTCTCTGTCTGTGTATGTCATGTATACTCTTGTCCCTCCCTTCTCTCATGTCACTGTTGTCTTGTCTTTGTTATGTCTGTTTGCTTGGGTGGGTGGGGCGACGCTTGTTGGGCAGATGGTGTGCGAAAGCCCCCCGGCCCATGGAAGGTGTCTGATTTAGACATCGTAGTGGACCCGGTGCCCCCCGAAACGCAGCAGCCAGGTCCTGTAGCCTCGTCTGGCTCTGACGGCTCGTCCCGTGAGTGCTCAGTGCTGCTTAAGCACAAGGAAGGCACCTGCTGAACCTTCTCTGTAGACTCCTGGAATCCTCAGCAGCTAGACTCTTTATTACACATATTCTTGGTTTTCTCTTTACTGTGATTTTTAACTACATGAATTAAATTAATGCCATTCTTTTTTTCAAATTCATTGATACAATTGACATTCCTGAAACCCTATTATTCTTTAGGTTTCTCTTTGAACTCTGAAATAGATCCAGCACACAGAGATATCTGCTGCCCCCTACAGTCCAAACGTTGATGGTAAATTAAAGAGCTGCTGATAATTTCTGCACACATTTGTGCCCTTCTTTGTGAGAGGGTTCATTCAGTCGAGTGCCACAAAAATGTCCTTTAACTACAATCGTGACTCCTGACATGTTTGGACTTCTTTTTAACCTCACCTCTCATTCACATCCTAACATTTAACATGCCCAAGAATACTTCTTGTCCATGTTAAAGAGACCAGCTTTAATATGAAAACATTAATAACAGTTTGTTTATTATGATTTAATGTTTTTTTGTTGTTGTTTTGCTTCCTTTCACCCTATAAAAAGATAATTTTATAATTGATAAAGCAAACATTAAAGCACAGAACATTAAACCCCTTTATATTTTGCTGTAAGTCTCAAGATAATTTCATCCTATTGATCCTAAAACAGTGGTCTATTAATTATGGCTCTGGGCTGTATTTGAGACCATTGGTGATGAGATTTTTTTCTGGTAAATTGGGTTATTTACAATGTAATAGGATGTGATAAGTTTAAAACCTTCCATTGACTACCATTTTAGATCAAAAAGGAACTACATTCAATAAACTACTGAAATATATTTTTATTGTTATAAGTTTACAACAAAGCCTGTTTGATCTATCTTTGGTAGATTTTGTGATGTTGTGAGGTGTTTTGTAAAGTCACTCTGGTCCTTTTCATACCATTTAAATAACAGTGTAATGATTTGTAGTTAATTTTCCTTTTCGTTCTCATTAGCAAATGATGCTGGTTGGCCTACTATAGGCAAGTCGAGCACTTTGAAACCACCGGAGAGAAGAGACTCAGGAAGTGATACTCAGGGCAAGAGCCCCCCCTCAGGCTCCCCTGTGGCTCCAGGTGCAGATAAGGTCAGTACCGGTCTTATTCTTTAATTCATTGTTCTGTTTAGATTGTCTTGTAGATGGGAACATTAATATACTTTCTCACTCTTGTGTTATTTGTCTCATAGGTATTGTCAGTGTCCTCCCCAGGCGTGCCAAAGCCACAGCCCCCTCCTTATGGCTCCCACCTCAGTTCTGCAAACTCTGCCACCTCCTTGGACAGACGAAAGGATGTCCCGCCTCCTCTCTCTCGTCCTTTACCCAACCCCCCTCCTCCAGCTTGGCCCCGTGTCCCCCCATCCACAGGGTCATCTTCTCAGCAGATACAACAGCGTATCTCAGTGCCCCCCAGCCCCACCTTCCAGCCCAACACACCCATGTTCCCTCCCAGTCTGAGCGAGCGCCTCGACCCTCCTCCCGCTGTGGCAGTGCGCCCTTTCATTGCAGACAGGGGTTCACGGCCTCAGTCGCCCCGAAAAGGCCCTGCTACCATGAACTCAAGCTCCATCTATCACATGTACCTCCAGCAGGCAGCGCACAAAGGCCAGCCACCCAAGCCCACTCTCAAAGCAGGTACATTTTTAGAGTCATGTTCTATATTGTGTTAGGTACTGTTAATGTTTTTGTCATTTTGAAAGGGTAAATACTAAATTCCAGCTGTATCCCTAGTGTATGGAAAGCCTGTTCTACCATCCAGCTCGACTCCTCCCTCACCCCTCCCCTTCGTCCAGGCTGGTACATTTGTATTACCTGGGGGTGAGGAGACTTTGGAGGGAGAGTTTGATGAACTGGACGGTTTGCAGCACCTGGAGCCCTCAGCACCTCCTCCCAGTGTAGAGAACATCCCACGACCACTCAGTCCAACTAAGCTTACACCAATGGTACACTCACCACTGCGCTACCAAAGCGATGCCGACCTGGAGGTACTGCGTAAAAAATTGGCCAATGCTCCAAGACCGCTGAAGAAGAGGAGCTCTATCACAGAGCCAGAGGGCCCCAGTGGTCCAAACATCCAAAAGCTGCTGTACCAGAGGTTTAACACTCTGGCTGGGGGGATGGAGGGCAGTGGAGTCAGTGCAACCCCAGGTGGCAACGGTGCAGGTAATGGAACCCCCTTCTATCAGCCGAACCCTCCGGCTTATCTGGGAGGAGAGGCTGGTGCTGACACAGACAATGGCAACCTCCCCTCAGAGACCCAGCTTCCGCCTCCGCCAGAGCCAGAGGAGGCCAGCTCTGACCCAGGTGCATCCACTGACGACAATGACAATGAGCCGCTGCCCCCTCCACCCGAAGGACTGGCCGACACAGATGAGGCTGAAGGAGCTGATGAGGACAATAATAACATGGACAGCTCTGAGGCGCTGCTGCCTAGCCCTGTGCCAGAAGTTAGTACTCCAGAGGAGAGCGGAGAGGCATCCTCACAAACACTGGTCAGACAGCTGCTCTGGTGCACATACGGTACAGTGTTAATATACTATATCATTTGTTAAATATATATATTTTGTGTTGCAGGAAAAGCGCACAAACTTAAAAAAGCCAAACTCAGAGCGCACCGGGCATGGATTCAGGGTCAAGTTTAACCCACTGGCTCTTCTGCTTGATGCCTCGCTGGAGGGAGAATTTGACCTGGTTCAGAGGATCATTTATGAGGTACAGTATATTGTTGCATATGTGAACCTTTCATTATATTATTGGATCCTTATAGTGTGGTCAATGCCAACATGCATTCCTCAGTCACTTGGTACAAATCAACAGGAGGTGACAAAGCGACACACGTCACATCTCTGTGTGGTAACAGTGTCACTGTTAAAATGAGCCTTTGGATGCAATATACTTGTTGCATTGTTCACATCCCACCACTTTGAAAAGAGATATTTATGTTTGAGTTTGTAAACATAATTATATTTGTTTTAGGTGGAGAATCCAAGCACTCCAAATGATGAGGGCATCACTCCGCTGCACAATGCTGTGTGTGCAGGTCATCATCACATAGTGAAGTTTCTGTTGGATTTTGGAGTCAATGTCAATGCCGCTGACAGTGATGGATGGTAAATCCCATTACAAGTATAAAAAATTGACTTGATCTAAAAACTGTATAGTACCAATACTCCCAATCTCCTCTGTGTTTTTACTAGGACTCCTCTTCACTGTGCTGCGTCCTGCAACAGTGTTCATCTCTGCAAATTGTTGGTGGAATCGGGAGCGGCCATATTTGCCAGCACCATCAGTGATGTTGAAACAGCTGCAGATAAATGCGAAGAAATGGAGGAGGGCTACATTCAGTGCTCACAGTTTCTTTATGGTTAGTTGCATTGAGGTACTTTTGTACAATAAAACTCAGCAGCCTGTGTATTCGTGTACTTCAATAACTGACTCTTGGTGACTTTGCAGGTGTCCAAGAGAAGATGGGTGTGATGAACAAAGGCACTGTGTATGCCCTGTGGGATTACGAGGCTCAGAACCAGGATGAACTCTCATTCAAAGAGGGAGACCCTATCACCATCCTGAGGCGGCAGGACGACAGTGAGACAGACTGGTGGTGGGCAAGGCTCGAAGACAGTGAGGGCTATGTGCCCCGCAACCTCCTAGGGGTAATGACACAAACCTATTCAGACCATTCACACTGCAAAGGCATGGGAAATACTTGCCCAACTAGTTTTGTAGATTTATTGAGTACTGGTAATTCCTAAATTGATCAATTGTCAGCGATTATGTCTAGTAAAATCTTTTAGCAATCTTTGCTTCTTTCAACAGTACAATTCCTTTCCTTTCCATGTGTACCTTTTATAAAAAAAATAATAATTTGCTTTGAAAATATATTGTCCAGCTTGGATTTAGTCTTGAAATAATAGATTTTTACAATTTGATTCTGTGGGCAACACTGCACATTTTAAAAATAAAGTTATAGAAATCAATTTTTGTCTCTTTTCAGCTATATCCTCGGATCAAACCTCGGCAGCGCTCCCTGGCATAGCACCTCTGTGCGCTGATCTCCGGCAAACAACTGGAATCTTCAAACCATGAGCAGAGAACAAAATCGCCTGGTGCTCTGTCCTAGCAGCCATTACCCCCCTTGTCTCCCTCCTGTCTCTGGGCACCTCAGACGCACACCTCGACTCTCACTGATGCACAGATGATCAAACTTTCACTCCTCAAATCACTCCTTCATATTCTTCAAGCCTTTTGTTTTTGTTTTGGGTCCATTATGGTTTAATACCCTTTAACGTTAGCTCTGTTACTCTAATACTGTACTGGCATCAAGAACAAACATGCATCGTGTGGTAGGTTTAAACACTAGTCATACTTCTTCAAGCACAGTGGGGTTCTTATTTTACCTGTGCATTTTATTACATCTGAAAATATAATAAGTCATACCCCAACACCGATTAAGTACATTGTACCATTCTAATCAGTATTAATCATAACTGCTGGTCAGAGTAAATTTATTTAACTTCATAACCGCAGATTAGTCTGCAAATATGGTTTCTAAATTTATTTGATTTTAACATTTCATTAGTTTCAGAAAATCTATGCTTAAATCTACATTACTAGAATGTGCTGAAGGGATGTCTATAAAATAACTAAATACAAATCTTTTATCATCATTGTTTATCTGCTTTGTACAGTTGTTTTTAGTTTGATTTCTTTTATGTAGTGCATTTATTTGTTGCGTCCTAAAATACAAATGTTAGGTGGGCCTTTGTTTTGGGAGATCTGATCACCCTTAAATGGGCAAAAGAAATCTTAAAAGATGTGTTACCAAAAATAAGATATATTAAATTCTGTGTATATTTAATGAATTAGCCTATTCTCAAAGTGTCTTAAAGTTAGTTAGTTTTGGACCTATTGAAAAAAGAAAGCTAAGAACAAGAGAGTATTGTTTGCAGTTTATAAAGCTACTATGACAGAAAAGAATATATATTAAAAGTTGATTTCCTGATTGGGAAAATGAAAGCAGCATCTCCACATGAATTTCAATGCCGTAATTATCAACTATTTCTTCACTGTTGAATGACCTTTGTTCAACCCCTTGGTGTTTCATCCCAGCTTTCCATTCACAAAGTTGACATACAATATATTTTACTTGGTTTTGGCAGTTCCCACTTGAAACACTCAGGACCAACATGGTGCTGCCGACACTGTTCCACCACAAAACTAGTGATCACTCATATTTATATCTCTACTTCAAACAGAAACCATTCTCTTAAACTAGAGTGTCTGATTGTAACATTTGCGTTTGGTATTGACAGAAAGGGTAGGGCTTGCTGCAGACAATCCTGGACATGTCCTGTAATTATTTAAGTTAGCTGTCTGCCCCCTTGTTCAGGTTAACACTACTCCTATAACACAAAATTTATCATTTATCATTCATAATTTATCATAATAATTCTGAACCTTTGAGTCCAAGTTAACTTGTGTGTAAACCTTGAGTGAATGAGTACTATGCCGAGCGGCCTAAGCTTTGTCGCAGTGTGAACCTGTACATAGTGTGAGGGATGTGTTACGTCTGATTGCCATATGGACAGCTGGTCTTCTGTAAAAAGTACTGTACTCACAACATTCTGTAAATGGTGACAATAAAACAAGCTCTGGCATGATTATGCTTCACGTTTTTATGCCACATTATTTTCCTTGGATGAAGCATGAGGGAATTTTAACATTTATTATTATCCCAAAAAACAACTATAAGATTTTAATTGGACTGAGAAAGAACAGAAATGAGGAGTGGTCTAGTACAGGTAGGTATTTGTCTTACTATTGTGGCTGATAAGTAGTCTTTGCCTATGTCAGTTTCAATATTTTAAAATCTAAATCAATGCAATAAAGTGGATTTTACTTTCCACCACAAGGGGGCAGTAAATGCCCTGGGCACATCGACAGTGAGGGCACTGGTCAGTGGTCTCAGCCACTATAATCCTTTCATACGTCAGTATACTTTTTATTAAATTACTTACTTTTAATTAAACTAAATAGACTAATGATATCAAAGTCTAAGTGTAGCATGCCAACATAACTTTAGCATTAGCATTTTTGGTAAATTACCTACAACTTTCATATGCAAAATATTTTAAAACGTATGTTTAGGCAAAGGTCTTCTACTGATATTACAATACTACAATTACAATTACAATACAATTATTACTGATTCACTCAAACCATCCTGGTATTATTTTTAATACTACAACGCCCATAATGCCCCAGTGTGGGACAGAACAGCGCATGCGCACTGACTGGGTTTGTGAGCCGATGACATCACGGCCACCCCGGGCCAACCAGTCGGTTTAATCATCTCCCAGCCGTCTACGCGTTGTTTTTCCTTTTGCTTTGCCATACTCGAATTAGTTTGTGGATTCAAGAAGGCATAAATATGTCTGACGCACAGAGGTAAGAAGCTTGTCTTTGGACTGAAACTTTTCCCCTGATGTTTGAAACAAAGCCCCGCTGTGGGGCTCGCCACACCGGGTCCGGGCTCTTGTTTGATGAGGTGGAGCTGACCTCTCTGCCCGGTGTGTGCGTTCATCTCTGTAACCGTCACGTTTGTTGTGGATGTGGCTTTTTTACTGTGCGTTTTTCGGTCACTTTTCATTGAGTTCGTTGATGGTGCTGCTCATCCGTTGTTTACGCTCGTGGGCTCAGGCTGGAGTCGGGTGACATTTGCATGTATTTTGCAACTGTATGATCAGCCTTCTAGTCTTGTCTCTGCGTTGACCTCTCCACCCGTAATTCCTATTTGTTAAAGTAAATTTAAGTTACACTCGTGCTTTAAAAAGACCCGTTTGGTTTTAGTGCGCAGTGTGACTGACTTTAATCCTGTATTAAACTGATGACCTCCTGCGTGACCATAGTTGTAAATATGCAGTGATTGGGGTCTCATTGTTGTCATTTATTTAATAATGTTGGAATACGATATCAAATAATTGCAAGGCCATTGAGTTTAAATTGATGATTGTTTTCGTTATTTGCTTCCATTTTAATTGCACGCACTGTTGCCCACCTTCTTCTTACTCCTCTGTATGAGTTCTGTTGAAAAGAGGTCATACTCAGCCATGAAGCACCTCCACTGTTACATTATACTTTATAAAGGTGCCGTGCCTGCAGGCTGTGAGACATGCAATAGCCTACCTGTTGTCACTCAGTAATCAAATGTGTTACTGTACTGTTGCCCAGAAGTGGAATGACTCACTTAAGAAAAACATGATGTAATTGTTGGGGTCAGAGGGCATTATACAGAGATTACTGCAGTACTTTCCTCTTGGTGCTGTGGTTCTCACCGAGTCTTATCAGAAAAGGACTTGCATTCCGGAGAATTAAAATGCTCTAAATCACTGAGGGGCCTGTAGGTGCATGTAGTGAGCCGCTGCTATGGCTCTTTGTGTGAGCGGCTTTCTCTGTCTGCAAAACATGCCCCTCCATCAACTTTGCAGCCTCTCAATAGCGTCCAGTGTACAAGTGTGACCAGCTTTTCAAATACAGCCCACAAAGTGCAAAAGTCTTAAATAATTGTTTGGTTTTCAGATTCTAGAAGAGAGACAGATTTGCCTATTGCAATATTGTACTTTGCCATGAAATATTCAAAATGCACAAATGTTGAACCTCATCATTTTTATTAGTGACTAGAGACAGGAACTCACTTTTACACCAGAAATGTGTGTTTTAACAGTATCATTTTTAGCTGCCCCCATTTGTATTAAATATTATTGGCCTATAGAATGTTGTGATGTCATCTGAAACCCAACAAAAGCTGAACTTACCAACTGTCATGTATCAAAGTGAAGAGATAATCATATAACAAAGGCATTTATAGCGCGTATGCCAAGGTACCAGTTCTATTTCTAAAGTTCTAGTGCCCAAACATTGATATGATCCAAGTTCAGATGAAAGCTGTAGTTCAGAATCCTCCCTTTTATGATGTTTATACAATTATTACATTAGTATTTTCACAAATTGTCATGGTCCCTATAGAAGACTTCTGTGTCAAATTGGATATTTCAATTGTCTTAAATGCAAATATTGCACAAAAGTGTAATGTAAACGCATATAGTTCTTGACTATTTTACAATTGTTTCTTCCTTATGGTAACTACCTCAGTCAATATTTGTGCCTAATATTTGCATCGGTAATGAGGTTGTTGTGTGTTCAGGCTACAGGCTCAGCAGGTCCTGTGGCAGGTGAGTGGTGCATTGTCCCTTTTAGTAAAGTGATCTGCTCCTTGTTTTGTCAACACTGAGCAGCCGTCAGCAACAGTGCTGCTGTTGTGCTGTTGGCTCCAGTTGTTTGTTGATGGTTCATGTCATCCCTCTGTGATTACAGCCCTGAACCCACCGCACCGGCCGCAAAAACACTCCTCACGACTCACAACATCTGACACCGTGTTTCCATTGAGTGTACATGGAGTATTTCCTCACTTTACTTCTTTGTAGTTAATTCAATACAAATGCAGACACTAGGGAAAATTGTGAGGTTTTTGTCAGAAATTACATAATTTGGATTATATTTTGATATTGAGTAGGTTTATTTGTTGGAGGCTTCTACAAATTAATCCTTTAATATGTTTACAATACAGCTAGCTCTTTTGTTTTATCATAATGATGGCAGTACATTTAGTCTGTTACGGTTGGTACCCAGACCAGTGCTCCCTTGTGCCCTGATAGATGACTGATAAGACATTCACAATTTATAGCTCTTTCATAACAAACATGCAGTTTTACTTTGTAGTCCACACACAGGCGCACGCACACACCCACACACACACACACACACAGGCACAGGCACACAAGGAGCTGAGTGCAGTGTCCATCGGCACAGGCTCTGCAGACCTGAGGGGAGTTTGAGTGACCTCGTGTTCGGTTTCAGAGAGGCCTCCTGCACCGGCTCACAGTAGGCCTCATGTTGACACAGTAAGTGGCTACGTAACAACAAAGGCTTTAGTCTAATTATTTTTTACTCATACAAATCTCATTTAAAGACCTTTAACACAGCTGAGCCCCCATATGTCATCAGGAGCCTTTATGTTGTGTTGGCATTAATGTACACACACACACACACACACACACGCATCCACACACAAGTAGGTGTCTGCTACTGCTCCTAATGACCTCCCACTGCACACAATTACAAGTGTGCTGTGTGCAAATGCAGTCACTCAACCAAACAGCCTACACATATTTGTAAACAACAAGACTGAAATAAATATTTAGTCTTTTCTTGTATATATTATGAATTACAAGTCTAAAGAGCAACTTTGTCACATGGTGCAACTCTGGGAGGTGCATAGTTGGCATATGGAGTACCCTGCACTTTACAAAGTGCTGGACAGGACCAACACCACAAATGAACTCTGTGACTCCTCATTAGTGCAGCACTGCCTGTGTGATCTGTTTGTAAAGCCAATAGTATGACCTGCTTGTGTATGATAATCTGTCATACTTTTATAGTATGCAGCATATGTCTGTGGCTGTCCTCATAATGTCATACAAACCCTGTTCACTGTGGTCATTGTGTGTGACCTACAAACTGAACATGTTTCTCATGTTTTGCTTCTCTGTAGTGCAGAGGCTGATGTGGGATCAGCTCTGGACCTACGGGTCGGTGCTCCGGCCTTGTAACAATAGGCCTGTGACTGTTTGAATGTGCCATTCTCTGTGCGCTGTGCTTCACTTGGGCCAGACAATGGCTTCATTTAGCATCTCTTTTCTGCTGCAGCTTGCTTTGTCGCTATGGCACCCCTCACTGCCACACCCTGCCCCCCGCCTGCCCCCCACCTGCCCCCCACCTGCCCTGCGTCTTTGCACTTGTCCTCAGCTTGAGTCAGACTGCCATAGCTGGACACACCCCGAACAGCCCAGCATTTTCAAAATAGTTTACTTCTTAAAAGATTAATCTTAATTCGTTTAAATAGAAAAATATATATTTGGCTTAACATGATCCATGTAGAGTACACTCAATGTAGACCTTTATGACATAAACAAATCCTGAGGCTAAAATTCTGTATGATGTTATGTTTGGTGTGGCTGCGTTATTCCTCCACATAGCTCACAAGATGGGACATATACAGCGCGTTCTTTTTATTAATGAGGCCGACGTAGGTCTGGTAAACACAGAACCAAACCAAATAAGACTCCTGATGCAGACAGCCCCTCCCGCCACAGACTCTTGACCCCCTTTTGTCCTGAAGTCAGAGGTCACTGCCCCATTTCTAGCTTGAGCACTAAGCTCAGGCACATTTTAAATGAATGTCTCTTAAACTGACAGCTCTCAGGCTATGGGTGAATAACAGGGATCTTTGGTACATAATGTAAAGCTTATGAAGAGAAAATGGGCTTCTAGTCCTAATAAAAGCCCCACTCCTGTGTCAGGCTGATAGGCCTCACAGGAACCAGCAGAACTGGGTGACCCACCACCAGATATTTTAGGATTATTTGAACTTGATGTAGCTGTACTCTGGAGAACATAGGATTGTGTGCTACTTCATGTTAGGAGTCTGTTCTAGGCTCTAAAAAGGGCACTATCACCCAAGTCATGCAGAATTACTGACAACAGAACTGAATATTTTATTTTACTTGATGAAACATTTTGGACTGGTAAGTTGAGTCTATATTTGTATTTCTAGTCGTGCTTAGTTTGAAGCTGATTAAATGAAAATCATAAGTATCTGCTTAGATCCTGGTTTCCCTGTTTAGGCCAGTGTTCATAGTGTATGACATGCTTTAAACAGGAATAATGCCTCATTAAAACTAGTGAAGCCAACCTCCGATTGTACTGCTGATGAGCTCCAGGGCAATGGGTCAGTCCCATGTCCTGTGTGAGGCTCAGCAGTCTGTTTCGTCTGTGCGTCCCTTTGCCTTTTTCTAGCTCTCTTTAGTAATGTTCTTCTGAAGAGCATCAATGAAGATTCTATGGATTCTATGAAGGTCTGCTACTCCAAAGTGAAAACAACTTGTAATGTTTTGAATTTAATCTCCCCTCATTAGTGTTTATTTAGGACAACATATAGGTTCAGTGGGCATTGTACTACATGTGTAGGACATCAGAGTGATCCTGATCCTTATGGATTATATAAAGGCGTTTCACTGTTAAATCTCGCATTGTCTTCCAGGGCATACAAAGAGGATTAATCTTAAAGATTCTATCACCGCATCCAGAGGCTCGGAGGAAGTGTTTATCAAGAGGATGAAGTTCATCCGGCGTTTAGCATTCACAGTAACAATAACAGGGTCACATGTCCCTTTACATGTATGTAGAATGCTCTGCAGTGACCTGACCAACAGCTCACTGTTTGTGTGTTTGAAAGCCCAAAGTCCAAGTTCTTAGAACCTCTCACACAGTCCAGCCCTCCTTCCACAAACTCAAGTCCTGACATGTTTCGTGCAAAGCACAAAAACACAACCTGTTGTGGCTATTGGGTTATCTCTCCCATCAGTCTGAATGATTCTGTCCTTCAAGAAAGGCTTTCTATGTGCAAACCATTTTGGCCTGTTTTTTTGTTTTTTTTGCCCTGTTTTTTTGTTGGCCTGCCTTATTTGAGTCTATTTTTTGTTTTAAATGAAGATGGGCTTTGTTTCTGATTGTCTTTGTGAACTGTTGGTTTCCCCTAGACACATTGCTGTGATTGTGACGGCTAATGTCAGTCATGCAGAGTTGAGCACATTTGTTGTGGTTAAAGAGCACCTTTTGTGTGTTTAAAATTTTCTAGTGTGCTGCTCTTATCTGAACAGGGAACTCTGTGAGGCTCTATGCTCTCCGCAGGGACAGCAGACAGCCTTGCTTCTGGGCCACAGTTTGAGGCCATTGCCCTAGGTTCCTGAGTTAAGCAAGACTCACAACAGCTCCATGTGCTGTGTGAAGCAGCTGCACTAACAAACGGTGATAGTGTTACACCTTCAGTGACCGCGCCCCTCCACCTCAAATTGACTTGAATATAAAGTTTATTGATCCACTTGGGAAATAATTTGGACATTTGTTTTGCTTTGTTCCTTCACGCTTCCTTCATGCTCTGATCCCTACGGCTATTCATGATACAGCTCGCACCAAACCAGTGTTTCTGTAGCTCTCTGTACCTCTGTTTGTGCTGCTGACAGCTGAGACACCACAGGGCAGAGCTGTCAGGTCCATCCAGTTTAACAGCCGCTGTCATCGTCCCTAAAACATCCCCTTTGGTTTTCTGTTCAGTGACTCTTATTATTCTGCACAATCTGCAGTCATGTGGAATAGGGCTCTGGTTATGGTACTGAGGAGAAGCAGCATTTAACCAACCCTCTTCTGACAGACTGACCAGAGGTTTCTTTATGGATAGGCAAGCAGTGGTCCCCGAACCAGAAGGTCGGATGATTGATTTCCGCAAGAAATGGGCAAGAAATTTCACCTACCTTGCCTAGTATGAATGTCTTGTGTGCATCGGTGATTGGTGATCAGTTGTGCTGATGGCGCAGATTGGCAGTGAATGAATAAAGATTACAGTGTATTGCTTCGACAAGCCTATAAAATGCATTACAAGGATAAGGCATTATTATTCTTAAGAAGTAAAAACATGCAAACCGGATCATGTCTTTGGCTGCACGCAACCTGTGGAGTTTGTAATAAGCGTCTGTCTTCAGTGTCAGAGCAGACCAGTGCTGATTGGATTATGTTGGATTACCGCTCCTCTTTTATTTGTGTACATGCTTCCTCTTCTGTGGTCATTATGCTGTGCTCTAGTATATCCTGCGAACTCTACTAAAGACGTGTGAAGCCAATCCCACATCTGCTGGAACACAAAGTTCAGACACAGCCTTTGAACCCAGAAATTCTGTCAATCCATAACAAGCACGCTCTCCGCAGCTGCCATTTTCTTCTTGGTGTCACTACACCAGAGTGGCTTATGGGAAAGCCTCTGGCCTCTACCACGATTACGCTGTTCTCTGATTATAACTGTCCTGAACACTGTGCTTTATTGAATCATTGGAAGCAGAAGTCAGCAGTGTGTTCCTCTGGGATGCACCCTGTTTTCCGTGGGGTAATTACAAGGCTCTGAGGGTGGCACTGGCAGCGGGACCCTTTCTAATCGGGCCATTTAATTAGTGATGCTGAGGGTCTTCTGGCAGGGAAGGGCCGCTCCACAGTTGGAATTTATAAGGCTCCACCCAAGATAAAACATATGTACAGTGAGGGCCTCCACCACATGATACGGATGTAATATAATGTTCCCTTCACACATTCCTCTGCAACACACAGTCTGGACTGTCAATCTCTCATTAGCACCATGCAGTGTTTAAAAACACTGGCCTCATATGGCTTTATGTTTCTTTACAATCAACAAGTTTCAAGTTTGTCCTTGTCCAATGCACATCCCCAAATCCCACCAATGTACAACTGTGTAATCTGTGAGTGAAAGCTTGTAATCACTTGTGCACTTTTCAGGGTCATCTGGAGTCTGTATCCAATGAGATTCTACGCCTTTTTGCTCCCCTTACAAGTGGCGTCATCTAAACTCCATCAGATTTACACCGTAGCTTGTCATAAATGAGAACATAAATATGCATCACAATGTTGTTCAGCAGATTAGTCTTGGTCCTGTTTTTGGTGTCCAAAGCGTTGCATGCATGAGGTGTGGGGCTAGTACCTGCTCCTGGGTCAATGTCCATGGGGCAAACAGCAGCCTGTTGCCATGGGAACAGATCTGTCTGTTATTCCAGCTGCAGGACATTCTTTTCAGAGTCACTCCTGAACTGCACAGCCTCTGTGTTATCTTCTCATACTCTCAGGGGCCTGCACTCTCTCAAATTATTTCCCATAATTCTACTGTCAGGGCATGTGATAATCTGGCACCCCTTCAAATAGATAAGGTCATGTATTTTAGAACCTCTTAAAATGGCAAGAAAGAAAAGGGACGGCAAGGATGGGTTACTGTCAAAACTGAATATACAACCACAATATTCAATATCCACAATTGACAATATTGATTAAAATGCAGTTAATGGAGATTCAAGTATCGAACATGATGTGCAGAAATGTAACACAAAAAATATCTTATTTGCGAGATTCCTTCTTAATCTACTCTCTTTTCAGGCTTTTAAAATATTTGTATTATATTTTATTACTCAAATTGTGCATATCTCCAAAACAAAAAGGCCTTTTTTTTACATAACAATATTAAAGCCAAGAGCTTCTTATGTAAAGCAAATGAGTTAATTTGGGGCCCCTGCGGCAAAGGTGAATAATTACTCACTGTTGTTTAGGAAAGCTTTTGTGGTTTGATTTGTGACTTCCCTAAGGCGTAAAGCTGCTTGAGCACATCTGACACAGAGAAAAGGTAATGCACCAATCAGCCTCCACACAGCCATAATGTCGTCCTTAAGATCGATCATTATTTACCCCTCTGAACAGGAAACATAGACAGGTTTGTCGCACCTGTCAGCAACACCTGTCAGCACCTGTATCAGGCTGAGTCAAACCTGCGAGAGCAGCTCACATCTGTGTGAGAGCACACCTGTCTTTTATTTTATAGATTATATTCAACAATATGACAGATATGATTCAGCGCCCCTGTAGGTCACATGTCAGTCGGTTTTATTCTAATGCCATGCTCTGATTTAAGGTTGTTGCACCATGAAGGTGTGTGGATGTGGGAGTTAATGCACTAATTGTGTGAAGTGAGTGATACTATAGCTCTAAATCAGAAGGGAGGTTTTCAGATTGTTTCGTGGGTTGTGTTTGAACCCTGTGTATTTCCTCAGTCCAACTGTTTGCAGCCTGTGAGATTGTATGTAGGACTGTGCAATATATCAAATTTATTTCAGTTATTACTCTATTACATTTTTTTCAATTATGTACTTGGCCTTATGTACTTTGTACTGTGCCTCTTTTCTAATCTACATGGGCTTTTAAACAAAAATGTCAACAAACTAAAAACAATATTTTGTTTATACTTACTCTAGGGATACTCAAATATGGCAAGAATAATAATTATTTGGCTCATAACCTTCTACACTGTCAAAAATAACCTATAGTTGTATGTGTTCTCTACTTTGAATATGAAATTATTATTGTTTAGTACTTGGATCAATATGGTTTTTTCTACTCCCTCTGTATCACACTTTGCTCTAGCTCCTCTGCTTTTTCTGGACCCACTGAAATCCCACACACCTTTAGTTTTGTTGTTCTCTCACAGCTCTCCAAACAAACCCTAAACCCGTACTGCACAGGCTGAGTGGAGGGAGGAGGGGCTGAGCACTGGGCGGTGGCCTTGCTGAGCTGCCTCCTATTAGGACGAGGGAGTGTTGAAAAGGGGCGTGGCCTAAACACACTCCTAACATCTGTGCTGTCCCTGTGCCCCTACAGCAGTCTGCGGACACTCGTTGGGAGTAGGAGGTGATACATCCAATGCCGGAGCTTTTCTCCAACTAAACTCCGCTGGGATTTTCCTCCTTCTCTGAGTCGTCATCCAAGGTGCCTATTAGACAGCTCCCGACCTGTGTGGAATACCTCACCTTACTCTGGAAATGCTTCAAACCAAAGTGGACATTACTCATTTTGCCGACAGGGCAGAAAGCCTGACGCCGCAGTGAGAAGACGGATAACACAGGAATGCATGCTCCCTCCTGGACTGGGTAAGATGCTCCAAGTCTAATCTAATGCATGCTAGGGAGTGGTTTGTGTCTGCAGGCTGGAATGTGCTAAAGACACATGTGACCAGTGCACAGATAGTCATGGGCTATCAGAGTCCAAATGACGGGAGTGAGGGCTTCTGTTCAGCTTTATCACTCCCAGGATGCACGCTGGGCTCCTCCATAGATAGGTGATGCTGCTATGTCTATCTAATTAGGAGGTGTCTTGTTGCCAGAGTAACCGGGGGGGAAGGGCTTCTGACTGAATGACTGACTGAAAAGGTGCTCCGACACACCGGGCCCTGAAGGCTGAGGGAAATGCCCCCGGTAATGACAAGGTTGCTGTGTTATTTGGGTGATCTGGCGCTTAAAAAAATGCGCCCCTGCTACCTCCCACAGCTCTGCTCTGCGGTGTGGTGTGGGAGTGTTATCAGTGTCAAGTGAGTGAGAAGGGGAGGGAGAAAGAGAGGAGCACACTTCTTTTTTTCTGTAATGGGGCGGGGTGCTCTAAATCAGGTCAATGAAAACGAAAGTCACCTTCAACACAATGCGTTCACCCCATTTCCTGTCATCGTTCTCAAATAACCACCACACCATTCGATCTATACCTCCTCTATTATACGATACGCTGCAGTATTTCCGCACACCGCATTAATGTCTTGATTTTATAGTGCCGTCGTCACACGCAAAGCCATATTTGGTCCTACATATAATCCCTTTTTGATTTTGTCCACTGACACTCAATCCGGTTTCCCCTATTGCAGATTATAGACGGTGTAATGGGCAGAGAGTCTTACATTAAAACACCCACCCGCCCCACTCTCTGTACCCATCACTCCGGTCGCCATGACAACTGAGCAGGAAGCAGGAATTTTAAAGCGTGGAGATTACATTGCTGTCAACACGCATTATTGATGAGCTGTGGACCCGTGTTTTATGAGAAACTGGAGTCTACTATGGAGCCCGCCCTGATGGGACATTATCATATCATATTTACTACCACACATTTTATTTATACATTTTATGAGGCGTGCAGTTCAAAGTCTGCGCCACAGCACTTTTTCAGCAGTGAATTTTTATTTACTGCTTATTGTAATGGCTAAATACGTTATGACCATCGTCCATTGAGCCACTGAAGATGTGTGTTTAGTGACAGTCAGTTGCCTCTCTGCTCACATATTGGGTTATTGATTGCATTGCTGAGTTTGCACTATGTAAATGGTAGTTAATGGATCTCGCGTTGTGTCGTGGGCTCAGATGCCTACGTGTCTGTATTTGTCTCTCAAGCTTCTGTTTTGGGAGGTTTTATAACGCTACATTCAACAATGCAGTTCGACATAGGACATTTCCTATGGTTTGAGCTGATACCAGTTTGGAGAAAATAAACTTCAGATATATTATTCAAGTGTCTTTATTTGAACATTTGTGAGGTTGCTATGCTGCTAGTCATCCCAGTCTGTACAGTGCATTAAAATACCAGGATACTAGCCAATTCGTGTACATGGATAATTTCAAAGCAACATTACCAAAGTGTAAGTATAATCAATGTAGCCTTGTAATTCACTATCTAACGGTAAATTCTGCCACACCAGATGATTTAAATGTACAGCTCTTATGTCCCATGTTTACTTTGAAGTGGTTTAAGGCTATTTTTTTACAGTTTTGGAGAGTAGCCATTTCACTAACCCTGACCATTAAACTAAACCAAGGTCTGCTGAGGATATTGCTGTGTTTGGCGGTTTCCAACACTTCCCTAAGTCTAACCTTCACTCAAATGGCCTGCCCTGATGAAGAATGTTAATACAGAGAGAAAGAGGGAGGGAGAGAGAGAGAGAGAGAGAGAGGTGAGAACGAGTCAGTCTAGGCTATGTGTGCTGGAGCAGCATTTTAACCTGGAGTTTCATCTCTGTCCTCCCCACATTTCAGATGTTTCACTCCCCAGATCCAAACCTATGCTCTCTAGGCTTTCTGGGACTATTCAAGTGGACCAAAGTGAAAAGGGAGTGCCACTGAGTGATGTTGTTTAGGTTGTTAAAAATAGAAATCATCTGTTAGAAGTTAATGTAGTCCATTTCACACACAAGTTCTGACCCAGATTTGGTTCACCAAGTAGCATTTAATAAAGTAAAACTTGCATTTGAATGAAGCAGCAAACAATTTCTTAATTCTCAGCTAAACTAGGACAACATGAGAAAGACTCGAACCAGAGTTGGAACTTGGACTTGAACCGGGCATTGAAATTGATTGAAACATCTCATCATATTTCAGTAGTTAAGCAAGTTCGGGCCTGGTTAGTTAGGATGGGAGATCCACTGAGAATACCACAGTACTACAATGGGGCAGCAGTGGATCTAATGAATACTGTCACTGTGTCCTTTGGTAAGACACGACACCCACATTGCCTAGTATGAATGTGGTGTGTGAGTTTTAGTGGTGGTCAGAGGGGTAGATTCGTGCTGATTGGCAGCCTAGCTTCAGTCAGTCTACCCCAGGGCAGCTGTGGCTACAATAGTAACTTGCTACAATAATATGTTACCACAACAACATGGGGGATTGAATAATGCACTTTAAAGAACTTTCATTTACTATCATTATTATTAGCGATCGGAAAATGTTGAACTTCATGACGATTATTTGAATCTGATTGGTCAAAGCGTCACAACAGCGGAACAAACAAAAAAATCTTACTTTTGGTACATCCAGTTGAGAGAAAAGCACAGACATCTTTCCTGCACAAAGCGCTTACCTTTTGCACATTTTCCACTAACAAAATATTGTTGTATTATTGCTAAAATAGGCTGAAGTACATCTGGAGGGATCATCATGTTTGTTTTGGTTCACCTGGGCACTTGGCCTTTGACTTCTGCACAAACCTCATTGCTGCTCTATGATTAGTCCACCACTTTAACCTCACAGTGAGAGCACACCAAGATGGATTCTTGTGAGTTTGTGAAGCGAACTCACAAATGTCACAAGAATCCATCTTCCTGTGCACGGTCATCAACTCCCAGCCTTATGCCCCATCTTTGGTCCCGGTCCCACAGTTAAACAATCCCTGGTGTAGCCTTTATGACAGGAGGACTTCATTATCTTGTTGCTGCTTTGGTGATTGGATCTGCTCTTATCATTGATCCTTATTGTGTTGTGTTGGTCACAGTCTGTTTCTCTGTACTTGTTCTGCCTGTGCGTCTGTATGTGGTGATGTTTAAACCCGGATTCTGACTCACCCCCAGAAAACAGATGTGGTCACCGCTCCTCACTAATCATCATCATCACAAAGGACAACTGCGGCTAATGTCTCAGATGAAATGTGTGAATGGAGAAGTAATGAGGAAGGATGTGGAAACTATTAGATTAGTTTTGTACAGCTTGTTTCTGCACCAGCAAGATGTCTGTCAATGATATTTTTTTATCATGGCTTACATGTATTCAAGGCACTATCTCACATTACAAACAGACAGGGCAAGGAAAGCACTACATAAATGATTTGGGAAAAATAAGTCATTGAAATTTTTTTGACAAGCATTATAATTGGGTATAGATTTTTGTGATTTATGCTTTTAAAATGGGATTCTATACAAAGATTACATTTTAACGGCTTTAAACTACAGGACTAGCAACATATTTTCTTGTTTGGAGGAAACTGTGGTCCTTGAAAAATTGCAGCCTTTGTGGTTTGCAAAAGCATCCATTCAAATAGTGATGTGATTTGACTGATTAATCTTGCAGCCCAATCTTACATAAAACTCTTTAGATAATAAATATAATATATAACCATAATTGTATTTAATATAAATACATAGACAACTAATGATTTATTTAATTTTATTGTGGTCATCCTACTTCTGAGTATTGCCTGTTTTGATATTAGTTTTAGTATTGATTTAGTATCTTTTTTTTTACTACCCTACAACCCATATGATTGTGCTTTTTTTCACAACATGGCCTCCTTTTTGTATTTACCGAACAAGTCGTCTTTGCTCCTGAGTCAGAGTTCAATGATCAGACTTCAAAGAACTGAACCTGACCGTCCAGCAGTGCCTGTGTGTGAACTGTCCGGGTCACAGGAAGAAATGCTTCCATTGTACCTCTGCTGTCTTCCCATTTATTTTTCTCCCTTCATCTCTCCTCTCTGGCTCCCTCCTACTCTCTTTTTCACTCACTCATAATAATCCTGTAACATGAACCAGTTGGTCACTAGTCCCCAGGCCGTGTGACAGCATCGCTCCTGAGGCAGTGGCTTTGTCGTTTCTCTGCACACACAAATGTAACTTATCCCTACACCAGTATCAGGCCAGAGCAGATCGACCACTTTCAGACTTAAGATGGTTTAGGCGACTGATTGATTTAGTCTCATCTTAACTTGTGCGTCAGCTGTTCTAGCAAGGCCTTTTCCATCTGTGCCTTGGTCATTACTATGGACTGTGTGCCATTAACTCATCAGAGGGAGCAAAGCGTGTGGTGTCCAGCTGAACAGCTCCATTCAGCCCCACATGCTGCGCCTGCTGTCTGTAAGGAGTAAACAATGAGTCAATAATCATGATTTATGTGTGAAGTGGGCAATATAGAGCTGCTCCATTATCACTTACTATGGCAGATTTTATAATGTCCCACTGCCACGTGGCTCATTACTCGAGTTGCAGCTGTGTATCTCATCCAAACACTGCTTACTATAAAATCATTTCTCTTTTATTAAGTATTGATGATTTGTGTTGGGGACACACATTAAAAAACACAGTATATTACTGTCCATTAACATTTGTGAAATACTTGAACCTTAGCCATGATGTTTAGATGCACACTTTTGCCACATTTGTTTGGATTACAAAATAATCTGATTAATGTTTTTTGGATAATCCCTAATGGAGAGATTAATTTTTGTCCATCACAATTGGAAAAGTATTATTGTTTTGGTCAGATTTTCAGCTCAAAGCAGTTTTCACAGGTTGCTCCGGTGTTTTGTCAGTGGAGGCGCTGATAGATTTTCAGCTGTTGAAAGGACGACCGCTGGCCTTCACCGTAGGACTCTGAGCCCTTTATTTGCAGCTGTCCAGACTGATCCAAAATAAATGACCAAGTGCACCAGGGTCTCCATAAGCCTCTTGTGCAGAGAGCAGCCCAGGGCAGAGTGCTCTGCCACAGCCGCAGTAATGTCACATGCTCCAGATTCACCCAGACTCACATTCACCAGTGTGAACCACCACTGTATGTGTTGTATACAAGACTATAGCAATGTTGGGGTGAGACAGGCATCAAATCACAAGTCTGATCCATCCTAAATCCTAAACCAGAAAAGAAGATTAAACTTATGTTCGCCAAATGCTCCCATTCAACCATTGCACAGTTGGAGCTCTCCACCAACATGGACTCCTACTTTATATCAGCACAATAGAAATGTGTGTTTTTTACTTAAAACTTTTTGGCCTAAATTACTGTTTCATGTAAAACATCTTACAAACCCCTTTTGGGCAAGGACTCTTGTTGTAGTCTTTGTGAAGGTCATTACTGCAGGATCGATGGTGCTCACTTTGAGCTGAAGGTTAAGTCTCAGCTTGAATTATTTCAAAGTGCTCTGTTAGTGTTTGACTGTTCATAACAACAGGCCACTTACTTTGACTGTATATTGTACAGTGGTGTCTTAGTACATTAGAGAATGAGAGTCTACTGCATGAGTCTGTAGGCTCAATCAGAAACATTCAAATGAAAGGCCTGAGAAGCTGCAGCTGCTGTTCTTTCTCACATCTGTTTCTAATGCTCCACTGTCCACTGTGTTCTGTCCAGAGCCCAGCTCTGCTCCATAACACACCTTCAACTATTAGTGTTAGTCCCAAGTCTAGTCTGCTGGCATTGTTCAAAGCAATACACTTGTGCTTTATAATGGCAGTCATTTAACAATGAAACCTAAAAGTAGTCAAATAAATTGTAAACAATTTAGTTTCAAGTTTTCAAGTCCTTCAATTGTTATACAGTGCTGATGTTTACACAGCACACATGAGTTCAGTTTGAGTAAAGCTTTTATCTTCAGTTTGTACTCAAACCAGGACTAAATAAAACTGGGACTAACCTGGGACTAAAATAAGGACTAGCACCAGGACTACCACGCCAAAAAGACCAGCACACAACCATCTTAACAGAAGGGTGCGAAAGTGTTAATATAAACAGATATACTGTTCATGGTATGGGAACATGCATTCTGTCCAGTCAACAGAACTGGCTTCATGGAGAGGTCTTCGGTAGGCACCCCGATAGACTCTCATTTCCCAAACACTGCAGTCATTTTACTGTCTGGACTCGAGCCAGGTTACTATTGAAACCTCGTGGTCAAGAAAACAACAAGGCAATGTGGGGATACGAATGTGTGGAGACAAAGAGTAACGTGTTTGTTTGACTTTGGGATGTGACGGTCTTGAGCTGGACAAAGGAATGTGTCTCCTGTGTTGAACACATTTCTCCACTAGGGGCCAAAAGTCAGGTTCATGCATGAACACTAGGATACATCATTGTCCTGGTCCTGCTACAAGTCACTGATGATTTGGTAAATGTTTTTTTTTTGTTTGGACAGTAGTTCGTGTGAATGGAGGAACAGGTGAGGCGATACAGGGGGGGTCTGGAGGGTCACTGCTCACCTGGAAATGACAGGAATGTCCTCTTGTCCCAACAGGCCCTGCCCGCCTGACAGACAACCTCCGGGCTAATGGCACAGTTCTCCGCTTAACAATTACCCACAACCAACAATGTGCAAAGTACTACAGAACACTATTATGGCACATACTTTTTATTAAAACCAATATCTGTTTTGTCTGTGTCATCCCTCAGTCGTTCAGGTCTGATCAGTAGTAAAAGCCAAAGTTAAATCTGTCCACTGGACAAAAAGTTGTAGGAGTGAAGACGTTTCACTGCTCATACTAGTCGTTTCTTCAGTTTAGAATTGAAGCGGCTTTGGGTGAGCAGCAAAACAATATCTGTTTTCCAAATGATCAGATTTATTGTTAAAAATGCAGTTTTCCTATAATAAACATAGCTAAAATGTAGAATAAAAAATGTGAACACCTCAGTCCATGTTCAGTTGGTTTTCATATTTTAAACTCAGTGCTAGCTTGAGAGCCGACACAGATATGGAAAGATATTCACTATTCTCATATTTCAGATTACATTCAATTGAACCATCTCTGAAAGCTCTATCTACATTATTACACATGGCAATTGTATGCCACATTCTTCCCTAACATAGTGCAGCCCGTGAGCACGCTTTAAGTCACTAGCTTTGTCTTTATCGTTGGGCAATGACGGAGCTGTGACTGAAACGCTCTCCTCCTCTTCATGATTTACACAAAGTTTACGACACTGTAGCTGTAGTAAAATAGTGAATGGAAAAAGCAGTCGTTCACTGGACTAATATGGTCAGAGCTCTTCAAAAGCCTCTTCGCCTTGTGCTGGAATAGACTGAGTGTGTGAAGCCACGCAGCTGCTGCAGAGGCCTGGTAGTTTGTTTGGAAAAGACGAGGATGTGTCAAAATAAATACACTACAAACCACCATGTTATAAAGGGAGAGAGAGCGACCGTTTGACCTCAGGCGCTGCATGGAGGACATAGATCACACTACACACTTTCACTGTGTTTGAAATACATGGTCCAGCCATAATAAACGTCCCCCTTTGGTCATGTTTAACAATGGGCTCAGTAGTCCTCAGAAGAGACACAAGCTTGGATAAATAGGAGTCTGTTTATGTGATGGATTCTAGCAGCAAGTTTCTATCCAGTAACGTTCATTAAAAACAAACTTCTTTCAATTTGCTTATGCTGTTTTATAAAGGATATATTTATAAAGTGATGACTATGGCTTGTATGAGAAGAACTGAGATGTGTTTGGTTGTCTTAGAAACTACCATCAACATGTACAAATAATGTGAAATAATAGAATATTTTGGTGTTACCAAAATTGCTTTCTACCAGACAGGAAAACCAAACCTAAATTAAGATAGGGACGGTTTATGTCTACATTTTGATATGCCACAAACTGTCTGAGCTGTTCTCATGTGTCCTCGGTCAACTGAAGCTCAGCGGTCCAGAGTGAAACTTCAGTGCTGTGTCTGACCAAAGCCTCGGATTCAGAGGAAGTCTGGGAAAGGTCATCAGAGCAGTGGTTTGCAGTGGGCAGTTGCAGGTCACCAACACAAAGTACATTTCCCTGCCTTCCTTTCAACTCTCAGATCCAATGAGATGAGCTGTGGTCAACAAGGGCTGATCTTTCTCAGGGTTGGTGAATGCAGGTGACGCACTGCTCCCAATTATTCAATTTGTATTAAAGAGTTATCCAACAAAGTTCTTGTTTCTAAGACTTCTATACTGCCCGTTGAGTTGGATTTTCTAGAACTTGGCAAACTGCTTCATCTAATAAGTTAGATAAAACATGAGCTGTACTGAATGGCAGAATGAGACTCAACTTTTTTTTTTTTTTTTTTATAATTTTCTACGTATAAAAGAGTTTTTTGTTTGGGGGGGATCCTGATTTAGGATATTGTGTTAGTGTTTAAGTTACTTTCAGTATTATTGTTTATTGTCTATATTTTCTGCAGTAATATATCACATTTCAAAATGTGTAATCGTGACAGGCCTAGTTGAAAGGGGAACTATTCTCTTAACTCACATGTCCATCTCTGTATTTGACTGTAGATGCACTGGGCAGCCGGACTGGGCAGCCGGACTGGGCAGCCGGACTGGGCAGCCGTGCTCTGCGATGCTGGTCATGTGACAGCTGATGTATCGGATGTATTTATATCAGCTGAAGGCAGTGTAGCTGGTGAGGATTCTGCACATTGGTTAAATACATGATTGAGGTGCAGTCCAGTCCAAATCCAGATTGAATTTGGGATGATAGTTGGAGCCCAGAACATTACTGTTGTGTGAGACTCTCACTAACATGTTGTCTATTACAGTCCCCGCCCACTCTTTTCATTCTAATCACCGCCCTCACCATCCCTCATTAGGACGGGCCGATGTGAAGAGGAAGGGCACATGAAAGGGGCGTAATACACCAATCTTAGAAATGATAGTTTCCATTTCTGCTCTCACTCTCTCACAGAGCCCTATTGTATAAAGGACATAATTAGGTCTTTCAAAGCTCCCCCACAGTAATAGAGCCCATTGTACTTTGCCTTCAAATATTATGACTCTGCCATTACCCATTTTCAGACTAAAGGTTTATTCTGAGCCTGGAAAATTGTTGCTGTAACATTTTCACCCCTGTGTCCTGAGCTCCTGTTTGTGTCTCTTGCAGATCTCTCTGACGCAGCGAGCTGCAGAGGCCCAGGAGCAGAGCACAGCATCCCGCCTGAGCCATGGCCCCCCGCAAACGAGGAGGCGGCGGGAGCCGCGGGGGTCTCTCCTTCATCTTCTGCTGCTTCAATAGCAGCGACCATCCAGAGATTACCTACAGGCTGAGGGAGGACTTTGCCCTGCAGGCCATGGAGCCCGCTTTACCCATTCCCGGCTACGATGAACTGGACGGCATGTTCTCTGAGCTCGTGGTAAGATGTAACTGCTGTCATCAATCTGAGGAAGCAACCATTGTGTTATATTTGAACTCATCTCTGAAATCCAGGTTCAACCAGGTTTTATTGTATCTTTTTGAGTACTGGTTCTGAAAATGTAACAATTTAATGATTTTAAAAAAATCAAAGAACTATTCTGGCTGACTCACTGATCACATAATCACATGATTACTTAACCCCTCGTAAACAACAGTTCGTTCAACAGTAATATAGTCCTTAAGCAGTTCAAATGCTGGATGTTCTGGTGGCTGTTTACTGTAACAATCCAGTTTCTGAATAGACTCTTCCTCCACAGTGAGCACTCCTGGAGCTAGGGCCAGGGCTGCTATTCTCTCTTGTGTCTGTCACATCTGATTTGCCCTGCTCTCCTTCTGTTGCCCCCCTCCTCTGTCCTTTGGTTACCACAGTAATCTAGCCATGACATTTTTTCACTTCAATAGAGCACATTGAAGGACCCCTCGTGTCTTGGCCTTAACCATCTGCTAATTGCTTGTTTTTGTCTCCTGCTCTTTATGAAAAGATAATTGAGTAAGTTGAGTACAATGACAAGGGGGCATTCAGTTGCTCTGTTTACCAAGTGAAAGAGCCACGTGCTTTTACTTTTGCACAGTGGAACAGCTCATGTCCGTGCAAAATGAAAACATGACGCTGTGGAAGACTCTGTGGACATCTGCTCTCTTACAACCAGTTAAACTTGACCTTTGAACTTCAGAAAGACTTTCCAGAAATCTACAAGTCAACTTAGGAAGAAGGTCTTTTTTACATTAAGGCCGTGCAATACCAGGAATTTCAGTGATAAATCTTATTCTGTGGAATCTTCCCACTTTAATTTGTGTCCAGTATTACAACACAATTACAGTGTTGGAAGTTTAGGATTGTTGGGGGTCTGCTGTTTAAGTATTACTTTTTTAGCTCAGAGATTGCATTGTATTAAACATGTGTTAGGATCTAGGACAGTGCTTCAATTGCAGCATAATAACCATAGAGGTCCTTCAATTAAAGTCAGTTCTCAGTCTTAAACAGCAGCATCAATAATAGATATAGACATACAGTATCTTAGAAACCTTATGAACCTTTCTTTAATTGCTGGTCCACATTGGAACAGACTAAAGAGTACCAGGACTCATCCAGCTGCTCTCTTCCCCTGTGTCTGTTTTGCTGTTGTGACGCATGTTTGTTCCAGATGTTTGTTGTTACCTCATTTTGAGAAAATAGACCACGCCTTTTTCTTTGGGCCATTACTCACCGGTAAATCAGCCAAGAGAGATCTGAGTGGGTTTACAATGAGAAGAGCTGCTGTGCTCTGGCTTAAATATAGCCTTGAATGTGTAACAGACAAAATCCAGACTCTTTTGTCCCAGGACTGGTAAAGTTGCAGTGTGGCCAAAAAAGTCACCACCTGCATTTGAAGTAAGTGTAAGCCTCTTCTTGGATAATGACTGCAGGTTCAGGTTATGTGCCCAAAGAATGAGGTCAACTGACTACCTTAAAAATATAGAACAAATTAATCCATTAATACATTTTTTATTACCTGATTGCACAGGCATATTCCACGTAGGCATGGGACGAAATAGAAATTTTGTGTCACAATTATCATGGCCAAAAGAATTGTGATAATTAATGATTATATCACGATTACAATTAAAGTTGCTGACAGTTTGAAAATGTTAAGGATATGAATTTAAATGTTATAAATGAGTTCCATATTTAAACAACTTTCATATAAATGCACTTTATCAGAGAAAAAAAAGTACAATGTAGCTGAGAATATTATGGATAAGCAGGGTCCTCGACAGAAATTTTGGGGCCCGGGGCAATAAGTCTTACAATTCTGGGACCCTAAGACCCTTCGGCCTGGGACAACAAACCCCTTTGTTTTCCCCCTGTTGTCTCCCTTGTGGTTAAGTAGCTTTTTCCTTCTGGTGATACAATGGCGATTACATAAAATGTCCCACAAACGATTATTGTTGACTCTTTTTATAACAATAAATAATATTATTGTTTATCGTCCCATCCCTAATTCATGATGATAATCCCTGGACTCAAAAGGTAGTAGTTGTGAATTTGTGAAACATGAGACATAATTGGCCAGAGTCCAGATCTTAACGTCCTCTGACTTTCTCTATCATCAATACAAGATTTTGCCAAAAAATGAATTCACTTCTACGTTCATTCTTTTTTTTTTTTTCATGTTAACAAATCAACTACATAACAAAACAACATAAATAAAACAAAATATAAACAAAACCAGTGAGGACCCAAAAGCAAAAATATAAAGACAAAAACATTGTAGACATATAAAGTACAATGTTCCCTTTGCTCCAGCACAGATTCACTTGACTGGATCAATATTCTAGTGCCCTAATGTAGCAGAGATGTACTTCTTGTTGCTATTTTAACTTTTTTTTTCTTTCTAGGATGAGCTTGGCCTGACGGAGAAGCACAGAGAAGCCATGTTTGCACTCCCCGCGGAGAAGAAATGGCAGATCTACTGTAGCAAAAAGAAGGTAAGCACCTATCTCTGCATCTCAAACTGTTCCTCACCCACACACTGTCAGAGTTGGCTTGATATCTGTTTATCATTGATTTGTTTGTATCTGCCGCTTTGAGCTCCGATCTCTACGTCAGTGGCTCTGAACTCACACCGACACAAGCAGATTGTCTGGATATTTCAGGAATGTGCATGATTATTTTAGTCTGTATTTTGACGTCAGATGAAGGTAGTGGCAGCGTAGAAGATGAAAAATCAAAGTGTAAACCTTTATAATGCTGTGAAAACCTTTAATACC
Source organism: Periophthalmus magnuspinnatus (assembly GCF_009829125.3). Lineage (NCBI taxonomy): Eukaryota > Metazoa > Chordata > Actinopteri > Gobiiformes > Gobiidae > Periophthalmus > Periophthalmus magnuspinnatus. Next base: position 15,022,252 of record NC_047149.1, read on the forward strand.
TCTTGGCATCAGAAGAAAGTGAGCCTGTTTTAAAGTATTTACAATATAAATATAAGAAATATCATTAAAATTACAATGCTTGGACCTGCTTAGGTGGATTTGTCTGAACTGGTATTACAAGCTTTGGCATTTTCACTGAACAGATGTCTATAAATCCTCTCAGACATTATCTAACCTTTTATGAGGACACATACACATATGTAAAGGCCGTAAACCTGATAACGTGTTAACAAAGATTACACCGGCCTAAATGTAGCTGTAGACACTGTACTATTGAACATGCTGACACAAGCTACCCCACATATTCCACAAACTACAAAGGAAGAGGCATCATTTTCTGCCGCTCTCAAACATGCCAGTTAGCTTTACTTCAATCACCTTCATTTTCCACATTACTGCAAGAACGCTCTTAACGACCCCATCAAAGCCCTCCATGAAGAGCTAGAGGCACAACTATTGCAAACTGGGCTGCAAGGTGTTAAGACAACATATAAAAAACAGTGTTATCTCAAATAAATCCTATATATTTATATATCAAAGTTTTGTGATATAAATTAATGTGATATACTGTAGGTGTGTTGAATACCGGTATGCAGACTTGGTATTTGTCATTTTGTCATCTTACAGATTGTGAACACTTAGTCTTACAATGTTAGTTTATCCCCTCTAAGACCCCCATAGTCTTAGGGTAGAACCAAAGTATTTTTAACATGTCCTGGTTTATGCACCTGTCCCATGAAAGTGTTCTGCAGCCATAATACAGTCTGCAGCTCTGTGGAGGTGTCATATTTCATTACCGTTCTGCTCGTGATAAAAGGGCCATCAGCTGCCCCTCGGTCTCTGTGTGAAAACAGACGCCTGATTGAGTTTAAACTGATGCGGCAACGTTTCACTAGCTCCAGATATTTTCCAGGCTTTGTGTTACTGTTGTGGGTGTCCTGGTTTAGCAAATGTTCACTGCAGATTTGAACTGGAACAAAAAACTAAAATAACCAAGGCTTTCTGTTGCTTTATTATACTGTAAGGATTGTAGTTTAGACAGTATCTGGTTTGTTGCAACTTCATGTTACACTTAACTTCTGGCTATATTTCAGTGAATGATTTGTTCCTTGGTTATTAATTTGCAGTGAGTCTCGTCTCCACTGAGACAGGAGTTTCAAGAGCTGCACCATCCTAAATGAATGTGTCCCAGTTTGCGTGGCCTCATTCAAAGTACTCTCAAGGCAATGGAGAAATGCCATGTACAGTTTTTTTGTTCAGGTGGAGCAGACTTTATGTAGGGACGGTGGGGGTGGGCGTTATGCCAAAAAATATATATCATGATTTTCTTGGAGCAGGATTTAGATTTGACAAGGATTCATGTAAAAGCATCTTTTTATTGAGGTAAGTAAAGTCGGCTTCTTCTTCTGAAAGTTCAAACATTTAAATCCATCCATCATGATATTCCTGAGGCTGACCACTGGGAGGTGTGGGTGGGGAAAAAAGTGTCTTTGTTCAAACATGGAGCTTAAGAGAATGTTTGTGAATTAAAATATCACAATTTTATGAAAATTTCATCACAGGAATAAGATCTCAACATCACCCAACCCTCTTGAGTTGATTAAAATATGAAGGAGGATCCTGCTAACCCAACGCTGACTGCACTTCCATGGCATACTGCAGTACAGTACAATACACGTTCACACACAGATAGCCATGGATACTGCTGATTCAGCGGCTTTGGCTTTCGCCCAGATGATGTTACCCACCACCAGAGCCCTCAGAGGAAGAGTGTGTGGAGGAGCCCTAAAGGAAATGCACTCTGCTCCAAATCAAACAGGAAGGCTCTGGTTCCACAGGTGCAGCCGCGTCATGGGTGCAGCAGTGATAAGGAGGAGGCTGGGGGTTCATTATGGGACGTGTGTGCTGTCAGCCATGAGCCCACTGGTTTCTTTTGCAAGCAGACTTAAAAAAGCAGATTTGCCCAAGATAAGTGCTTCAGAGCTGAGGTTTGTTTTGGCCTGGTACCTGAGAGGATTAAATCATGCTGAAGAAGACCGTCTTTGTTCGGTTTTCGTTTATGCATCTTGAGCCAAGTTGATTTACCAAAAGGGTTTGTTCCACTTCACATTTAAATAAAACGTCTCCAATCACTAAACATCTTTAAGTGCCCTGTCACATTAGCGTAATATCAATCTATCTAACACTGCAGTTCCATTTCCTGAGATGTCTTTGATCTGATCTTTCTCAAATAATTCCTGAAAATATGGTCCCCACATTTCCTCTCATCTTTATCCTGAATATAATGTACAGCGTTTGAAGTTTGCTGACAGACGACCTGCTTAAGATGCAAAGAGGAAGTGGTCCCACCGCAGCTGGAGTCCCAAAAATGGACTGAAGTAGTTCCAGGGTCTGCCTGAGTGCTCTGGCCCTGGTCATAACTCCCACAATGGGGTCATGTGCACACTGTCCCAGATCAGCCCAGACTCCAATTAGCTCTTGATAGTTACAGCTCACTGGTGCCTAATGGGCCTGTAAGCTAAAGCAAAGGTCCTTTTAGAGCCCATAAAGACAAGGTCAGACTGGATTCTATTTTTGGGATTTCTGTTAAATATTGCTGAATTTGTAACATTTAATACAGATGACAGTAGCTAAAATTAATTTTCTTAAAATATAGCTTAGCTATAGTTGTAGGGTGTTGTCACTAATAGAAAATATCAAGTTCAGCATTTGTGAGTTTACTTTTTGGGTATTTCCTATTGGAATCCAACCAATAGGAAATGCTGGCTTTTGCCCCTCATCTGGGAGAATGACATCATCACATTGTAGATATGAAACCTGCCAATAAATGTAAAAGAGTAGTTTATTTTTAACATTTAAAGCAGTATTATTATGTCTGCTTGTCTGTTGGATGTTTTAGAAATAATCACAACTAAAAATGGTCTGTGCCCTCAATCCAAAGTTTGCTAATCTTAAGATATCCTAAGCAGCTGTGGCTCATCCTGAAAGTCGTTGAAGTTCTGCGGGATAAAGTGTGTCGCCCTACTTTGAGCTCCGGCTGCACTTGTGTTTAGGGCAAAACTGCTCTGCTTCTACTTTGATAATATGGGACACAAACGTTTAACTAATCCAACTGAAACTTCTCTCAAGGGTGAAGGTCTTATGCAAAACCGGTGTAATGAATGTGTTATGTGTTACTGTGATAAAGTAAACCCATGAACCCACAACTTTTTCCTTATGTATTTATTTTTTTCTAGAAACCGAATAATTTTCCATTTCATTTTCTCCTACTTTGTTTTTCAGGAACAAGAAGAAAACAAAAGTGCAACCAGTTGGCCTGAGTACTACATTGATCAGCTCAATTCAATGGCAGCTGTGAGTAATAAAAATCCTCTTTCACACTATTCAAAAACCATAGATGGACTTAATCAGAGGCGCATGCTTTTCTGGAATTCACAATAAACTAATGTCAAGTTATTTCATGTTTATTGCACTTTGGTTCACGCATGCACTGCCACACCCTTTAAGTTGTAAATCAAATTTTATAGAAGAGTGAAATTTGTTGTTTTTTTTCTATTGAACAGAGAAAAACGCTTTTGGCTCTGGAGAAGGAGGACGAGGAGGAGAGGAACAAAACGATAGAGAGTTTAAAAACGGCTCTAAGGACGCAGCCAATGAGGTGCAGAGATTAATTTAATGTTTACAGTTATCTTCATTTCAGTAATGCCACCTTCTCTGACCTTTTCTGTCACTCACAATACCTCTGACTATGGAAATGTGCCCTTTTAAAACAGACGTCTTGAAATGTCACAACAGATTTACCAGCATGCAAGTCTATATGAATCCTGCCATGATGAGACACTACAAGTAAACAGCAAACAAAAAATCCAATGTTCCCGCTAAACTAAACTAACTCAATTAAAAGAATAACTTTGGCATGATGTGACAGATTTGTTTTTTATTCATATGAGAACTAGTATAAGACCACACGGTAATAGTGTTGATGGATCCCCTATTATTTTTGTGTTGAAAATGACATTCTGTTGTGTCTGTTATCACTGCTGTATCAGAATTGGCATTGAGTATTCAGCCTTCTCAGTATCAAAATAGAGTTTGAAATTTCAATATTTTAACCACACTACTTTGGGCAGGTTTGTGACACGCTTCATTGACCTGGACGGCCTCACATGTATCCTGAATTTTCTGAAGACCATGGATTATGAGACCACAGAATCCCAGATCCACACATCGCTCATCGGCTGCATCAAAGCTCTGATGAACAATTCTCAGGGGCGTGCTCACGTCCTGTCCCACTGCGAGAGCATCAACATCATTGCCCAAAGTCTCGCCACAGAAAACATTAAGACCAAAGTGGCAGTGCTGGAGATCATGGGGGCCGTGTGTCTGGTGCCAGGGGGACACAAGAAGATCTTGCAGGCCATGCTGCACTATCAGCGCTTTGCCTGCGAGCGGACACGATTCCAGGTGGGTGGAAGGGCAGTGAGAGCTATCCAATTGATTTGACTTTTAATCTTATCGAAATCCAGTAGTTTTGAATGATTTTATGTTATGATGTTAGATGTTATTAGTTATTAATTTGCTGTAAGTCTTCCACAGTACGGCATTAGCTCCATGGAGATGAGCAGCAGGTGAAGCCATGATTTCAAGTTTAGATCTCTCGCCTGCTCATAGTAAGAATTGAAGCTAGTGTTATTGAATAAATGCAAGCTAGCCATACTGTGGAACATTCAAGGCAAAGCTACAATTCCTTGGAGACAAACAGGTGATGGACACCTCACTGGAAATGTTGCCATTTTAAATGGCGATGCTTAAAAGGCAATGCTTAAATAAAGAATGTCACAATTTCCACTTTGATTAAAATTGCCAAACATAAAAAAATAACATGCATACATTTTTGCCATATTACCCACCACTATGTGCAATGAAGAATAACAAATGGAACGAGGTGTTAGGATTTTTTGTAACACCTGGTGTGGTTTGTTCCTCCCAGAGCCTTATAAATGAACTGGACCGGAATACAGGCCGATACCGCGATGAGGTCAACCTGAAAACAGCCATCATGTCTTTTATTAACGCTGTGCTGAGTCAAGGGGCCGGAGAGGTGACGTTTTTCACGCCTCATTTCTTCACAAAGTCAAAGGGAACCTCAACATTTAGTATTTCCGTTAAACTTATTTTCTGTTTCCTAAAAAGACAAGTTTGGAATTCCGTATCCATCTTCGGTACGAGTTTCTCATGCTGGGAATTCAACCCGTGATTGACAAACTGCGCTCACATGAAAACTCCACATTAGACAGGTGAGACCAAATAAACATTCAATAATATGCTTTTAATGGGTTCGGGATGACAACAAATTAAGGCCGTAAACATAGGAAGCCCATGGTTAAACCCATTACTGAACAATGCTTCTTTTTTTCCTTTTAGACATTTAGACTACTTTGAGATGTTGCGAAATGAGGATGAGTTGGCAATATCCAAACGTTTTGAGTCGGTAAGAAGCAAGCACTTCTCCTGTTTTTGTAAAAGCTTTACTAATGCACAGCTTTACAAATATTTTTCCTGTCCTATAGGTACATATAGACACAAAAAGTGCCACCCAAGTTTTCGACCTCATTCGAAAGAAGATGAACCACACCGACGCATATCCGCACTTTATGTCTGTCCTCCACCACTGTCTCCTGATGCCTCGTAAGTGTCACAGGGCCTTAAAATGTACTATAAATACTGCAATCATAGCTCAAATAAAAACTTTTCAACACAATTAACTGAAAGCAGTGTATTACTGCTTAAAAGTAAACACTCGAACATACAGCAGAGCACAAGACTTGGGCCAAGAAAGATAAGGAGTGTTGACTCATTCTGATTAGTCCAGTACCGGTCTGGATAAGTGCATTCCAAACCAAACTAAATACTGGCTAATGGTGCCTGCTGTGCACTGTTCTACACTGGTTAGTTAAAGTAAATAGTGTGGATAATGATGATTCACAAGGAAAAATGTGCTGTGAATGCAGGCATATTGGCCATGTAGTTGCAGAGTAGTAAGCACTCTTATGTTACAGTAATTTCTCTCCAGATTGCCAAACTTCTTCCCATCATTGTGGGCATTGTGTTATTGAATTAGTGCTGTCAAATTGTCCATACTAAGTGATTATGTGAGTGAATGGTCCTTTGTCAGCCCTGAAATAAGAAAGTCATTGTCTATTCAAGGCAAGGAGACTTTTACCTCTAATCGGAATAAGCAGAAATGGATAGGTGAATCTTAATGGAATAATATAAAAATGGGGCTGATTATTTTAAGCCCTATAAAATGCAACATACAAAGCCTTGGTGTGCGGCTGTGGGACTTTGGGTGCCTAGCCAACTAAACAGTCAATTGACCAAAAGTTTTATCAGTTGACTTCTGACTAATAATCCTATTGCATTATTAGTATTCAAATGGAGAGCAGGAAAAAAGGTAAAAGCATGGAGTAGCTGTATATTTGGGAGGGAATAGTGAGGTCAGATGGTACAGGATCACATCAAAGAGGTAAGGAATAGTTTTTTTTTGTTTTTTTTTATTCGATTAATTGATAGACGGAGTATTTCTTTAGCAGACTAAGAATTTCCACAACCCTAATGTGCAGCAGCATATGGCAATGTAAACTTTTCCTTTGGACATAGATGAAGATTCCTGGCGTAGTAAATAGTTGAAACCTACACAAACACATGTCAGGTCGTATGGTCACTGAGGATGCCTGCTTGTGTTCACAGACAAGAGGAGCGGAAACACAGTGCAGTACTGGCTTCTGCTGGATCGAATTGTGCAGCAGATGGTCCTGCAGAATGACAAAGGTCACGACCCTGATGTCACACCCCTTGAAAATTTTAACGTGAAGAACGTCGTCCGGATGTGAGTCATATCTCCAGTGCTATCACACATGGAAGAGATTATAAGCACCAGATTGAAGGATGTAGACCAGCACTGGGTTAAAAATAGATTTCTTTTAAGTCATTTCCTGATGCAGTGTTGTTAATTATGTCTCGTTTGTTTGGCAGGCTGGTGAATGAAAATGAAGTGAAGCAGTGGAAAGAGCAAGCAGAGAAGATGAGGAAAGGTGTGTTTAATTATAATGTCATGACTAAATGAAAGCCGTACAGATGGGTCAAATGTTCAATGATGACTCTCGTTCAACAGAGCACCACGAGCTGCAACAGAAGTTTGAGAAGAAAGAACGGGAATGTGATGCCAAGACTCAGGAGAAGGAGGAGATGATGCAGACCCTCAACAAGATGAAAGAGAAACTCGAGAAGGAGAGCACAGAGCACAAAAACGTCAAGCAGCAAGTGGCCGAACTCACTGCCCGCCTGCACGAGCTCAGCACTGTATGTCATCCTCATACTCCCTGTAATAAAGCCTAATCTGGAAGCTATTACAGGCTCGGAAAATAACAGTGCACAAACATATCAGTTAATAATTATGACCATGATCGGGCTAACTACATATTATTTAGTGGTCTACATCACCCCATCAACATTTTTCCACAAGTTAACATTTCCCACCCTCACTGATCAAACCTTGATGTAACTGATAGTCAATAATTTTTGCCAAATTAACCATTTTTTATTAGCTCCCTGCTAATGCTGTGTCATTGCCTGTACATGTTTCAGAGACAGGCCACCATGGTTCCTGGTGGGCCGCCCCTCACCCCTGGCCCACCTGGAGGACCTGTGCCCCCTCCACCTCTGCCTGCGTTCGCAGGCATATGCCCACCTCCCCCTCCCCCGGGCGGTATGCCTCCTCCACCTCCCCCACCACCTCCCCCCGGTGGACCTCCTCCCCCCGGGCGCCCACCCATCGGAGGAGGCGTCCCCCCACCACCAGGAGCACCCTTGGGACCATCCCTCAAGAAGAAAAACATTCCGCAGCCTGCCAATGCTCTCAAGTCCTTCAACTGGTCCAAGCTGGCTGAAGTAAGGACCAATACCACAAATATTTATAATTATGTATTATTAAATAGTCATGTAATTCTCATAATGTGTCCTCTGCAGAATAAACTGGAGGGGACAGTCTGGATGGAAGTGGACGATGCAAAGGTTTTTAAAATTCTTGACTTGGAGGACATTGAAAAGACCTTCTCAGCCTATCAAAGGCAGCAGGTATGAAACTGCTGCAGTGTGTTGTTCTTTACATTTTTAATGTTTTAATTGCCCTGTTTTCATGCCAAGTCACTTGCACAGAACAAATTCACTTGTCAGAACAATAATCACCCCCATGAATTACTCTCCAAAATTAGCTTTCTTTTGTTGATAGTTTTGACTGGTTTTAATTACTCAATTGTATGATTTAAAATGCATGAGAAATCTGCTCAAAGTGAACTTGTGGCTGAAGTCAAACAGATTGCAAATGCTTAGGAAGAAGAATCACATTGAATGAGCATGACTTTTGACATGGCGAAAGTTTAAGTCCAGACACAGTCTTTTGATCGAAGTTTTGCTTGATTGGTTTAAATGCATGTGAACAGTCCATAAAGCATGTGCACATGAACATGCACACCCACATTGTTTTACATTTATTGACGTTTCACCTGACTCACTTCATCATGTCATTGATTAGCTGTTTGTTTTATGGGCTGCCGTCACAAAACTGCTTTACTTATTCTAATGAGTGCTTACATCTTCCTGCTTCTTGCCTGCATTGTAGGACTTCATTATGATCAATAACACCAAACAGGTGAGTGCGCTTACAGTAATGCATTTGTATAATGGTCTGTTTAAGTTTGCTATGAGTGGTTGTGTGTTATTGTAATGTTATGGTTCAGGGTGTCCCAGTCTATAATGGACATCAGTATTTACTGGGCTTTTACTAATATAAACGGTTTAACATTATTTCCATTCTTGCAGAAAGAGGCAGAAGATGATACACTTGGCTCCAAAAAAGTCAAGGAGCTGTCTATGATTGACGGCCGCAGAGCCCAAAACTGCAACATTCTGCTCTCACGGTAAGTTTATCTACAACTGCCTGCTTTTATAATCTATTTTTAAATGAACAGTATACAGGGGGAATAACGCAGAAGGTCCTCATCATGGCTCCTGTAACCATAAATAGCCAGTGAACCGTGTGCCTACAGACTCCATAGGTTTGCATTAAGAAAAATAAATACACGAGATGATCAGCCTACTGGATCAACCTCCAAAATTGCTTTTACCATCTATACATCAAATTGTTGAACAGCTGATTGCAGAAGAAACCAGTGCTGATTTTGAATTAAGTCCATTGCCTATGAAGCTGTGTATTAGGGAGATGTTTGCCAGGCAGATGTTATACCTAGTAATCAGTAAACATACATAAATACATTTAAGTAGTCAATTTTTGTGTGTTGCAGACTGAAACTTTCAAATGAAGAAATTAAGAGAGCGATCCTGACCATGGATGAGCAGGAGGACCTCCCTAAAGATATGCTGGAGCAGGTATGTAGCATGATTTAGTACCAAAGAGGACAGTATGTAGTGTGTGCTGGCTGAGAGTCAGTTTTATAAGCCCCTGTAAATGGAAAACCTCTGGACCAGACTAAGCCCACATCATAAACCCATCCACTGTCTTTAACGTAAACACAAGTGCTTAAAGGTAAAGAGCATATTCTGCCTTTTCAGCTGCTCAAGTTTGTCCCAGAAAAGTGTGACGTGGATCTGCTGGAAGAGCACAAACACGAACTGGACCGAATGGCAAAACCCGACCGCTTTCTTTACGAGATGAGCAGGTACCCACTCTGTAGTACTCACTCATCAATGGCTGTGCAAGTATTCGGATTGAAACTGAATCATGATCAGATCCCAATTCAGGTTGTACCAGTTTTTGGAGGAATGATTTGAATTTTTTCATGCGTGTTAAATGGTTCAGAGTGGAATTCATAATTTGTAGACGAGGTTTATTTATAAAGTCTGTCTTGTCTATCTTCATAAAACTTAAAAAAAGAATAAATCAAATTGAAAATGCATTTGCCATACTGCTCAGCCCCCCACTATTAAAGAACATAGTTACATAGTGCGCGTGTGAATGTTTTGGTGGAGACTCCGCCACCTGTTTGTCTCCATGGAGCTTTGCCTGGAAATGCCACAGTATGTCATCAAACTTATGTATCCCAATGGAGACATGCTATTGATACATGTCAGATCTGTGAAGAGGTGACCACGCTTGGAGTGAGAATGCATGTTCTTCAAATAGGCGATAAATACTTGGTTTAGTTTAATGCCATACTGTGAAACATTGCATTTATGTGTTGTTTTGGTAGACTAGTACTCTGAGGAACAAAAGGAAACAAAACAGACATTTTAGAGCTCAGGCTCGTAGTGCATCAATGTCAAACCAAACAATGTCCCAAACAGATCACAAGAGGCACAGTGTAATTAAATCCACTGTTACACAAGTTTGGTGAGGTCTAGTTTTTCACCTTTCCACCCAAGACGGTATGTAAAACAACTCACTGTGGCTTTCATCTGCTGTACAGTCTTTGGGTTATAAATTTATAATCCAAACTGTACCAAAAATAAAGTAACCCTGGTCACCCACACAGTACTTTTGTATAGAGATTACTTTCTGTGTCACTTCCTTGTTTATGATTTTGAAATAAATTGTGGATTTCCCTGTTTCTTATTTCAAATCTTGGTTTTGACTCATGACACATTTTCCATTGCGTTTCCAGAATAAACCATTACCAGCAGAGGCTACAGTCTTTATACTTCAAAAAGAAGTTTGCAGAAAGGATTGCAGAGATCAAACCTAAAGTGGAAGGTAAGAAGATTTTTTATTTAAGATATTATCATTGCAGCATTTACTTCTACTATTGCTACTATTACTCATTTTACTACTTGTACTATTACTATCTATAATAACGACACCTTTATTAGCATTAATAAAGTATGAACAAATACTTAATTTATAATGAACAAATGGTTTCATAAGAATGATTCGGGCTTTGTATCTATTAGTAGTTGCTCTTTCCTTTAATAAGTTATTATAGTGTTAAGTGTTATACTACCACTATTATCTCATTAACTGTCATTAACTTTATGTTTAGCATGGTAAAATCTATAATATCTAAATTTGAACATTTTAGCCCTGACCAGAGCGTCAAAGGAAATCTTGCACAGCAGAAACCTGAAGCAGCTTCTGGAGGTTGTACTGGCATTTGGAAACTACATGAACAAAGGTCAAAGAGGAAACGCTTACGGCTTCAAAGTGTCCTCCCTCAATAAGATCGCAGACACCAAATCCAGCATCGACAAGTAAGAGCTCTCCTCTGCTGAAATATTTAGAGGCCGTAAAACAAAGTGCTAAAAGTCACATCTGGAAATGAAAATATGTACTATGCGTTATATTTATACGTCAATATATTAAACGGCAGACTTTTTGACTGGTCTAAAATGTGCTGTGTGTCTGTGCAGAAACATTACTCTCCTTCACTACTTGATAACCATCCTGGAGAAGAAGTATCCAAAAGTCCTAATGTTCCAAGAGGATCTTAAAAGCATCCCAGAGGCAGCCAAAGTCAAGTATGTGATGAAAACGACTTCTGCCTTTCCTTTTATGTACACTGTTAACCGCATTTTATTCTGTGTGCAGCATGACAGAGTTGGAGAAAGATATTGGGAACTTGCGGAGTGGTCTGAAGAGCGTAGAGAGCGTGAGTAACAAAGATTTATGTGTTTTGAAGGAGTCATTTCTGGCTTCATAAAAATATTGAGTGCATCATTTTAATCATTGTCTCATGCTTATTTATTAGGAGCTGGACTACCAAAAGAAGCGACCACAAGAGCTGGGCGACAAGTTTGTGTCTGTGGTGAGCCAGTTCATCACTGTGGCCAGCTTCAGCTTCTCCGATGTGGAAGACTCTCTCACTGAGGCCAAGGAGCTGGTGAGTCTGCATTCAAAATAATAAAACCACCATCTCTCTCGAGGAAAAGTACTGCTCTGCTTTAGAACTAATGTGTTTTATTGGTCAGCCATGTGTGCAAGTCGAAAGTAAAACTACAAAGGCAGAGGGTTGGTCCTTGTGATATCATTTTACCGTTTGTGTGTCTCATTCAGTCCCAGTTGTAAAAGCTTTTGATCGCAGCTTGCGAGTCATTTTAGGAGACATCATAGGGGACAGAGTACTGCACATAACTTTAAAATGTGTTAATTCAGTGTAAGGATGACAGCCCAAAGGTGAACCGACTTTCAGTGCAATGCGTTTGTGTTGTTAAACTCAAATGAGCTCGTTTAAACCATAACAACCTGAAACCTGACCGTGTTCTCATTTCCTGGGTGATCCTCATCCTTTCAGTTTATGTACGTCGTTGGTTTTGTTGGTGCCCATGAAGTTTTTTTTTTTTGTTTTAATCTGGAGCAGGTTTTTGCCCTGCAGCGTGGCTGCTACATTGACCCTGTGGTCACATGGCCACCATTACTGTCTGTGAATCATTGACTGTGTCCTTTAGTTAAATATTTGAGTGTGTTTGCAGAGGTCCTGAAAACCTGGTAACCCTCACAAGAGCTTAGTGCATCAACTTTTTTGATATTTTTTCTATTTTAGACATTCAGTGAGATATAATGTTTTAATATTAAAGATGTTTGTGTAATCCCTCAGTCTTTCAGGCAGAGTCCATAGCAAAAGAAAATTGAAAACTGGACTTAAGTTTTGTTTTTTTTGTTTCTGTGAATGCATTTCTCCACTCATCAGTTGACAGATTACATTTTTTTTTATTATTATTAGTTTATAATTGTCTAACTTAAACAAATCATATGTTTTTGCACTGAAAGAGGTCTGCAGGTTTTCAGAGGTCTTGGCAACAGGAGGTTAAGATTAATATTTTGTTCAACCACAAAATGAATAGCATTTGGGAGCAACACAATGAACAAATTAGTCACTTTTACTAGTAATATTGAAACATTTAACCCTGAATTGCCTTGACATTTTATTGAGTGAAGTCTCTCCCTGTAAAGTACAAACTGGTCCTGTTATTATGGCAGAACTCTTTAAAGTCGCATGCCCTCTGTTCTTACATCTGGACGTCCTGTAACATGCTGTGAACATGTACCACAAACACTGCCTTCATTTGAGCTCTGGCTCCAGTCTCCGGACCCCACCATAATCAGTAGCTGGTCAATCCTGAGTTCACTTCAGCTTCAAAGCTCCACAACTGGTGCCCTCGGTCCGATTTCAAAGAGCTGGAACCTAATGAGACTCTAGTAAAAAAGTCAGAGTGAATAAAACCCTATTTGGGCTCTGTCCCGCTGTAAATCTAACCCCCTGTGCCCCTTTTCTCTCTGTGGTCCCTCAGTTCCTCCGGGCAGTGAAGCACTTTGGAGAGGAAGCCACTAAGATGCAGCCAGACGAGTTCTTTGGCATCTTTGACCAGTTCCTGCAGTCATTCAGTGAAGCTCAGCAGGAGAACGAGAACATAAGGAAGCGCAAAGAGGAGGAGGAGCGTAGGGCTAAGATGGAAGCTCAGGTGGGTCTGCTTATCTCTCACAAAACACAACTGGTGCAGTACATAACTTTTCTGGTTGGAGGGTCTTCCTCCTGTTTGTCTCCATGGAGATGCTATTGCTTTATATGGAATATTCTACAGTATGCCATCAAACCTATCCATCCTGCATTTATTCAGCTACTTATAAGTGTTTTTGTTGCTCAACACCTTAAAACTCATTGTTACCGTGAGAGATCTCCCCAGATGTGACCTGCTGTCATCACCTGCTTGTCTCCATGGAGATACATACACAACGTATGCCATGCTGTGGGACATTCAAGACAAAACAACAATATTTTTATAGAGTGGAAAGTTTTATAGTGAACCCATTTAAAATATTTATGTATTTTGAATTTATTGTCCTATTAAAAAAGTTTTAGAAATCGTATTGTTACCCAGTTTAGTCCCAGAAAAATAGTTTTCCAAGACCAGGACTAAACCAATTAAAAACGGGTTAAACCTGAGTAAACTAAATGAGGACTATGAAAGCGGGAAAATAAATTCTAAACAAAAGAGCCTGCAAACCAGTAATGGCCCTTGTATCACATTTTGATAACCCCGTTTCTTGCTATGCTAATGAGATGAGAACATATTATAAACATGAATATATATAAAACATATTACCTATTTTGTGTAGGTAGTGTTTTTGTGCATTGTCCCTGATAATTAAATAAACAAACGTATATATAAGTATATCTTTGTGTGTTCTGCAGCTCAAAGAACAGAGGGAAAAAGAGCGAAAGGCGCGAAAAGCAAAAGCCAATGGAGAGGACGATGGAGGGGAGTTTGATGACCTTGTGTCTGCTCTGAGATCAGGAGAGGTATTTGATAAAGACTTGTCCAAAATGAAGAGAAACCGAAAACGCATCAACAGCCAGAACACAGACTCGAGAGAACGGCCGATCACAAAACTCAACTTTTAAACCACAACAAGAAGCAGCATGTTTGTCTGTTTCTTTGCTTTATGTGGATCCAAATGTCTTTACAATGCATCAACCTGGAACTCAGCACATTTATAAGAGAACATAACAAAGAAGCCAAACTTAAATACTGGACAAAATGAGACGATTCCTGCTGGATATTTATTGGGAATCTGCTCATATGAATGTTCTCCATCTTCCCTTCCTCGCAGTGACCTCAAAAGTGCTACATTTCTCACAGATGCTGTTTAACATTGTATTCCATCTGTGCTCTTTTTGTATGTCAAATCTATGCACAGTCAAATCTTTAATTATAAGGGGCCATTCTTATTGTAATAGAAGGACTTTTTTTCACACAAGGACCGTCCCGATGAGTTTTGGGACAAAGATGGACCTATTGAACGCTGACAAACCATTGCAGACCAAACTTTCCCAGGACTGAAACGCAGGGTCGTTCAACAGAAGAGATGTATTGAAAAAGATGTTTTTGTGTGTTTAATATTGTGCAACATTTTTATATATGATCACATTTGACCTTTTTGTCTGTTAAGAGCTGGCCTTAACTCTGTCAGTTTTAATAGTTGAGTTGGTACTTAAAGGCCTGGGCCTAATTTGCTATAGTATAAACTAGTGTGGACACTCGCATCATCATTACATATATCTATATAAACTATAACACTGCGTGCTTGGTTCACAGGCACATATGAAGTTACGCAAAACATCATTCTATTCAGAATCAGGCAATACACTTTTCTCCTTGTATTGAGAGTATCCTTTACATTGTTTTGTAAATGCCTCTGTGACAATGGATGGATTTAAACAAATTAAAAGCAGAAATAATTTTAATTCAACTCCTGATGAAGACATCATTTTAAATAATTCCTAATTGTGTAAATCCATCCACTATTGCAGGTTTCCATTGGACTTTTGTAATTTAAACATTGCCTTTCATTGTATAATGAACTGATGAAAATAAATTGGGATAATGTGACTTGCTCTGTACGTGTTAGTGTTTTCTGTTGCTCTGGAGCCCTCACTGGTCATGTGATTTGTTGCATTTGAGATTAGAATCAGTGGTTACAATATCTTATAACAAACAATTCAGATAAATACCTCAAGATCAAGTTATGCAATTACTGAACTTGTTAATATAGTCTGAACCCCCTCAAATTTATTTAACCCAAACATAATACAACTTTAACTCCATCTACTGGTGGAAAGTAATCACTGCCACAATGACGTAACAAAGAATAATATTTTTTTATTAAATGCAGCAAGACATTTGCCATTATCAGGTCTATGTTGTAGTTTTTCACTTGAGAAGAAACCCCTGTGAGAGATCATCGTGAGCCTCCTGGACAAAGCGTGAGACACCGGTGTAAAATGCTTGGCCCGAAACCTCCACCACAACAGCCTTAAAGTCCCCACACACTGTCTCCTGAAAGAAACAAGTGATTTCAACGAGGCCTGTCATGATAAGTCCGATTTTGCTGAAGAAAATATAGACGATAAACGATAATATTGAAACTAATAGTTGCCACTGACACAACACTAAAATAGGTTTATCTATTTTCTATTTTAACTATTCTAAATGTACAATATTGTTAAAAACTGACCTTGAATAAATAAAGAGTAAAATTAAACATTTTAGTAGCCAACATCTGTCACTATTTATAGATACAAACTTATTTATTCAACAATTTACAGCGCAAATCTTACCACAGTAGAGAAAAATAACAAAAGGTTCTTCTACTTGTATAAAGTACCAAAAATAAATACTAACCCCAAAAATTACTCTTCCATCTGTCATATAAGCAATAAACAATATGGCCTGGGTCATAAGTTGCTTCCTACTAATCAGAATAATTGTGGACTTAAGGTGAATGAGTTACTTCATCAAAAGCCAACGATAAAGATAAACACCACCACACACGTCAATATTTTCATGATCTCTGAAACATTTGCCCTAAATCCTTAATCTGTGCTGTCCCAGTCAGACGTACCTCCACAGCTCGCCCTGTGAACTTTGACCCCGTGGCTCCACTCTGAAACATCCTGGTTTGATTCAGTGCGATCAGACCTTTGTGAAACTGCAGAGCCACTCGAGCCGTCACTCCTGAGCCTGTGGGGCTGCGGTCCACCTGCAAAGAGCAGCTGGTGTTCTTCACCACTGTGTATAGTACAATAGTGATTTACAGTGTAATGAACAGATAATTTCTGACTGATTTACCTGCGCTTCGGCAAACACACAGACATTAGATGTGGGCTCAGAGGAATATTCATCTTTGCCGTCAGTGAGAATGGTCCCGTACAAAAAAGCCAGGTCATCACTGACAGGATGGTTGAGCTTCACCTTATTAAAAATGTAATTAATTAATGAAAAAAATAAGAAATTGTTAAGTTGTGAAGTAACTTCAGTCTCTAGTATATAACTACCTGAGCTTTGACGGCTTTGGTCACTGCAGTGGCGGCGTCTACTAGATCTCGAGTCCTGGATTTGTTAACATCTAAACCAAATGTTTGTGCATCAACAAAAGCATAAAAGGCTCCTCCATAACTGATGTCCACTGTTATGTCCCCGAGTCCCTCCACCGTTACTGTCACATCTAAGAAAAACATTTATTATCATTATGTCAGTATGTAATTTCACACATGATATATGCTCTCACCTGTAGCAAAAGCAAAAGCAGGTACACTGTGAAAGCGCACAGCTCCTGTATGACTGTCTGAATATTGCACAAAGGCCTTGACCAGTCCACAGGGGCAGTGGATGTTCACTTGTGTCTCTGGGGACTGAGGCTCCTTCACCAGTTTATAGTCTACTGCAAACCGTCCCAGAGCAATGACTGCATGTCCACACATGGTACTGTAGCCTTCATTGTGCATGAAGAGCACCCCGAGGTCTGCATCGGGCAGCTCACTGTCTACCACCAAGGCCCCGTACATGTCGTAGTGCCCCCGTGGTTCAAACATCAGGACCCTGCGTAGGTGGTCCAGGTGCTCACGGACGTACCGTCTTTTGGACAGCAGAGTATGTCCCGGGACAGAGGGGTATCCACTGACAATGATGCGCAGTGGCTCTCCTCCTGTGTGCATGTCCACCACAGATAGCTCTGGGCCTTCATGAGGAGGAAGCTGCAGGTCCATGTTTCAGCTGAGAATAAAGAAACAGTGATAACAGTGATTTACTAATTGTTATTTTTTACAGTGTTTGTATTTGTGTTGTATCATGGAGTGTATTGCCTACTAGTGGCTTGACATGTAGCAGACAACTATGGTCACTATCTCTCATCATTATCATCTTAGACCTACTCCAGTTCTATGTTTTGGGGCAGACTTAAAATGTTTCTCCAGATGCACTGGCAAGTTGTGCATGCTCTGTAAACCAGGAGACTTTGCACTGAGGGAAAACACTGTGAGAAAGCAACATGCTCCGTCATATATAATAAAAAGCTGCTGATTATAAACTGTGCAAAGTTATTGTAAGTAATATAAGTAATATAAATAACTTTACCTGATTCAGTTGTTTCAGCTGTGGACACGGGGCACAGGACACTGGACAGGGAGCGCACGAGCCCACGCCTACAGCAGGGTGGGCTTTTGGCGCCTTCTGTTGGTCTGGAGGTGATATTTGTGTTGTAAACATGATTTTACAACTGTTTGCCTGACCAGCCAGTCCCTTCTATTTCAGGTAAACTATAATTGTATGCATAAGCTGAATGCAAAGAGTTACAAAACAGTTTTAACCTATTTGCTTTAGTGGGCCTTTTGTTTAAACCTTTCTTAGTGTGCATTTCTGTTTTTAAGTTTTAACTGTCTACTTTTTCTGAATTAATGATTAGATGAGGGGTGTCTGGTTAATGCTTCTGGGGTAAAGTGAATTATGTACAATTCTGCGGTTACATTGGGGTCTAATTGTGAATGTATATTTTTTTCACTGTTGTGATTGGTTGATTACTCATACTCTATATAAGGGAAGGGAAAAGCCTGTCCTCATACCTTGGGAAGCTCAGAGGGGCTGAAACCTTGTATTAATAAAAGTGAACCAAGAGTGAAACAGTGTGGGGGAGTCTTCCTTTCAGCTAAGTGCCTCTCCTCCGACGCACCTGTCGCCCAGTAAGGTGTGCACAGTCTACACAGAAACGAGTAGTATTAATGCTAATTCACTGATTTATTGAATGAAAAAATATAAACAAATTAATCAGTGTACATATTTCAGATGCTTTATTTAATATTTTGAAAGTGTCCAGATGCAGTTTAAAATAACTTTGTTTTTTGCTACAGACAGAAAAAAGCTATAAATTTTGGTAGAATTTAAAGAATATATTATGCATAGGCAAGTGCATACTGGGTAAGGTCTGCATAATAACTTTTAAAGAAAACAGGTATGCTAAGGTGTACCCTTTATATTGTGATTTGTAAACACTGTTACATTTTTCATAGTGCAACGTTTCCTGAGACAATGGGCCTAGTCTTTTGACAAAAGAATAGTTTACAGTTAGTTTAAATGTTCTATTACACATGCCAGCATGAATAAATAATGAATAACACAATAAATAATAAATAAAACACAAAATACCGTGTCATTACTGTAATAATACTATCTATTGAATAGTATCTCCACCCGCTGCTTGATAAGGCACATTTTCATAACTTGCCCAGTCCCAGCAGCACCGCTCCTCTGAGAGTTTTAATCACACAACACAAATGAATTCTTTGAGGTTTAAAGGGGTCCTTTCTCTCCAACTTTATCAAAATATAAATAATAAAGGTTCTGCATACAAAAAGTGACCCAAATAAATATGTTCATCTGTACAAGGTTCAGATCACTGTCAAAGTCAAAAAATGACAATCTAATCACTGCATTGATACTGCTCCAACTCTTCTGGTCTCTTCCAATGTTATTCACCGACTACTATTATTTAATTAGCTGTAACGAAAGAATAAACATTAGTTCCTTAAACCTCTTAAGTAAACATTTACAGGGATATTCTGATAACACAAAGAGCATCACAGCATGCAGCGATCAGTGTTTCATGCATCTAGTGCATTTCATTTTCACAGTAAGCTAAGTATCAGAATGTCTCATGGTCATTCTTAGGGGGTCCCAATGAGGTGACAGAGTCCTGAGTCTTTGCTCTGGTTTGGGAGGAGGATGTGGGGGGCAGTGACAGGCGTCTGCCTCCCGAGAGGAGCCGCAGGATCTGCCCCACCTGCAATTCCAGCACAGACATGCAGCCGCTCAGCCTCTGGATGTCCCCCTTCAGCTCAGCTTTGGCCTCCTGGAGAGAGCTCTGCAGCTGGCTGTGCTCAGACAGGGGTGTGACAAAAGACTGTTTTAAAGACGCCTCCATCGGACTGCGCTCAATAGGGCTGCGCTCAAAGGAGCTCCGGGAATCGCCTGCTCGGTCGATGCGCAGGTCACTCTTAGTGATGCCGCTGTCACAGGAGTCTGTTTTATGCAGTGCACTGGTTTCCTCCGCTGCACTGAGACTCTCTGCACCCCCCGTGTCCCCACTGCCCTCTGGGTCCTGAGTCTTGGTGGTGGGTGCAGTTTGATCTGCCTCAGACTTAGGCTCAGACTGTTTTTGAGTAGGAGGGGGTGCTGTAGTGGCACTCTTGAATTTGGCCCACCCCCTCACCCCTCCTCGCAGTGACACAGCTCCATCTCGTCCCGGGACAGGGCTCTGAGCTCTAGAACCCTCTGCAGAGGGCTTAGTGGCACTCTCGTCCTGACCCTGTGCTTCTCTATGAGCCCTTGCCGGAGAGCCCTGGGTCGTGGTACTGTTATTGTCACTGTTGTCATGGTGATGTGGCTCAACTTGGATACAGTTGTGGTCACAATAAGACTCTATGAGGGTCTGTCCATCTGGGGTCTGACTGTCCCGCTGCTGCCTGAACCTCTGGAACAGTTTCCGCACAGGGTGATCTTCGGGGATGGAGAGGGCCACCTCGTTTCTCTGCCGCTCCTCCTCCCGCTTCACGTCTGCGATCTTTCTGAAGATGACCTGTTAGGACATCACAGGAACAGTCTGAGCAGTACGTCAATACACGAGCATTAAACGCACACAGTCCAAGTGTGCTGAAATATTAAAGACATGAGAGCGGCAAAACAGAGGGAAACTGTAAATGGGTCAATAATGCATCGGAGCCTAGAAGCCTTTTGAATTATTCTCCAATTTCAAGACAAACCTAGTACATTGTTACTATACTGTAAGCTAAAAGAAATATCATGTTTCATTTGTCCTTTAGGTTAACTTTATTTCAATTTCCCTTTGTACAAATCACATTCAATGCAAAATCACAATGCAATATAAATATATGTAACTAAGTCCACAAAGTCCACAAAAAGTAGGTACAAAGTGAGGAAGAATATGTTTGATGTCAGACAAATGAATAATAAATGCCTTGTATTTACAATGAATATGGTTTAACCATAAAAACATAAATATTTCACATTGTGTGTATATTCAAGTTTACTTTACGTGGTTTGTGTTACATAAATTTACATATATTACATACACAGTGCAAAAAGCTTCTAATGTGTTTCTATAGTTCAACAAATCACTTCATTTTTGCTTTACTTGGATAATGCTCATTAACTATTCATGCATTTTTCATCCCAAAGGAAAATGATATAATCATAACGATATCAGCAGCACTTTGAAGGTTGCACTGCTCTGTAAGTGGGATTATAAGTCTCTCTCTAAGTGTGTAGCATACACTTTTTATCTGTGCTAGAAATTGACAAAAATCATAATCATATTTAAAAGACTTATTTATGTCTGTGACAAAAGTACAGATTTAGGCCTGCTTACGGTAATTAGTCATGTTTTGTCATCCTTGTTTTAAAAGGAGTTGTAGACCAGTGCTTTGGCTCCAGCTTTGAGGGGCAGATCAACATATCATTCAGAACTAAATATATTTCTTTTATAAATAGCTTTTTTTTCTATTGCATAATGTTTATAAATGAGGCATGGATTAATTGAAACATTATCTATGATTAAAAATAGATTAATAGCACAGTCTTATTCTATGCGTATTGTATAAACACCAGTCAGTTGGGTCCATTTTGATAATTAGTTCATAATAAGCAAAGATTCTGTGTGGAGAAACTGTCTTACCCGTTTGCGCAGGTTACAGGTGAGGAGGAGATTGCGAGAGAAAGAGTTGGCAAAAGCGGTGTAGAAATCCAGGACCCGCAGGAGTGCGTCTCTCTTGATCACGTGGAGGTCGCAGTAGGTCAGGGCACGGACATTGGCACAGGCGCGGGCCAGAGTGCTCTCCTTCCAAAACACATCTCCAAAGACATCACCTTTACCTGCATGGACCAGAGTTGAGCGGGTGAAGGACAACAGTGAGGTTACAATGCTGGACGAGGTGCGTTATCTATCTGAAATTCATTAAAAGTACACTATGTTACTTTTCTGGTGAGGGGGTACATCAGCTGCTTGTTGGCCTGGAGATTGCTTTGACTTGAATGTCCCACAGCATGGCATTACACTTATTTATACAACCATTTATTTATTTACAGGTGTTTTTATTGCTCAAAAATACCTTTAAAAGATGCATTCTTAAGGTGAAAAGGCTTGCCTCTCCACAGATCTGACCTGTAACTTGGCCTGGTGGCATCACCTATTTGTCTCTATGGAGATAGATATGTTTAATGCCATATTGTGAAACATTACAGGCTTAAGAAACCTGAAACTAATTATTAACACTGAAATCAGAAAGTAACATGTAAATAGTGCTACTGGAGATGAAAACAAACAAACAAAACAAAACAAAACAATAGATTTACAAATAATTAATTGGGTTAAAAAGAATCCCATTGTTTTGTAAAGCATTTTGTCACCCTGAGTATTGAAAAGGGCTCTAAAAAATAAAGATGAGTATTTTAATATTTACTTTACCGAGTATTGCAACGACCTCGTCGTCCTGAATGACCTCCAGTGACCCCGAGACCACGAAGCACAGGGTGTCTACGCTCTCGCCGATGTGGAAGATGAGGTCCCCTGGGGCACAGTGTGTGGTGGTGAACTCCACGGCCAGAGAGCGCAAGCAGCTGTCACTGGCCAATCGGAACGCAGCGTGGTCATTGAACACTGGTCTGTTGAGGTGCACGCAGATGTCCGCCCGCATGTCTTTGGGGCAGATGGAGAGGACCTGCCACAGGGGAAACAGACAGGACATAATGAAGGGCCTTAAAGTAGCTGAATTTGTGAGACTTTTAGATTTTTTATATAATTGTTATGAGAGTTAGATAACTGTTACACTTAAAACATTGGAATAATATACATAGCAAAAATCACATTTATATTTAACAGATATTAGATTAGGACCAAAATGACTGAGATATTATTACAAATAATTATTATTACATTTCTTTTACATGTATATCCTTGTCCTTGTTTTGTTATTACTCCAGGATCTGGACTTGAATTCTCTTCAAACTTGGCTCACTCAAATGTTTAAAATATAAATCTGTATTTTGAGTTCTTGTCCAGAGCTATAGAAAACAATGTACTGTAATAGTGTAATACTTTACTGAATAGTGGAGTACCTTCTCTGCGTCAATGCCTTTAGACATGGCCCATGTGGACACGATGAAGTCCATGACTCTTTCACTCAGACCTTTGGGGACCTGGTAGAGCTTGAGGAAGTCCCGCACATTGTTGAGCATCTCGTGGTAGCGGTTTGTGTTTGTGTACATTTGCTGGAAAATCGTGGTGACATTTCCAAAAATAGTTGCATAAAGTAGAGCTGAAACAAAATGTAAAAATCATGTCAGTCATGGTAATTACATCATACATATAGACCAGTCATGATAAATACTATCAACTTATGACAGATGGAACAATCTTTTTTGGGAGTCAGTTATTGTGGGGATTTAGTGTTTGTACTAGTGGAGGAGTTTTCTGTACTATAAGATTTAATTTGTAGAGGCTTGAATTATGAACTTGTATGACTTATAGATACAAACTAATTGTGCTGCAAAAGTGTTGCATTCTGGGTTTTTATTTTATTTATTAAAGCTTGTGTCTTTTTTAAACAATATTGCACATTTAGAATAGTTTTTGTGGATAATTCTGCTTCATGGTTTGGTTTCAATATTATCATTTATCATCTGTATTTACTTTAGCAGTATATCATGCTTCAAAAGTTGTGACAGGCCTATTGTAGATACTACATCACTGCAGTAATATATGGATGGTCTGATATTGATTCTGGCCAATAACCAATATCTGTATCAATACCATAACCAATATCTGTATCAATACCAATATCAATACCAATATCAACACCAACTGCTGCACCTCCAGCCACGACTCCGTCAAACTGGTTAAGTTTGCGGATGACACCACCCTCATCGGACTCATCTCGGACAGCGATGAGTCTGCCTACAGGAGGGGGGTGGACCGGCTGGTGTCCTGGTGCAGCAGCAACAACCTGGAGCTCAACGCCCAGAAGACAGTGGAGATGATCGTGGACTTCAGGAAAGTCACAGCCCCCCTGCCTCCCCTCACCCTGACGGACTCCCCCATCCCCACTGTGGACTCTTTCCGCTTCCTGGGCACCTGCATCACCCAGGATCTCAAGTGGGAGCCGACCATCAGCTCCCTCATCAAGAAAGCCCAGCAGAGGATGTTCCACCTGCGGCAGCTGAGGAAACTCAAGCTGCCGGTCCAGATGATGGTGCAGTTTTACACTTCCATCATTGAGTCCATCCTCACCTCCTCCATCACTGTGTGGTTCGCTGGGGCCACTGCCAGGGACAGACAGAGACTGCAGCGCATCGTGCGCTCTGCTGAGAAGGTGATTGGCTGCAGCCTTCCATCTATACAGGACCTGTACGTCTCCAGGACTCGGGGGCGAGCAGGCCGTATAGCAGCTGACACTTCTCACCCTGGACATGGACTATTTGAGCCACTTCCCTCTGGCAGGAGGCTACGGTCCATTGGGACCAGAACCTCTCGCCATAAGAACAGTTTCTTCCCCTCTGCTGTTTGTCTCATGAACACTTTATAATATCTGCACAAACTGGACACTTTATAACACCGGTCACTTTAATAAGCCACTTTGCACTGTTGTTCTGATGCTGCTGTTGTACATATTTTCTCCCTTTAAGTATTTCATTTGATTTTTTTAAGCATATCTTTTTAACTTTGTGCATGCCCTTATTTGTATTTGTATTTGTATTTATTCAGTGTGTTTATGTTGCACTTTTTCACCGTATCACGTTCCTAGTTTGTGAACTGTGTTCACAGACTATGGCAATAAAAGTCTTCTGATCTGATCTGATCTGCCGACATCAACAGTATCAATATTTCAGATTCCATGGAGGTCCACAAGCTGAAGTTAAGTTGTAGTTAAAGTGACAAATTAACTGTTCTCATTAGTAAAAATGTATTATCCCTGATTTAATATAATTTGTTGTACTTTTATGTAAAACATCTGCATCAAATTCTATGAAACATCAGTCCTCCAAAACAATTTTAAACTATGGGCCAGCCAATTGTCGTGATATCATATAAACACAACCTATTGTGTTACCGTTCCATTCAAATATAACCAATGTGTGTCTTAAGTTAATTACGCTGACAACATCATCAATAATTCAAGTTAATTAGGTTGGAAAATGCAAATATCTTGAGAAGGCTATGTTCTAAAAGAGCTAGTGAGTATATAATATAAGTCAAGGGGGTTCAGCACCCACTAGCAGCAGCCAATACAAGAAGAGATCACAGAGGTTAGAAGATCCAACATGAAGGCTCAGTGTCCGTCCAGGCCCTCAGGCAAACTCTCCCTTTCTTGTATTGCTGGTTGCTGCACATAATTAGTGTATTTGTAGTAAGATATTTACTGGGCATAACCAAATGTGACACTGTCGTTGGACTGAATGATCCTGGCGATAGAAGCTGTACCGGGATGAGGGCTGTTTACATGGGGCGAGCGAGGAGCGTAAAGCAGGGATGTCACTTCATGTTTGACTCTGTGGTATTATTGCATCACTTTACACACAGCTTTGGTCAAACTGGATAGAGAGGAGCACATGAACCACAGTCGTGACTCTGAAATAGGCCTGCCAGTGGAGGAAGTCGCACAAAAGGTGGAGCTATTACTGTAACTGTGTTTACCAGGGACACGGGATAAAAATAGAGCTTTCATTTCTGACTGTACAATGCAATACTGCAGCTCTGACATTTTAGTGAAATTGCTAAGTTGAATTGAAAGTCATTGTCACGTCTATTCTTCAAAATGTGAATGTGAAAAATTATAGTATTTTAGGATTTTACAGCTTTTAAATTTCTTCATAATTTAGTAATGCATGTTGACCAGCGGAGTTTGAGTTTTTTGTTTTATTCTGTAATGAAGTTTCAGCCATTGTGCTCATCATAGGTTTTGGAGAAATGGACATTTAGCACTGTTGCCATAGAAATAACAGTTAAAACTAAAAACAGAAACCTTAAAACAGAAAGTTTAATGGACCAGAGGTGAGGTAAGAAAAACTATGAGGGACAATTTTAATATTGTAGATGGCAGATAATTTACTGTGACAACCATAGAAAAAGTATTGTTAAAATAATAAAAATGTTATTTCCCGTCAGACAGAGCTTCACGGAGCAGCGCTGGAGATGTCACTTTTTATCATGAACAAAACTTGTTCCAAACTCTCCCCAGTCGTCTGATTCACTGAGGCTGCAGTAAATGCAAAGAGCTGGAGGTTATTTAACAAGCTAAATATAAGTTACAACTGAACTCTTCGTACAAATGTGTTAAGCACTTAGTATAGTATAGTACCACATATATTCTCAGAGCAAAAATGTGTACTCAAGTAAGTGTAATGTTACTTCTTAATAATATAATAATGTCAGGAAAGTAGCCTATGTAAATTTAACCAAGTACTACCCCCACTGCATATCCTGCATGTTCACCTGATATTTTAAAGGTAATACTGAGCTTAAACTCTAAGCACATATCTCCGCATCTGCCCAGTCTGGGTCGATACTATATTATGCCGCATTACTGGCAGCTGTTGTAGCCGGGGGCCCATCGGATGCATTATAACGTCCATCGTGAGAGTGAAGACGTCCAGATTGTTTTGGGCTCCAGTAGGAGGTTGTGTCGGCACATTAAGAGCGGGTGAGTGCATCAGGGAAATGTAAAAAGCATGAATGAGTGTGCACTGTAAGTCCTTTTGTGACCCCAGAAAAACAGGGAATCAACAACGACTGTGTAAAATGACGAGACTGCCAACATAACAAATCATAACAAACACTAACTTAATTTGCTTTTATAAACATGCTGGGAAAAGAAGATTATTTATTTTTATATGCTACATTATACACACTTCATCATTCTGGATTTACTGGGTAAGTAGTTAGGGCGACACTGACAAAAATGTATATCTCATTATTTATGTATTAATCATTTTGCATTATCTTGATCAGGATGTTATTTTAATAAAACATCAGGAAGGAATGTGCCAAAATGTGCCAATTAACTACAACATGGAAATTACACTACAAGTTTCAGTCTTTTTTGAGGCTATTTCTAAAAGATATCTTCAATACTCTAATTTTACATATACCTTCAACAACAAATGTGGTATTATCCATTTCCACTATCTCCTAGCCTTATTATTAACATATACTACAACATTTAAAATCTATACATTTGCCAGATTTATATAGAGACATACATTATATACATTTATCTAAGAATACAGTGTCCCCAAGCCTGGATAAAAAAAGCTTTGTGCATTCATATAATACCACCATCCCATGTGATTCATAACTTATTTACATTTTTATAGTATCATTCTCCGAGGGTCACTACAGACTGTAAAAACATAAATGACATCTATTTTTTGCTAACCAGGTCTTGATCATTAATTTTAATGTCTTTATAACTTATTCATTTCCCTAATGTCAAACGAGTTAAAATGCTGTCTGTAATCCTCTGGCGCTCTCAGCATGTTTTAATCTTGCCAATGTATTCAAATCTTATTCTTTGCTTGTGCCTTTTCCTTCTGGGGTTACCATAGCAAATCATCTAGTGTGTAATCTATCTGTTTATGTTTTGTGCTCTATCCTTATTTTTGGTGGTTTGGGAGTTGCACATTAGGGTCACTTGATTAATCGCAGTTGAACTGAAATCACAGATTGCAATTTGGGACTGCAACTGCAATTTCCCCCACAAACAACAAAATATCCTGTCTTATTCTGCATAAAAACTGCAAATCCTGTAGTTATTAAGTGTACAAATATTCAGAAATGTGATTCTTGTATTAGTTTGTCAGTCTTTTTGTCAATTCTTCTGGATGTGTTTAAAAAAAAAGCATATTATTAAAACATAAATAGCAAACTGCAATGCTTGTCAGAAAAAACGCAATTTAATATTTTTCCACACAACCGCACAGGCTACACCTCTTGTATTAAAATAACTGGTCTTACAAATATTTCAGTTCCGTGAGGCACTCAGTACAGAACACACCAGGAGCTGCTGTTCTTTTGCCCTCTAATCTGATTTATGTGAACTGTCAAGGTTGTTCGTTTTGTCCACTGAAGAAGAAAAAACACTGATCAGACTGACTTAAGTGCTTTGTAGAAGAATGAACATAACTGCACTTGACAAAACTGTCCAATATAAACAATACAATGGGCATTACAGGCGTTACCGAGGGTTGCCAGAAGAAGCGGCTTTAGGCTTTTAGTGGAAGCTGCAGTGAGAAAATGACAAACAGCTTGTTCTTAAAACATGTTAGACACCTCTTTGTAAATATTTCTTATTTTTGCCACTTGAAGCTTTTTTTATCCATTCATTCGTTGTAAAGTAACAATACAATCATAAATGAATCATGAAAATGTGAACAGTTATTTTCAGCTCAAGGGCATCAAACGTGTCTTTGAATGTGGATGACAGAACTCACAGTTGGATAGAGGACATCTTACTTCTAAAATACAGGATATCAACCCACTCTGCTGTGTCTGTATACTACATCGACAGTGTAGTGGGACTTTATGCACTGATTGTATAACCCACCAAAGCCCCAAACTGGAAACGTAGTAAGTAACTAAGTAAGTAAGTAATTTAAAATAGCTTTTTACGTAGACATTTGCCAGTAGAATAAGTAATTTTATTATTTTAAGTACAGCAAGATTATATAATACTAGTTCCACCTGCCTTTTTCTTTTGAGAAGTGAAAATGTTCTCTAATCAAGATTTATATATACATGTAATTTAAGTCATTTGAACTTGCTTGAGACTGGCAATTTTGCAGTACATAGGAACAGAAATAGAAGCTGCGTCTTAATCCTGCAGGAAAAGTCTGTGTCAAGCACAGTGTGAATTCGTGGCTCAGTCAATTTGCTGAATGTCTCACTCCCAACTCTTCACCCCCATTTACATTCACATTACATATTCCACTCACCAATAAAGCCAACAGGGCAGTAAAATGACCCAAAACTATTTAAAACACTGAGTGAGTACTTACATCCGACCATCATCATCGCCACTGAAAAGATCTTCTCTCCATCGGTGGTCGGCGCGATGTTCCCAAACCCAATGGTGGTGAGGCTGGTCATAGTGAAGTACAGGGAGGACACATAGAGCGTGTGCTTATTGGGGCCGCCCTCCCATTTCCCTGTCCCGCTGATGTTGTAGCGGTACGGCGCTCCAATGCTCTCAGCCAGTTGATAGAGCCAGCTGTCCTTCTTTACGCTGTTGGTGGCTTCATCGATGATTTCATAGTCTCCAATGCTGTACCAAATACAAGCCAGCCAATGGGCCACCAGACCAAAGACACACACCAAGAGGACCAGGACCGCTGCTCCGTATTCAAGATAATGATCCAGTTTACGAGCGACGCGACCCAAACGCAGCAGACGGACCACCTTTAGGGAGCTGAAGAGGCTGCTCAGACCCTAAGATACAAGAATATTATTATGTTTCTACAGAATATTTCATACCATGTCTTTAAGCTTGCAAATTGCAACATTTTGGTTTTGCATTTTTCACATTTAGCAAGGACATTAAAAGGTGCACTATGTAACTTTTCTAGTCTAGGGTCAGCCACTTACCATGGAAATGTTATTGTGAAGAGAAAAACCGTTATATTTTTCCAAAGTATTTTTAGCAACAAATCCATATGTAATTGGAAAATGCAAGAGGTAAGTTAAATGCTATAGTGTGGAATATTCAAGGCAAAGCAATAACATTTCCATGGAGAAATGCCAGGCAAATTTATTTGTATAGCAAAATTTTTACTACATGGTGCAACTTTAAACAAAAGATATTGCTCACCAAGTTCTGAATATTGAATTTGACAAATCTAATGGCTGGTCTGAGTGAGATTGAAAATGGGCAAAAATACCCATCATCAATTTAATCAAATCATCAAAACATCAAATTAATCAAATTCAAATATTGATATAAATTGTAAAATAATACTGGGCATGCACACATAAGTGTCTCACAGGGAGGACAGAGTCTTCTGTCCTGGTGATATTCCTGTGAATGCCGTTTGGGTCCCGTACGTTTCCAGATCCAGAGGTTAAGTCCTAAAACAACACCAAAATTCATTTACTTTTAGAGTGATTATGTTAAAATGAATTCTTTACAGGGTTTGTAAAAATATGTATTGCACTTGCATCGTCCACGTGTTCAAAAGCGTTGATGATATCGTAGGGCAGACAGGACAGCAGGTCAATAACAAACCAGGTCTTGAGGTAATTCATTCGTATCAGTTTGGCATCAGAGATGACCTCTCCAGCCGGACCGACGAAGGTGGTGTGGAAATTTAGCACAATGTCCACCAGAAAAATAACATCCACCACACTGTCCACCACCAGCCAGGCGATGTTGTTCTGCTTGGTTTTGAAAGACACATTGTATGGGACCATGATGGCGGTGTAAAAGGTGAGAATG
Source organism: Periophthalmus magnuspinnatus (assembly GCF_009829125.3). NCBI lineage: Eukaryota > Metazoa > Chordata > Actinopteri > Gobiiformes > Gobiidae > Periophthalmus > Periophthalmus magnuspinnatus. Next base: position 15,052,590 of record NC_047149.1, read on the forward strand.
AGAATGACCCAGTCCCAAGTGGTCTTAAAGGTACAGTAGTGCAGGATGATATGGGGCGGGGTCTTGGGGGCTTCCTGTTTGTACTGAGGAAGAATATCTGATCCCAGTTGAAGAACCTAGAGAAGACATTTTTTTTAAATCTTCAATGACACAGTGCATGTGGGCTGTGCAGTTAATCAGATTTTAATCAAGAGTCATTTGTAATTCTTAATGATCAGCTTGGGATTTTTAAATCAAGAGGTCTACAGCCAATACATACTCAGACTTTGTTTGGAGAAAGAAATTTTGCTATTTTTGTATTTAAAGTCTGTATTAGTTAAGTTCAGAAAATAATTTTTTTTAAATCAATTCATGAAAAGTGAACATGAACCAGGGATTGATATATCCAAGCCAAATGTCACCTCGGCCAGTCGGGACGGCTTGTGGTTGACCTCTGCTTTGCTGATGGGGGTGAGTTGCTGCACCAAGTTTCGATTGCTGGCTATAGCTCGGGTCAGTCTGGCAAACTTTGTCCATCCTATAGGTACATAAAAACATAGTCAAAATTAAAAGCAGTTACCTTGTTAAGAGCGCTGTGCGACTGTAATGGTGTCAACACAGCAAGTCATCTTCCACCATTAACTAACAGCAGACTGATTTGGCCTGGTCCATTATAGGCTCTACTCTAGATGAAACGTTGTCAGTTTCCTCACGCTTGGAACTAGTCATGGTTAAAATATGATTTGTTCACAGCAATGGACCCTTTCATTCCAAAGCTACTGGGGCAGTGTGTGAACAAGGAGGATTTTATATATATATATATATATATATATATATATATATATATATATATATATATATATATATATATATATATATATATATATACATATACATACATACATACATACATACATACATACACACACACATACACACACACACACACACACACACAGTGGCTGCTTATCAGTCAAAATGTCTTAAATGTCTCTTAATGGTATTTTCAAAGCTGTTCCTGCGTGGCTGGAGTGTTCTTTATTTCTGCTTGATGTATGCTTAAATCTCAGAGGGACTTGGCACAGTGCAGGCCTACCGAGACAAAAGAGCAGTGAACCGCACTCACAGCACCTGGACAGCTGTTTGAAGAATGTAAATGGAAATGGCTTGGGACAGTTTCCTATATGACTCTACTGTGTTAAATTAACCATACGTTCAATAGACAATATGTTTGCTCAATGCTTAGTATCATTCTGAGCTTGTCAAATGTGTGATTATACAGCATGCCTGTTTTTAAGGTTTAATCTTGCATGACTAATTGTTGTTTATTCAAATGGTGGTTGCAATAAATTATGAGTAAACAAACAATGACTCTCTCACCTTTTGTGGAATCATCCTCGATTGGTTGTTTAAAAAGTGTAATGTCCCTGAAGGTGCAGAGGAAAAGCACAACTTTGTCGTTTTCATTTCGGATGGGGGCGATCTGCATGTAAAGCCATATCGGAGTCCCTGTTCAGAATAGATATACTGTATTAGAGAGAGAAGCCAAGAAATTGTTGTACATATTCAGCTTTCAATAAAATATCACTCACTGTTTTTAGAGTAAAGCAGAACCTCATAGAAGTTGGACTCATAGTTGTCAAAGGTCTCCCTGATTTTGTCAATAGTCCCATTATCAGTCAAGTCACCATACATGAAGCTGTAGTGACAGAAATACAAATAAAACGTGCAATATTGCTGTTTAAGTTATTCATAAACAACTGTAGGTCTAAACGAGACAGTTTGAATTATAATGATAATATTTACTGCACTATAAAGTCTTTATTGGCTTTAGAACAATATTTTTCCTCATGAGACAGTCAGGTGGGAAAAGGATATTAGCTTTGGCAACTAGAAAAACAGGGGTTAAGGTTGAGTTTTATGTTAATATGGTTGTAATGGCATGATGTTACAGGACGGTAAGTGTGTGAAAGGGGACAATACCATACAGACTTATAAGGCACATCTCAAAAAACTATAGTATTAAGTCAGTTTAAGATAATGATTGGTATTCATTAATATTTAGAACTTCATGTTTACTTCATGTTTAATGAGGCCAACAGGGTAATCTACATATGCAAAATAAAATGATATGAAATGATGATGATCTTGTTATACTAAAAACTGTTTTAACCTCTCAAAGGACCATCTATTTGTAGTACTAAATTGGTTAGTGTTTTGGGGCTAATAGCATTACTCATTAGACTTACTTGCATGTGCTGCTCTTGTGCATGACCTCGGCTCGGTGGTACCCAGACAGTTTGCAGAAGCCATCATTGCTGTAAACAACTGGCCACCCCACGATCTGTGCATTTCCCAAAATGAAGCTGGTCTCTGAGGCAAAAAAAAAACAATATGAGATAATTAAAATATAATTATCCTTTAATAAAGACACATACAGCACCAGTGGGATCTAAGGAAGCAAGCAGAGGCACAACTGACCGGGATTATGCCAATGCAGCTTTTATACCGTGTAAGCATTAATTTAAAAAAGACATAAATAAACATGTCATATTCATAATTTTGTCTCATACATTAAACACTCTATACAGGAACATTTTAGAATAATTTATTTTAAAAAATGCATCGTCTGTAGGTTTGAATATGTAGGCTACGATAGAGAGAAAATGTTCCACAGCTATTCAAACCAGAAACAGGAAGCTGAGGCCATTTAACAGTAAGAGTTAATAAAAAAAAATGTTTATGTTTAAATCTTAATGTTGATTAAAAATGAATGAGAGGCAGCAAAGTTCTCCAGCTTGAAGTGCACAGGTCTGAGGAAAACAAAGGGACATTCTGTTCACAATGACATTATGAAGGGACAGTATTGGATGACAACTTTTTGGACTTTTCTTCAATTATTTTATTCTTTCCTTTATACAGGCATTTATTTGACCAAAGTGAAATCATTTGTATAAATCAAAGAAGACAGCTGCTGGTTAGAATGTGTACAACAGCTGTTTAGTAGCTTTCAAAAACTATTCAGAAAGAAATAAACTATTTTTAAATGCTTTCTCAACCATCATCTTCATATGGTCTAATTAAAAACATGTGTACTATAAAATAATATAATCAGGCTAAACAACGCAGGTGGGTTTATCAACTTATTGTTTTTATTTTGTTTAAGCTTTTTGTGGAGAAAAACATTTAAAAGTGAATATTGGATGTTAAAGGCTAATTAGGGCTATTTATATAAATGCACTATTTTTATTTATTTTTTTTGTCTGGATCAATTTTAATCTTGCTGTAGGCGAATTGTCTTAAATGCAAATAGTTTATTTAAAAAACTTACCGCTGGAGCGACGGACAATATTCTCCAGAAAAGTGTTCTGCGGTGCCACCAGTCCTCGTTTGCCCGAGTGCATCCTGATCCGGACACGGGACAGAGGCGCGCGGAGGAGCTCTCCCTGATCACAACTACCCAAAGACCCCGGGCTCAGAGCTGTGCCAGAGGAGCCACAGTCTGAGAGTCAAACTGCTCTGATTATACTGGGAGCATCCGGGAAGCGTTTAACAAAATAAAACATGGGACCTGTTCAATTAATGCAGCAGTTCAGTACACTCCAATTAAAAGAGTATAATAATGACCTCAGACACGTGACATAACAGGTCTAAATAATGGCGGGACATTTATTTATTTGTTGATTTATTTAGTAGCTTTTTTGCTTATTTGGTTGTTGGCTTGTTTGTTTGGTCAGTTGTTTGTCTGGTTGGTTGGTTGGTTGGTTGGTTGTTGTTTGTTTGGTTGTTTGTTTGCTTTGAATATCTGGGGTACAGTAGTGTTGTAGACAGAGGGGTCATGGTGGACAAGGGCCAGATTCTCACCTTTAAATTACAGATGCACTTGTTCACTTCATGTACAGTGGCTGTGGTGCCTCTGCAGTGAGATCATTATTGGGACTCGACTCCAGGGAAAATAAAACCTACAACTCTTGGCAATTGCTTTAAGGACACTATCGTTACAGTGCAGTAGTAGGCGATATGGATTTGGATACACAATAGGTTACTTTACTTTGAAATGGTAATATTTACATTTCCTCCATTGTGTTAGACAGCTTTATGGACTTAGGTCATTTAATATGATCATGATCCTGAATGTTTAAGGTTTCACATGTTCTGATTATTCATCTAAGGCAGTATTAGCCTGTTAAACACCCTGATCAATGGAGGGCAGCGTGCCCTGTAAACACTTCTGCATGGGATAGGGGAAATCGATTAGAACAGGTCCCGGTCTTCTGGCCCCATGAGTCCCTAGTGTGGGCCCGTGTGGTTTATTTAATTATTGCAGATTGAGCTTGTAAAATTGTATTTTTTTATTTTTATTTTTTTTATTTAATTGTTTATTACAAACTTGTTTGGGACATTTCCAGCAGAGGGCGGCACTAAAACATTCGTGTGAGATTTGTGACATAAGAAGAAGGCTGTGAGCGGAGGGAGGGAGGCGCAAAGAGGAAGAGCGGAATAACGGCGGCCTGACGCAGTTTGTCAGTGCCGCGTGTGCCGTATGGATCAGATCGGTATATAAAGTAATGGTTAACTATCCGGACTCTGTCCTCATGTCTTCAGCCTAAGGTGGCTGTGAGGCTACTGCACAGGCCGATAAGAGGCGGGCCAAACCCTGCGCGCAGTAGGTGAAGGGAGATCTGTTTATTTTATCAGTGAATGGACTGGAATGCAGCGGCGCACACGGGGCGACACTTCTGCTGAGTATCTGAACATGATCTGAATATTTACATCGGGACTGTGTTTGTTCTTCTGGCGTCATGGCTAACGACATTGGAGCGAGCTTTGTGCGGATGTGTAACTCCCTCCAGGACCCCAGGCTGGTGGCGAGATTTCAGAGACTATGCGGCGTTAAAGGGACATTTCCAGAGAAAGCCCCCACAGAACAGAGCGCACCGGAGCTGGACCACAGAGGCCCGAGGAGGAGGGTCCCGGGCTCCGGGGTCGGTAACGGGGCCGCAGCGGGAGATGCGCCCAACGGGATGCAGGGTGAGCGCACCGCAGGGCCCGAGGGAGCAGAGGAGGCCAGTGAGGACACCGCCAGAGCGAAGCCCCTGCGGAGGAATTCACTGACTGGGGACGTGGGACAGGAGTTTCTCATCCACAACAAGTTTCTGTTCTATCTGTTCACGTTTGGGACAGAGCTCGGTAATGAGATGTTCTTCATCGTCTTCTTCCCTTTCGTCTTGTGGAACGTGGACCCCCTGGTCAGCCGCAGGCTCATCGTGGTGTGGGCCTGGAACCTGTTTGTGGGACAGTCCACTAAAGACATGGTGCGCTGGTCCAGGCCCGCCTCTCCTCCTGTGGTGAAAGTGGAGGTCTTCTACAACTCCGAGTACAGCATGCCCTCCACGCACGCCATGACGGGCACAGCCATCCCCTTCTGCCTGTTCATGCTCACCTATGGGCGGTGGGAGGTGAGAGTCCTGCTCCATGCCTCATTACACCCTATGCACCATGTGTACAGTGTTTGGACTGTAAATGTACACACAGTGAGGGGAAGAATACTTTGAAAACGTATTTAGTTACAGAATACTGAATACCCAAATTAAAATATATTTTTTGTAAAATATTCCATTACATGGGCCAATTAGAGTACTATTTTGAACACTTCTAATACATTTACACCAAGCTGCATTATATTATAGTGTAAAAAACATTGCATATAATTACAAACAGCTTTATTTTGATGCACTGCAAGATCTGTGTTTCTTTTTTCTCACTAAAGAAGTGCAGTTCAAAACTAACATTGCATGATGAAGTACCACCATGTCCTTTTAATTTAGGAAAGAAACTATATTCCGAGTACAACCAAATAATAAAATAAGTACACAGCAACACAGTTACTCAAAACTAGTATTCAGAATACGTTTTTCAGTTACTTCCCAACACTGTGTACACATGTTCACTTTACTATACTAGAGTAATCTGAACAGAAGGGTGAAACGAAAGCAAAGTCCTTTTAAATGTGTCCTCTTTAAATTAGACATTGCTTTAGTTCATAATTAATATAAAGGTTAAATGCTTTAAAATTGTTCGACAAAATGTGAGCATCAGTAAGGTCAAATGAGGTGATTTCACTGAGCCGACCTTGCATCCTGGGGTCACATTTTTATCTTAAACCAAATTGGGCATACTTTATGGCTACAATGGTAGGTAGGTAAAACTACAATAACAATTGTTATGATCTCAGTGGACATCTAATGCAAAATAACCTTAGGCCCACACACTGACAGACATTGAAACATCGTCTTTGAATTTGCAGCTAGTCATGCCACAATAACAAATGGCCGCAGTATCAGTTCCCCTTCAAGACTCATGACAATTATAAAATGTGGAACTTTCTGTAGGTCACTCCGTTGTCTTGGTTCCCCATTAAGCTTTGAAATAACCCACTGACCTCTGCAGCAGCTCAGAGCCTGTTTATGCAGACCCTGTATCTCTCAAAGTGACAATCATTCTCTGTTGAAGTTGAAGGTTTAGATCTGAGCCACGTGTGACAACACGAGACCTGTTGCATCATTATTTCACAGAATGACTGATTTAGATCAGAGAAGAAAATGTGTGCTTATTGGCTTTTAAATTCAAGAGGTAACATTATTAGAGCTATGCATAAAGCAGGTAAAGTGTAGTTCCTGGAAACTGTGATTTGCAAATTGAATGAATAATAATTGTGCAAAAGATAGAGCATGTAGCATTAATAGCTCACAGTGTTGCAAAGTGATTCTTCATGACTTTTACATACTTGAGCACACAGTGCATCTCAGTACTCCGTAAAGTAAGTTAAATAATGATATAATAATATCCCCCAATTCAAGGTTAAGGCAGCTATGAACTATTATAACAATGGAGGGCCAGTATTTTCAGACAAAGAGAGGAAGGAAAGGCAGAGTCTGATGCAGTTTTGTTTTTACACTTTCCAAGAAGGCTAAACGAACCAGATACACTGGTCTGTGTGGATGCTCTGTGTAAACCTGTATTCACGAGTGAAAACACTGAGCTCATGACCAGAGATTAGATACAAGCCATAAATTGTGGTGCAATCACTTCAATATCTTTTAACTGTAACTGATCCGTATGAGGGTTATTTATTTTGGCAGCCAACAATGCTTAATACATTCTGCAATATGTAGTTCAATTGTTATAGTCCAATATAACAACAACTGTCACCTCACAGGGCTACATAAAGTCAATTGACAAACAGAAAGCAAAGAAAATTCAACAGTTAACCAGTCACTAAAAGATAAGCTGCGTTTCTCTATTAAAGCATAGTGGAGTCTCATTACACATTATGTCCTTTTTGTTGAAATCTGAGTATAAAGCTATGTTTTCCCTGGCTCTGTGGAATGGAACAACAATAAAGAACATTTGAAGCAGATTGAATAAACATGTTTTCTCCACAGTACCCGTTTCTGTTTGGGCTCAGCGTGGCTCTCAGCTGGAGCGTCCTGGTCTGTGTGAGCCGAGTCTATATGGGAATGCACTCTGTCCTGGTAAGTCCGCTTTCTACATTTTTGAACTATGCAGTTATTTTGGAGAGGAAATAGAAAGTTTCATATTACACCATGGGCTGGTGAAAATCTCCTCGTCAACACTATTTAATTCCTGTTAGATTAACATAAGATAAGATAGTACTTTATTGGTTTCACTGTGGAGATATTTACTTTTCAAGGCAGCTCTTAATTAGTCATGTCAAGATTATTAGGTTAATCGATAATCGCGATGATTCAGTTCACAATGTGTGTAAAAACTAAGATATTTAAAGTGTCTAAAAAGTAAACATAAATATGTTTTTGTCTATTTATATCACATTAACTTTACTTTATCATTCAGAAAGATTTTGATTTCATAAAACTAGTCACATATGAGAGGAATAGTAATCTCTTAATACACAGTTAAGTGCATATAAATGTGTGCAATCAAAATCAAGGCAATAACATAGGTCTAAATCAAATCTAAATTTGAGCCAAAATTCTTAAAAATACTACACATATATTTACACAATTTTAGATTTATTACTACAAAAGTTCTGTTAGCAGAAGTGTAATAATATAAAATGATGTGTCTGTATTTCAGGAGGTGATCACTGGCTTCTTGTACACTCTCCTGATTCTTGCCATGCTTCAACCCTTTTTGGAGAGAATCGACACGTTCTATATGATGGGCAACTATGCTCCTCTGGTTATTTTGGTGTCCCATGTGGGGTTTGGACTGGTCGCCTTCTCCTTGGACTCCTGGAGCACATCCCGGGGGGATACTGCACAGGGTTTGGGCACTGCCGCTGGGGTTGCTCTTGCCACTTATGTGAACTATCAGCTTGGTTTAGTAGAAGATTACCCACTATCCTCTCTCCCTCTCACTTTACCTCCCCTCAGCGCTGCCCTGGTGGTCCGCTCCATGCTGCGCTTCCTGGTTGGCGTGGCCGTGCTCCTCGTCACCAGGATGGGGATGAAGGCAGTTACCATTCCCTTCCTCTGCCAGGTGTACAAATTGCCCTTGGACGACGTACGTGGAGCACGGCAGCTTATGAGGGTTGAGCTGCCCTATCGTTACATAGTGTACAGTGTGGTGGGCTTCAGCTGTGTGACGGTGGTCCCTCTGCTTTTCAGCCTTCTTTATCTGGCCTGAACCAGTGACATCCTGCTGACCATTTAACAGACAGAACAGAGCCAGTATGAATTAACTATAGAAGACTCCAGTTTTACTTTTTAGCATCTATCTGTATGTCCTCAATATATTGAAGAGTTAAGCATTAATTTACAGACACAAATATATGGCTGTACTGAACATCCACTAAGAATACTTTTATGAAATAGATTGGGAAGGTGATGCTACCATATAAAAAGATGAGACCCCTCTATCATTGCTATTTGATTCAGCATTGCTGTAGGTTTACAAGACAAGGTTTCTTTGCCTTAAAAGATCAAAGAGTATTAAAATTATTTGAAAATGATTTGTTATTACATAATTATTGCTGTATTCAAACCACTGACTGAGTATTTATCTATATGTTGTATTTGTAATTTCTTATTGTTATGTTCTAATAATGTTTTTTAATGATATCGTTGAAGTATTTGTTCTTGCGTATTGGATATTTATGTCTCTAAATAAGAGGTAAAATTGTTGTAATTAAATTGAATAACTTGTTAAAAGGACTTTGTCCTTTGCACAAACTTGTAAACAATAAAAAGTAAATTATTCAGTGACAACGTAATTTTGTTCTTTTTTTGTGTGTGGCAAAAACAAAAAAAACGTGTCAATATCTGAGCGGCTTTTATTTTGAAAGGTCCTTTCAACCATAGCGGATATCCGGCATTTTTTTCCACTTTTACCAAAACACAAGACAGCGCAGAGCTTTAGTTGGAGAGAGTAGTTTGGCTGTGAAAGCTGGCAATTTTATGTACATCTTCTTTTTGTAAGAAACTTATTTTATGTTGAACAATTTCATGTTCGCTATTTTATCGTGTCGCTAGTTTCATAGAGCAAATGCCTGGCATAGGGAAATCAGGCTCTAAGAGGTAAGAAGACTGTTCATAATTTGCCATATTTCCTGATCTGTATGACACGTGTTTATACGTGTGAAACTGATCAGGAAATATGTGATACTAACATTTGTTTGAGAATATTTTAGAAGTTTGAGAAGGTCGCAAGTGGCAAGCTACCCTTTTTTAACCTCCCTATTACATTATGCAACAAGTTCTGCCGTTTTGTTTCAGTTGTAATGCAAGACCAACCTAATGCAATTCGCCTGTAGTGCAGTGCAATAGTGCTTCATGGTTTAGGAATACTTCTTCTTATGTGTCCAGGCCCAAACTGGACTGGAGGTTTGTGCAGAGGTTCTGCAGCATCCAGGGGGTGCTGTTCCCCTCATGGACCAGCCAAAGTGTGCTCATGTTTGGGACACTGCTCGGAGTCACTCTGACAGGTAACTGATTCAAATTTAAGGGTTCAGTGTGATGTTTGTGTATATGTGGTGCTCTAATCAAACCTACTAAGTTTGTATAGAAATAGAAACAAATAATGAGGACATATTTGTGCGACATTTAGCAAGAAAAGCAGCTCACTGTGTTGCTATTTTGCTTTAATTCAGTATTTTTCTATATCTACAACTTGTACTTTTTTCTCTTGACCTTTAGCTTCAAATTCTCTGTCATTTTACAAGTATCCTGGCATTGCTGTGACAGTATCTTTTGTTCCTTTCAGAGCAGCTGATCATTTACCAGGTGGGAATTCTCCCAAGCCACTTCTACAATGTGTTGGGAGATAAAGACTACTCAGGCTTCAAGAGTTTGGTTGGGAAAGCCATGGTTCTTATTTTACTTAACTCAACGGTAAGTCATAATTCACTCCCACATTTGTATTTATTACCCAAAATAAGGCTGTAAAGGTTAACTTGACTTCAGTCCATTTTATTACCCGATCTACTTAGTAACCAAATACATTGCTTCACATTTGTCTTTGTTGCAGTTAAAAAGTATAGACCAGTACATCTGCGGCCTGATGTATCTGAGCTGGAGGAAGACGCTAACAGAAAATCTTCACTCATCCTATTTTCAAGGACGGGTTTATTACACCCTCAATGTTCTCCGAGAAGACATTGACAACCCGTAAGTGCATTAGATTCATAACCAATTCAGATTTGTAACAAATTCAAATTCATAACAAATTCTCTCCATGTATAGCCAATAATTAACAAATCTATAACTAGTCTCTGATTTTTGTGTTGGTTCAATGTTAATCAGTGTAGAAATGCATAACAATTAGACAATAAAGGATTCCTCTCTTTTAAAAAATTAGATCTCGTTCCAACTGCTCATCTTAAGAAACCGTTGAAAAGAGCCGACTCACAAACGTCACATCACTAGAATAAAATGGCAAGGCAAGTTTATTTGTATAGCATAGTTTGTGCACAAAGTAATATAAAGTGCTGTACAGAATAAGAACCACATTACAATCATAATACAACTAATTAAAGCATAATAATCATAATTAATCATCATAAAATTAACATTAAAAGAGAAGAGTGCAGAATAAAAACCTTTTAGTCATATGCACAGCTAAACACAACCATTTTGAGCCTGGATTTAAACATTGTCAGAGTAGAGGCCTGTCTCACATCTTCAAGAAAACTGTTCCAGGTTTTAGCTGCATAAAACTGAAATGCTGATTCCCGATGTTTAGTCCTGACTCCGGGCACCAGCAGGAGGCTAATTTACAGAGTAGGCTTTAATAATGTAAAGCTTACTCTGTAGTTTTCTATCCCACCCAACTTTGTTAATAAAGGACATCTACTGTTTCTGCCTAGAGCTGAACAAATTAACTGCAGGATCTGTTATTAGTGATAGCTACAGAGCATGTTATCCTTCACCTACTGTATTTAGTATGATATTATTATTATATAAGGGTTTTTTTTTCCTCAGAGATCAGCGCATCAGTCAGGATGCAGAGAGGCTGTGTAAGCAGATGAGTACAATGGTCAGTCGTCTCATAGTCTCACCATTTACTCTGGGTTACTACACCTATCACTGCTTTTACAGGTGGGCAAGCAGGTGTAGCCTCTTATATTATTATAAATTGAAATGATAATATCTTAGTCTTCCTTTGAGCCCTGGTGTGCTGACAAAGGTTTTTCTCTCTTGCAGCACAGGTTGGATTGGTCCTGTGAGTATTTTTGGTTACTTTGTGATTGGAACGTTTGCCAATAAGATTCTCATGGGACCAATTGTGTCTACGCTTTTTGAGCAAGAAAAACTGGAGGGTGACTTCAGGTAAGTGTGAGTTGTAGAAAAATCCATTGCATTTTTAAAAGTTTCTCAACCAAGGCCATTTATTTTGACGTGGTATCTTCTCCCAGTCATAAATACATGAAGGAAGTAAAACAGGATATCAATATGTGTCATACCATTATGTTGACAAAAGGGCAATCTTGGACAATGTTACTGGAAATTGCTGCAAATATTCTTTTCATTTTTGCAGATTTAAGCACATGCAGATCCGTGTGAATGCAGAGTCAGCAGCTTTTTACAGGTCTGCACAAACAATCACACTGTCATCAATTTTATCTGCAGTGACCCAAACCTGTGTCATTCATTTTACTGATGAAACACACATTTGAAATGTTTTAAAATCTTATCTCTTGTTACATGGCAGATTAAATCTTTGTGTTTGTCTCAGAGCTGGTAAAGTGGAGCACATGAGGACAGATCGAAGGTTGCAGACTCTGCTACAAACTCAGAAAAGTCTGATCAACAAAGAGCTCTGGCTTTACAGTAAGAACCATCACTTTTATGGGGCCACAAATTTAAATGAGTTGTTGTTATTTGCAGTTTTCATGAATTCATTTCTCATAGTTATTTAGGTTGAACAATTTCTAACCACATTTTTCTGACACTTATTGTGATTTTGATTAGGTTTATGGTTTATATTTTAAAATAAATTTTACTGTAGTAATTAGTGCATTTTAATTTTGGTACATTTTAAACATGTCCAAGAGCATGAACATAGCAATATAATCTGCAAAGCTAATTTAAAAGTCACATGCATTTCAGGATGTGTTTTGTAAAGGCCTAAAAATGTGGGTTAGCAGGTTTTGTACTGTACATTATGAGACCCCATGAATCAATGGTAGCCTCCATTCAAATAGTGATTACATTTATATAGTGTTTAATCTCACAGCCTTAACAGATGTAGTTACACATTACTATCTCCAGTTATCCGGGTCTGACACCAACACAATCATCTGAACACTGGTTTGTGATGTGACTGGACGATCTTAGTTCATCATTGATTAACAGTATTAAACTCTGTCCTGTCATAGTTGGAGTAAACACCTTTGACTACCTGGGTGGATTCCTCAGCTACATTATAATCGCTATTCCCATCTTCACTGGAGTTTACGACGGCCTCACTCCTGGAGAACTTAGCGCTCTCATTAGTAAGGTCGGTTGTGTTTTTATGATGCTTCTTTCCAGTTATGGAAAATCATCCAAAATATATATTTTAAAAATTGCTGAATTTCACATTGTTGTTGTTGTCATGTTTTTGTTCTGCTCCAAAATTGTTTGATAATGACATCTTAATTCTGTCAGTTTTATCATTTAACATAATAAATACCATATAATTATAATGTATAGTTCAGTAGCATCAGAAGTCCATGAATAAAAACATCACCTACTGTTGTCCAGTAGGTGGTAGCAAAGCTTTTGAGAAGGCATACGTTCTTTCACAAGGGGATAAGATATTGTTGTCCTTTAAACTTCTCATAAAATGTTCTGTGTAGGAAATGACCATTTTCTTTCATTTAGTAATAAATGTGATTGATATACTCTTTTTGATTCCTTATATAGTTCCCTTCTCTATATGTATTAAGTTTTCTGCTTTATAGTTTTAATATCTTCTCTGCTTCCTCTTCTTGTTTATATTCAGAACGCCTTCGTGTGCATCTACTTGATAAATGGCTTCACGCAGCTAATAGACCTGTCAACCACTCTGTCCGATGTGGCAGGATACACCCACAGGTATCACCCTGCATACCCAAATCCCCCTCCATGGAGACGGATGATCGCCACAGCGTGTTTCTATGGCATCTCATTTTCTGACTGAATCTGTGTGTTCAGGATTGGGGAGCTCAGAGAAGTAATGGACGACATCCTCCGTAAACAGTGCGACTACGACCCCGCGTCAGGAGAGAGCTATGACTTTGACAGGTTTGTATCACATGCTAATGTATTCTGAGCAGAGACTGTGGGGATTACCTGGACAAGAATAGCAGAATCATGGTAATAATGTGAGGAGTTAAAACAGACTATGTTGATATTAGTGTGCTGAAGAAAAGTCACAGTACATTCTTTTATTTTAGATATTATGTAAAAAATATTCTAAATAACCACTTAAACACTAAAAGGCAAACAACATGAGCATTTTAGGGTGTGTGTTCTAACATATGCAGTATATTTAAGCATCACAATATAATATTTTGTACTTGTCATGTGGTTTTCATGAAGCCACTTAAAAGGCTTGCCCCTCCATAGATATGGCCTGCAACTTAGTGTCTTAGTGGCATCACTTCCTTGTCTCTGTAGTGATAAATGTTTTTGCCATACTGTGAACCATTTCAGGCAAAACAATAATATCTCCATGGCGATGTAGAGAACTGAAATCCTCTGTCAGTTGTAATGAAATATCTTCAGTAGTGAGTAATAGTTGTGTTTTTATGTCTCTTTCCATAGTGATTTCAATGTCCACGCGGGCCCAGTGGACACAGCCTTCATACTGGACCATCTCTCTTACAAGTCCCCATACTCGGAAAACCTGCTGGTGGAAGATCTGAGTCTGAAAATCAGTCAAGGCACACATCTGCTCGTGGTGGGCAACACAGGAACAGGAAAAACATCACTACTCAGGGTCCTCAACCGGCTCTGGGAGGCAGATAGTGGTGAGCCATTCATACTCTGCTTTTTCACTTAACTTTGATAGCTTTAAAACATTCTTATTAAATGTCATAATGTTTAATGTATATTTAGGCTTTGTCCAGATGACAACATGTTTTGGCCCCAGAGGAACACTTTTTCTCCCTCAAAAACCATACCTGACCGATGGTACACTACGGGAACAGGTATTTAGTATTTGCAATAAAAAATGCTTTCTGTTGGTAATAAATATTTGTATAGAGAATTAAAATCATGTTTACATGTAAAATACAAACATGAAAGATATGGTATATAGTCATTTCACTTCTACCTCTAGGTGATCTACCCACTGAAGGATATCTACCCTGCATCAGGTATCAGATACATTGTGAAATGAAACATTTGCAATAAAAGGTAACTTGCTTCCTGGGAACCCCGTCGAGAGCCATGGCCTGGCCTCGGATTTAGAGGGCGCTCCCTTAAAGATAGGGTGAGGGGCTCAGTCACACAGGAGGAGCTCGGAGTAGAGCTGCTCCTCCAAGTTGAAGGGAGTCAGCTGAGGTGACTTGGGCATCTGTTCTGGATGCCCCCTGGACGCCTTCCTAGGCAGCAAGAAAATGGATGGATGGGTAACTTACTTTTATGTCTGTCTGGTTAAAAACCTTTTTCCCCTCAGGGTCAGTGGATGATGACAGAATAATCAAATTCCTAGAATTGACTGGAGTGGTACGTAAAGACAAATGTAAAGTTTGTTATTGACCTTATTATAGTCTAAATATTTTTAACTGTGCTCTAGTCTAGTCTCCTGAAGAGAACAGGTGGACTGGATGAGAATGTCGATTGGAACTGGTACAAGCAATGGTTCATAACAAGATCATTTGAGCCAATTTTGAACTTCAACTTTAAACCAGTACTTTTCTCTGTAGGTATGATGTACTGTCTCCTGGTGAAATGCAGCGTCTCAGCTTTGCACGGCTGTTCTACTTACAACCAAAATATGCAAGTATGTTATCTTACAAAACACCCATATTCATGTAATAAATGATAAATATTAAAGGAGCACAATGTAAATTTTCTGCCACCTGCTCGTCCCCAGGGAGATTATTGCTTGCCTGAAATATTTCACAGTACAGTATGGCATTAAACGTCCATTACAAGTGGCATCACCAACTCTTCTCCATGGATATTTATGTTTACTGCTGTACTGTGGAACATTACAGAAAAAGCAATAACATCTCCATGGAGACAAGGTAGCGGACCACCCACCAGAAAAGTTGTATAGTGTGCCCTTAATTCTATATTTCTTTCCAGTATTGGATGAAGCCACTAGTGCATTGACAGAGGAGGCAGAGGCTCAGTTGTATCGCATGTGTAAACAGCTCGGGATGACACTGGTCAGTCTGGGACATCGTAGCAGCTTGGAAAAGGTACATTTCACATCCACAAGACCATCTGACTAATAGTAAAGGCTTATCTTACTGGGGTCATTTATGGATTTTTTGTTGTCGTTTTTTTTTAAGTATCATGATGTTCAACTGAAGCTGTGTGGAGGTGGTCTCTGGGAGTTAACTAATCTGAGAAGAGGCACCCTTTCAGAGGCACTATGATAATCACACAATGCACTGTGAAAGATGCTTCTGTGTGAAGGATGGGACAGAAACAAACATGTACTGTATTAGTCAGTTTACTTTTATATATATTTTTATGTCACAACCCTACATACATTAGGCCTAGTATTGCTGGATTTTAGATGACGTGACAAAAAACTATAGGCCCGCAATAAAAAGGAAACGTGCCTCAGGTATAATTATAACAGTTTTTGAGCAGATTCACCATTCAACATTTGAGGCATCTGGCAGTGGGACTTCAGCTGTCTGAAAGAGGATGAGAAAAGCACACTGAAATCTTAATTTAGACCATGTCAGGCCTTTATGGTAGTGTTTACATTTATTACAAACATATCTAACACTTAGAAAATGATTTGCTAACTGTACAAAAAGTATAATATATTTAAGTTAATCGAATGTTTGTACATGACATACAATATTGTCTGGAATTTCATTTGCACTGTTTCATCACTCATAGGAAATTATTAAAACATTTGTATTTTTAAGACACTTGTGGTTATGATTTATTGCACAGAGCTTGGTGGCCTTGGATGATTTCCTGAACTGCTGTGGGGTCATCCAATGTGCTCAGGTCTCCAAGCCCATTCAAGTCCTTCTCCACCACTTTACGCAGCACCCGACGCATTATCTTACCCGAGCGCGTTTTGGGCAAGCGCTGAGCAACCTAAAACAAAAGCCAGATTAGTTACATAACTATAACTTTGAAAACCTTGAATTTAAAGGCTTACCTGAATGTAGTCTGGACAGGCATATTTGGCTATAGACTTTGATACGCTCTCTTTGAGCTGTTGGCGTAATTCGGCCTCTGTAATGTCTGCTCCCTTTTTTAGAACCACAAACGCATATACACCTGAAAGGAACGAGAAACCGCTCCAGGAGAAATAAGGTCTTTCATAATGATAGTTAAACATTTACAGTTGGTATGTGAATAAAACCACAAAGACATCCGGGCTTTTTCTCACCTTCCCCTTTTATGTCATGTGCGTAACCGATGACTGCTGACTCAGCTACAGCGGGGCAGTGATTCTACAAATACAGGCCATAAGTGTAACTCATTATTCACTGAACACTAAAAACAAGAATACCTAATGCAACAAAATCTGAAGGAATTACACAGATGCAGTTGGATACAAATTGGATTAACATAACTGGAAAATTATTAGGATGAAATCTTACCACAACATCCTCTATTTCTGCTGTCCCAATTCTGTGCCCGCTGACGTTTATAACATCATCTAATCGACCAGTGATCTGATAATAACCCTGCTCAGTTCGATTGGCCCCATCTCCCGTAAAGAAGTAGCCTGGAAAACATCAAACATAAACTAATTAGATGACCTGTAAAAATGTTTAACCTAGTGTAAGGCAAGTCTTTACCGGGGAAGGGCTGGCAATACGTCTCTATGAACCGCTGGTGGTTGTTGTGAATAGTTCGGGCCATACCCGGCCACGGCTGGGCCAGACACAAAGCTCCAGACGCAGTTTTAGACATCAACTCCTTTCCCTGAACAGACATGGTACAATACTAAAAGTTGAATGAAACAGTGAAGTCTTTGACAAAATTCAAATCGATGGAATTGGCTGAGTGACTTTTATACAAGGACTGGTATTGTTGTAAAAGTTGAGTTTGAGCCAAAAAAGATCTGTGCCCTCTCCAACTGTCTCTACAGTCTGCGTGTTTTAGGAGCTCAGCTGAGACAATGTCCCAGTTACAGATGCATCAACACTAATATTGCAATCGGAGTCTCATCCAGCAAGACATGCAAAATCTGATATCAGTTCAAGCTAATAAAATTTAGGCCAGGATTGCAAACTACAGTTGAAAGTGAACATCTCTTTCTGTTTGCACTGCTGCAGGGCTAATAATAAAATGTATTAATCCTAGTATACTGGGATCAGATCACATGCTCACTTTGTTTTAAGGAAAGCCCTGGTATCAGTTGGTATTGTGTTTGTGGCGAGTTTGGCAGGACAAGGGGGCGGCTGGTATCAAAAGTGTCACAGCTGGTGCGACTCTTCTAATCCTAATCTGACCCCTGTTCCCATACAGTTTAGTCTGTCTCACATGTGAAAATATGAGAGTGTGGACTCTACCTCATTGTCTATAAGCACTGGCTTGATGCCAAAGAAGGGTCTCATGGCCATTCCTGGGACAATCTCAGCGTCTGGGTCTGATGGCCGTGGGGCAATGCAGATGCCACCTGTCTCTGAGGCAAAACAAGAGCAAGCAAAAGGAGAAAACATGAATCGATAAGAATGAGGCTCCGCAGGGTGGTCTAGGGCAGGATTCTCAAACTGATACGCAAGCTCCTTATGGTGGTTCATGATCCCCTCTACATTTTTAATATTGGTTCTCCTTTTTTTTGTCTCTTAGTTAGAACCTCTGTAGCAATGAAGTAGCCCAGGTTTAGCCGTATCTTAAGCCAAATCTTCTATTTTAAGGTTATTTATAACTTTTGGTGCCTGATTTTACTGTCCATTCACACAATAATGATCCAAGACATTAGCGGCATAATTTAGCATTTGAAAAGTATGATTGGATTATAGCTATCTGAAATACCTATAAACCTTATGGTATATTCATTTTGTTAATATCGTCCAGCCCTAATTGGAACACAAGGCAAATTGCTTGTCTGTTGTGTGATCAGTTACTGACTGACTCTGACAATTTGTTAAATGTTTCTCTTCCTGTATATTAACAGGTGTCCATAAATGTATGAAATATATGAATCCATAAAATAAGATACACTGTGTTTGTAATACGTCTGAAACAGCAATGCCCTTAGCAATGTCCTTACTAAACCAGTTTTGTTTAATCAAGTTGTAACACATTGCAAAAGCTATCTTCAGAGATAACGCCACGGAAACAGCAAACCCACTCCTCGTGCTCAAAGAGTTAACTGTGCATTTTATATGACATAAAAATGAAAACTGAAATGTAAAATCTGATTAGCATAAATCTCTTTCACTGTACAGATGTAGCTTTAGGAATTACTGCCATATTAAGTAAATTAAATGTTATTAGGTCTGTCCAGGCTGTGGGAGTGATTAATCTAATGGTGTTGAACTCAGCAGAGGCTGGTCTAAAGTAGGGCATAACAGATAGCACCACAATACTATTAGCACCAAGGATCCATTCTCCAACTTTCTCTGCAAAGTTTCTATGTAGAAGTTACTCTTAAATAAAGTGTTAATATAGCTATAATCATTCCTCTAAAACGACACCTATTAATATTTCATATATTTTGTTCCTTTCAGCTTTTCACTATTGTGTAATTCAACAGGGCGCCGTCTGCCAACAGCGGATCAAAATCTAATTCTGTCTCTAAACAGGCTACTTGTTCCCAGATCAACCAAATGGCAATTATGAATAATGCCACTTAGTCGTAATGGGAAATACAGTCCAGGAAACAACATAATCCTTTTCAGTGAAGTATTTGGGTCATGGTGTATCTGTGCGGTTTCCAGGCTCGGATGTTTAATTATTATCAATTAATTATCGACTTATGTGCCATTCGTATGGTAATTATGCAGCTTTGTCCCATTTGGTCACTACTAAATCTCATTTAGATCCACTGTGTTGCGTTCATATAAGATTCAGTAACAGGAATATTATGTCCCTTTAACAAAGATTAGCTTCACCAAAGGTAAACACCACATGCCATTATACGTTTTAAATGGGTGAAATTCAGTTGGACCAAATATGACAGTAAGCACAATAAAGCTGTTATTAGTAGTTTATGTTACAGTATTAATGACATGCAAAATATCTAACCATCTGTATGTAGTATGTGTATATTTTAGTGGTAAATAAACATGCCCAGAAAGTCAAAGTACTTTGAAAAGAAATCGTCCAGTTCTGCTTGTGTTACGCTGGGCTTCTTGAGCTCTGGGAGAAAAACATCTGTGTTCATTTTGGAATCCACTGGGATCTGTGTAGTTTTGTGTATTTTCTATTGTCTATGCGTGCACAGTGCAGGCACTGAAGCAGCCACACTGTTACATAACTTGTGTTTTGTTTCAGTGAAGCACTGGAGTACGGAGCCTCAGAGCTGGACACTTTCAGAGGCTGCTGACGTGGCTGTTTCACCAGTGAAACTTCATATAGGAGTGCCAAGAAAGAAACTGATTATGAATGAAAGCACAAGCTACTTGTAGAGTTTATGCAGATGACAGGTGCATACATTATTTGCTTTCTAGTAATTCCTCATAAAATGCACATACCTGTTTGCCACCATGTATCTACTATGGGGCAGCGACCATCGCCCACCACTTTATGGTACCACTCCCAGGCTTCTGTGTTGATAGGCTCACCCACTAAAGGAAAAGGCCAGAGACGGCACACAGCAGATAAGCACTGAGATGAGATATATTTGAGATACAGAGATTCTGATAGTATTAAAGTCTAGTGTATAGGATAACTGAATAACTGAAGTAGGGTCAAAGTGGCTTTGTACTTGTACTGTTAAAATAGGTGTGTCTTTGGAGCAAAGACGTTCACTGACCCTGAGCTGCTTCATGTGACTGTGTGAGGTGCTAAAAGGGCCCTGGTCAAACAGCTACATAACTGACAGGTATAAATACACTCAGCACATTGTTTCATTTTAGTGTTACTCAATTTTGTACATGTATATGTGATGAACGTTACTGTTAACATACCAGTGCCCAGGGTTTTGAGGGAGGAGCGGTCATATTTGTGAACCCATTGGTCTCCGTACTTGAGTAACAGGCGAATGGCTGTCGGAGCCCCATAAAACTGGTTAATCTGTAGTCGCTCAACCATCTCCCAGTATCTTCCTGATAGTAACAATAGAGTTAGGACAATTACAGTACTATATATATTTTAGCATCTTACAGTGCAATATAAAGACTTCACAATAAAAAAAATGTTTCTCTAAAAGGTGTAAAGGACGATACCAATCCACTGGCATTCATGATAACTGTGTTTACAGAAGCTACTAATTTTAGCTGGAGGCACAGTCAGGTTCAGTGTCAAGTGTAAACAGTTCAAAGAGGCCCCTGCTGAGCTGACGGCAGGAATATGTCCAGACTATTAACCTTGAAATATTATAGTATTTTTCTAATATTACAGAACGCTGCAAACTGTTATATACTCTTTTATACCTGGGTTTGGATAAATAGGAGTGCTTTCAAACACAACAGTAGTTCCTCCATTTGCCAGAGGCCCATAGACACAATAACTATGTCCAGTTATCCAGCCAATGTCAGCGGCACAACCAAACACATCTCCATCGTGGTAATCAAAAACATACTGGAGATGAGAATATATAGTTAGAAAATGTGAATTCATATATTCATGTTATATTTAAATAAAGTGATATAACCTTGTGTGTTAATGCAGCGTAGAGAAGATATCCAGCCTGAGTGTGTACGAGTCCTTTAGGTTTGCCCGTGCTGCCCGAAGTGTAGAGCATAAATAAAACATCTTCAGTGTCCATAACAGCTGGTTCACAAACCACTTCCTCCTGCATCATCTCCTGCAAAGAGAGTACATTAAAGTTTTTTTTTTTTAATAAAGCAATGGTAATAACAGTGTCAATTGGTGCGTTTACATGACTAGTAAAAATCAGATATGATAATCAGATAAAAACTTATTATCAAACTGAGACAAAAACATGTGTCAGTTAATCAGTGTATGTTCAGAATAACTGTTGTATTTGCGACACAAAGTACAATGAATTTTAAACTATATCTCCAACATTTTCTTATTTTTTTTTCCCCATCTCAGAACAAGCACAGTCTGAACAATCAGAAAGAAATCAGATTACTTACATCTGATGTACATGACATTTCAATAATGTGAGAACTCCAGAAATTAAATAATATTCAGATTTCCGGTGTGCGTGTAAATATATGAGGAAAAGTTACCCCCAAATTCTATAATTTATGTATAACTATCTCACCTCTTCCATAGCCACATCCCTGCTCTTCATAGCAACAGGAGTCACTGTTCTCATGGCGACAAACACCTGTTGAACATTTGGACAGGTGTCTACGGCTGCATCCACTGTCTTCTTCAGGTCCGTCATCTTTCCCCCTCGGACGCCCTGGTTCACTGTTATCACTGTACTGGAGTTGGCTAGAAACAAGTTATAAGAGATAAAATATTTATAATAACAGTGATACAGGTATCTTTGTAAGTAAACAACAAATCATGTGAAGTGATTTGCATATTTCTTTGGTGTTTATGCTTCTTGAAATGACCATCACATACATTGGCTTGGACTGGCTGTATTTTATTATCAGTTCATTTTCTTTCTCACAGTTCATCGTTGTTCCGTCTGTATAAAATGTGTCACTATGATTTTATTGTGGTCAGAATAGAAAGAACTATTGTGATGTCCCTATTAGTGAAGCTCCATTGAGTAGGATTTATTAGCATCAAAATCAGATACTAATTGATGCCAAAACTAGATTGCATATTTGAGAAAGTATCAAAATTTTGCCACATGGTAACATAAAGAAAATACTACTCCTTAGTGTTGAATCTGAGTTTGAAATTTTAGTGACAATGCAAAAAATTATTTAAAACTTTGGATGTTGTCATGAATCATTACATATCACTGTCCTTCTCACCGTCTCTGATGCGCTCTGCCAAAGCATCTGAGCTGAAGCCTGCAAACACCACGTTATGAGCGGCGCCGATCCGTGCACACGCCAACATGGAGGCCACGGCCAGGGGGCAGGGGGGCATGTAGATGGTCACACAGTCTCCTTTCTTCACCCCACGACGTCGCAGCAGGTTGCCAAGACGACATGTCATCTCCAACAACTCCCTAAACACATTATACACAGTCAATAATAGTACGCTGTGTCGTCAGAATGTTGAAAAGTCTGGAAAGAAGGTTAAAAGAAGAAGACCATAATATTTTCCTAGTAATTAACTAACATAGATCAAAATGCTAGTGGGATTTTTATAACAAATAAAGAAACATTTTTATTTCTATTTTCTATTTTAACTATTGTGGGGGTCAACATTTCAGTAAACTATTGTCCAGCAAAACCTAAAAGAAAAAAGTGTATCCTCCATCTATGAAAAATAAACAAATAATGTAAAATACAATTGTAAATGTCTTTAAACCAGGCTTTGATACCACTCACATGTAGCTGAGTGGTTATAAAGGATTTATAAAAGGCTATCTGGTACTTTCTGATATTACAGGTTGTAGGTAGGGCAGGAGTTACAGATTTGACAACTTGTCATATATGTCATTGTAAAACTCAAGGTCAAGTTTGTTTTCTCACTTTATAGGTCCTTTTATAACTGCACTATCTCCACTCTGAAACACCCTTTTTAATGAGGTGAGTGAAGAGCCTGAACTATGACCCCGCACTGACCTGTAGGTGACTTTGACCTGTGACCCTGGCTCGTCTCTCTCCCAGATGAGGGCCACTTTGTCAGGACAGGTGAGTACATGTCGGTCCAGGCAGTTTACTGTCCACACAAACCCACACAGACCATAAACAAGAATGTGAACACAATGTGTAAATGTGACTTATGCATGCACACATTAGGGTTTTGTTTCACCAGTTTGTTTGTACAGTAACAGGTCAGAGCAGCTGTTTGCTTCTCCAAACTGCTGCACTAACTCAACTGACAAACTACCAGCTTATTAGACTAGTAGAACTGGGAGACCTACTAAAATACAGTAGTGTCCATTGTATTTCTAGATTTAGAATTTAAACGGGAAGGTGTCCCAAGTTTATTATAGGCTTTAGAGATGGTGACTTCAGTGCTGGTGGCTCATGTGATGTTTTTGCATCACAATAAGTCTCCGTGAAAACAAACTGACAAGCCAGCCACTATCAAAGAAAACAGCCTGAAATAGCAACGTGATTTGAATTAAAATAGGGTGACTCAATGGAACCAAAAGGCAAGGCAAGTAATTTTATCTGTGTGTGTTCTGGAGTTATGTTACTTTGGTTAACACTTTTAACTTTGTTTATTCACTACGTACCGGACACGTTGAGCTTTCCTCCCACAAACCACTTGACTTTGCCTCGTTTCAGGTCGCAGTCCTGCACCTTGGAATATGCGCTGATCCAGGTGAGCCTGTTCTTGGCCATAGCGTCCCAAAAGCTGTCATTGTGCGCCAGGGAAAAGTCGTGGAGCGCGGCGCGGTCCGTGACTCCCTGAAAGCCCGCAGCTTCAGGCACAACAGCCGCTACGTTGCTCCAAGACGACGCATTTGGCGCATATAGACGCCTGTGCTTTAACGCACGAAAACAAGTTAAAAGGCGTCTCGAAGTGCAACGCAGCCACATAATGTCACTAAACCCGGTATCTCACGAAATCCTTATTATATGATCCGCATTCGTGCTTTATCGGCGCTTTATCAGGGCTTTATCTGGTTGGAGGAAGCCTGAAGTAAAGAATAAAACCCCAACCGAAACTAATAAGAGAGGAAGAGCAGTGGGGGTGATGTGTGGGGCGGGTTCGTACTCAAGTGCCAGCCCTTGTTCTGCTCTCTTTACTGGAATCCACGAGAGTCGGGGAACGCGCGCTTTTACGCAACACAGGCGACACACTTTTATTTTCACTATTGCATTATCGGTCTTATTCTCACCTTCTCCGCGCGACCTACGTCCATTTTAAAGTGTATTTTACATACTTTTTGAGCATCGATCATATCTCAAAATTCTGCCTAAGATCAACCCGCCCCCAACCTCCAAAACTTTTCAGACCATGAGAGAAATGCCACGTGGTACAATGAATAGATGCGTCACGGTTAATGCAATTTTATTTGCCTACATTTACAACTGTCAGGAGACAAACACATATTAGATTAACTACACCGTGATCATAAACATGGTACTATCTTTATTTACATTATGTGCAACAAGTGGCAGATGTAGTGTGAGTGTTGATGAGTTCTGGAGGTATCACACGTAATCAGAGTTCAAAGGTCAAGAGTTCATATGGTCTGTAGCACCTCTGGAACAAAAAAGTGGTGGGGTATTGTCCTCCAGTTAGCAATTGTAGTGCTTAGGCCTTTTCCAGGAGCGAGTAGGCTGGGCTAGTTTGCCAAATATGTCCCTTTATTTGGCAGCATTAAGTGTCCTTAATTGGTCTTTTTCACCTCTGTCTCCTCCTCCATCGCCTTCTCCTCCATCGCCTCCTCCTCGTCTTTTTGCACTTTGTCAGAGACTTTTGACAATATCTTGGCATTGTGTTCGAGTGCCTTGGCCCTCAGAACTGCAATACTGTTCTCTCGCATCTCTTCTTTGGAAAAGTCCAAGACAGTGTCCTTTGTCCACTTTTCCTTGTCCTCCTCTACTGCTTTGTCCTCTGCTTTGTCTTGTACAGGTGTTGGTATTGTGCTGCAGGTTTTGCTTGGAGAGGTGTGAGTGGTCTCAACAGATTTCTTGTGCATACCTGGGGCAAGGGCAGAGATATAAACATTAACCACTTTGAATACTGGTGCCATTATTGTGAAATCAAGTTTCCTCATCATGTCATTAGTGTATTAGCACACACTGAGCTGTTTACTCACTAATATTGTGTCATATTGGCAGTTTCAATGACGCCATAGTAGGGGTAGATCACTGGGATACGTTTATTCAGGTAATTTACTCAAGTGCACTTCTTCAAAGTAGTATCAGTATTTTGTATTCTTTTATTCTGGGTAGACTAGAGAAAAGAAAATATTTGCCTCGTGGCTCAGTGGTTAGAGCAGTGGTCCCCCAACCCAAAGGATGGATGATGGATTTCAACAGATCAGGTTCTATTGTTGTGTCCCTAAGCAAGGCACTTCACCCACATTGCCTAGTATGAAAGTGCTGTGCACTTTGAGAGGCTTTGTGGAGCCTCTAAAGCGCATGACAAGTGTAAGACATTATTATTATTAGGATTAGTTGCAGTAATTTAATATAAGTATAATATAATAGTGGTACTAGTGGTGGCAGTGACAAAACTTGTATTTAAACTAAAGTAAAATATAATATTATTTTTGAGTGCTTTATTTTTAGTACAGATTGTGAGTAGTTCTTCTCTCACCTGAAGTTAGACCTCCATAGTGAGCAGATAGTGATTATATTGGTAAAGGAGTCTTGACTCAGAGCAGCCTACTTGATTTATACAAATCAATTGACATGTGACAGAAAGGAGATTTAGCCTAATCTGTCCTGATGAAGTGGGATTTACACACCATCGACTGTCACCTCTCACTGATCAGGGCACACTTTCATTGGCTCCTCACACACTTCACTTTTTTGTGCCCAAAAAGTGCTTTAGAAAACGGTTACATATCACACACATAGGAACCTAAGGAATGCTGTGCCAGGCAACCAGTCATATTAATCTACTGTGTTATATTGATTTGAAGTTACGTTATCTACTTATCTTTAAATCTGTCAAACAGGAAAACAGACAAAAAGTACCTAGTAACCATGGTGCGTATGATTCTGTGATGCCGTCCTTGGCTGACTTTAGGATGGACTCTGGCAGTGGGATGGAGTGACGGACCATAGCCCCATAAAGACCATACTCTGCCATGACACTGCTGCGCCCCCAGCATTTTTCCCTTTTCCTCCATTTGGCCCTGCGATTCTGAAACCACACCTGCACACAAATCACAAAGACAAAGACCATAAATACAATATAGTACTTATATATCCAGTGAAAAATGCATTTGAGATTATCTTTCGGGTTCATTTGTATGGCTTCTCTTGTAACCTTTACTAACTTTCATAGAAAAAAGAATTATAGTGACATCTACTGGAGAACCTGCATATCTCAGTAGTCAAATCTATACTGTCTATATTCTAGACACAGATGGCTACAAGTGCAGTTAATTTACCACTCCCAAGCCCAGTAAAAAAAATAAATCAAAAGATGCAAATTAAAAGAAGGTAGATAACTTGGGGGTAAAACAAAATGAAAGAATGCATCTACTAACTACCAAATATGATAAAGACAAAAGGCAAAGCTGGATTTGTTTTTCAAAAAAAAAAGTACTGCTGTTGTAGGAAAGTTTACATTTTTTCTAGTGAATTTTAATACCAGTCAATAACCATGGGTGTGTGCATGTGTGAGTGTGTGTATGTGTGTGAACATGTGCTGGTGCATTCTCCTGCTCCTTGTGTAGATCCTAAATTGATTTGCCAGACCTTGTAACACCCTCCGCCAGCTCGTGAATATGGATGAGCCAAACAGGAAAAATGAGCATCCTAAAATGGCGGAGGAGGCAGGATGAGATTGCTGGGATTGGTTCCTGCTGCGTGTGTGTGGAATTAAAAACACTCTGTAGCGGAAAAGCTATTCAGGTACATAGCTCTGATGATAACCTCCATCTCATAAAAAGATGGGCCACAGATGAGCAATCATGCTTTGTGACAGCGGCAGCGTGAGTGAGTGGTGACCCCCGGGGCAGAGAGGCTGATTGAAAAATAAGTTAATTTCCACAGCTGATCGATGAGAGACAGGCGGTAAAATACCACGGGAAATTAAACTGCTCGGACCTGCGCTAATTCATTCTGTCCTTATCCTATCAAAGAGGAGCCAGGTGAAAAGTTCTTCTCAATTAACTAATTACACTTACACAGTTTGACTTCTTCTTATGTGAGAGGTTTCAGTGGACTATACTGTATATTTAGATTCATGTGCAAACAGCTGAACTGCTAAGTCAGAGTCATACATATTTCAAGCATCTTAACAGTTACTGCAAAGTCACACTATCAAAAAAGGCCTTGGTGTCTTTCCTGTCTCTCTGTTGACTATGCAGCAAATTACATGTCATCTGTTTTAGGTTAAGATGATACATAGTCCTCTATTAAAATCCTTTCATTATGATTTTCTTTAGTCAAGGCTAACCTGAATAACTGAAAACCTCCACCAATGTTATTACATTTTTTTTGTAAACTAAATAAAAATATAGTTTTGCTCCTTTTTCCTTCTTTTGCAAGTGTGCATATTTTGCCATTTCATTTTTGAAACAGAAATTCTTGTATTTGTACTACTACTACTACTACTACTACTACTACTACTACTACTACTACTACTACTAATAATAATAATAATAATAATAATAATAATAAATTATATATTTCATATATGTTTTTGTATAGTATTTAAGAAACTGAGAAAAACAAAGGTGCTGTACACACTGTAATGTATATATTTCTAACAGGTGGGCCTCTGTTTTCTGTTTTGGTCTTGTTGGTGTTGACTAATGTGCCCTGTGTGATGTATTTCAGTGTCCAACCTGGATGCGGTCTTCTGGCAGCTCTGTCTTCATTGAGAGCATCTCCCGAGCATAAACGTCTGGATAGTGGGCTTCATTAAAGGCTTTCTCCAGTTCCTCCAGCTGGTACGATGTGAAGATAGTCCTGTACAATCATCCAGATATGTAATATTTTATTCAAAATTTGCCCTCTCTTAGACGTTGTAAAAAAAACAACACACAAATCATTAGGCTGTTACAACAAAACAGGCTGTTTAATAATTACCTATGATGTTTTTATGGCACAAAATTAATTGTGTTATTCTTGTATATACATTTTGTATTTATGTTAAAATTATATTTCTTACCTGTGTCTTCTTTTCTTTCTTTTCTTGTTCTGACTCATTGATGACTTAAACTTCTTATCTCCAGAGATGCTCATGTCATCTGAATCTGTACACACAGCAAATTTAAATGAAAATTTTAAATGAAAATGATACGTAGGTATTTCTGTATACAATTATGTATTATCTATATTATATAGGCCAGACACAGAAGAAGGCCTAAGTGCTCCGTTACCTTGCTATTATGTATTGAGTAAATATGCAGAGAAATTGTCTAATCAGATTATTTGCGCAAAATTTTTGTTTTTGTCTTTATGTTGTATGTTCCTCTTCAGTGAAGATGAGTAACACTAAATCAAGTAAGCGCACTGTCCTTTTCTTTTAAACACAGAGCTGCGCAGGTAAAGGCCCGTTATATCCAACATAGCCTAAATATAATTATATATGTGATTTTACGTTTCTTTTATAAAGACTCAAACACTGACCAGAGCTGGAAGAGCGCGGGTCCAAGTGCGCATCCACGTGCGCGTCTCTGTGCAGCGGTGGCAGGTGCACGTGCTGAGCCTCGGATAGCGCCTCTAGAAAAGCGGGCTGGCGATAAAAGGAGTGGATTGCATCGGGCCCCAGCAGCAGCGGCCCGGGGCCCAGCGGCCCTCGCGCTACCAGTGCGTGTGCTCGGTGCGGAAGCGTCTCGAGTGGCCGCCGCGGTGCAGCGGGCGTCTCCTTATTGAGACCAAGCAGCTCCTGAATCCCAAAGCCCGTGCGCCTCGGCACAGCTGGCCCCAGCTTCCAAGCAGCATTCTGCTGCCCCGCGTGCGCCATCCCACTGTGAGTTGTGCTCCTCTCCTTGTTTTCAGCGTCCGACAACACCACTCCGTCTTTGCCCGTCATCCCGGGACAGTGCACAGTGAGAGTGGTTGAGAGTTTAGAGTGGACAGGTCCTATCTGGGCAGTGCTGGTGTCAGTGCGGCTCTTGCCTCTGGCTTTTATTCAACAGGCGTCAGGCTGCAGCCAATCACAGCCCGAGGCGCGCCAACTTCAGCAGCGATTATCATCGTCACATCATCCTGTGTTCGTCCAGACCACAGGGGAATAACCAATCATTTCAGCTCAAAAGTAGCCTACTGTCGATAAATTAGGTTGTCTCTTATTTTTTGATTTGGCACAGTTCGTAGAGCTTAGTGACCAACTCAGAGCCATTTTAACATCTGTCTGGAATATTCTGTCTGGTAAAAACAAAAAACAAAACAGTGTTTCACATCTCAACAAACAAAAACACAAATAGGCTACTTATGGGACCACATAAAATGTCTGGGCTTGCATTTACTTAGTTAAATTCCGTGTCCTGTTATCAACAAGAGTGTGTGAGCTCTCCATCAGTGCATTGAGCGTTATAGGCCCAGGCTGTAATAGGCTCAGAACATCTTAAGAGGCTATTGACCCTTCCTGCTGGTTGTGCAGACATGAAGGCTTCTATAACTTTAATCAATATATCACTTGTAGTTTGTTATGGCGCGCTCTGATTGGTCGTTTGATCGATCCGTTGGACCCGGGACAGGCCCAGCCTCCCCCCCTCAGCCCGGGGTGATTAGCATATTCTAATTAGGCTGCATGTTTTGTCTCCGAACCCTCGCTGCATCTGTTGATAGTTATTAAGCTTCTTTATGATTATTCACAATATGTGTTGAGTACAATGTCCTACTTTTCTGTATTTAGGGCACATTAGGGGCAATTAAGCACCAGACAAACAGGCCTCACTATCACTGGGAGAAACGACCTGGGACGGGACATTTATCTCCTACAGATTTGTTTTGGCAATTGATAGGCTTACTATACAGAAAAAGAAATCATGGCGTTTTGTTAGTTTAATTTCAACCCAGGTTACTTCATAATAACGCCGGATATGCAGCTGATGTATCGTGATTACATTCTTGGTTAAAAATTGAGCGCACATAAAAGCGCACTGACGCCCAGGGAAATCAACTCGGGTCTGGTTTAGCGCTAATTTAAACTCACTTAATTTTAACAACACTGCTGCTTACGTCGATCCATACGCTCTCTAATCAGCCATTAATCCATTACTGTTGTGTTAAAATCATTCGGGGATAATTTGGGGCACACTTTAGGCTTGGACATGTGGGCGCACAATGACGCCAAGGGGAAAGGAAGAGTTTATGGAGATGAGCGGACGCTTAGATAGGGCCTCCTCAATGGGCCGTCCGCGCACGAGGAGGGAGGGGGAGATGGAGATAGGGTACTGTGGAGTGGGTCACAGCAGGTTTAAAGCCGTATCTCGGATAAGATCGAGGGGTAAAGCGTGCCACGTCACTCAATTGGGCCTTTGTTGTTTGCGGCAAAATGCACGAGCTGCCTGCATCCACATGGAATAAATGTGGATTGGAGAGATAAAAATACATGTAAATAAATAAATAAAATAATAAAAAATAGATAATTAATAATGAATAATAATCAATAATAACCAATAATATTCAATAATAAAAATAATAATAATAATAATAATAATAATAATAATAATAATAATAATAATAATAATAATAATAATAATAATATGTATTCAAATCTGCAGTGTGCTCAAAATAAAAATAAATAAAAAGTTTGTCTATTGATTTGGCATGATGGCATGGACATGCGTAAAACCACATTGATTTGAGAATGAGCAACTCACTTTTGCACAAAAACGGTCCATTTGAAATACAGAGGAGTAGTGGCAGCATGTTTCTTTCTGGGACAAAGAAAATCTAGGTCCAAAACCCAAGATGTTATATATTTAGCATGCTCCACAGAAGATGTATTACTGTTGACTGGTGGCATTTGGTAACTGATTTGAGATGATCATAAGCTGCCCCACACTCTCACTCTGCCATATCTGCCTTTGTGTGTGTGCTCTACAAATGGCTCCTCTAATCTAGCTAATTGCCATTTCCCAGAGCTTGGCCTTTCAGGACAGAGCTGGGTCACCAAACAGCCGTTGATCAAAACATCCTATTAAGGTGGAGAAACAAAAGCGGCTCCCACAGTTGAACAATGTGCTGCTGACAATTCAACTGTTTGCTCTGGCTGCACAAAGCATTAATTAGGGCAATAACTTCATGCCAGTGCCGTTCTATAGTCTCAATTTCTGTATGAGTGCATCAGTTTGTGCTCTGAAGTTCGCCGAGCGTGCCACATTCCCCTCCAGCATGTGCAGATGTTTTACTAGGAAGAGAGACAGTCCCCTCCCCTAAACTTTTAAACCACACTGAATGATATTCCTCTATGTGGCTTTACGCATAACAAGAATTGACATAATTATTTGGGCTTGTTTCTTGTCTAATTAGCAGACTTCTACTATGGACAAGAGTTAGAGGTTTCGGTGGAGAAGGGAACCGGACAGGCATGGCAGAAGCAACAACACAAAAAGGGGCCCACCACCTCAGCATAATTAGGTGAGACAATGCCCCCGACTGTTTGGAGATGGGGCAGAGCAGACGTCCCGTGAACTACAGCGCCCTGGACCTTAATAAGCCCCTAATTGTCCTTATTTTGGGGGTATTCGCATGGACAGCAGCAGACAGAGAGGACAAGCCTACAGGACTCCTATGGTGAGGAAAGCACTCACTCCAAACCTTAACTGGTTGACCCCAAACTTTAAATGTGCTGGAGTAATGTCCTCTGACAGGGTCCCAAACGTGTCTGACAGTCAGCCACAAGCAAGTTACTCTGTGCAGTGTCAAAGAGGGCGTCCCATTACTTTTATATGTGCATTATGTCATTTGTAACAGTCATATTGCTACAGACGTTCACAAAATGCAGAATATACAATGTAAAAGTTAGGCCCAATCCCAGTTCTACCCCTTAGCTCTTTGCCTTAGCCCTTCCCCTTCATTTTGCGCGTTCACGAGAGGCAAAGGGGTAACTCCAATTCTCTACAGCGGCCACGTGTAGGGCTAAGGAGTCTGAAGAAACAAGGAAATGCGAAACAAATGGCAAAGTAAACTCTCAAATGTCGTCAATAAGCACTTAAGTGACATTTATAAGGTCAGGATTCTCAGAGGTCAAAGCATCAGGGCGTGGGGTCGGCCTGTCGCTGCTGTGGGGCCGCTGGGAGTGGTGCCAGAGCCCCGGTGCCACGGAGGGCATTGCGCGGGGACAGAAGCCCTCTATATGCGCTGTTTAGTGGTAAATAGCAGGGAGAGCAACGGTCTGAGCTGGAGGGCTTCACGGGGGTCGTACATAGCCACCCCCGTGAAGCAGAGGTCCAACACATTCACAGAGGAGCAGAGACAGACGTGGACGGCGCAAACACATATGGAAGTATGTGATATGGAATGAAAACAGTTCGCTGCGCGGTCTTTTGCCTTGTCATTGAGCTTGTTTAACTAAATAAAATAAGCCTCTAACTACAGCATCAGTCTGTCCAAGTTCACAAGCATCATCACTCATTACAGTGTCATTGATCTTGCAGTATGTCTTATGATGGATTATTATAGTCCAATTTATTATTAATGACTCATTTTAATATAGACCCTATAATACACCCTATAGGCCTGTATAATGTAAGCACAGCCTTGTGTAATCATGTATTATAATGTATTATGGAATATTAGCCTATATATTATATTATAACTACATTATGATTATCACAAAACATAATTTTTAATAAATATATTTTTTTTAAATAATTCAGTGAATATGGTAGTAATTGAAAAATAAGCAGAGACAAAACAAGGTCTGTCCCATTTCCAAGTGCTGTATTTTCATCAATTCCCCTTAGTCCTCATTTTGAAAGGGTAGGGGAAGGGGTAGGACCAGTGCTAAGCAGAAAAGGTAGGGTTACAAAAGAGAATTGGGATTGGGCAATAATCTACTGGATAGACAATTTGTCAGGCATACATTTACTGATACTATTTTTTGTACTAGTTAATGGCGTGTTTTGTTAGTGTACAAATGCGAACATTAGAAATATATTTAAAAAACAACATAATATGGCAATAATAAGCCTCTAAAAGCAAGCTCATAGTAAATGAATGTTAGAGTTCTGTGTCAGGTCACTACAGGCCCAGGCTGGTGCCAATGACTCCACTACACAATAAGTAGTGGACCAAATCCACCAAATCCATAAGATCAGCGGATCTAAATAATGGACCATGATGTCTTCTAACTGGCAGTAATTTTAAAATTAGCTAAACAGCATAGTTCTTATGAGAGCTTCGCTTTCTTTTCTTGCAGCACAGAGGAAGCTTCTGCCTCCATTCCATCTCTGCAGCTGCATCTCCACACCAGCCGTGTTCCGACATTCACCATATGTGTGAGTCACAGTCCTCTATAGCAGGTGGTTTTCTGAAGACACCACATTTCACAAGTGCATGTGCCACCACTCACAGGACGTCACTCCAATGTGCCCTCACTCATTTAATTAGCTGTCAATTAGTGCAAATGAATCAACTGTTCGCCTAATTAAGCAATGCCACCAGGCAGCTCCCATACTCAGGCCATTGTGTTAGCGCCATGAGAACAGCACAGCTAGCAAACTCACTTTGGATCAAAAGTGCAACTTAACAATCGCTGCTCACTCTTGTGTTCAGGAGCTGTTTGTTTGATGCGCAGCAATGCATTATGGTTTCTGGTGTTTTGGCTTCTACTATGTCCAAGAATGTGTCACTGCCTGAACAATATACTGTTTTTCCTATTAACACACATAATACAATACCACAATATCCATCTTATGGAGTTCACTTCAATCACCACATTTGCTCATTTGTTTATAACCATATGTTCGGAGAATTATTATTATTATTTTTACTTATTTTGTTATAATTCATTCAAAAATATCACTTGAGATATTTTAGATATCTTTTTTACATTGCACCAACAAATTATTTAAATTAGCAGATAAAAAACATTAACAAATGGAATGAAAATACTTGATATTAAAGTTCATTTTCACAAATTGTACAGTAATTATTATGTGAATTTGTGCAAATATATTTAGTAGAAAACAGAAAGAAATGGAACCATATAAAGCAAATCTATGCAATTTTATAAAATGGTGTATGTAAGATTTGTTCTTGCCTCTACAGGATCAGGTAGCCTGTGTCTGACTTTAAGGCAGTGCATACAGCATGTTGTTGTCTCTCCCCCCTTGCTGGGTGTAATTGTTATTTAGAGGATTAAACATTAATTTTTACTCTGAGTCTCCAGAGACAGAAACATGACAGCATCATCGTGTCCGCTCTAAACATCCACGTCCCCTCCCACTCACACCCGTTCATCTAACGCCACTGTTTGTGCTTAAAATTCAATTACCCACTTATTGATAGCTCTCGTGGGCGCTGCAGAAGTGGACACCGAGCGGGTGATGATTTCCCATGAGGCCGTGCTCCCCTCGTCACGTCTCCAGCTGGATCTATGTCATGGTTTTACTCATCAGTGAAGGCAGCAGATGGAGCCTTCATCCACCTGCACACACCAGTGCACACCTCACAAAATGATCCTGTGGTACGACACAAACAGGTTACAAACAGCTCTGCTTCATTCTTATGGCTTACATTTTAAAAGCAGTGGTTATATGTTGATCTGTTTTTTATGTCTGATGCCCTTCCTAGCATAATTATGACAAAAAATTAAGATTAAAACTAAAAATGAATTTAGCATACATGCAGCATCAGAGGATTCAGCAGAATATTATAATTATTTTGTTATTGGCTGCATACTCTTTATTCCACTGGCCAACCAGAGCACACAAATCAGTAAGTTTACCAATCAAGATCTAAAAGAAGCATCAATGCGTAACATCCATAAGCAAAGCACCAGTTTAGAGCTATTCACAGGTTGTGGCCCACAGGTTAGCCACGCGTCTCCAAATCCCCAGGGGCCCTTCCAGGGAACACATGGATCCTGCTGCCTCAGTTCCCACTAATTACAGCACTCACCCAAACGCTCCCATGGGACAGTGATGCTCTGATACTGAAAACCTGCCACTGTTTAGAACGTCATCAGGCAACAGCTGGGCCTGTCAGACAGATTTCACCTGAGTCCATTCATCATGAGGGGCTGCTGGAGGTGCCTTTTAAGCACAAAACTGGCAGCACACCAAATAATATAATGATTTGGGTCAAGAGGTTTGACAAACTAAGTACAAGTTTTGGGGAAAGAAACCATATTTAAAATCATTCAGTACAAATTTACTCTCCTGGAAGTGCATGCCATCTCCTGGGCATTAGACCAGAAGTACCCTGGACCCAAGACATGCCTTGAGCAGCAATTCTTCATCTAAAGGAGATGTAAAAGCTATCAGTGATCCAACCATGTATCTTACCTAAGCTCACAGGAGTTCACGCAGGAACATCAAGCTTAAAATGCAAATCATTAGAACTTTAGACTAACTCTATAGACTTAAATTGTTCACTTCCAAGCCTGCTTTATTGTCCTTGTATCATATAAATCCAACAAATGACACAAGAAAAGCCCTCTTTAATGTATACTTAAATGAGTTGGTCTTAATAATAATAATAATAATAAAATCCAACAAATGGACCTGCTTCCTATTAAAGGTGCACTTTTCTGGTGTAGAGTCCACCTGTGTCTTTCCATGGAAAGCCCATTGGTAAAATTATCTATCTCCACAAGCAGGCGATACCAATATTCCAAATTACAGGTCAGAGCTATGG
Organism: Periophthalmus magnuspinnatus; assembly: GCF_009829125.3. Lineage (NCBI taxonomy): Eukaryota > Metazoa > Chordata > Actinopteri > Gobiiformes > Gobiidae > Periophthalmus > Periophthalmus magnuspinnatus. The sequence continues at coordinate 15,088,843 of NC_047149.1, forward strand.
AGAGGCAAAACAGCTGACAGCAGAAGTCCTTTTCAACGTAACTGATAAAAGACAAACCAGTTTAATGCCACACTGCATGAGAAAGGCCTGTGGCGGACCTTCCACAAATGACATAGTCCAACCCGGCCACACAGACAAATGAGTCAAGTTTAAGGGAGGTATTAAAATGACCAAATATGGCCACATGTACGTTACTATCTGACAGAAACATCCGTCTGTTTTGATTCTTAGATGTAAAACACGTTCATTTAACGCCATACAATTTGCGGCATAAACTTTAATATTACTACAGCGCCCTCTGTCGCATATAGTTACACATTGCATTAAATGCATCAATTGCTCGTGGCAATCAACACTAATGGCACATAAACTAACGACATTACGATAAATATTTGATTTTTTATTTATTTTTTTAATACAGAGCAGATCCTCTAACTGTATGTGAGATGCACATGCTTAGCTAGTGAACATGTTTGATCAGGATCCAGTTTCTTACCCAAGTAGGTAATCAGCATCACGACCATCATCTGATCTCTCATAAAAGACTATTAATACACAAGTCCATCAGTCACTTATTTTGTAATCTAATACATTTTATTTAGCTTTACAGTTGTTAAAGTTCATGGTCTTCCGGATGGTAAAGTTCACTCATTAGACGGTAAATATATGACGGTGCATGGCCCCCGATATTTGAAATAAACAGGGTAATAAGCTCAGGGGGAACATAGTCAAAGACTGGGCAGTGTACATTCACTTTTGACAGTATTTCACCTGAAAAACAAGAGAGAAAAATAATGAGCATTACCAAATAAAGGACACAATTACTTTAGTGTCAGGGTTTGTATTTAGTTCTTTTGGAGGCTTCATCTTTACCTTCAGTGAAGGGCAGCACTTCTTGAGGAGAAACAAACTTATGGAAGGTATCTTCTTCATTCTGAAACTAAAAACAGTTTCAGGTCAAATTTGATTCCACCACACATCATAAATATGGGGAAAAAACCTCTTTACTGGACTGTTGCCTTACCTGGGGTGAAAGTTTAAACATTGGAGCACACACAACAAGGGGTGTTGAATGATGTTTTGCAGCAAGGGCGAGAGTATGAGTCCCATTGACAGCCCTTAAGCCTCCATTCGCCAGCACAGTTTGTGTCCCAATGATGACCTACCGACAGTAATATTTTTCATTAAACTTTATATTAATTTATCTGATTTCACAAGGTTCCACTTTAAAAATACCTTGTTAACACGAGACATCACAGCAAATATGCCAGCATCTGCAATTACTGTGGTCTCAATGCCAGCCTTTGAAAGACTGGTTGCCATTTCATGTCCCTGTGAGGCACAAAACACATAAAAATGAGAAAGCACTTTTTCCAATACAAATTATTTGGTAAGATTACTGCATACCTGGCAGAACGGTGCGCATTCAGCTACAATTACATGGAATTTGCGTTTGCATCGTGCAGCATCTTTGAGAAAGGCTTCAACTGTGCGTGAGCGTCCAATTGTCATGATGACCTCATTGGAGTGAATGTGTTCCAAGGCCTGCATCGCAATGTTGTCAGTGGTTCCCTCTGTAAATTACCCAAATATTTAGTTTAGATTAGATAAGACATTCTGTTGCATTTAACCTTAATTTGCCATTGGCTAACCTAATTCTGTTAACAACTCATTAATTGCTTCAATGACATTCGCTTTGAGTGGAGCAAAGTGCTGTCTGAAGTTTTCTTCACTGAGCCCCCCTGAAGTCAACAGTTTATGAAGAGATTCTTGTTGATCTGTCTCTTCACTGCTTCCTCGAGACCTGCAACAAAATAAATATAAAATACAATAATAAGGTGGTGTTTGTATTTCAGGTAAGCAACAAAATGTTTAAGGACTGAAAACTCTAGCTCAGATATAATATAAATTTCAGTTCATTTTCACAATGGATCCACATCTTCACCTGGCATACTCCTCTCTGATGATCTTCAGTACACGACGGACCATGTTCCCTACAGTGGTCTCAGAGGGTTGGGCGGCAGTCATTCGCCTTCCCTCTTTTCGTATTATTTCCATGAGGTCACCTAAAATGCAACATTCATAACTGTGGTGAAATGGTTTGGGTACAGAATATTCGACATATTCACTTACACGGAAATACATGATCATCAACAAATTGCCGTACTGGGACAAATTCAGCAAATTATAAATAGAGAAATTAATAAATAAAGCAGAAATAATGAAATAAATAAGCTAAGTCATTTAAAAGATCTATTCATCAAATAAAATATATGTTTATAAATAATAATTACTATGAGATATACCTAGATAAACCGTTTCCCCCCATTAGCGTTTAGGTTTAGAGAACCACTAACTCCAAACTAATGCAGAATAATTCTACATGATGAGGAGGATCGAGTACGGGAGTTGATTTTTGTTGTCATATACATTTTCAATTAAAAGATAAAAATAAAATTCTTCAACAGCTTTTAGGTTTTGTGATCCCCTGACTCCAAAATAATGCTGAATATGACATGACTATTTTTGTGTTAAATAACTTATTTTTAATTTGAAGAATTCGTCCCAGTACGGCATTTTGCTGACAGTCCCTAAATATCACCCCAAATATTTGCGGACAGCTCGAGCCAAAGTCAAACCGCGTGCCCATGTTTCTGACTCGGCAAGATCACGTAGATCTGTGCGTGAGCGCGAAAATGTCGAATATGTCAAAATACCGTTATACAAATCTCTGAGTTATACTTATACACTGACTAAAGATGACAAAAACATTTTACCTGCGCTACTCCATCGGGCTTGGGCGGTGATTCGACGAAGCAGAGCCGTCGTTTCTCGAGCCGTCTCTGACGAGCCACGAAAACGTCCTGTCCCGCTGCCACCGCGCTTCAGTTCGGATAAAAACGCCTCTATTCGCTCTGTAAGGTCTGTTTCTTTGTCTGAACCCGGCATCTCTAATTTAAGCTGCTTGATCGCAGCGATCAACACAGTTGCACTGCTGTTTGCAACGTGAATCCAACAGACAGGATAGACACCAAAGTATTTCCGGGTTAGTGCATTTTCAGATTAAAATGATATTGCTTTATTAATGGATTTTTAAAATTATTATTACAAGAAAACATTATTCAAGCTCTGAAATGATCAAATGATGCATTCTAAATGTACTTAAGCTTGTCTTTCCTTAAAAAAGCACAGTGTAACATGTGGTGAGGGTATGGACTGGGGTCTGCCACTAGCATGTCTCCATGGAGATGATAACAGTTCGCCTAGAATATTTTACAGTATGGTATTAAACTTATCTTGAATTTATTCCATTGCAGGTGTACATGGACACATTTAATTCCGTACTGTGGAACTTTCCAGGCAAAGCAATGGCATCTCTAACAGATTAATACAAGGTAAACCCTGCACCATAAAAGTTACATGTGCACCTTTAAAACACGATTGGATGGTTGCTCATCTCTAACGTAACCCAGGCGTGTGGGGATAAATTTATAACTTTAGTAAAGCAGATTGGTGCAATATTCGATGAAAAAAGCGTGAAATTTGGCACAACCATTTATGCCAGATTTTGAATGTATCATCTATGATTTTGAAAAAAAAAAAAGAGAATAGAACATAAGCCAATATACTAATTATGCAAACGTCGTCAAATGTATGATAAAACTAAGAATTACTTAATTTGTAATTTGAGAAGAAATTTGTAATTGTGACTTACAGCTGTTTCAGAGTCCCACAGTGGAGGCAACACAAAGTTCTTTAAATCCACAAACTCAGATGGAAGATGCTCCCACAATTGTGAGAGATGGCACCTATTTGGAATGTTGCCTGTAATACAGCAACTATGCCAATATTTCACACATACATGTGAAAAGCAGTCAAACGGCATGCAGCTTTGAAAAGAAATGCTTAGCCCAGCAATTTTCAGGCTGCAGTGTTAACACAAAAATCCATTACATCCTTAATATTACAAAGCCCTGTCCAAAAGGATTATGACATTTTGATAACATTTTCCAGCTCTGAAACATGCCCCACACCTTTCCTATAATCTATATTGCTCACCATACTAAAATGAGTACCTTTCTTAACATTCAGTACCATAAAGGGTTAATGATGTTTAAGATGAGCATATCCACACTAAAATAGGTTGCCACTCTGGGAAATAAAAGCTCAAAACAAATTTACAAAATTTATTATTCAACATAAAAAGTACTGACAGTGTCGACTGTGCACGTTTTAGTTTAAAATGTTCCCAAATTGATGTAATCCCTACCAAAGTAAAAGATTTTGTAACCCTAACCCTAAAACCATACAGAAATTGAAAACACACACTGGTTTAACTTAAACTGAAGTTTCTTAAAGTTTCAAAACTTTTTAAATGGTAAGACCAGCAAAGAAATATAGTTGACTGGTGATGTTAATGTTCGAGTTTTCTTTCACAACCTGCCAACATAAAAACAGTTAAATAACAACATACCTAAATGGAATTGAAACATGTTCACTGACCCAGCTTCATGTGGGCTTGTTTTTTTGCAGTGACATCATTTATAACCGGCTGAATGTATTGAAAAACCAAAACCATCTTACCCCAACTATAAAAGTAAAACAAGTATATACAATTTGAAAAACAGGAACTCAATTTACCTACTAAACACATGAGCAAAAGTCAAATGTGGTGACACTGGACAAGTGGTTGTAATTTTTCATTAATGTAACAATTAACCACTTTTTAAACAGCCTTCACTTAACAATAGGGCACCAACAATGAGTTGGTGGAAAGTTTGCTTGGTATGACATTAACAAAAAGAAAGGGCAATTTTCTAATTGAAAACAAGCTCTGAAATCTGTCATTTTAAGTTGTTACTCAGTAGCCGCAACATTTAAAAGTAGAACAGAAAAGAAGCTTGTAGTGGATACCATGAATGAACATGTTTTACAAATAAGCAGGTTAATTATTTTGTCAGAAAACTATCATTCTTTTGACTGTGTTGGGGCCTCTTGACTCTAGTTGCAATTATTTGCTAGTGTCCAGTGAGAAAAGGTCTTGAATTTCTTTGCCTGACATAAAAGCAGCTTTCTCCTCAGGACATGACAGACTCTTTACTCAATCAGCTTCTTTGCCTTGAAAAAGCGTCGCAAATAAAAGACCTGCCACGTGGCCAGCCCAATAAGACAGCACATGGAGAAGATGCTGAAGTAAAGCACACGTGTATTGGTAGACTCTGGAAAATAATAAAAAGAGTCATCAGGAAATTATGTCATTCTAATATATATTCTAATGTAAATGCTATGCTTTCAGTTAAATTATCAATATTCTGCATCTCCAAAGCTGATAAATTAGTTTATACCATTGGTATCACGCATTTCCTCTTCCCTCTTCTTCATGTAGGCAAAGTCATTCACAATAGACTCTGACAGGTCTTCCAGGCGCCTAAGTTCAACTTCAAGAGGTTTCAACTTCTCCACTTTGGCAATCTAGGGGAAATAGACAACAATAAATAAGACTATTGTATTATATCAGTGTAAACACACAATTTATTTGATATATGTGATTTTGAAAAATATATGTATGACCCTTCTCAAGCAAGCTTAAAGCATGACTAGGTTCAAAATGTGCTAAACCCTGGATTTCCAATTTTTCAGATTTAAGAGGCAATTATTTTACACTGCACTGTAAAGAGACTGAAAAAAGCTTTTTCTTTATAGATTATTTCAAACGTGACATTTTATAACAGAAGCAAAGCTGTGTGTGCGTTTTGCTCCCTGACCCTCATCAATCACCAGTGAAAAATCAAGCACAGAGACAAAAAACTCACTTTGAGGTGCAAGCCTTTGACACAAACTAACCAAAATAATTTAAACTGCAAACAACCAAAAGGCCATGTTACCTCTTCATAGTTTTTAGCCTCCACACCATGCTTCATATCCAAGTTAACCAGCTGATCTGGTACTCTCCCAGTTCCTAAATAATAACCATTAATTTAATGGAATCAGAATTGCAAAAAAAAAAATACCAGAAAGAACCAGCATAATAAAATAACTTACCCAAAGGTGACTTGCTCTCAAAGCAAACTTCAAACATGTCGTAGTCCTCTGTGGTGAATGCAAACTTTCCTTTTGTAGCATCTTCTTTAGAGTACAGAGTGTGGCTAGAGGAATCTGTAATCTGAAAATTAAACAAATCTTATTCATATCCTAAATGCATTGCATTGGCTTGACTGAAGCAGTTTGTGAGGGGCTCTTGTACCAATAACCCCCCCCCCCCAAAAAACAAAAAAAAAACAAAACAAAAAACAATTAACTAGGTAGTATTTGTACATCAGATGCATGCGCACTGTAACCAACGTTATGTTGACAGCTGTTGACCAGAATCCAGCTTTAATTAGCCCACTAGACATCACTACATTCCTAGGAAAACATCTATACATTTCATGAAAGCAATGCATGTAATTAAGTGAGAATTATAAATAAACCAGTGACCATGTCTTTCCTATGTTATTAGCAGTGCTAATGTGCTAATGTGGCTAGTGCTTAAGACTGACGTGTAACAGCGACAAATCATCCAAGATGCGCAACTATTTGACTTCATAACAACAATCTGTAAAATAAGATTAAGATAAAAGAAGCGATCTGTACTGATACACACATAAAAATAAATACATGTAAAAATGACATACAAAAATGTGAAAAGTTAAAGACTAAATCCATACGGCGCATAGACCAGGAAGTCAGCCTGGCTTTTGGGCCCAGATGAGCTACAATGCTAACAGCAGCTGTCACCCGGTTTTACAAACATCTCACAGACAGGAATTACAAATTTAAAATGTTTTTTTCTACATTGCATAGTCTTCGCAACGCACAAGACAATGGCTAGATACGTAATAAAAGGAATAAAGAGCAGCATGCAGCCCGAGCTCACCTTCAGGTTAGTTTTGGTGTTGGCTTGTTCACTTATTTCATATTCCCCCGTAACAAGCACATCTTTGTGGATCTCTTCTCGCAAGCATTTCCTTGAGTTGACCGGCAAAAAGAAAGAAATTGAGAATACCGATTCAATGAGAACCGGTAAGAGCAGGAGAGCAGCGAGTCGAGCCATGGCTGAAACTGATCCGACCGACTGAAGCCCCAACTTAACACCGACCAAGGCTGTGTGTTTAGCGCACTGCGGACGAGGAGGGCCCCCTACTGACGCGGCGGGGGAAGACACTTTCACTCCAGATAGGATCAGGATCACAGATGGAGGGGACTGAACCAAAACTGTGTATACAACTCATGGATGAAAGCTAACGTACCCAATAGAAAAAAGTAAGATAGAAAAAGAAGTTACTTCGACGTAAAATACTGAGTAAGCATATTTTTTCTTTCAGATTTCCAGCTGTGTCTCCTGCTACTCCTAATCAAAAATCTTAATCTCAAAAACAAAACAATTTCATACTAAAATATTATCACAAACTTATTCACAACTGCTTGGAACTCCTTTTTATTCCTTAATGTATGCTACTGGGCAGTTGCCCCTATTTCAACGTAAGGCAGCACCTTTTATATTTAAATAAAGATAAATTAAATCTTTAAAGTGCATATGACAGGTTTTCATGTTTTTTGTTTGCTGGGATGGTACCTGTGGTAAATCATAGTTGAATTACAGTTTGTAATGCACAGAGAAAATATCTGATAATGAACCTCTGTGATGTTCCACTGTTGTTACTACTTATTCCAGAGCATTTTAGCCTTCCAACAATTCAGCTTATTTGTTGATAGACTGTAAGGACAGCTTGAAAACTATGATTTTGATTTGATTTTGAATCCCTATATGGTTATATTTGTTTAAGAACCATGTAAGAACATAAATCTAGTCTATTTTGACTAGACTAAATAGACAAACTAGTCAACAGTGCTATCATTTCTCTGTCAGAGGAGGGATTACCCACTGCACATAATGAGTTCATCCAGTTTCCAAGGAGACATGTGTAGCAGATCCCCAGAGACGCGGACGCACTGCTCAAAGGCAGTCGAGTACCAACCCAACCGTCATTATTGGAGGGAGAAGTTCCTCTCATAAGACGACAGCTCTTGCGTCAAAAAAGGCTAAGAATAGCTACTTAAGCTCTCTGGGAAATAGATTTTTTTTAAATAACACATTTATATTGCATTTACATTACATACCAATAACTAGTCTAGGCTATAAAAAAATAAAATCAGTTACAACACATTCTATACTATGTTCTGAGGAATGAAAAACAAACAGTAAAAGCAGTAATATTACAAAAAGAAAATGCAACTCTACCTTCAATCATATACCTTTTCTCAGGAATGTGAACTTTGCTCAGTGACGCACAAGCTGTCTTTTTCTCCTGTAATCATGAATGAATATCCAGTGGCAAAATTAGTATAGTCCAGAAATACAAAATTGCTCAAGATATACTGTCTATATCTCTGTCTTCTGTGACATGGACTAGGCAACTTTCTCAATGAAAAAAATAAATTAAATGGATCTCAATATTAATTTAATAAAAAATAAAGTAAATAGACTTAACCACTAAAAACAGTCCCATTTTATTCCTCTAAATCTGAATTCTGCCACAAACCACATTTACTACTACATTGGCTGCAGACATGTAGAAAAAAAACACAAGCTGATCATTGACTGTCTGACACAATTTGATCTTAGTTAATTTAAAATCTGATTATGCAGTTACGTAAGGGCTGTGCAATTATTTCCAGGTATGTTATGATACAGATAAGTGGTTGGACACAGTATTTCTTTTATAGTGAATTTTCCAATATCCAAAAAGAAAACCAATTTTTAAGGCTATGTTTAATTGTTGTGGGTTGGTTCTGGATATGTTGTCAATGCCATTGTTCACCCTCCATAAATTCACCATCAAACCCAAGTGGTTTTCAATCTTTCTGCCAGTTCTCTTTCTCATATCCTCATCATGCTCTCCTCTCCTCCTATCCTCCTCTGTGCCTTGCTCATGCCTTCCCTCACTCTCTCATTCAAGCTTACACCTGAGTTGAAGCTTCGACGCAGGTTGGCGTCATAGTGGTCTAATTTTACTGTTGTTGATGCTGATGTTAAAAGAAGCAAGAGGGACATGCTATTTCTGCTTCTACCTCCCCTCCCATGGGCCAGCAAGGAGTTATTCATAGATGCAGGTTATTAGGCACTGCATACTGAAAATCACTGACGAAAAAGAGAGGGTTTTCTCAGACGCCAAGGAAAACTCTTTGCTCACAGTAATTTGGATTTCTTATGCAACATGAAATTCAAATTATTTTGTGTAAATGAGACAATTACATATTGTCCTAGATTTTATTTAGATTTGGTGATTTATTTTAAGTATTGTACAAACAGGAATATGCACAGAATATGCTGTTTGTGTTGAGCTAGCCTGCATCTTGATCCAACATGTTTGTTATTCATAATGAATATCCTGTAATGACATGTTGTTTTTTTTTTTTAAATAAATAAATAGAGTTCACGTTGGTAAATAGATTAGATAAGCAAAAAAGTAAATACTTTAAGAGCCCCAAAACAAGATTGAGGATCCAAACTAAATGAAAAAGGCCAAGTCATTTTAACATCAAAATAAGACAAAAAAAAAACAAAACAAAAAAAACAAAAAACAAGGCAGTTGCAATTTCTTTAAATACAAAAACCTAATTTGATGCTCATAGGCTTTAAATTGTTTGAATTCTGTCTTTTTATTACATTGAAGAGGCGAGTTCTGTGATTGTCACGTATCACCCCATTCTCAGCTGACAATGTGTCCAAAATGTGCAAATCAGTTAGATGTGTTATTGCAAAACCACGTGTATGTGTGAGACGTGTAAAATTGCACTGAGAACAAAACGGTAGTACATTTTAGCTGTCGTATCGTCTTGCATAATGCAGGTCTATTGCCTGAAGCCATCTTGCACTGCCTCACACCGATTGAACTACTGTTCGATTCGTTTTCCTTCTGATAAAGACACAAGCGCAAAATGCGCGCTTGGTGTTATATGTTAATAAGTATTTATGAAAAAGCAACGACGTTCAGTTTCGCAACCAGGCTCCTCCAGACCATAGCAGACTGCAACAGCTCTACCTCGTGGAAATGCTATATTTGGGCACGGAAGCTTGACGTCATCGCGCTGTGCTTGCAAATAAAAAATGGAAAGAACGTGCTGACGTGAGAGCTCTGACGTACGGGTTAACCCTGGCAACAGACGGAACAGCACTGGGCTTGGTCAGGGTTTGGAAAACTACTGCTATTACACTCAGAATTCACACGTTTTAAAGGTAAAGTTAGACTGAGTGTGACATAAAGACAAAAACACAAAAGGGTTACTTAAATATCACTACGTTTTTATTAACATGTTATGCAAACACTCATTGCTGCTGTGTAAAAAAATAAAGTAATTTCTTAAATAAAAGCACTAATGTTTTCACAGAAAACTCAATAGAAGACCACTCAGACCATGGTTCAGACAAAGAACATTAGTTTTAGAGTTCTTTATAAAACTTGACAATAATTCACACATTCCATCAACCACAAACAAACTGGGCTGATAATAACTATTGCTGTAAACACAATACAATATATATATATATATATATTTTTTTTATCTAGCACCATTAAATCATATATAACTTAAATAACTATGTGGCATGCTAGTACTTGCTTAACTTCTGTTTAGGCAAGTCAATATCTATAAAAAAAAAAAAAAAAAAAAAAAAAAAAAAAGAAGTTGCTATTTGTTACAAGTCCATTCCATAGCCCTGTGATCTGCACATTCTTTTTTATTGGTAAACTGTGCTTAGAAGGAAGTATCAGAGTTTATGGAAGTCTTTAAAGGGCCAACAGCGTGGGTGAGTTGAGAGACTCAGAGGACTGGTCGTTGCTGTTGCTGCCTCTTCGATGGGCAATGCCACAGCTAGAGAATGTCTCTGATTCTGGGAAGGTGAACACAAATGAAGATGTGTAGGTGGTGTTGGCTGGGGTACAGGTCACTACCGGCGTGCACAGGGGCTCAAAGTCATTGTGACTGGTTGAGGTGTGAAGAGGCTCCCAGTCCTGTGTGGTGTAGAGGGTACTGGTAAGGTCTACCTCTGGCACAGAGTGAGCCGTCTCCATTTCAGCCTTGGCGAGGAGATCCAGAGACTCCTCCAGGACAGAGCTCTCGAGGTCTGCCATTTTGACTGTGGTGCTGGAGATGGTGGCTGTAGAGAGAGTGGGCCCGCTGCTGGAGAAGATAGAGTTGGAGGTTGAGGTGAAGGTTGGCTGGCTTGAGGCACTTGTCTGTGTCTGAGAGCAGGGCTGAGTGGTCAGGCAGGAATGGACTGGAGAGACAGCAGTCAGAGGGATGTCAATGTCCAGCTCAGATGGGATTTTGCAAATGGGTTGATGGGCAGCCAGTATGAACTCGAGCCTCTCTTTTTCTTTCAGCAGTTTGGCGATATCATTTTGCAGGCTAGACTTCTCATCCTCCAGCTGATCAGTTTCCTGAGAGCAAGAAGGAATATGGAATATTAATTTAAGTGACACAAGGGAAGACTGCATTATTATTACCAATTATTATTTTTAAGTGGATACTTACAGCTTGGAGAGTGTCTGTAAGCTCCCGTCTCCTGTTACGGCATTTTGCTGCTGCCTGCTTGTTTCTCTCTCTGCGAATTCTACGTTTCTCTTCCTCTTCAGGAGATATCTGTTGGGAAAAAAAGACAAGGTAAACCTCCAATTCAAAAAACAGAAACCTGAGGACCTAAGTAATGAATATATTTAAATTAATTATATTTACCTGTTCCTGTCGGCTTCTCTTGGAGTGAGCCTTCATGGCTGACCTCATGACTGGCCTGGAGTAAGATGAGCTAGGACTTGAGGTATAGGGGAGAGCTCTGTGAGAGGGGGCCACTGAGGAGATCAAAGGCTGGACCATCCACTGCAAGTCTGGACTTGTTGAAATGGCTGTGACGGTAGGAATGAAGGCACTTGACGTTGTCATCTCAGTGAATTCCTGTAATAAATTAATCAAAAACCGTTAAGTACATCTGCAGAGGAGACTGGAGAGCAATGCTGCTGCTTCAGAATAAAACTAGTCTATAAAAAGCCTGAAGGGTTAAAAAAAATATCCTTATGTCAACTATGACGTTGCACATACTCAGTGGACTGTCGAGATGGATGAAAAGAGAGGGCAGCTCCAACCAAAATGGTAATTATCGTTAACGTGAGCTGCATCTGGCCTTTAAGCTGAGTGTGAGTATATTATCATTTTAACTCACAAGTATCCTAGGTTATTCTAACAACAATTTAATGCTTATGAGTACAATTGTTTAAAATAGACTCACCTGAGACTGGGGAGACCCCATGCTGGAGTAGGATCCCGCTGGTGACGGAAAGTAACCCAAGTTATCCGTAGCCGGTGAAGCCGTGCTGCAGCGTGATGATGAATCACACTCCGTATTAAAACCGGTGAACATCATTGTTGCTTCAAAACGGTTTATATCCAACAAAGTCTTCTTTGCAGGACAGTAAGAATGTTAGAATCCCGCAGGCACGTTCGTTTAAAAATGTGATAAAAAGCTTCAAAATATTTTATTCGTAGATAGTCCGCTCCAGAAAGTTTGACTGCCAACTCTGTCTGCTTGCGGGGTTTTTATAGGCGCTGCTCGAACAACGCGATGACGTATTCAAAGGGTGGCGCCATTACGTGAAATCTTGAGGAGCAAACAATCACTTAACAACGCAATAACAGAGAAATGTAAACTTCAAATAGTATGCACACTAATATATATATATGTGGTTAAGGACAACAATGTACGCAAAAACAGTTTTAAAATGCCCCACATTCGTCTTTTACAAAAATCACCTTCAACAAATGGAATATTCCAGAGCGGGATCCCCAGTACGTCATCTTCCAAATATGGTTCATCCTGAGGGGGGGCGGGCCCTGCTGGGAAATACACCACCTGAGATTGGTCGACTGAGACACGACACAAGACAACAAATATCGTAGTCGTGGTGTAAACTAAAGTCCTATAGATAGAAAGCTTACACAACAAAATACATTGATAATGCTTAAACAAGGCAAAACTCTTTTAGCAACTCTTTTGTGCCAAAGCACTAGGGTTGAGGCTAAACCAATTTCTTATTTTTTTATTTTATTTTTTTATTTTTCAATAATTTAGGATTAATTACACACCGTTCTGAATTGAGTGATTACCTATATAACCTACCATTAGGTCAAACTACATGCATCAACCACAGATGTATATTCTATGGCATCAACACAGTCAAATGCCGAGAAAGGCAACGTGCTTTACACCCACGGGCAATCCTTGTACCTCAGAAGGGGTGTGTTCAGTTGTCAGACAAGTTCATAACATGTCTTCTGTATACTTTTCCATTAGTTTGCCTTTATGTGTCAGAGGGGTTACTTTCCCATGACTGAGGGAATCCCAGTGTTCTATTTTGCAATTTTTGTGCAGTTAACTGTTAAACGTACATAATGAACAACGTTGTCTATGTCTAAATTAAACTGAATTGGTCTAAAAACTGTTTTTAGAGCCAAAGATGGTTATTGTTATATTTTATTGTTCAATTGGACTATTAGCTACTAGCCTCTGTTCACTGTCTTTTAGTTTCTTAAACATATCAGAATGGCCGTCTGTGCTTATTGTGTCAAAGTTCACCCGGGTAGTTATTAGATAGTGTTTTGTCCCGCGCGGCTGTTTTGCTCAACATTCCTGGTTGGCATAGCAACACTCCACCCCTTCGAGGCAGTGACGTCACATTTCCCCCTCCCCCTTCATAGTAACAAAGCTGGTTAGTGGAAAAGACACATCACTTTAAGAACAAGAAAACACAAATTGCCTGTGAGAAAATCTAGTTTGTCTGTAGTTAAGGAGTTGACCTTCTGATCCTGTAAGGATCTATGATTGCACTCGGCTCGTCTTCGGAACGAAGCGCAACATCAGGCAGGCAGCCCATGAGCCAGCCCCATGGATCTAGTAAACTGAGACAGGAGTAACCAAAGTGTTTGTTTTGAATGGAACTGAGAGCATAACTGTTTCATTTTGAGAAGTTCATTATGTTGAAAAACAAAAGTAAGAGTATTAAATTTAGGGTAATTTTTCAATGTTTCAGAATCCAGTTTCCAACAGACAAGATCCTATACTGTATATAACGTTAAAAAGACCATAGATAATGGTCTAAACTACGCTAACGCCGAACCTTTTAAACATTTTCTGAAGTAAATTTAGAACATATGATCTTGAATAAAAGACCCCCTAATTAAATGACATGCCAGTAAATTTCAGGGGGGCTGGCACTGCCGGGAAGCAGCCCGGAGCAGGGCTCCATTCATGCATGTCTCACATGAGTGACCTGTGAAACCATTCTGCTAAATATAGAAATGCAAAATATAGAGGCTATTGGTTGTAGCTTCAGTTTAGGCTAAAGGGGTCTACAAACTACATCTTAGCCCATATTTACATGGCTATCTGCATGACACCAAGATGATGGGCAAAGCTCATTAAAGCACATCTGCTACCCTAACCCTAATAGCTGTTCACAGTAAAAACTTTGTCCAGGTGATGGAATTCAACCTTCGTTTGCTATGGGGCTAAATATTTATCGTGTATACATTTTCTTTGCCTTTTTGGGAAACTTTCCTTTGCAATAGTACAACATTTGAGTTGTAGAGATAAAAATAAGTACTGCATTATATGACCCATTATCGACTCTAAAGTGTTTCATTGTGATATTTATTAATGGCACTTCAAACGTGTTATTTTGACTGTCTACATGTTAGGATCATTTATTGAATACTTAGTACCAAAACCTCACCCTCCAGCAGCACTGGTCTATATGTCAGATGTTCTGTTCTTATGTCAGATGTTCTGTTGTGTGTTCTGTTGTCCTTAGCTGTAGTCTATTTGAAACTATTCTTTCAAGAATTACATAATTTAGGCCAGCATCACTTTGGTTTATATAGTAATAGAAATGTATAATGTATCAAATATAGTTTTAGTATACATACGGATATGCTGCCTATTTTGAGATGCATTAACACATGGCTGGAGCAGTAGCCTATAGGAATAGAAGAAATCCCAAATGTTGTCTGCTCACCATCTGTATTAATTATAAAGGTGTCGTGGCCCCCCTCACTATTCCACAGAGAATGTCTTCCTACTTGTAATTTGTAACGCATGTTTTGGTGTCTTTTGTGACTGAGTAGTCACATTCACTTGCATCCATCACTTCATCCACGCGCCTCTTTGTGAAGGCGCGCATCATCGCCGGAAACTCCATAAATGGTTCGACGAGACCGTTTGACGAGCGTCTGATTTACAGCCACAATTATGCTGCTGGAGCAATTAAATCATTTTCGGCCACCAGTAAAATTTTTATTGGCAAAATTATGATGGGATTAGATTATGTAAATTAATTAATCAAGTTAATTGCTAACTATTTATCTATTTTGGGTACTTCCAATGGTACAGGTAGTCTATAAGGAACAGTCCCGTACCTCGTTTGGGAAGCAAAAAATACAATATTACACGCGGTGAGCCCAATGAGAACACACTGTATCCTACAGGCTGTGATGCAGATGCTGCATATATGACGTGACGTAGTGAGGGTATCTTGAAGACGGGTAGCTCTATAAATAGCCTAAATAAATGAAGAGTTGAATATAAGTCAAAATGTCCCGTGACTAGTTATTTTGAAAGTAGAATAAACAAAATTCCTCCACTTCTAACTCCTAAAAAAACATGTGTATTTATTATGAAAAACAGACCGTTTTGCGCTCATCTCGTCCCCCCCTCTCTGTAATGGTTTGTTCTTCCCACACCGATTTCATTCATAAAATTTCGGATCACTATAAAAGGCGAGTCTCTTCACTATCTGCACGGTGTGAGAACCAGGTAAATGACAATTAAATCAGCACTGGGCATTTATCCTGCACATAAACGAAGAATATAAAGTGACAACATATGCCGCAGTTTAGATTTTAGGACAAAACCATGCGTAAAGACTCCTGCCCTGAGTTCGACTCGTCGTCCAGCTGCAGCGCAGCATCTTCGGACGGGGACACCCCTGGGTGCAACCAGCAGCTTGAAGCGCTTTCATCAGAGAATAAATCCGAGGTACAATCTCATTTTTGTAATACAATCTTTTTTTATAGGTAGTAATCAAGATGTATTGCACTGAAGAAATATTTTAAGGACAAAATAGGCGATGTAATGGCTTTAACCTTATATGCGTCAATGAATTCGGTATTGACTATACCGACATAAATCTAAACCTAATACATTTCATCCGTGTCGTAGTCCTCGATTAAAGTGATTATGTCCGTCCGATGTCGCAGGTGAACAAGCCATTTTGACACAATTGTCACAATATATAACCGGTTGTAGACCAAGGCCATTTGAAATTGTAATTCACTCTACAGGCGTAGTATAAATGTACGTGTGTCTCTGTGTATTTCAGGACACTGGCAACAGCGGGACAGACTCTGTCGTGCCCACAGCCCGGGCATTTTCCACCCGCGCCAAAGCCAAGCCCTACGGCGCCACCCAGTCGTCTTCCTCGGCAGGTGCATCCAAGGCGAAGTTCTCCAAGAAGAGACAGAAGGAGCAGGTAAATGACAGAAACAGATACGATTGTTTGGTTAGAAGAGACTGATTCATTCTATGTGTTGCTGATTCTGACTAGCACCATATGTCATTCACATGGTCTAGTTGAAACATATTTAACATATACTTGTATGTCTAGAATCACGTGCACACAAATTATACCAATCATGTTTGTATGTGCAAAACAGAATTGAAATATTGGTTAATTCTAATAAAAAATAATAATGATAATAATAAATATTGTTTTATGTTAATTGAAATTGCTTTTCTTGTTATTTCTTGTTACTGTAGCTCTCCAAAGAGGAGGAGGAACGGAGGAGGATCAGGAGAGAGAGAAACAAAATTGCTGCAGCAAAATGTCGCAACAGAAGGAAGGAACTAATAGACACACTCCAAGCAGTAAGTGTCCATTTAATAACTACTGTATAACATTCACATAGCACACATAAGACATAAATATGGATGCCTGTTGCTCATATTGTTCTCACTAATCACAGGAAACAGATCTGCTGGAGGATGAGAAGACATTGCTCCAGACAGAGATAGCTGAACTGCTAAAAGAGAAGGAGCGACTTGAGCAGGTTTTAGCATCTCACCAACCTTCATGCAAACTGTCTATGAATGACAGCAGTGACGAAGAGTCTGAAGATTGTCCATGCTCCCCACAGCCACAATCCATGTTAGACCATGTAAAAAATTCTAAAACTAACATGGACAGTGTTTCTTGTAGTCCAGCAACTGCCATTTTGGGAAACTCCAACATCCTCTTGTGCTCTAGTGCGGAGGAAGACACTCTTGATTTGGAGGGAGATGATTTGGATGACCTTGTACCCACTTTAGAGATGGAGGTAATGACAGAAACCACAGCATCAGTGCCTGACATAGATATGGGCACTCCATTCTGTCAGTCAGATTGGGAAACACTGTATAAGTCTGTGGCCAGTGACTTTGACTCTCTCAGCACACCAGTCATGTCTTCCAGTCCCACTTGTAGCACTTACCGATCTGTGTTTTCCTTTAATTACTCTGAGATTGTTTCTTTGGCCGGAAGCTGTGAGAGTCTCAAAGGAGGTGCATCTGATTTCACAAAAGATCTACACTCTCCAACGCTGCTTGCTCTGTGAGCTTACGAACTGATGCAATATGTAAATATATTCTAACCAGCCAACAAGCTTGTGTAGAGAATTGGGGATATTTTGATCTTGTGCTAAAAGTTAAATTATGAAAATTATATGGTTGTTACTGTAACAAGGTTGACTACTTCCATCCTACTGGTATAAGCTTGTACCGGTAACAATGCATGCAAAAACATAATTTCTAATGTGAGTGGTATTATGACTATTTAAAAGTGAAGTAAAGTCAAATTATGCAAGGTAATTGTTAATGTGTAATGTGTAAAAAAAAAAAGAAGTGCTTTTTCTATGGTCTCTGTGTAAGTTGATACTTGTTTTCTGTCTGAAATATGTGTCATGTATTATCAATGTTTAGACTACAGTCTACTGTTTATTTTTTAATTGTAAATTATATGTTGTAAATTAACATAAAACATACATCTATTTAATTCAACATTTGAAACAAGGTCATTATACAACAAGAATAAATATGATTTTATATGCAATTCCCTTTTATTGCCTATAAAACTAAATATGGGAGAACATTATTAGTGACCATAAAGAAATCCCTAAAATAGCTTTAGAATACTAAAATAAGGATATGTCGTCCTTTGTCCTGCTCAGTAGCCTTGGGCATGGGGTACTGACGATTACATAAAAAGCTGCATGGAGCGCGTGTTCGTTTGTCAAATGAGTGGGAGCCGCAGATACAGTGGACTAATTATTTATTCATTGCTCGTTTCTCTGCTTCTCTATTATCACGGTCAAGGGAATCCGACTACACAACAGCGCAGGACGTACGTACAGTGAATGACGTCAGCACGCGGGTGATTGCGTATCACTTCCCTTGCCCATATTTAGAACCTGGGTAACTGCGATTGTTTTGTTTCTATGGCAACGGGTGTCATATTTCGGGATTGGAAGATGTCGGGAAACAGAGAGAGGAGACGGGCAATAGATACGACTATGCGTAAATATAACCGAGCTTCTCGCCAAACTGCTAAATGAAATGCTCTGCTTAATAGTCGTGGAACACTTACTAAGTGTCCTTTACCGCCACATGGCTTCTGCATCCACAGCCATGTGTTCATGACATGGTGATAAACAAACACATGCAGCACAAAGCACAAGCACGTTTAATTACTCTAGTTCAACCCAAAACCTTGCTCTAATTCCCAACCTAAGGTTTCACAAGGGATCCATGAAATATTCCTAAAAACGAGGTCCAAACCAGACAGCATGAAATTTAACGAAAGGCATGTTCATTGCTTATACAGCTTTAAATTATTTACATTTCTATAATATCTTTAAAAATAAATAATTCGCCTATATTTGCCATTATAAGTAGCTTGGCAGACAGCGTTAGGACAAGGCTAATGTCGCCAACCCATCCACTGGTGAAACAGCGCCTCAAGGGGCCGCACCACACGTTCACCTTCGTCTCGCCAACAGAGGGCGCTACTGCACGAGTAACTGTGCCAGCTCATTTTATGCTGTCATTTGATTTCTTAATTTTACCTACTATTAAATAACTCAAGATGACACGCTCGCACTGTACACAAAAAAAATATAAAAAATAAAATAAAATAATAATAATAATAAAAATACAAAAATTCAATCAAAAAACAAAACAAAAAAACAAAACACTAATTGAAACAAATCAGTGCAATCATAAAATACCAACAGATTTGTTTGTCCCCTACGCCGTTTTTTAATAAGAGTGGGCATTTTCCCAATTTGTAGTCTGAATGAATTATAGTTTATAATTTCCTATGAAAACTTTGGTCACTGGTACACTTGACGTGCCTGGTGATTATTATTAAACTACAAAAGGGAAGGAAGGTGAATAAACGTCTAATACAATAATCTGTCTATTTTTCTGTCTGGGGTCTGATGGCTGAATGAGTCAGAGCACTGTCTGGGTGTCAGGGTATTTCCAACAGAAAAAATATGGATAACACCATTTATATCTGCAGAACAGAAACACTGATCATAGATGAGCTGAATGCACTTGTAAAACTAAAACTTAATTCTCTTTCTGTATTGAGCAGCAAAGCTTTAAATATATATTATTCAGCCACAAGAGTTATGTTCCAAAAGTATTTGTTTATTTTTATTTTTAGCACAAACTCTCTTAATGGTGCACTATGTAAGTTATTGCTATGCCTGGAATTTTCCACAGTATGGCCTTAAACCTATCTATCTCCAGTGAGACATGTAGGTGACACCACAATACCAGTTAGCTGACATATCAATGAAAGGATTGTAATGATTTACTTTGCGAGTGGGCCCCAGGACGAGACTTTCTATTTCCTAGATCTAGAGAATACTGGGGCTCTGTATCTGTAATTTCATAAATGCAAGATAGATGAGTTTGATTAGGAAAATACCAGGAAAACAATAACATCTCCATGGACACAAGCAGGTACCTTACCTTCAAGTAGAAACGTTACATTGTGCACTTTAAGTTTTTCAGCCAGCTGGTCTCCACTGTGAATGTGGTTTGTACTAAGACACAACTGTATGTAGATGTAAACAGACATTCAATATTTTCATCATTCTATGAAAATGGGCAATGCTTTTTGCATGGTAGCTGAGTATAAACAGAAAATATGAAATGTGTCACTGATGCCAAGACAATGACACACTTCCCTCTGAGTCCCCTTTAGACACAGGGCATAATTTACTGCAGAACTAAATTAGAGTCTAAAACAAGGAACAGTCTGGAAGTTTGGCCGAAGTCTATCTCAGCTGTGTACTCTGGATGGAAAAAAGAAGTGATGTAGATTGTGTTATAACGACACAGTTTAATGCAAAATTATCATATATTATCATACCCTTTTAAGAAGTTACATTTTCTGTTAAATGTATTTATTTTCTATTGCTATTGTTTTATAATTCTGACTTAGTTTGGAGGAACAATGCATCCCATGTCTATGTTGAATATTACTGCTAAAAGGTTATGTGGTCAAGCATCCACATGTACTGCCATTTGTAGTTTAAAAGTTTGAGGATATAAAACAGATAAAGTTTGTATGTTGCAAAGACGTAAAAACAGTTGATAGCAGATGTGCAAAAAAGAGAAATCATAAAAGCAATATTAATAAAATAGCCCATGCCAGGAGTCAGTGGGCCTTTAAAATGAAGTTAGAGTAAAAGCAATTAACTACATTCTCTTCCACAGTGTAGCAATTACAACTGTCTTTGCTGTCTCTCAAAAACAAAAATACTAAGAGTGAAAGTGCATAAATAACAGGCTAATAAACGGAGGCTATTTATTGACTACTTGACTACTGGACGCGTTTGTTTATCACAGTATCAGCCTTTAGTCTGTCCTGAAAACTTTCCTCTCCCCGTGTGTATGTTTTGGTTGCTAGGGGTGGAGCAAATATATCCGCGTCTACAACCCTCCCCTTACATTATTTTGATCCATGCTTACGTCTGGGACAGAAGTTCCGCATTCCAGAGCGCTCATAGACCTGAGCAGCACTACTTAAACGGGCTGATGCAACGAGCTCTGCTGCTAGCCCTGAACAAGCACGATACATCCAACTCCAGAGTCCCACAGCGGGCCAACACAAGCTCCAGAGGGGTTTGGACGCACTACAGGTACCATCACAATAAAACTACTAATCTCATTTATCTGATTCAAGCTGAAGAGTTGAATCAAATAAGCTCTCGGTTTGTTTTATCACTTATCATTATGTGAACAGCTTATTGTATATAGTGTAGACAAGTTATTCAAAAGTAGTTTTATCCAAAAATAACTTTGATTAACTTTTTCCGTCTTGCTATTCTCGGTGGAAGATGCTGCTCTGTCTTTATGTTGTTTTTACATCGGCTTTAGCAGCTGTGGGTTTACAGCTCATTTCCAGAGTCAGACCGCTAGAGTTAAAACACTGGTAAGAGTCCGTGTCTTTTTCACCTCAAAAAGTCTTATTGTGAGAGAGAACAAACAGCAGATGTATCGGCTCGCTGCTTATGGCGGTATTATGTAACGCACGAGACTTGTATAAAGCGCCAGTGCCATGTTCACAGAGGATGTCAGCGGTGATACTGCCAAGTGTGGTTACGCCAATCATATATTATATAGAGTAGAACACCACTATGGACAGCGTCGGCCATTGGCACATACCATAGAGTGTTTGCATTGCACAGTGCAGTCAGTGTATCATCCTAAACAAATACAGGACATAAACACACCTGGACCGGTTACAGCAAACACCAGACCACGCATACTCCTGTGTTGCAGACTGGGGTTCATAAGTTCAGTGTTTTCCATTGATGCCACAGCATGCTTTCCAGCTGGTGCAATGAATATTGTGTCCAGACAGAAGACACTTGTGTGTGATGGACGCCTTTCCTTTGTTTCAAACTGTTTACATGTGGTTAAATGCGCTGGCATACGTAGCAAGGGCTTTAAATGCCCCAGCGCCGGCCCGGGCACATCCATACCATGGTTTGTGCATAAATGGAACACTGCAGTGGATTAATAGGAAAGGGCTGGCGAGCCGACAAGTGGTGAAGGGCCAACGGGGCTGAGAGGCTGGACGTGGGCGCACAGGGTTTATTTTAAATAGAAATGCCTTCCAGTGCGTCTCTGGAGAGCGAGAATTGCCAAGCTACACCCCAGTACACTGAATAGACAGCAGACGCATTGCAGGCGAGCCAACTATGCAACAACCAGCTCTGTGATTCTAATACTAATTCTGGGGGTATCACATTATCAGAGTCATATTGTAGTCTTCATAAGCCTTTCCACATGGCCTGTAAAAACATTGTTGAGACAGACTAGAGGTACACTATGAAAACTTAAGCCTAAATGTCACAAGCTGTAACTGAGAAGTGGACATTAAAAGCATTTTTTTCTAAACACAGCTCATAATGTGGCCTTTTGTCAAGGTTATGATTTCCAGATTGCCCACATGTTATTAGGAATGCAACAGCACAAAATACTGTGCCACAGCAAGCAGCTTTCAAAGATGTGTTTGTGATGATGATGAAAATGCAAGTTACTGCTCTTTACTGATACATATTTAATTTTTATCAGATTTTTTGAAACTATAGACCCACTGCCCTAGAGTTTTGATTTGAATGTATGCCATGTGTAATGTAACGCCTGATGTTTAAGTAGTTTTAATAATGCAGACAAGACCACCCAGAGGTAGAATATAGAAGTGAGTAGGATTTTTGCCAACAATCACAAAGACATATGTGACAGCACCTATGCTGTGTGCATTTCTGCAGGTGTCTCATGTCTGGAGCAGCTTTAGAAACTGAATTTTCTCACAGAATAACCTATACTTTTGTGTTGAGTCCCATTAAGTAACACGAAACTTACAAACTTATCTTATCTTAAATCTGGCATGTACATTATATTATAAGATGATGTAAACTAACAGGTCTAGACAAATAAGTGGGGACTGACACACGAGAGAGTTCAATAACTGTTCAATAACATGTTTTTTTTTCTGAGTTAAATCATAATGTAGATTAAGATTTTGAAGAATGTTGTTTCTGTGTATTTGGACTGGCCTGTCCCACTGAAAGACGTGCCAAATTCCCTCATTTCCTTTGGGGATTGTGAAAGTCTAACTCAACACAGTCTGACTAAGTGGAGACGATAATGATGATCACTGAGACCTTGGCCCGAGTGTGTCTTGGCTTTCATTGTTCATTTTTACCACTTTGTGTAAAGCAAGAGGACCGTGTGTGGTCAATACATGGAGTTTTGAAATAACTTATTCAAATAAACTACAGATAGTAGGAATTCAATGAGAAGGGAAAATTGTATGTGCAAAAATAAAATCTTAATTAATGTGAAATGAATTTGTCAGTTTATGCTCTGGCCAAAGTCGTAGGAAATGAGTTAAGCATGAGCAATGTCCACTAGAATGCTAGAAACCAAGTCACCAACATAAAAAACTAAACTAACTATTCACACTATGAATATGTAGTCAAAATGTCCCTACACTAAACATACAAAGCTGTGACAACAGTATTAATATACATGTATGTTAAGTTTAAAAATGTGGATATAATGATTATTTCATTTTATTTTAAGCCATAGTCCTAGCTTGTAAAAGCCTGCTTTGTCTCTCTCCTTTGGGGTCCTACAGGAATGATAATGGGGCGAGTGGCTCTGTTGGTGAGGGGCTGAATTCCTCCGTCGTGCTAATTGGGCTCAGGAAATGGAGCGATTTAGTATATCTGAAGACTGATAGAGTGTGTCAGCAGAGGAATCAGAGGATTGTATATATTTATGTAAGGCCAGCAGCGCTCTGATATACAGAAGGCCTTCTCTTCTCTCTGCTCTCCAAAGCTCAGACAGAGAGAGTGGTTGGTTGGTTTTGGGCTAATGCCAGCACCTGCGTTCTGCACTATATTTCATTACTAATAAATGACATTTCCGCTCCCCACCCTCTTGCGTGTCTTCTTGCTATTTCTGAGAAGCTGCAGTGCCACTGTAAGGGTCTTTGTTTAAACTGCATATTGACCTTAGCCAGATGTTGTATGTTTTTATTTTATATGTAGCACTTACAAACATTTTTTTGTTTTTAACATGGTAGTTTTAAATAACATTTGAAGGACGCCTTGATATTTTGAAGGTAGTTAGAGCAGAAAACAACCTCTGGCTATTTGAAGCTTGGAGGTAGATTTCCTACATGAGATTTAAGGTCAGACGGACACACTGGAGGTTTGTACTTATATTGTGTGTACCTGTATGTGTCTCAAGATCTAAATTGGCAAGTTCCAACATGTTGTGGTGAGGAATGGGGCCTTTCTCTATGTCTGACTTGACATTGACTTTGCACTACGTTTCTGAATATTTATCTATATATTTAATATTTTCTCTGCAATATGTAGCATATTTATTAGATGTAACATTGAGACACTAATCAAACCAACTGCTCAGATTTGTTGTCAGCTAATGGTTGGAGATTCAGCCAAGTTTAAGTCGTTTACATGCCTCTGTGTTGGTGCATGTCTGGACACTTATGACTTGGTTTGAAACAGTTTTCTGCACCTTCTACATTGACACCTCTCAGGGGAGCAACAAACTGAGGGGATTCTGTGAGATTTTTACCAGAGCTTGTTCTTTTTCTCTCCAGCAAAAACAACTAAACTGTTGCTGCCAAGGGCTGAGTAAATGCAAGCATACAGAGAAGAGGCACTCGAGGCTGGGAAGTGAAATCATAAAATACCTTAGTGGACTCTACCTCCATATGACAACTGTTCTTTTGGTTGGATCTATTATGTTCTGCTGTAGTACCACTTCTGATTGGTGCTCGACATTTAACAACAGTTGGATGCCCGCCTGTGAGCTGGGTGGAGTGAATTGGAATAGGCTTACATAACTCTGCTTTTATGCTTGTTGTAATAGTCAGGCTTGCTTTCATTTTAGCAAAAAACAGATGCAGAGAAAGAGATACTTTGAATACAGTCAGGTTGTCAGCTAGTTACCCACCAGCAAAGTCAGCTGTTTCACTGACCCTCACAATGCACGTCTTTGTGGCTTACATATGAGAGGGGCTTTGTATGTCTGCCCCAACCTGCCCAACCTCCAGCGGGAGAAAAAAACAATGTGGAGTTAATGGAGATAATTTTCTGAATTTGTAATTATTAAGAGTAAGTGATGCCTTTTCTGTGGTCTCTATGTCTAATGTTGCACACTAACAAGTTCAGTATCAGCAGCTAATTTCATCAGTCTGTCACTTTAATGACGGTTGTGTTGCATAAATCGCTCAGTCTGTTCACTATTATCTATTGCGTCTGACATGTGCACAGTGGGACAGTCCATCTAGACACCTCCTTTGAGGGATTTGTCTCAGGTTTCACTATTCCCTCCTTAACATTTGTTTTTTATTTGTCCATGTGAGATTTTCCAGTTCTTGGTCTTCTAGCCATTAAGGAGAAGTCTTAATTGTCTTACTTCCTTGTGGACTGCTCTGGTTCTGCTTTTCCTCTGCGTTCTCATTCCTCTCTGATTGCGTTAAAAGAGCTGTGGTCAAAGCCTTAAAATACCTTGCATTGTTGAAAGAGTCAGGGTGAAATGAGAGCGGTGCCTGTTGTCTTTAGATTTGACTGCTTTTGGTTTCCTTTAAGACATTTACTGAGACCAAATGAATATTTGAAAGGGAATTCCTGGGCTTGTTGAACCATCTCAGTTTTACCATAGAAAACATCTTTGTGCACAAATAGCTTCAGGGTTGAGTGTGCAGCTGCTGAAGTTGTCTCTTTTTAACAGTTGGTGACTCAAAATCTACAACACTTGTACATCTCACTATAGCGGACGTTCACAAGAATGTTGTCTCAACTTCTCTGCTTTTCCCCCCATGTTTTTCACCAGGGGTGGTGGTGTCCGGGTGGGATATGATGCCGGGACAGATTCCTGACCCTGCTCTGGCAGCGGGCTCCCTTCCCAGTCTAGGGTTGGCGGGCATCTCGGCCACCACACTCACCGACCAACTGAAACTGGCAGACTTTCGTCAGCTGGGCTCCATGCTGGCCCCCCTGCACTTCCTGGGTCGGCTGGGGAAGAGGCCACTGCTCATAAAGACTGAGGTGAGAAGGCCTTTGACGTATAGTAGTGACAATGTGAGATAATCAGTAGTGAGAGTGGCCCATGAAGAAATGAAAACATGAGAACACATCTGTCACTGAGGGACCAAATGAATTAGCTCATCAAATACTGAGCCTCCACTTCTGAACTAATGGAAATCATAGCATCATATGATGTCTGCTACTCTTAAAACGCTCTTTAGTCAGCTTTCCATTTAGAATATCTTTTCATCCTGATGCACTTTGCAGAAGGAAAGAAATGCGTCAAATAAATGTTGTGGAATAAAGCCACTATAAATTTAGAGA
This sequence comes from Periophthalmus magnuspinnatus, assembly GCF_009829125.3. Classification (NCBI taxonomy): domain Eukaryota; kingdom Metazoa; phylum Chordata; class Actinopteri; order Gobiiformes; family Gobiidae; genus Periophthalmus; species Periophthalmus magnuspinnatus. The sequence continues at coordinate 15,115,438 of NC_047149.1, forward strand.
GTTAAAGTGTTAATTAAAATTGTTGTGTAAATGCTTGTCTGAGAATTATTTACCACTAATGGACTAATGCATAACTTAGCATAAATATAATTTCAGATGGATGAAGATGAGGAAAGAAGGAAGCGGCGAAGAGAGAAAAACAAGGTGGCAGCAGCACGCTGTCGAAACAAAAAGAAGGAACGAACAGACTTCCTTCAGCGGGTGAGATATGAAACCACTTTGTTTGGTGAAGAATAAAGTGCAGGATATGAGACTCTGACTGAGCTCACTCACTGTGTGAAAGTAACTGTTACATAGAACTCATTTTCGAAGTTGGGTTTCTTGTGTAATGTGCAGCTTTACCTTTCTGTCCAGGAATCGGAGCGTCTGGAAATGGTGAATTCTGAACTAAAAGCTCAGATTGAAGAACTTCGTCAGGAGAGGCAGCAACTCATGATTATGCTCAACCTGCACAGGCCCACCTGCATAGTGAGGACAGACAGTGTGAAAACACCGGAAAGCGAGGCCAACCCTCTGCTGGAGCAGCTCGCCCTGGACAAGAACTGAAGGCATCAGGGAGGAGAGTACTGGAAATATATTTCTATGAAGCACTTGAGCTCTGAGCTGGACACTTTGGAGACTCTGCCCAACGATCTGCAGGACACCAACAGGAGCTGGCTCTGCCTGTTAAAATATCACTTCTGCACAAAGTGACTGGGGACACCTTCTGTGCCTAATTAAATCCTGAACCACCTCTTTGTAAAGGGACCAATGAAAACATAAGATAACCACAGGAAACAACAGTGAGGAGACACTAATATCAACAAGGTGCTTGGTTTGAAAAGCCCTGTGTATTTTGGCACTATTTTCTATAAAGTTTAAAGTGTTTTCTCTGTATGAACTGTACCAGGGTGGATTATTGTTTTTTCATGGTAAGCCTGGACTGTGGCAGGTACTGGTAGAGCTTATAAAATGGAGACGCTGGCGTCCTACAAGAAGCACATATTGATTAATTGTTTACAACTTCTTTGAAAGTGTTCATTATTGAACATATTTTATACTGCTTTGTATTCATAAATATTTACAACACTTGACGTGATTCTATTTGTTTCACATCATCACTCTTGCAGAAATCACAAATGAGCAATGGCTGAAAAAAATTGAGATACAGCTCTGGTACTGAATTACATGTTTGTTTTTGTAGTCATTTGCCCCCTCTGGTGGATTTCGTGGTTATTGCAGACACGGTATTCTATATATTTTATCTTAGTGTAGACATAACGGCGCAGCAGCGAGACAGACATGTAAACACAGAGCACGTGTCGAGGAGAAGTTTAAATTCAAATATAACGTAAACCTCTGCGCACGCGCCTGGAGCGACTGTTAACTGGACTCGACCGCAACAAACAACAAAAAGTATTCATGTGAGTTATTATTTTACTTTTTAATACTTTACTGATTCCAGATAAACTATCCAACTGATTTGATCATAATTACATTATTATATATTCATTCAGTTGTCAGGTGGCAGAGGCTAGTAATTATTTTATCTAACCACGATACAAAACGGTAGCTAACTGTTAGTTAATGACGAAGTTTGGTTTTATTTATTTTTTGGCTGGCGTACATTAATCCAATAAACACGAGATATGTTTTAATTTAACTCTGTAGACTACTCACATTTGGTTTGCTGACGTTAATATGGAGCAGCAGCAGGTGTCCGCACAGACCTGTCCACATGTCCCGCCACACACCGAGGACGACAGGGACCAATATGACACGGATTTAGAGGACGGTGAGATACTCATTTTCTTGACTCAAGTCACTATACAACAACAACAACAACAATAACAATAATAATAACAATAATAATAATAATAATAATAATAATAATAATAATAATAATAATGTGCAAAATAAATACTTAAATTCCCACCCTGTAGCCTAACTGACCAAAAATAAACTACAATAAAATACATTTGTGGCTCTGCTTCAACCAAGTTCTGTTGTTGTGTCCTTAGGCAAGACACTTTACCCACCTTGCCTAGTATGAATATGGTGTGTGTGTGTCTGTTTTGTGTGTGTGTGGGTGTGTGTGTGGGGGGGGTGCGTGTGTGTGTGTGTGAGTGTGTGTGTGTGTGATCAGTGGTCAGATTGGCATCTATGGCTAGTTTACCAACACAAAATGCCTGCAAAGTGCATTACGTACAAGGCTTTATTAATGCAATTGTAAATTAGTTACCAGATATGACAAAGAACTTTATTGTTTAGTGTTTTTTGTTTTTGTTTAATATTAAAAAAAGAGTTGAATCAGCTGATGCCATATAAAAAAGAAAAACCTATAAAAAACTACATGTAAACACCTATAAATGTCAATGATAAACCACATAAATGGTGAAACATTTCCATCCAGATAACAACATTAAACAAAATACATTAAAAGTAAAAAACTATATATACTATATAACTATAACCTTTTCTCAACCAAAGGGTCATTACAGATTTTTCTTGTTTTCAGACATTCCCAGTGAAAAACTATCTTTGGCAGACATGTATCTTCAAGTCTGTAGCAGGATTGGGACTGTCCCTGTGCGGCGTGTCCTCCGTCACCTGGGCCAGTCCTCTCTGGATCTGAATCATTACGGTATAGGGCCTCTGGGGGCAAAGGCCCTGGCCAAGGTTTTGCAAGTAAAAATTTCAGAAACAAAATGACAATTGTAATGACAAGCCTTATAAATCTTATAACTGTTATATTATCTTATAACTGTTATATTATGTATATTATTTTTTAGTATGACAATACCATTACAAGTCTTGAGCTGGAGGACAACAGCCTGAAGGCAGAGGGAATTCACTATGTGGTGGAGATGCTTCAATTAAACACCAGTATCAACAGTCTTGTAACTATTCTCATGTATTTCTTGACTTTTATTTTATTCATCATAATAATTCCATGACTTTTTCAGAATCTTTCCAAAAATGACTTGCGTGTCGAGGGTGCACACATCATCTCAAAAATGATGTCACACAATTATTACGTCAAATGCATCAGACTTGCTGGTGACTGACTGTTTATTGTTAAAACACTTTTGACTTTCAATGCATACATTTAATTCCATGTTGTTAATATTATGGCCCACTGTGTTCCAACAGGAAATGGCTTAGATGATGCTTCTACTAAATACTTTGCAGATGCTTTAAAGGTAATAATTACTTTTTTTAACAACAAGCCAACGTTTCCAACAGACTCGGGAAAGACTATGGTGGGCATAGGCAATTATTAGAATTCCTTTTTTTTTAACAGCTTTTGAAGGATAAATGCACCTATCTTACTACCCATAAATCATTTTTATGTGTTTAGGGTAGTACAACAAATCAACAATTCAGGTTTTTTCTGTTTTTGTGCATTATTTCTTGTATCAGGGAGACTATGTGATCAAAGAGCTTGATCTCAGTTACAACAAGTTTTCTAACATTGGAGGGGAACATCTGGGTCAAATGCTAGGTACAGAATGCCTATAAATAAAGTAAAATGTTTACTTGTTTTTCAGTATATGTACGATGAAATAACATGTACTCTGTCGCTGTTAAAGCCGGAAATGCTGGCATAGAGGTCTTGGATCTGAGCTGGAATAACTTCGCGATGAAAGGAGCAGTGGCACTCTGTGCTGGGTTGAAGGTAACATAAAAAAGCATTGTGTTCAACTTATATATTTTTGTTTTTATCTTGTCAACTCTTTATGGTTTTGAAGGTCAACACAACATTGAAACGCCTCCTGCTGGTTTCAAATGGCTTTTCAAGTTTTGTGGCAGACTCTTTAAGTCAGGCACTGAAGATAAACAGTACTTTGGTTCTGCTGGACCTCAGTAATAACCTTATAGACGACTATGCAGTTAGTATGATTTGCTCTGGCCTGGCTGTTAATGGCACACTGAAGGTCCTTAAGGTAAGAGCGTTGACAGTCCATTACATTTACACCATATAGTTCCAGTACTTTTTAGTAAGGATCAGGATTGAATTAATTTCACTATTAACCGCCTCAATTTGAGATGGTGAAAATCAGTTGTTTGCCAAGTCACTGTTTTCTCTATCTTATCAAGTATATTTCGTAGTGCCCTACTTGCTGGAAATAAGAAAAGAACCCAGTTTTAAAAACCTTGTTATGCCAGATCAGTGTGTCTGTCTATTATACCTTATTGGTCCTTTATAGTATGAACTGTTTTTGTTTAGCTTTCCCACAACACCATCACTTCTGTTGGAGCTTTGACTCTTCTTAAAACAGTCAAAAACAACACTAGAACTGCACTGGAGGACATTGATATATCTGTGGGTACATCTACATCTACATGTTTATAGTAGTTGTAATGTTATAACTGTTAATCCCTTTGCACATGCCAACAGACAGTGTTGGTGTGTGAGGTCTTTATGGAGTTACTAGCAGATGTTCAGAAGAGGTTGCCAGCATTAGTTATCCAATACAAGGTTGTGCCACATATCACTAAGAGACTGTCTGCCATGTCATTATTTAAGGTCAGTGTCTCCTGTGAAAAATAATTGCAACACTAGACTCGCTAACAGTAACATCATGCATTTGAAAGAATTATCTCCAAGAACAAAGAGGGTCCCTTATGGAGTCTTTACGGGCTGTGGATAAGGACAGGACAACAAAGATCTCCACATCAGACTTTAGGAACATTATAAAGGTGAAATAGCATCTGTTGAGTTAACGTTCACAGACCAGACTGTAATGTATTTTAATGAAGATACTGTGGTTCTTCTGCAGTCTGCTGAAAAACCCCTGGATCGAAATCAGATTGAATGGTTAGTTAGAAAGTTTGACAGGCAATGCACAGCCACTATCAGCTACAGGTAATTGATAACCCAGTGACATTGTTCTCACTATATTGTAAATAGTTTATGTTGTCTCTATTTTTATTTTGCAGCCAGTTTGCCAATATGGCATTGTAACAAATATAATGTGTGAAATAAAGCATTTTCTCATATTTGTGGAATGATTCATTCTTCACTTATTACGCTCTTGTTCAGGGGCGATACTTGAACCCCTGACACCAACCAGCTGCCAGCTGCCGTGCTTCTGAGTCATGAGGTCCAGTCTCATTCAATCCCACCAAATAATCTTCAGGTATGACAACGGGACAGGAGCAAGAAAAGCAGAACTGGCATTGATATCAAAGGCCCAATGAGGAACAGAATAGGACCAGATGCGGGCTGTTGTCGCCTCATTAGTTTGTAGTGAATGAAAAACAGTAGCCTACAAAAAGAAAAAGCACACATATAAATATGTGCATATGCAGCATTACTTATGCAGGCTCCACGGTGTATGATCAAGAGGGTGAGTTGGCTCATTGTTCATTTATTATAAATCAATAGCAATGCTTTTCTGTGGAGCTGGCATCTTGTGATGGGACAGAAGGACAAAAACTGCATTGTGGTGGTTGTTGGTGTTACAGCAGGAAAGGATTAGTTTTAATTTGACACAGGCATATGTCAGAGACAGAGGACTATGAAGTGTCTTCGTAATCATAATCTAAATTGTGTTGATCTTTGACACGGCAATAATGTGCTATGACCACAATGACACTGCACTGATATTGCAATATTGATATTAATTTGACATCCTCAAAGAACATTCTTTTTTCTAAAAAGATAAGGCTATGTTTTTGGAACTATCAAATCATTGAATTCTCATGTTGGTGTCTGATTTTGATAACTCAGAATAAAATAAAATATTTTTGTACAAAATATAAGCTTATCAAAAAGACAAAAGGGGAATAATTTGGGTAAATAATCCTTTAGATGTGGCATAATAAAAACATACCGATCACTAATGGGCCATCTTTTACCCAAAACACAAAGACACTAAACACACACCTTGTTAAGCAATCAAATTGCAAATTCAACTATTAACCAAGATTTAAAGGCAAGGCCAAAAACCTGCCAACAAGTCCTTGAGATATCGATGGTCCCGCTGGTACGTTGGGCCAATTAGCATGATTTGAAAGCGATAATGGAATCTTGAGATGTAATACAAGTAAATAATTAAATTAAAGCAACCATCCAATCATTGTGAGCTGCATCCAGACCCATTAAAGCTCCAGTGTTCTCATGTAAATATGTGGCTTTGGTTCTCTCATAATGAACAGTGTGTTCCTGCAAACAGTGGTTTAGAGACATTTGTGTAGGTGCTGGCAAAGAAACAAAGACGTACATTAGAAGCAATTGTCCTCTTGTGATTATGAAAGTAAACAGACATGCTGAAGGGGCATCATGCACAGCTGCACACACTCGAGCATGTGCTTATGAAGAGGGAGGGAAGAGCCAAACCAACCCTCAAGACTTGAGCCCAGATCATCCCATTATGGAGGGCATCTCAAGAGCGAAAGCACCAAGGGCTGCTGGGTAATGAACCTTTGAACATCAAGCTTTGGCAGACTTTAACTAGACAATTATTCAGGAAAAAGTTGGCAAAAGATAAAATGTTTTTTTTTCCCCCTCATACAGTCCAAACCCTTTAATTCC